>NC_035445.2:137193457-138393457 GCF_002127325.2 Helianthus annuus
TAAATGCTGAAAAATAAAAATAAAATAAAACAGATAGACAAGATGAATCACTTGGATCCGACTCGTGTATTAGTATAACCTTTGATTATTTTCGCACTTTTGCACTTATTTAAGAGATTATCTTAGTTATTGTAGTAGGCCCCTCTTTTGAAGGCGACGCTACCCTCAACCCAGTAGTTTGAGTCAGCAAGGATACAATCCTAAAGGGTTGGATTATTGGAAGATAATGAATTAAGTTATTAATGCAAATTATGGTAGGCCCCGCTTTTGGCGGTGACGTTACCCTCGGCTAAGTAGTCTGAGTCAGCAGGGATACAGTCCTAAATAGCCGGGTTATAGTATTAATAGTAGTTAACTTTTGAGGGGGTCAAAGAGTTTGGATCCCCGCCATCCAATACCTATGGGTATTGAAGGAGATCCTACTAAATTTGACCCAGGTCCCTTGCAGGACCTCTAAACGCTGAACAGGGGCAAGACCCTTACCAAACCGTTCCCTTAACCCCCGACCAGGTAGCCAACATACCTCCATATAGACCGTGGAGATATGAATGGTGAAAATCTTTTATTTTATATAGACAGTAAAATAATGCCAAGACACCACGGACAAACGATAAGGAAAGATCACCTTCAACATAAGCAACTAGTTATTAAAGTCATTAATACAAAACCAAATAAAAAGTGCAAAAGATTAAAAATAAAAAGTATTATACTAAACACTTGTCTTCACCAAGTGATGTAAGAGACTTAGGCAAACATGGCCTTGATTGTCAAGAACTCTTACTATCAATCTTGGATCCCGAGACGACTCACACACTCTACGATGGACAATGGATGATGGTGGTGGATGATGGTGTTATGGTGGTGGTGGGTGGTGGATGAAGTGTGAGAGAGGTGGTGTGCCAAGGGATGAGTTGGAATGAAACCAAGCACTCCTATTTATATGCTGAACAGAAGGCTGGGCACGGCCCCGTGTCCGCTGGACACGCCCCCATGCCCGTCTGACACTCTCTCTCTTCATTAATTGTAATTCGCAATTACAATTAATGCGCCTGCTGTACTTTCGCCACGCCCCCCTGCTCACTGGACACGGCCCCGTGGTGGGCAATAGAAGCTTCTACAGGTTTGTCTTTTCTGCTGCTTCTTGGGCACGGCCCCGTGCTGGCTGAGCACGGGGCGTGTTCAGGCTTCTGTTTTCTCTTCTTTGCTTGGGAGGATGCCGTTGAGGGATCGGGCAGTCTACTTTTATTCCTTTTCTTGTATTTATGTTAGAATTAGCTGTCTTTTTGCTTCTTTTGTGAATTTGAACTCATTTCATCCTGAAAATACAAAAGGAAGACAAAAACACTCTTTTTCCAACATTAGTACTTTAAAGGGTTAGTTTTATGCCTTATTTGATGTAATTTATATGTTGCATTTTACACACATCATCATTGCCGACGCACTCAGCAAACGTAGCTATCTGCATAGCACCCACAATGTCCCAGCCCAGCATCATCTCGAGTCTCTCATTCGCGAAGCCCAACATGCATGTTTTACCGAGCGTACTTTGATGAAGGAAGTAATTCATCACGATGGAGCCTAGTTAGTGAATAAATCAAATGGGATATTCCATTTTCTGGACCGAATTTGGATTCCCAAGCGAAATGATTTGCGACAGATTCTAATGGACGAAGCCCACAAATCCCGGTATTCTATTCATCCCGGTGCCGATAAAATGTACCAGGACCTTCGCTACAAGTACTGGTGGTCGGGCATGAAAAGAGATATCGCCCTCTACGTTGGAAGATTCCTGACCTGCTCGAAAGTCAAAGCCGAGCACCAAAGACCCTCTGGCTTACTCGAACAACCCGTGATCCCGATGTGGAAATGGGAAAGCAAAGCCATGGACTTCATAACCAAACTCCCACGTACAACCACAGGTCACGATAGCATCTGGGTTATCGTCGACCGTTTGACCAAATCAGCTCACTTCCTGCCAATACGAGAAGACTACAAGGTAGAAAAATTAGCCCGAATCTACACAAATGAAGTTATCTGTCGACATGGTACGCCTCGCGACATCATCTCTGACCGCGATGGTCGGTCTACCTCGCATCTGTGGGAAATGTTTCAAGCTGCACTCGGTACTGAGCTTAATCTGAGTACCGCATTCCATCCACAAACCGATGGTCAGACTGAAAGAACGATCCGTACTATGGAAGACATGCTTCGCTCTTATGTCATAGACTTCGGTGGTAATTCGGACGCATACTTGCCTCTAGTCGAATTCTCGTATAATAACAGCTATCATTCCAGCATTCAGATGGCACCATTTGAGGCCTTATACGGAAGAAGATGTCGGTCGCCTATTGTGTGGCACGAGATTGGTCACTCGCAACTAACCGGTCCTGAGCTACTGCAAGAAACAACTGACAAAATCCTCCAAATAAGAGACAACTTGCTGAAAGCTCGGATTCGTCAAAAAAGTTACGCCGAAAGACGACGCAAGCCCCTTGAATTTGACGTTGGCGACCATGTACTCCTAAAGATGTCACCTTGGAAGGGTGTGGTCAGATTCGGCAAGAAAGGGAAACGCGCGCCTCGATACGTTGGACCCTTTAAGATTCTGGAAATGATCGGAAAAGTGACCTACAGACACGAACTACCGGAGGAACTTAACAACGTTCACCCAACTTTCCATGTGTCTAACCTCAGAAAATGCCTGGCTAAGCATGATTTGTTTGTGCCTCTGGAAGATCCCCAAGTAAACGAAACGCTACACTTCATGGAGAAGCTTGTCGAAATCATGGATCGCCAAACCAAGCAGCTCAGACGCTCGTGCATTCCCATTGTGAAAGTTCGATGGGAAGGCAAACGAGGCGCAGAGTTCACTTGGGAACTCGAAAGCGACAGGAAGGCGAAGTAACCGCAGTTGTTTGTTACGACTGAATCCTAATTTCGGGACGAAATTCCCTAAACAAGGGGAGGCTGTAACACCCCGTGTTTCGAAAGTCAAAGTCAAAGTCAAGATTGAAGTCAAAGGAAGAAAAGATTGCTAATTGCGATCTGTCACTCTTTGCTCAATTCATGTTTTGACTTCTTTGACTCGTAGTTAGTCTAATTAATTATCTATGTTAGTTGTATTATGTGGAGTATTTATTACTAATCGAGATCTGTTCGCTATTTATCGATGTTTATCGCATATTTTATCGCTTATCGAAATCGCGCTCACAACTCGAATTATGTGTTCTGGTTATTGTTTTACGTGTGTGTGCCTCGTATGTGTTACTTGTGCATGTTTATTTATGTTATGTTGTGGTGATTAATCGAGACGCAATCGCAATCGCTAAACGCAGGATAATTAGGATGATTGTATGTTAGATATAGTAGTTAGGATTAAAAGTAATTTGAATAGGGAAACTCTATCGCATCGCAACGCTCGTCTCGCGAATCGAAACTGCAAAAGTCGTCGCACTGTGCACTCGGATCGAGTGGCCCGCCGACTGAACGGCCACCCGGCAAAGCTGCCAAATCGATCGGCCCGCTCTCCTCTTCCCTTTCCTTTTATGGAAACCCTATAAATACCACTGTCAACATCACCAACTTACCTCTTTTGCTCTCTTGTCCGACGAAGCGCTCCAACCTCACATTTTCTTCAATTTCTCACAATTTCGGTAAGATCTCATCCTAAATCTTGTACATTCTTAATCTACACGCACTTCTACACCTTTCTATCTTTTGAATCTTAACTTTTAACCGTGAAATCACTAGATTTGAGGTTTTCTAGGATGATGTCATCATGGTGTTCTTATGAACTTCATGTTTTGGCCTCAATCCACCAAGAACAACTTGGATCTGAACGATTTCCACACAAATAAACAAGGATCTTGCATAGATCTAAACTTACTCATGCTGAAGAAGGATTGAAAGATGGTTTCTAACCTTCTTTCAACTCTTTTACACTCAATGCACTCAAAACCGATAGAATCGGGCCTTGTTCTAGCCTTCTACTCTATCTTAGTGATGTGTTAGCTCAAGATCCGGATTCTATCCACGAGACCACCAATTTCGGGTTAACCAAGAACAACCGTCTTGAACCGGTTAACTGGTTGAACTTGGGTGATTCCTGTTCGATCGGGCTACTTGGGTCAAGATGGGGTTCTGTTGATTAGCACGTTGTTACACCGTCTCGATAAACCTACAAAACTATCAAAACAACCAAGGAAGAAGACGATCAGGCCAACCAGGTTGAGTGACGCCCGATCGGACTGCTGTCCGAACGGATTGTCACCCGATCGGGTTACAACCCGATCGGCTTGCACCGTGGGCCCCACACTTAACTATTATTTCATCATTTCAAGTTTAAACATCGAACGAATTGTTGTCCGATCGGACTACCACTCGATCGGATTGCCACTTCGACCATGTGATGTTTGAATCCAACACTTAAACAATTTTCAAAAGGATTGCCACCTGATCAGACCACAATCCGATCGAGTGACAAACTGCTGTGAACTTGTTCTCACTAAGTGTTAAACCTACCGGATTATCGTCCGAAAATCGATCGACCAGAAGGGTAGAGACACTTCTGTGTTTTCTTAATGCTACAACAAAAACTTCAAAAGTCAAGCCATCATACACAAAAACATCCTTCTCAAAGGAAGAAACAATCCACTTGAAAGGTCACCCGATCGGATGACCATCCGAGCGGAATGTCACCCGGTCGATTAGGCTACCCGATCGGACTGCCATCCGATCGGAGTACCATCCGATCCTTGACACTTCACCCCGTTTACGTATCGCTTATCGTTATGCTATCGTTCTGATTAGGCTAATCTCACTCTAAGCGCTCCCTTCAATCCATCATCGCTGTAAGTATACTCGAACCCTTTTTGCTTTCGCACTTTTGGGTGTTACATACGTTACCTATATTCAAATCACATCAATCACACAACGCAACACTATTTAAACGCTAACCGTTACTGCATGTTATACGTGACTTAATGAATGCTTGTTTGTTATGTTTACACATGGAATGCTGTCTACCTGCCTTTGCAACGATAGTACTATAGTTTGGACTCAGCACCTGTTCACTCAGGGGTTGTTAAGGACAATTAAATACATGGGTCACAGTGGTGATCATGCATTACGAACTGCCTTGTGCAGTCAACCCGCAGTCATTGGTATCGATAGGTTCATGTCGATATTTAACATGCCTCATTTTACACTATCTACATGATGGTTATGCGTAAACGATTTCGAACTCTATTATATCTATTAAACTTGTATGCTCACCTTTATACTATGTGTATTGACTTTTACTTTAACGTATGTGGCAGGTGCTTAAGATGTTTGAATGCTTTGCTTGCTGTGAAATCGAGGCTAGGAAAGGTCTAGAAACCAATAAACAATTGTCCGTATTTTGAAATCTGAGTTGTCGGAACAGAACAATTCTAGATCTTATCTGTAATAATTATGTTATCTTTTATGACATGGTATGGGACATGTTGCTTTAAATAATTGGTAATTATAGTTGTTATGGAAACTTCTGGAGAATCTGTTTCGCTCAGTGCCACGCCCTGGTGTTTCCGCCACCAGTCGGGGTGTGACAGGTCAACAGACTAAAAACATAATAGACAAAAGACAAAAAAAACACCAATAACGACATACTGAAAACACCATGGACAAAGTTAAAACATGTGGCGACTAAAAAACACAATGGATAGGCTTATAACACATGTGCAGACCTAAAAACACTATGGGCAGAACCTATAATACCATGTATAGAATACCTATTTAAGAACATTTTTTTTATTTTTATGTAGCAAGATTATATTCATTATAAAGATAAAAAGGTGTTTGTTATAATGGTGTAAATTTAACAAGATAATAATAATAACGCATAAAAAAGTTATGATAGTTTAAAAAGATGGGGAATATACATATGCTAAAAGAAAGTCAACAAGGCATGTATTTCCTATTATACCCTTCCATCCCTTTAGTTTCTTCTCCCCTTCCCTAGCAACGTGGCGCGCCTATAGCCCTTCTTTGAAGATCAATGTCCTGAGAAGTGGGTATCAAATACCGTACAAAATGTATTAGTTCGGTATCGGTATAGTACCAGTATCAACACCGAATTTTCAGTACTTTGGTGTTTTCCTTTTATTTTCATTATAGCACATCGCCTGAACACCAAAAATATTATTCCCTATTTTCCTTTAGTTTTTGTGGTTTACTTCCAATATCATATAATTTAGAGTTAATTACACAGATAGTACTTGTGGTTTACCAAAAGTAACACTTTTGAGTACTAAGGTCTTTTAGTAACATTAACACCTTTGGTTATTAAGGCTAACTGTTGTTACTTCTGTAAAGTTTAAGCCAAATGACAAAAATGTCCTTCCATATTCAAAGGATCATTTATGTAATTACTCCATAACTACAAGCGTCATTTGTGTAGTTTGAATAAAAAAAAATTTATTGTTATATATGTAAAAAGCATAACAATAAAAAACAAAACCTGAACATCCAAAATCGTTCTCCCACCACCACAATCACCAAAATCATTTCAGTCATTTAATTGTCACTAGATTTCTTATAATGCAACATCGACAACAGATTCAACATGTAGAAGGAGATAAAGGTGTGAATCTCACCGAAACAACCACAAAGGTCGTCGATTTTCAACAGGTTTCATGAGAGCAACATCAACCTTTCATCAATTGTTTTGGTATTCTTCTTGATACTTTAAAAGGTTCAATATGAGCACCATTGATTTTCAACAATTCCATCTTGCTTCAGTATTCTTCTTGACTCCTTCTCATAAATCACCCAACAGATAAAAATAAAATTGTCGTTGATTGAGATCTAATGCAAAACTGGGTTTCAAGAACCGATTGCAACCCCTCATGCTCATATTACTTCATGCTGATTTATGAGAATAACCACGAGATGGATAGGGAGATCGAGATGAAAGGGAAGTTCGAGTTTTTAAGAACCCGGTTGCAAACCCTCATGATTTGAGTACTCGTCGACCAATAAAAGTGTTGTCGCCCATAGGGAAGAGATGCACAAAAGGAGGAGGTTTGGGATGGTTTGGTTTGGTTTGAGAGTTACTGTGTTTTTAAACAGTTGTTAGTGATTTACATACATTGTCCTTGTAGCTTAAAATTTGATTTGATTACACAATTAGTTTATCAAAAGCATATTTTAGCCATTCTGCTTAAATTTAACAGAAAATCTAACGACAATTAGCCTAAATACCCAAAGGTGTTACAAAATGAAACCAAAGAACCTGGACCTGTTACTAACAAACCTTAGTACTCAAATATGTTACTTTTAGTAAACTACAAGGACAATGTGCGTAATTAACTCTATAAATTATTATTAGGGTTCAAAATTATCATTTATGAGTTGAAAAATATAATAAACACTTAAACTTAGGCTTTATTCTTGATAATAACACTAAAACAATTGATTTTGCTTGGACATTTTTCATCCTTAGTGATATCACACTCTTATATCATGTTATGTAACATATAGAAAAAAGCTGAAATTAGTTGTTTGTAAAATCAAGATCAAATGTGAGAAGTCAAACTTGAACATCATAATTCGAATTCATGTAACTTTGGTAGCCGTAAAATACAATATAATATCTATGTTTGAAAATTGGAAGTTAAAATCATAAAGCCGAACATACGGCCATGGTAGAGACATGTAACTTTCATAAACAAATTATTCGTAAACAAGAAAAAATGTAAATTAGGTTATTAGGATAAGTATTGCAGATCAATATGTTTATCAAAGATGGAGTTACTAAATTAAACTCTTCAAATTCTACATATATTAATTCAGGGGTACCGAAATTAAGAGTACATATGTCGGTTAGTACCTAATACCGAAAGCCCCTAATAATGGATACCAATATTGATATAATTCCGTCGGCACCAGTTCAGTACAATACTGATATGGTATCGATATCAATGCTCAGCACCATATGCTTAAAATAGAAACTTATGTATATAAACAAAATTCATAAGAACTAGAAGTGAGCCCTTTAAAATACATTATATAAATGATTAGTTAGTTAATGGAGTTATGGTAAATGATTATCGACTTATTTGGCCCCTTCTAGAACATGAAATTACTACTAACTTTATAACTTTTTTATATGTTAATCTACCTATGGTATCTAACGAGAGAGAAAATCCCCCCCCCCCCCCGATCTAGACATAACCCCTATACAGTCACCCGCATAATCCTCTAAACGCCCATGCATGTAATTGTAGATAATTTGAGTTTAAATTCATCTTGTAGAAATGTGCTCCATGTCCAACTAAGCATGTATGGTCGAAAGTTATTGGAAGCAAGGGGTGTCCCTTGTTCATATTTACTCTTAATCCTCTTGATAGGTGTCCTTATCTCGTTATAACTTAATAATTTAATACATTTGAAATCTTCCCCTTCGAGATTATTAATATGCTAAACTCATTATTTCAACTAATATTACTAGATATCATTAGTAATCAATATAGTAGCAAGAACAACATATGAATTATACAAAGGTCACATGTAATATAATTCACATGTTAAATTGGTGTTTTGAGTTACAAAGCACACAACTTCAAAAATAAGACACAATACTTGATGTGGTTATCGTACGTGGATATGCTACACAAATAAGCTTACTAGACACTATTATGAGGTCATTGATACTAACAACACAAGGTTGGATTGTATTAATGCATAAGGCGATATGGACATGGGGTGGGGTGGGGTGGGGCGGGGCGGGGCGGGGCGGGAGTGTTCTTTAAATCAATGATCTCATAAGGCACAAATTTGGATTGTATTAGTGAATATGAAAATGTAGAATGACTATTTGTTTAATTTAATACTTGTGTGATTAGGAGGGTGTAAAGTAATTTGACACAAAGTTGAAATAGCATATCTACACAAATGTTGAATGGTGGGTAATGTCAAGATTAGCCTAAGCATTTAAAAGTACTAAAACTTGAAAAAGCAAACTTAGAGGAAATTTGAAAACGTGATAACAAGAGATACTTAAACCACGATTAGTGTAGTATGCAAGTATATGACTAATCCTGGATAATCTAATTTGAAAACAGTTATGAAACACATCAAAAATCTTCCTGTTCTGTTATAGAATACGCAGTTTGGTTAGAGTGGATATCATGTGATACTTAAAGGGCATATGAAACATTATTTTTTTTTTGGTTTATGGCGATAAGTCTATTGGTGGTCTAGTTGGCTATGTAGACTAGATTATGATCGTGATATTATGAAATAAAAAACTGGAATGCTAATATATAACTTGTTCGAATGTGCTATTAGTTGGAAAATGTCACTTCAATCTATGGTTGTCTTGTCGATAATTGAAGCCTTATACAATGAATGGGGTAAAAGAATGTGTAGGCTATATATGGCCAGGTTGAGAGTTTTGGTCTCTAGATCGATAAACCTACTCTTTTATTGTAACATTCAGAGTGCATTAAGTTTTTCTAATACTAATATATCATAGGATGACAAAGGGTGTTGGAGTCAAGCTGATTTTCTTCATGATGTATTGGAAGTTGATAGTGTCATATTGATTTCATTCATAATATGATGACTTTGAAGCATATATGTACTCCATTCAGAAAATAGCAATGGAGACTAACATATATATGTTTACAATACCAATAGAAAAGTTCAAGCATTATTTGCATTTGGTGAATGTTCACGTATAATGAGGCAGTAATGGATAAAAGTGGGAGGAAAGAGATGATTGTTGGTGTTCCACCTAACGATAATGATTACTTACGAGGAGTTGCAAATCTTTTTATTTTTCTATTAAAAGAAATCATTTTAGTTCACTCATATATGATGACTTACAAAGTTTTCGTTGTTTATTAGAATAAATTGGCTTAGTCACATATAAATGAATAAACGTTTAGTTAAAGAAATTTAGAGCTATACGCAACGTATGTACAGGGTATGTATACGACCAGTCAGTCAATTTCGTACACTGTCAAATCATGCAGATATACGCGCGTATAGAGCCATACGAAGCCAGTATACGAGGCACCTATACGCTGCGTATAGAGCTATACGTAGCGTAGGTACAGGCATGGGCGGCTCTTTAGGTGTGCGGGGAGGACTTCCGCACAAGGCCCATTTTTTTGAGGGGCACGGGATTTTTTAAAAAAATTCGATATATATATGTTATTTTTTTTAATTGTACACACATAACAAATCCAATATAGAGGCCCATTATCAAAAGATTTGTATTTTTTATAATATACCCAACTTAACAATAGGTTTATTAGGCCCAATCCAATACTAAATTTTTGTCATTTTCGTAATTATGTTGTTTATCATTAAAGCATATAGGCCCATTTTTCGAGCTAGAACAGGGTAGGTGAATTCTCAGAGACGTCACTGGGTACAGGGTACGTACCCGACCAGTCAGTCAACCTCGTACACTGTCAAATCATGCAGACATACGCTGCGTATAGAGCCATACGAAGCCAGTATAGGAGGCACCTATACGCTGCGTATAGAGTTATACGCAACCTATTTCAGTAGCTACGTCACGACGTTGACACACTGATGTATGTAATGGATTGGTTAGTTGAGGAGGCGTAGGATCGTCGACAGCGTGAGGGATTACCTCCACGACACTTCATCCAGCTGCAGCATGGCATCAGCAGCAGGATGCGCTGCCATAGTATTTTATCTTCTGCGATGTATTTCGTATTTAGTTATACTATATTATATCTTTTGTTATTTATGTACAAAGTTATGTTGTATATATCAAACTTATGTTGTATATATCATATTCAGTCGTATTGAAAAAGTAAAGTATTTTAATCTAAACAATATAGTATGGAAACTGTGTAATATATTCGAACCGCACCCAGGTATTTCAAAATAATTAACGTTATAAAAATTTAAAACTGGTATAATATTTTAATTTAAACGGTATAGTATGGAAACATGGTAGAATATATTTGAACTGTACCCGAGTAATTTAATAAAATTAACGGTATAAAAATCTTAAACGGTATAATATTCGAACCGCACTGAGACTTGGTATAATAATTTAATTTAAACGGAATAGTATTGAAAAGGTATAATATATTCGAACCGTACCCGGATATTTCAAAATATTTAACGGTACAATATTTTAACGGTATAGTATTCGAACCGCACCCATACTTGGTATAGTAATTTAATTTAAACGGTATAGTATTCAAACGGTATAATATATTCGAACCGTACACGGGTATTTAAAAATAATTAACGGTATGATATTTAAACATTTATAGTATTTGAACCGCACTAGACGTGTAATAATTTAATTTAAACGATAACAATATAATATATTTGAACCGTATATACGTTTTTCAAAAAATTTTAACGGTATATAATATTAACGTTTATATATTTTAAGCGATTAAACGTTGAAACCGGATGAGAATTTATAACACAAATACTCTAAAATAACCAAACAAAATTCTGATGGGTTATATACGCTACGTATAGAGTTATACGCAACGTATAACCAAACAATATACCCTAGCTGTCTGTGTCTATAATTGCTGGGCCAGACGCTGAATTTCATGCAACCTATACGCTGATATCTCTATACGTTACGTATTAAAACACTAAGTGTACAAATAAGTAGCCTTGGTGTGCCGATAGTATAGGACTTTATATATCAGTGGCATAAAATGCATGTATATATAAGCTTGACCGTTTATATATATATACACATGCATAAACACTCACATGTACTTTTTTGCATTTTATATACAAATTATTATTTTTTATAGTTTTTTTTCAACATGTGTAACCCTACAACATCTTTCACCGTAACCTTTCATAATCAAGATATATGTTTTACGGATTTTATTAAACAAAAATATATCATTTTGGTCTTCATTTGGTTGTCTTATATTGTTCCTGATAAAGATTAAAATGGTTTAAAATAATAAGCACTGTATTATCTCATCAATTCCCTTAGATTTCGGATTTTAGATGCAATTCTTTTAGATATATTTTAGACCAAAAACTAAAAATTAAGAAGAAAAAGTTAAAGATGGTAAAGGAATCAAGCCTCAAACTTATTCACCTTTTTTTCCTTTTACATCTTTTTCCTCTCTTTCTTTTCCTACCCCCACGTCCACATAAAGAAATAAAGGCCCCCTACCCTACCCCCCCCCCCCCCCTCCTTTGGTCTCTTCAAGTGTCATTTTCACACACACTTCGCATACCATATACAACCGTACCCTTCACTTAATACTGATCTCCAACTTCATCTTTCTCCATTAAACACAACCCCATCCCAAGAAACTTGATCATAACCTACAAGATTGAAGCAAGAACAAGAAAGACACAAAAGTAGAAAGCTTTGCAAGTGATAATGGAGTTCTTTACACCACAACCAGACCTGTCTCTTAGAATCAGCCCACCCAACACACAACCCTCTTCAAAACCTTGGAGACCATCAAACCCATCACATCAAGATCATAATTTGGGTTTGGATCATTTGTGGAAGAAAGCTTTAAGCTCCCAAAACCACCAGCATGCACCCAACCTAACCCATAACACAAACACAACTATTCAGGAACATCATGATCAGGGACTAAGCCCAGAGCAAGGGTTTTTGATACCCATAAGAGGGGTGCCTGTTTATTACCAAAATAGTCATCCTAATTTCCAAATACTAGCTCAATATCCTCATCCACCTCCCCCTCCTCCTCTTCATCAAATTAACCACCCTTCATTAGATTCTTGTACTATATCTACAAGTAGTAGCTCTTCTTCTTTAACTCATGGAAATAGTCCTAACAATATTGCGCGATCACGGTTCTTGTGTTCGAGGTTTCCGATTAAGCGCAGTGTTCGAGCTCCGAGGATGCGATGGACAACTACCCTTCATGCTCGGTTTGTCCATGCTGTTGAGCTCTTGGGTGGCCATGAAAGTATGTTCTAGAGCTCTCACTCTTTTTAAATCTAATTTTAAAGACAAAACCCTAATATAAAATTAAATTTTGGTTGCTAAATTTTCTTTGAATTTCCTTACTGATTTTGCTTGTGAAATGGACTAGGAGCCACACCCAAGTCAGTTCTTGAGCTAATGGATGTTAAAGATCTCACATTAGCACATGTGAAATCTCATTTGCAGGTAAACTTGATTGATAAACCTAGCTCCCATTGTTTTCTAGTTAATTTAGAAAGGGTTTTATTTCTGATATAAATCTCATCTTTTTATATCTATTTCAAGAGTTTTGTTTGCCAGATTGTTTTCTAAATTATGTTAACTAACACAAAACTCCCTGAACAACCGAAGTGAGCCATTTTTTTTTTTTGGTCAATTATAACTCAGTTCTACAACTGAAATGTACTATTTTGTCGTTAAATTAACTAACACAAAACTCTAGTGAGTTTGCTTCTTTTTTGTGTTAAAAGTCCTTATTTTTATTAGCTATCAGTCCAAAGGATCTTAATATATATGTACACTTTTATGTATATATAAAGTTAAAAACACAGTACATAGAGGAAGGAACCTTCAAACCGAAGTTTTTTATTTATATGCAGGCAAAGACCAGCCTCTTTTGATTTATATTTACTTTTGACCTTTAGACTGTAAGAACAACTTTGCATTATCAGACAAAACAAATATGTATTTTAAAATAAATACAAGACATATTATATATTTTAATCATGCAGAGAACCATCTCTAATCTTTGGCACTTATCCTTGTTCTTCTTTTCTTCTCCTCCTGCTACTGGATCAGATGGTTCTGCATTGACACAGCTTTCAAAATCAGCTTTTCTTTTGCTTTCCAGGACACATGTTTTATATATTTATTGTTATCACATTAATATTCCTACATAAATGCACACCTAGTGTGTGCAAGTATATATATACACATATATAATATACATACACAAAAGACAAAGTTTACAGGAATTGAAAATAAAGAGATATGGCACAAGCCAAGACAAGTTTACACACAATCCACTGTGTAATTGTGTGTATTTTTTAGGTTTGAGTTGAACAACAACATTAATAATTCTCTCCTTTTCAGAGGGGAACTTGAGATATGGGAAAGTACAACAAAGGCCATCATTTGTCAATGATATGTGTATATATGTCTAGTAGCACTAAGTGTGGTATCTTAACCATGCATCTTAACCATGGTTAAGTCTAATGGTAGAATGGTCTTTCATTCAAATAGGCATGCAGCCTACAGTAGATTCGTTTTCAATTATATGCTTTCTTTATGCATGGTCAAATATATACATAGTCCGTAGTCACTAGTCACATTTGACATTTATACTTAACCGGTAGACACATTCACTTATTTTTAACTTTATTATAGAAAAGTAAGCTTAAAACATATCACATACTACCAAATAAGTGAATGATGTAAATATTATTAACACTAAATTTTACTAGAAAAAAAAAACAAACATAAATTATTTAGATTTATTGTCAGTGATTCTTATTCTATTAACTTTTTAAGTTCTAACATACAAATGTTTATGTCATATACATAAAAATTCATTACAGTAATTTGTTCATATAATTTTAAATTTGATTTTTAACTCTCATTTCAATCGTTTTCTTATATTAAAAAAATAAGACTTAAATGATGAACAATTTGTTTTGTTCTCCATATTCTTGTGAAAAAATGTGTTATGCTTAGATTCTCCCCGTATAGAATGCATGTAGCACGTAAAGCGTATAAAGCATAACATAATACTATGCATGTTATAAGTTTGGAAACGTATATAAAATTATGTTTATTCTTGTTTTGTAGATGTATCGAACAATAAAGACAACAGACAAAGGGCTAGCTTCCTCAGGTTAACTGGGCTCTTAATTATTTGTTTGTCATCGGCTTATTCAATACTTTTATCAATTTTGTAATGGCGGTCTATCATATTTCATTAGGACAATCGGAAGTTTATGAGAATGGATCATCGGGTGATAATTCCGATGATATAATGTTTGACATCCAAAATCAAAGAACAGGATTATCAGCTAAGCAAGGAGGACAGTCTAGCCTTTGTCAAGATAAAGTTTTCCAGCATTGTCGTTGGAGCAACTCGTCAAGGTGAAAAAAAAAAAACCTTATGCTAATCAACTATTTTGTGAGTAAAGTTAATTAAGGTTTGAAAAATGGTGTTATGTTCATATGATCATTTCATTGATAAAAAGAGGTTGACTAAATGTACCATCGATATTGATTGATAACCGAGTGATTTAAACATAAATTTAAAATGCATGTACGTTGGTACACAGGCTTTTAAACACATGTATAAGTCCATTTGTCTCCATTTGTCTTGTTATACACCCGTATAAGCCCATGCGAATGGCCGTATGAGCTCGTATTCTCCTCGGTTTGAAAAAAAATGAAATGGCTGACACATTTAGTAAAAATAGAGAATGGGTATTTTTAACAACCTTTATAAACATATATAGTCTAAAAGAAACATTTTAACTACATGCATCACTAGCCTAGGTATGTTTTATGTAGATAATTATCGGTCTTCCTTTGAACCCAGTTTGAGAGTCACATGCATGCCCATGTGTATTATCATTAGAGTAGATATATTTTCATTATAAAGAACGGTCAATTCGTGGAATAAAAGTTTTACCACTCGTATGTGCTTTAACTTCGAGCCTTCCAAGAAAACAACCTCCCTTTCAAGTGGCATGAAAAGGGGCTTTAAGTAAAATAAGAAAAGTATATTTAATTTACTGATCTTGCCATTTCATGTAAAAGATGAAAGCCAAAAATTCAACCCATCAATTCACTTTGATCTTTTGGTCTTCAATCAACCATGACCTTTCAAGAAGCTAGGGACCCATTACTTCTAAACTTGGTGCCAAAAGCTATCCTTTTTTTCTAAACTTCCTTGTAGCTATGTCTATGCATTTGTGTTTATTGTATTCTTTGTCTCCCCTAGTACCCCTCACCACACACACACACACACAAACACCTTTTTCTTTTCATTTAGTGCACAATGGCATGGGCAAGGGGAATTCACATGGGTTGATTTTGATTTCTTTTATCTCAAAGAAACTGGTAAAGTGAGAAGCTATATATGTATAGCTATAAACTAGTCTTTGAAAGAATGCTTTCTTTATATGGGTGTGCATGCTTTTTGCAATTCTTTTTTTATGGCATGGGCTTTGCCTTGATTGGAATTATTAACTTCTCTTGGCTATGGATCTTGTAGCAGGGAAGTTTTGTTGAATGGCAAACAGGAAGATTTTGATGCAAACATACCATATCTTGAGGTAGATATGCTTTTTTCTTTTTCTATTCCAGAATATATAATTGATTCCTCAATCCCCAAAAGTTACCACACTTAATTACTCTTGTGAATATTAATGTTGGGTTTGGTTAAATATTTATGATATGATCTACTTCTAGGAAAACATAATATAACTAATAATCTAGGACACACTCCAAATCTAGGATACAACTACAAGAAAAGAACTTTTACCAACAAAAATATGCATCATTAAATATGGTTAGCTAGGTGCTCCGTCAGTGAATAATCTACTCTTCAGAGAAGTGGCTTGCAGTTATCTACTGGTGAAGTCTTTACCCACGTCGTGTTTTTCTACAAAACTTCACTAATTGATTAACGACGAACTGGTGTGTTCACAGCCGGATAAACGATGGATACTACAACCAGTAAAAGTACTCTGATTTACAGTGAATGCCCACACTAGAGACATAGCAAATATGTGCTCTTATATTCCAAATAAGCATTTTTTTTTATTTATATACACATATTTATTCAAGGTTTTTCATATGTTACCTTAAGGACATGCATATAATAATATGGAAGCATATTATTTCTTAGTTATCAGAGTTTTCTAAAAAACAAAAAAGGCTACCATAGTTTTCACATTGTATTTTCATACTGCTGTATTAAATTATAGTGTTTTTTATTTTCTGATTTTATATTTATTTTCAAAGTTATAAGTTTTTTAACGACTATCATATTTAAATTTATGTAGTGGAATGGAAATTATCTATTGATTTTTTAGAACTGCCTTTATAAATTGATATACACATAATAAAGATGATTAATTTAAAAAGAGTGTTGGTGCATCAGTCCACTATTTCTCTAGAACTTAATGGGTTGTATATGTTAGAAAGATAAAGGTGTATTTTCTAAAGTTATATGGGATGCATATGTTGAGAAATAAAGCTGAACAAACAATACAGTTGTTGATAATAGATAGCATTGCGCTCTATCTAAGGTACTTGAAATTAAAAACAAACATCCTCTGATGATTGCAATGATATAAACCCTTAGTACCATAGCAATGATGGTTCATAACATATATTTATATGTGTGTGTGTGTGTAAACACAATGAGTTTAGTTAAATGCCCTAAAGATTATCCATATAGTCATGGTTAGTCTAAGTCTTTTATATATGAACATAACAACTATACTTTAATTGACTAATGGTTTCTAAATATATCTTGAATAATTGTGTTCTTACAGAAGGAAATGAATTCAAAAGGTATGAAGCATGAGAGATCATCAGACGTGAGCTCATCGAGCCATTCAGAAACCAGCCTTAAGAAGCCCAATCTAGAATTCACTTTGGGAAGAGCACAGTAATATATATAATGTAGCACTACTCATTTTGATATAATTAGTGTTACTTAATGCATGGGAGATGATAAAAAAGAGAGGTGCCCATTGAAAAATCAGTTGAGAAAAGTAATGAAGGGAAAAGGAGAGCAGAAGACAACTAAGGACACAAAAAGCATCAAAGGACCGGAGTAGGGTTTCAAAAAGCATATATTTGCTTTCAAAAAACTGTAAGAAACCCATATATATATTTATTGTAGTACAATAGATCGATCTTAAATAATATATATAAAAGAAATGAGACAAGAAATTGATCGAACTAACCTTGAAGAAAAATATTTTCCACTTCGAATTGAAAATGCTATGAATGGTTTTGACCGATTATACCATTTAGATGTACACACAATTAATTTATTTGTAGAGGTGTGAAATTCTTATATATCAAATGGTTCTGGGTGAAGTGTGGAACTCGCAAATATGTTTAGCTAAGATCATGAGGTATGGTGGGGCGTGGATTGGGTTATGGTGCGACACGTGGACTATGGGGCACCCAAGACCAAAAGTCAATTTCAAAGGGGTATGGTGGGGCATGGGTTGGGTGGCGTGGAAAAAAACCAATTTCAAAGGGCTAGTGCTCTTGGCCAATGAGGTTCCACCATGTCATGTGGGTAGCCCCGCCCAACGCCCCTACTGAAACCCCCACCCAATGGGGCCACGCCCAAACCCAAGCCTACCCAGGGTGGTGACGTGAGCATTTGTACCCAACCCACGCCCCAACCCCCGCCCCATACCCCGTAGTCTAAACATGTTGTTTTTTGTCAATCTGACGAGTTCACAATGTGTCTGTGTCACTTCAAGTTATGTCAATATTAAAATGATGAAATAGATATGAGCATCAAGTTTTATAATACTTTAAACATAATTAATTTTAGAAAAATTGGATTTTAATCATCTCAATTTTGACCTATCGACCAGGATTAAGCCTAATTCAAGAAACGTATGTTTACAGATAGTCTCAAATTTAAACATATTTTCCTCTAGTAATCTTGTACTAATTAAAACTTAACCTCTTTGGTTTTTTGATGATATTGACTACTTATGTCTCTCTCTCTCTCTCCCTTTTCTCTGTTATACATGTCGCCATCACCATTACCACCACCACCACCTCATCTCTACTATACACTAGAACAAACACTCGAACCAAAACCCTAACCACTATTGCCAAACCTAAACCACACGGATCTGAGCTCAAAACATAAACCCTAGTCTCCTCCTTTTTCTTTCGACTTCTAAGCTCTCGACGTTAACCTTAATCGTCGTTAAACCTAAACACTCGATTTGAAGGTGGCGGTTCAAGTTAGTTTGGTTTTGCAGGTGGGTACGTAGGCGGGCAATGGTAGTGGCATTGGTGATGATTGCTTTAAATGGGAGAAAACGATAGACGGAAGGAGAAAGAGAGAGTGTCGTTTTGTGGTGGTGCCTGAGGAGACCAAGAGTGACTAGGGGTGAGAGGGAAAGAGAGAGAGAGAGAGAGAGAGGTGGTGGATGACGATTACGATGGTAGTCCACCTCAACAAAACTAGGGATGCTAAACAGGTCGTGTTTGCGGGTTAGTCGATCCAACCCGACCTGAACCCGAAGATTGTGTCATACATATGAACCCGAACCGAGTTTCACGGGTTATCCCTTTGACACAACCCGTTCAACCTGATTTATTTTATTTTTGAGATATTGGATTTAAATAACCCTAACTTTCACCAATTGGCCGATAGCATTCCCAACTTTCGATTTGTACCACAACCCTCCCAACTTTCAACTTATTTTCCTCGGGCACTCCCAAACTAATTGAACCTTAACCTAGTTAGTCTTTTGCTGATGTGGCACTTTGTTCGATGACGTGACAGCTGATGTTGCATTTTTATTGGTGTGTCAGCTGATGTGGAAGCTGACATGGCTTTTTTTTTATGACGTGTCAACTGATGTGGCAGCTGACGTGGCTTTTTGGATAAAGTGACAACTGACATGGCCTTTTTTGATGACATGGCAGCTGACATCAACTAACTGGGTAAGGGTTCAATTAGTTAGGGAGTGCAAGAGGAAAATAAGTTGAAAGTTGGGAATTTTGTGGTAAAGTCAAAAGTTGAAAGTGTTATCGGCCAATTGGTGAAAGTTAATGTTATTTAAATCTAATATCCATTTATTTATTATTTTTTTGCAAATTAATATATTAAATTTAAAACTTTATTACAAAAACACATGTGCATATAACACAATTACATTTTTTTATAAAACTCTATGTCAGTTTCTATTTTTAAGTTATAAGTATAGCATAAAATAGTCATCCAATTTAATTCATGACATAAAAAATATTGTAATAAAATAAAATATAATACAGATGGGTGAAACAAGTCAACCCGTAAACCCGCTCGGGTTGATATGAACCCGACCCGTTTAACTAAACGGGTTCACGGGTTCAACCTGAAACTGACTCGACCTTTACCCTGTTTTTATGTTAAAAGACAGTTATACCCTTTCCTTTTACACCCTGTCTTTTTTACTAACTAAATGTCTTACCCCCTGCAAATCTGTTAAACCTTCCCGCTCTAAACGTTTGACCCTGGAAAGTCAAATAACCATTTTAACATTGACCCTCGAAAGTCAAATAATCATCATATCATATGGAAACCCAATTCGAATTGGTGTTGCATATGCATATCATAAGCAAAATGCAGAACCATAGCGGATGCTATAGCAACAACCAATTTTAAAAGTAAAGCAATAGAAATCAGTTCCGAAATTGAAGGATGAGACCTCAATGTAGGTGTTTGAGTTAGACATAAATAACATGATCTTAGTAAAAATAAGTTACCTAATATCAAGATCATCATAAAATTCCTTAACCTTAAGCACATAATAAGTTATTAAACAAGACTATCATATCATGCTAGTCTTGATGCAAATGCAGTGGCAGGTTAAGTAGTGGCAACTTCAGGATTGGGTTATCAAACATAGTGACAACCATAAGAACCATCTTCCTTTGGAAGGTCAAAGTGCCCCTAAATTCAACTACATAACAATCTTTAAAATCAGGAGTTATATACACAAGTCCATTACAGGTTCATTACATGTTTTGTTTGGGGCTTGTATATTATTCATTACAAGTTCATCACAATCAGTAGTATCACACAAGGTCATTAGAATCCGTAGTATGACACATGTTCATTACGGGGTCATTGCTTGTTCATTACAACTTCATTACAAGCTCATTACAAGTTTTGTTTTGTAACGTTTCGCATTTATGTAATTTCCTTTCTTAAAAAATTGTATTCGTATTTCTATTTTTAGAAACTTGTAATCATGTCGTATTCGTATTTCATTTCCAAATCTTGTAATCTGAGGCTTTGATCATAATGGAATTCACTTTTATACTTATACATGTTACACACTTGTGTTATACGCAATCAATCGTCGAATACATGTTTATACGCAAAATAGAGACAAATACTTAGAAATATCAATCATACATGCATTATACTCATACAATACTTTGATACACTTTAAATACCTAAAAACGGACTAAAATACAAGTTTACGGCATAAAATAACGCAATTACAAAGTACAATGGCCAAAAGTGTAACAAAACAAAACTTTGTCAGACTGCACTCCTAGGCGCCACACGGGAGAAACCAAGGCATCTCCGGCGACACTCCAGGGAGGTCGATCCGCATCCAGCCATTTCTAGCCTACGGGTTGGTGCATTTTTCCACCTCCTTTCACCCCCAATCACCTTCCTGTAGGATCAGTTTTGACCACACGAATGAGTCAATCAGAGCTAGTGCTTACTGAAAATGTGGCGGAAACACATTTTCAGCATGATACAAAGATAAACGTAACATAAAGGAGTAGAAACGGATGAATTCACACTTTAAACACTTTTACTTCACTTGATAACGATTGCCACACGGTCAGCAGTTCGACGTAGAGTACAAGACAACGTTACAAATGAAAACGACTTCAGGGGTATTTATAGGATTTGTGAACCGCTCATGTGACATGTCCACATGAGCGATCCAGCCTGGTTCGCTTTTGTGGACATATGTCACAAAAGCGGTCCAGCATTATAACTTTCATATAATTACACTTTCAACCCCTGAACAAATACAAAATAACCTATCTAGACCATATACATTAATCTAACTTCACAAAGACGCAGGCTTTAGACATTATGCACCAACAAACTCCCCCTTGGATGAAGCCGCAGTCTTTGTCTTGAATATTGGTCTTCAGATAGCAGCTTTGTATTGTTCTTCACGCCCTTTAGGCTTCCTGCTCAAAGCAATTCTTATCTTTTCATGCTTTCGCTTCTCTGCCTTCTCTTCTTCCTGTTGTTTCTTCAAAAACTTTCCTCTTTTCTCTTCCATCCTACGATTTTCACGTTCACGTTCACGTTTTGCTTTCTTCTTCATCTTTTCATCTAACTCCCACCATGACGATTTCCACTTGCTTTCGGAATTGATTCCTTTTTGAAAGCACAGTGATACAACACGTTGGAACTGTTGAGCTTGATCTTTATCTTCTGCTTTATAACGAATCTTGTGAATAAACAAGCATTCAATGTCTTTTGCCGAACAATTCACCAGCCACATCGGATCATAGACACGAATATATCTCAGCTCACCACCAGCTCTGTACGTTATGATTGCTTTAGTTGTCAGACAGCTGTAAACCCAATTAATGAACCCTTTATAAAACTCTTGCTCCATATCTGGCATAGGAATTGTTGTCATGGTTCTTGGAGGCTTTACATTCAGAATAGTTTCTGTCACACCAGACACAGGATCTACTCTTTGAATACGTCTTGGACGATGAGGCTTCCATTTCAGATATCCTCTCAGATTCTCGTACTTAATATATCCCCACATCGCCTTATCATTCTGTCTCACCTGAACTCCAACGTTCTCACCTGAGATAACTCATCGACATCCCACCATGGTAATGACATAATGTCATATAAACGTTTAAAGTATTGGACACCATATTCTCTTCGAACTGCATAGGCGTTGACTTGTGGAAGAAAACCCCAACTGATAATATCGCCAAGCGACACATTTCGATCTCGCTGGAAGTATTTCAACGGCCTTCTGAACTTTCTTTCATGAGAGTCTTTGAACCATTTAGAACGATCAATCTCTTCAACACTTGATTGACCTTCTTTTTCAACATTTGACTGGCCTTTCTGTTCAGCTTCTTTTCTCAAACACTCGAACACATTATCATTCACTGCTTCAGTCACTTTCTGACGCAACTCGTCTCTGTTTTCAGCAGCAAAGAATTCCATTAATGTCGGAAATTTTGAAGTGTCTTCAGAAACACCTTCATTATCCGAACCATCCTCTACTTCAACCCTATCATACTGATCGGCATCCTCAACATAGTTATACTTGTAATCTTTCTGTTTATTGATATCAAAAGATTCCAGATCAGCTTCAAGATCAATTGGATTCTCGGGATTTACATCTTTTAACATCTCCCTATACACATCTAGACATAAGAACAACGGTTCATGATGTTCTACAATCTGATTCTTACTCGACTCCCCCTTTCTCTCAGCTTCCCCACTTTCTTCATTAACTGTATCGTTTAGCAGATCTTCAACGACTTTTTCTTTTGAAGCTTCAGTTACTCTAACACCTGAGCCTCCTGCAGCGTCATCATCATCATCACCTTTCGAACTGTGACTGCTTGCAGAATAAACAAACTCTTCCTCATCATCATCTTCATCATCCTCTTCTTCTTCGCCACCAATTAACTTTGGCGATTGAATGTCTTCTTCGACTATACCAGGAACTGAGGATATAGGCACTGGATTGTCTATCACCATTGAAGGCACAATAGACATTACAGAACTTCCTTCAACAGCTTTACCTTTATCTTTCATTTGCCTTTCTACTTCTGCTTTACGTTCAGCACGAAGATCCTCTAACTTCAACTCTTCATACTTCTGATCCACTGTCGTTTCTAACATGCTTTCCACAACTCTATTCAGCATGTAGAACTTGTGTTCATGCAACGCTTTAGCAGCCATAAGCTCTTTATTCTTCAACTTATAATACTCGTTTTCACTTTCTCGACGACTCTTCTCCTCTTCTAATTCAGACACTCAAACTTTCAAAACGTCAATTTCCGTCTGATCAACTTCAATCTTTAGTGACAACACTTTGTTTTCACCTTCTAACCTCTGTACCTTTCCAGCAAGAGACTTTTCTCTATCAGCAATCTTTTTGCATTCATCCGCCAACTTTTTGTTTTCTGCTATCACCTCATCAATTCTCTTTTCCAACTTCAAAACTTGAGAATTGTTTGCAAAATCAAAATCAACATCTAGCAGATTATCATGCGGTATCGCAAGGCCTCTACTTGAAGAACCAAGTTGTGCTTGAGCAAGAGGAGGTGTGCCAAAAAGGTCTTGTGAAGAATAATATGTTTGATGTCGAGGTGGTGATGGTGGAAGCAGAGGAGATGGTTGTCGTTGAGGAGTAGGTTGTCTGGGTGGTGTTGAATGTGATGGAGGAGTAGGTTGTTTTGAGGATTGTTGTGGTGTTGGTTGTCTAGGAGGAGATTGATGTATTGGAGATTGTGGAGGTGTTGGTTTATGTGGAGGTGTTTGTTGACGTGGAGGTGTAGATTGTGTTTGCATGATCTTCTGAGGGCGCTTTGACACTTTAAACTTTGGAGTAGC
Organism: Helianthus annuus; assembly: GCF_002127325.2. Taxonomy (NCBI): domain Eukaryota; kingdom Viridiplantae; phylum Streptophyta; class Magnoliopsida; order Asterales; family Asteraceae; genus Helianthus; species Helianthus annuus. The sequence goes on from NC_035445.2 coordinate 137,217,814, forward strand.
CTTCTTTCGACCTCCAGCTTTCTTTTTACCCTTAGGAGAAGATTGTGATGCTGAAACATGCTCTGGAGAAGGTTCATAAGGTGCATCTTCTTTCTCTTCTCTCTTTCTCTTTCTAAGTAACTTCTCCTTTTCTACCTCCTCTCTCATTCGCCTTTCACGTTCTCTTGCATCAACTACTACAAACTCAGACACACTAGAAGAACTAGTAGTGTCTTTATCAACATCATCGCCTTCAACATCATCTACCACTTTCTCTTTCTCCTGTGGAATATCAACATTATCAGTAAACAAATCTGTATGAATTTCAATATGTGCTACACTAGCCGCCTCTTGTTCCTTTTCAATGTTCACCTCAGGAACTTCTTCTTCAGACTCATCTACTAACACAGTTTCAGCCTTTTTCTTTTGTTTCTTCTTTTGCTTTGAAGACGAACCTTCACCTTCAGCTACAGGAGTTACAAGTCTACGTCTGCGTCCAGACTCCTTCACATACCACTCATTCTTTGTTGGTTTGAAACCCTGAATTATCTTCAACTCATCAGCATACAATGCTTCTTTCATTTCCTCTTCATTTCTCCAGTTTTGATGACTTTCTGGATCAGGATCCACATAACTTGCATCTTTAAGTAATCCGAAGTTTTCAATCACCAACTCCGGCTCTGGATGATGAGGATGGTACTTGACCAAGTTCTTCAATGAGATATTAGACATGTGTGCTTGAACAAGAAGATCATCCTTAATGTTTCTGTCAATACCAGGATAAGCACGGTCAATCATCATTTGAACAAAGCGTGGATGTCTCCAGACTCTAACATCTGACGCTAGATTCTCCACCATATAATGAAAAATGATGTGCGAGAAGTTGTATTTCTTGTTCAACACTAATGCAGTTAACATGTTCATTTGATAATCCCTCATCTGGTCATAACTTCCCTTTGTGTGACTCAGGGAAATCAAAATACAATGAATCAAGAACTTGAATGATTTCTGAAATTTTGACTTTAAGTAGTTCCCAGTATTCAACGTGCTTCTGTATCCCAAACGTAGCATACAACCCTTCACCATTCGTTCAGGAAATCTAGTTGGATAGTTGGCTTCATTAGGGAAATTCATAACTTCTCGAACCAATGCTTCGGTCACTAGTATAGTCTCTATCTTTCCATTCACTTCCACTTCTGCTGAAATCACCTTGTTTTCCCCGTCATACTTTGCACTATTCCAAAATCTACTGATATGCGATCGATACAACGGCCTTTGTTCAGTCATAGCTTTCTTCACTGGAATGCGATCCATATAAGTCAAAATACTGCTAAATTCAGATAATAGCGGACATTTCTCCACATCTAAATCCACACAACTGTTGTGAACTGGATCGAATAACACATTCGTAGATGCCTGCACAACAACAACAAATAGGGACTTAGCCAAAATTTCACATTTTGAACACTTTGACCAAAAAGGCGATCCATCACAGAACATTAAAAGCGATCCAAACATTATAATACCACAAAGGCGATCCAAATACTTAACGACCCTATAGGCGATCCACATGAATGACTAAAAAGCGGTCCAACTATAAAAAAATCACAAAAAGCGAGCCACCCCTAGTCACATAAGCGACACAACCCTAATATGCCTTAAAAGCGGTTCAGAACTTGTTCCAATGGGCGGTTCTAGAATTGTATGAATGAGCGATTCAACATGGAACCTATGAGCGGTTCAAAGTACATCTGTTCACAAAAGCGGTTCAAATATGATCTATGAGCGGTTCAAACTTCCTGATTGTAAAAGCGGTCCACATATTAACAACATGTAAAAACATCTTATACCCTAAAATTGATTCTACAAACAGATTCTACACATAAATCCGACTCTAGAGGTGTCTTTTGATTCCTACAGTTATGTCTTGAACACTCTAGATCTGAGATTTAAACTTCTTGTTGCCGACAACATACATCTAACGTACAAATCTCAGCAATTAACATGTTGTACATCTATCAAGAACATCAGACAATAATACTCAACCTAGCAATTTAGACAGATATGATATTTAAAAGTACAAAACTCGAATCGTTCATACATACATGCCGACAGACGAGATTTAAACACACTAGGACTGTAATTGAAAGATGACTTACCTTGCCCATGATGTAAATGATGGAAATCTATCAAGAACAGGCAAAAACAAAGCTCAAACAGCAAGAAAACACGAAGATCAGTTGAGATCGCTCGAATCGCCTCAGAGACAATGACGTAAAAGCGGTTTAGGGTAATGGCAGAATAAGCGGACCTTGTTCCTTATATATGAGGGTCTGAACCGCTTATTCGTCAAGTCCTTATGAGCGGTCCACAATGATCATTTGACAAAAAGGCGGTCCATAGATGTGTCATAAGAGCGATCCACCTTTAATTTTTCAAAAAATTCAATTTTTAATCATTTTTCAACTTTTTAGATTTCACATGCTGGCACCCAGTTGACCAAGTCCAAGTAAATGACCTTGGAACAACTGATTGATCTTCCAAGTCCAAGTTAATGGCCCTGGATGATCAGATTTATGAAGTACTTTGTCGTTTTGTTTTAGAAGCAGTTCAAATTAATGAACTTTTGACGTTTCAAACATTTGCACATTTTATCTGTCAAACATCATACCTGATGTGTGTAAAATGCAACATATAAAACACATCAATTAAGGCATAAAACTAACCCTTTTTAAGTACTAATGTTGGAAAAAGAGTGTTTTTGTCTTCCTTTTGTATTTTCAGGATGAAATGAGCTCAAAATCACAAAAGAAGCAAAAAGACCACTAATTCTACCATAAATACAAGAAAAGGAACAAAAGTAGACTGCCCGGACCCTCAACGGCACCTCCCAAAGCAAAAAGGAAGAAACAGAGTCTGAACACGCCCCGTGTCCAGCGAACACGGGGGCGTGCCCAGGAAGCAGCAGAAAAGACAAACCAGTAGAAGCTTCCATTGCCCACCACGGGGCCGTGTCCAGCGAGCACGGGGGCGTGGTGAAAGTACAGCAGGCGCATTAATTGTAATTCGCAATTACAATTAATGAGGAGAGAGAGTGTCAGGCGGGCAAGGGGCCGTGTCCAGCGGACACGGGGCCGTGTCCAGCCTTCTGTTCAGCCTATAAATAGAGGAGCTTGGCTTCATTCTCTCTCATCCCTTGGCACACCACCTCTCTCACACCTCATCCACCACCCACCACCACCATAACACCATCATCCACCACCATCATCCATTGTCCATCGTAGAGTGTGTGAGTCGTCTCGGGATCCAAGATTGATCGTAAGAGTTCTTGACAATCAAGGCCATGTTTGCCTAAGTCTCTTACATCACTTGGTGAAGACAAGTGTTTAGTATAATACTTTTTATTTTTAATCTTTTGCACTTTTTATTTGGTTTTGTATTAATGACTTTAATAACTAGTTACTTATGTTGAAGGTGATCTTTCCTTATCGTTTGTCCGTGGTGTCTTGGCATTATTTTACTGTCTATATAAAATAAAAGATTTTCACCATTCATATCTCCACGGTCTATATGGAGGTATGTTGGCTACCTGGTCGGGGGTTAAGGGAACGGTTTGGTAAGGGTCTTGCCCTTGTTCAGCGTTTAGAGGTCCTGCTTGGGACCTGGGTCAAATTTAGTAGGATCTCCTTCAATGCCCATAGGTATTGGATGGCGGGGATCCAAACTCTTTGACCCCCTCATAAGTTAACTACTATTAATACTATAACCCGGTTATTTAGGACTGTATCCCTGCTGACTCAGACTACTTAGCCGAGGGTAACGTCACCGCCAAAAGCGGGGCCTACCATAATTTGCATTAATAACTTAATTCATTATCTTTCAATAATCCGACCCTTTAGGATTGTATCCTTGCTGACTCAAACTACTGGGTTGAGGGTAACGTCGCCTTCAAAAGAGGGGCCTACTATAATAACTAAGATAATCTCTTAAACAAGTGCAAAAGTGCGAAAATAATCAAAGGTTATACTAATATACGTGTCGGATCCAAGTGATTCATCTTGTCTATCTGTTTTTATTTTTATTTTTATTTTCAGCATTTAGTTAGTTTTATTTTTCTTAGTTTAAAACATTTTTCTAACTTTTTGATTTGATTAGACGTTGAGGATAAACCGGTATTAAAAGCTCTTGTGTCCTTGGACGACCTCGGTATCTTACCAACACTATACTACGTCCACGATGGGTGCACTTGCCCATATGTGTGTTTAGTGTTAGTGAATATCGTGTTTTATAAATTTAAAACTTGGCTAAAAGTGTAAAAAGGGGCTTAATTATATATTAAAAACATATACACACTGACACGCATCAAGTTTTTGGCGCCGCTGCCGGGGACACAAGGATTTTAAGAAAGCTTAAAATCAACGGCCTAATCAGTTTTTCAAAACCTTTTTAAAACGCGCGCATTTTTCTGCATTTTAGTTTAGTTTTGCATTTACAGTAGCCTGAACACGGGGTCGTGCTCGCTGAACACGCCCCCGTGCTGCATATTTTTAGAGTAGATACCCAGATACAGAGTCTGAACACGGGGCCGTGCTCGCTGAACACGCCCCCGTGCTCAACGTGACCAGTAAATCTAATTAAAACGCCCAGATACAGTCCCTGAACACGGGGCCGTGTTCACTCAACACGGGGCCGTGTCCAGCTTCTGTTTCCGTCTTTATTTTTTTGTTTTCTGGTCCCGAGACTCAGTTGTGGTCTGTTGAGTGATTCTTATGGATCAATACTCAAGAGGTTACAACTACACCTATGATGAGGATGATTATAGGGGTAATTATTGTACTATTTGTCGTAACACACGCTCGGTTCAATATAATACTTCATATCAACCATCCAATTCATACAACTACTATGAGGAGCCCAGGTACGAGCCATCAACTTCATACACATCCTATGAAGACCAAAGGTATGAACCTCCTCCCTCATACTCATATTTTGATGAACCAAGGTATGAGCCTTCATACTCATACTTTGAAGATTCAACATATGAGCCACCACCTTCATACTCTTATTATGAGGAACCATGGCGTGAACAACCCACCTCATATGAGTACTATGAAGAACAAAGTTTCGACCCTTATCCATCATATACTTACAATGAAGAACAATGGTGTGAACCATCTACTTCATATGAGTACTATGAGGAACCAAGGATCGAACAACCGGATTCAAGCTTTGAGGATCCAAATTCTTTCAATCTCACCGAAGTGACCAATAGGATATTAGAACACATTAAAACTATCGAACGTTGCATAAAAGAATCTCGCGCAAGGGAAGAGGAATCCCGCGCAAGAGAAGAGCTAAAAAATGATAATAACGTAGAGATAGTTGAAAATGTAAAAATGGAAGAACAAGAAAGTGAAAAACCGACACATGAGTTAAACAACGAAAATGGTGAGTCCGACAATGTTAAAATTCAAGAAGAGTCTAATTTTGAAGAAATTAACCTCTTGTCACCTACTTTCGAAAATCATTGTTTAATAACCCCTCATGCCAAGTTTTTAAAAGAGTTAAACACTAGTGCTAAAATCAAAGACTTAGTAAGTGTTAAGTTAACTAATGATCAAACCTCGCTAATAAAAGAAGATCCTTTTGAAATTAACATTACACCGGTTCCATGTTTCTTTCAAAATTCCTTTATTAGTAATATCACCATTGATAAAGATCTTTGCGTTAACATAATGCCTAACTATATTTTTGAAAAATTAAGTGTTAGTGATTTTACTCCACTTCAAATACCCATTTTTCTATCCAATCGGAAAGTAATAAAATCAATCGGTGTAGTTGAAGATGTTTTGGTTCAAACAAATCAAATGGTAATCCCAACCGACTTCGTCATCCTAAATGACGCCCCCTTAGTCTTGGGAAAACCTTTTGTACAAACTCATAGAGCTTTGAAAAACTGGAAACTCAACAATCTACCTCTTCAATTAGGGGCATTCAAAAGGAGCATAGATCTTGAGCGCTCAATGAAATATCCTTTTGGTAACAATGACCCCCTAATTGAAGATGAAGCTGAACCACCCGATACAACCAACGAAGAGGACCACTTTGTCGAGGAAGAGATAGCCATAGAACAAACTTTTAAGGTTCTTGATCTAGACGAGCCACAAAATAAGGTGTCTTCTAAAGACCCACCCATTGAGCTCAAAGAACTTCCTAAAGGTTTGGAATATGCTTTCCTAGGCAAAGAAGGTAGTTTACCCGTAATTATTTCATCTAAATTAAGTAATATAGAAAAAGAGAAATTAGTTAACCTACTTAAAAAATACAAAAACGCGATCGCTTGGAAGCTTGTAGATATTAAAGGAATAAGCCCTTCCATGTGCACGCACAAAATTTTAATGAATGATGACTACAAGACGGTAATTCAACCACAACGAAGAGTGAACCCCAATGTTCAAGAAGTGGTTAAGAATGAAGTCATCAAACTACTCGACGCCGGACTAATCTACCCTATCTCCGATAGCCCGTGGGTAAGTCCCGTTCAAGTAGTCCCAAAGAAAGGAGGTATGACGGTAATAACTAACGAGAAAAATGAACTAATACCAACGAGAACCGTCACAGGATGGAGAGTCTGTATAGATTATAGGCGATTAAATGAAGCGACTAGGAAAGACCACTTTCCTTTACCCTTCATTGATCAAATGTTAGAAAGATTATCCGGTCATAAATTTTATTGTTTCTTAGATGGTTTTTCAGGTTACTTTCAAATACCGATAGCACCAGAAGACCAAGAGAAAACAACTTTCACATGTCCCTACGGAACTTTTGCATATCGACGCATGCCATTCGGTCTATGTAATGCGCCTGCAACATTCCAACGTTGTATGGTCGCCATTTTCCATGATATGATCGAAAAGACAATGGAAGTCTTCATGGATGACTTTTCCATCTTTGGAGACTCATATGACCAATGCCTCGATAATCTTGAACGAATGCTATCCCGATGTGAGGAAACTAACCTCGCCCTTAACTGGGAAAAATGCCATTTCATGGTAACAGAGGGAATAGTACTCGGTCACAAAATCTCAAGCGAAGGAATGGAAGTTGATCGAGCAAAAATAGAGACTATTTCTCGATTACCTCCTCCATCCTCCGTACGAGCAATCAGAAGTTTCCTAGGACATGCCGGATTTTATAGAAGGTTTATCAAAGACTTTTCAAAAATTTCAAGGCCTCTAACAAAATTACTTGAAAAAGATGCACCCTTCATCTTTGACAAGGAATGCAATCAAGCATTTCTAACCCTCAAGGAAATGCTAGTCAATGCACCTATCATGATAGCGCCAGATTGGAAATTTCCTTTCGAAATCATGTGCGATGCAAGTGACTTCGCTGTTGGAGCAGTCTTGGGACAAAGAAAAGAAAAACATTTCCACCCAATTTATTATGCTAGTAAAACTCTTAATGATGCGCAAGAAAATTATACAACTACAGAAAAAGAATTACTAGCGGTGGTGTTTGCTTTTGATAAATTTCGTTCTTATCTTGTTCTTTCTAAAACAATAGTCTATACAGACCATGCAGCCATCAGGTACCTCTTCAAGAAGCAAGACGCAAAACCCCGTTTGATAAGATGGATTCTACTCCTCCAAGAATTCGACATTGAAATCAAGGACAAAAGAGGAGCAGAAAACACTGCTGCAGATCATCTCTCACGCTTAGAAGACCCAGCTTTGGAGACAACCAGGGACGAGCAAATCAACGAGAAATTTCCCACGGAATCCTTGGAAATGATGGAGAGTAGACAAGAACCATGGTATGCCGACTACGCTAATTTCTTAACTAGCGGTGTAGTCACCAAAGGATGGCCACATCATCAAAGAAAAAAATTCTTTGCTGATGTAAAGCATTACTTTTGGGAAGACCCCTATCTTTTCAAAATGTGTGCTGATCAGCTCATCCGAAGGTGTGTCTATGGTAATGAAGCACGAAGAATTCTCCATCATTGTCATGAAGGTCCATACGGAGGACATCATGGTGCCGCAAGTACCGCACGAAAGGTATTTGATTCAGGATTTTACTGGCCGACCATTTACAAGGATGCACAAAACCTTGTAAAGACATGTGATGCATGCCAAAGATCAGGTAATATTTCTTCCAAAAACGAAATGCCTCAAAATGGCATTCTCGTCTGAAATCTTTGATGTGTGGGGACTCGATTTCATGGGACCTTTCCCACCTTCAAAGGGAAACAAATATATACTTGTGGCAGTCGATTACTTGTCTAAATGGGCAGAGGCCGAGGCTCTTCCAACAAATGATGGAAGAGTAGTGGTAAAATTTCTGAAAAAGCTGTTCTCTCGTTTCGGGACACCAAAAGCTTTGATAAGTGATAGAGGTACCCATTTTTGCAATCATCAACTCGAAAAAATATTAACAAGGTATGGGGTCTATCACCGGGTCTCAACAGCATATCATCCTCAAACAAATGGGCAAGCCGAAGTGACTAATCGAGGTTTAAAACGAATACTTGAAAAAACCGTAGGAATAAATAAAAAAGAATGGGCCGACAAATTAGACGACGCTTTATGGGCTTTTCGAACTGCTTATAAAACCACTATAGGCACGACCCCATATAAACTCGTCTATGGAAAAAGTTGTCACTTGCCAGTAGAAATAGCTCACAAAGCCTACTGGGCAATAAGAAACGTAAACTTAGATTTGGAAAATGCCGGTAAAAATCGATTTTGTCAATTAAACGAATTAGACGAACTTAGGAATTATGCATATTCTAACTCCGAAATTTATAAAGAAAGAATGAAAAATTTGCATGATAAATATATTAAATCTAATGAATTTCGGGTTGGAGACCAAGTTCTATTGTTTAATTCACGACTTCGATTATTTCCTGGTAAGTTAAAATCTAGGTGGTCAGGACCTTTTTCCGTCACCCATGTTTTTCCACACGGTGCAGTAGAAATTAAAACTCGAAATGGGACACCATTTAAAGTCAATGGCCAACGGCTGAAACTCTACCGAGGATCCATTGAGGATGAGGAAGAGGAGATCTCACTTCAAACGGTTAACGAATAAACTCATACCCGACATGTTACAGGTAAGTGTACGTTTAAAAAACCGTTAAATCTTCTAACCATTTTTCGGAAATAACGGGCATGCACACGAGCACAAAAAAAAATAAAAATAAATAAAAATAAATAAAAAAATAAAATAAAATAAAATAAAATAAAAATAAATTTTTTTTTCAAAAACTTTGCCCGGCACGGGGCCGTGTCCGCTGGACACGGGGCCGTGTCGAGGCGACTGTCGGGATAAAACCCTCTTTTCTTATCAGTTACACCATTCCACACGCCCCGTTTAGCCGAAAACTCTCTGGTTCGAGGCAATTTTCTGCAGTTTTTCTACGTCACCACCAAATCTAACAACGTCAAGGTATGATTCTATCCTCATTAGTAGTTAGATTAGTTACTTGCATGTAGTTAAAACATCAAAAATTGGGGAAAAATCTAGGGTTCTTCATGTTCATCCGGATCGAACTCAAAATTTTTGATGAAATTTGTTAGTAGTAGTTTAGATTAGAGTAGTAGAAAGTAAATAAGCATGTATTGTTGATAGATTTGTCCGATTTCCATATGAAACCCCAAACCCTTGTTCTTGAACCGAAAAACACAAAATTGAAAGGGTAAACGGTTTGTTTTGGAAAAAATGACACTTAGGGTTTCATTTTCGGGGGAAACCGCTGCTATTGGGCTAAAAATTTTCAGGTTTTCGAAACCGGGACGAAAAATGGAATTTTTGGGTTACAGACGCCTGGACACGGGGCCGTGTCCGCTGAACACGGGGCCGTGTCCAGCCCACTGTTTGCAGTTTCACTTTAATTTTCCTGGTTTCGTACTAACTTTTAATGTATTCTTTTCAGATGTCGAAATTCACAAGGTTTGGCGCAAATAAACTGGACGCTAGGGCACGGTACGAGGTTCTACAAACAAGACCGGAAGAGTACCCAAGGCGGGCGTGTACTGATTTGCTAACCATGGTAAACCAACTTGACCGCTTCAACAACATTGTGAGGGGCCCACTGCATGCCGCATTGACCACCCGACTACGGTCGGTACATCAATGCACGATGGAGTTCTATAGCACCTTCATTTTCAACTCGAGGCGCGAACCGTTTGATCATGACGCGGTTGAATTTCGATGTGGAGGGACCACGTTTAGAACCTCCATGGCACAGTTTGGAGCCATCATTGGGCTATATAGTGAAAAAGAAGCGGGGAATGAAGAGAATACAGGGGGGTTACGAGACTTGGATGCAACCGAACGCCAAGCCGCATGGGCTCAAATAGGTGAAGGAATCTACAACCCAAGCAGCACCAAAAGCACCAAACTGAGGGACCCGTTATACCGCTACATCCACAGGCTCCTCACGTACTCGCTGAACCAACGCCATGACAGTAGTGGCGTTGTTGGGTTGAAAGATTTGGTTGTCCTTCACTGCATCCACAACCAGAAGCCTCTAGATGTTCCTTACCTCCTACTGCGAAACATGCACTTGAACCGCCTTGCTCATGCTCCTACACCGATCTTCTTCGGAGGATGGGTGTACCGTCTTTTCAAGCACTTCACGAATATCCCAAGGTCCTTCGAAAGGAGTCCATGGTCGGGCCGGGTCGATTATCACATTTGCCGAGCCATGAACTTGCTTTATGAAGCGGAGGACGGGACGGTGAGCTTTCAAAGGATGCAAGGCTATGCATGGAACCCGCAGGAGGCTCTAGTTCTTCATGCACCACATCCCCATTTTCAGTATCCACCCCAAGGCGATGCGGGCCAATCCTCCTCTCAAGGAGGTGGTTTTCCTAACTTTCAAAGTTTGCATGATCTTTTGCAGGAAAACCTCATGTGCTCAAGGAACACCTACAACCTCGCCAACAACACACACCACCGGGTTGGAGCTATCGAGCGCAACATTAACGATATACAAGATGATATCGGTAGCATCCGAGAGTACATGGCGAGGCAAGGAGGTGGAGGTGATGGTAGTGATGAAGACATGGAGTAGGAGGCTTGGAGGAACAACGGGCTGGTTGGTGATGAGCCCACAGGTTTAAGTGCCCTTCTATCTATCAAACAATTCATGGCCTGCGTGCCATTTGTCGAACAATTTACTTTCCCTAACTATTTTTATCTTTATTTTGTTTTTACTTTATGTTTGGATAATGTTTAACAATGGTAATTTAGGATGGTTTGTGCTTGGTTGGTTGGTATTAAGTGATTAAACAGGTGCAATGCAAGGGTTAGAGTGCTAAACATTAGCACTTGCAGCCCCAGGATGGAGAAACCGGGAGAAAAACCTATTTTTCGGGCTAACAGACTGTCCACACGGGGACGTGTCCAGCCGACACGCCCCCGTGTCCATCTCCCAGATCTGCTGTTTGGCTACTGACCTGCAATTTTTTGCCCGACACGTGGCCGTGTTCACCCGACACGCCCCCGTGTTCACCTTCTGTAAGTTTTCGTTACTGGCAGTTCACCACGGGGCCGTGTCCGCTGAACACGGGGCCGTGTCCAGACTGCCAGTAACATAAATCTTTGTTTTTTTTTAAACACACTTTTATACATTCTAATCAACCAAAAACTTTATTTTTGGACACATTGAGGACAACGTGTAATTTAAGTGTGGGGGGGATGCTAAAACCTTGAAATTTTGCAAAATCCTAAACACAAGCCTTACACAAAACTCTATTGGAACCGCTAAACACCCCAAATTTTTTCAAAAAAACTTTTTCATTTTTTTATTTACTTGTCTTAGTTTAAGTTGGGAAGAACAAGTTCTAAAAAGGTTATATTTTTACAAGTTTACAACCGATAGCGTCGTGATAAAAAAGGAACCAACATAAGAAAATTATGAAACAGCATAACAAGTCTAGTTTAAAAGTCGATTATATATGCTTGGTCACATTAAAAACCCATTCCCACAAAAGTGAGTTTTGAGCCTTTATTGAGCATAAAAATACACATATTTAGATCAAATGCTCATTTTTCGTTTCTTGTGTGAATAGCCGCTCGGTCCTTACGAATCTAGAACTTGCCACGACGATACATTCCCGGTCCTTACCAACTTAAACCCAAGTAAGTAAATGATGGAGGCATTAGGACTAACCATTTTTCTTTCAAAACCATTATTTTTCATTTTTTTTTACCTACCCAAAATCCCCCTAGATAGCCCCTTTGAGCCTAAACCTTTCATTTCATTACCCCAAAACCCTTTTTACCCACCAAAAACCTTTTTATTTATTTTTTTTAGTAACAAGTTCGCTTTTTCGTAAACTCACCTTTTTATGTGACGAAAAAAAAAAATATGAAGTCAAAAACAAACAAAAGCTATAAAAGCTTGTTTGGAGAAATACTTCAAAATAAAAAGTCACTAAAAAAAAGATACTTCACGAAAACCGACGCTTGTTACGATTTTCGCCCTTTTTACTAACCACTAACCAACCACCCACCTTTAAACCCAAGCCTTCACCCAAAAAGTCCTCTTGATATTTACAAAGGTAAAAAGTTAAAAAGGAGGAGGATTGATTGCTTGGCAAGCCTATGGAAGACATAAGTTCCGTGCCGCTCTCGAGTGATTCACTAAAATATACACCTTCGGCCGAGTGTTGAGTGATCTCCCATGAGGTATGTGAACTTGTATATAAATGGAATTTTAATAAGGCATGCTATGCCCAAATAAGTAATTCATCTTATGAAAAGTTCAAAATAAATCATAACGAATAGGATTGTAAATAAATAAAAATAAAACCTATAAAAACCTTGGATTCCCGACACTCTAGGACAAGCTAAAAAAAAAAAAAAAAAAACTTCTCTTCTACCTATTCCATTTGGGAGTGTAAGCCACATTTAAAGAGTTTTGCTTGAGGACAAGCAAAAGTTCAAGTGTGGGGGTATTTGATGTGTGTAAAATGCAACATATAAAACACATCAATTAAGGCATAAAACTAACCCTTTTTAAGTACTAATGTTGGAAAAAGAGTGTTTTTGTCTTCCTTTTGTATTTTCAGGATGAAATGAGCTCAAAATCACAAAAGAAGCAAAAAGACCACTAATTCTACCATAAATACAAGAAAAGGAACAAAAGTAGACTGCCCGGACCCTCAACGGTACCTCCCAAAGCAAAAAGGAAGAAACAGAGTCTGAACACGCCCCGTGTCCAGCGAACACGGGGGCGTGCCCAGGAAGCAGCAGAAAAGACAAACCAGTAGAAGCTTCCATTGCCCACCATGGGGCCGTGTCCAGCGAGCACGGGGGCGTGGTGAAAGTACAGCAGGCGCATTAATTGTAATTCGCAATTACAATTAATGAGGAGAGAGAGTGTCAGGCGGGCACGGGGCCGTGTCCAGCGGACACGGGGCCGTGTCCAGCCTTCTGTTCAGCCTATAAATAGAGGAGCTTGGCTTCATTATCTCTCATCCCTTGGCACACCACCTCTCTCACACCTCATCCACCACCCACCACCACCATAACACCATCATCCACCACCATCATCCATTGTCCATCGTAGAGTGTGTGAGTCGTCTCGGGATCCAAGATTGATCGTAAGAGTTCTTGACAATCAAGGCCATGTTTGCCTAAGTCTCTTACATCACTTGGTGAAGACAAGTGTTTAGTATAATACTTTTTATTTTTAATCTTTTGCACTTTTTATTTGGTTTTGTATTAATGACTTTAATAACTAGTTACTTATGTTGAAGGTGATCTTTCCTTATCGTTTGTCTGTGGTGTCTTGGCATTATTTTACTGTCTATATAAAATAAAAGATTTTCACCATTCATATCTCCACGGTCTATATGGAGGTATGTTGGCTACCTGGTCGGGGGTTAAGGGAACGGTTTGGTAAGGGTCTTGCCCTTGTTCAGCGTTTAGAGGTCCTGCTTGGGACCTGGGTCAAATTTAGTAGGATCTCCTTCAATGCCCATAGGTATTGGATGGCGGGGATCCAAACTCTTTGACCCCCTCATAAGTTAACTACTATTAATACTATAACCCGGTTATTTAGGACTGTATCCCTGCTGACTCAGACTACTTAGCCAAGGGTAACGTCACCGCCAAAAGCGGGGCCTACCATAATTTGCATTAATAACTTAATTCATTATCTTTCAATAATCCGACCCTTTAGGATTGTATCCTTGCTGACTCAAACTACTGGGTTGAGGGTAACGTCGCCTTCAAAAGAGGGGCCTACTACAATAACTAAGATAATCTCTTAAACAAGTGCAAAAGTGCGAAAATAATCAAAGGTTATACTAATACACGTGTCGGATCCAAGTGATTCATCTTGTCTATCTGTTTTTATTTTTATTTTTATTTTCAGCATTTAGTTAGTTTTATTTTTCTTAGTTTAAAACATTTTTCTAACTTTTTGATTTGATTAGACGTTGAGGATAAACCAGTATTAAAAGCTCTTGTGTCCTTGGACGACCTCGGTATCTTACCAACACTATACTACGTCCACGATGGGTGCACTTGCCCATATGTGTGTTTAGTGTTAGTGAATATCGTGTTTTATAAATTTAAAACTTGGCTAAAAGTGTAAAAAGGGGCTTAATTATATATTAAAAACATATACACACTGACACGCATCAATACCAGATCTTTGTTTGCAATCACAGCTTACCCAACCCTCATCAGACACAGACATGATCTGCATACGGGCTTTGAACTTTCAATCCCCAGTATCAGTTGTCGAAAATAAAAGGAGAAAATAAAATCTTTTTGGGTTTAAAGCTGTACAAACAGAAATATATACACACAATATTTTTTCGAGCGTGTTAAGGGATCATATCAGCTGCCGACAGAACACAAGTACCGTTAAGCTTATTTCATTTTAAACATTTAAGCAATTCGCGTTGATTGTCGGTATATTGATCCACTTTAAATTCTCATAGAATTTTCAATCTGTTCGGGATACGTTATTTAGTGTTTTAGAAACTTAAACATTAACGTGTGTTCCCACCTCAGTATATACTCCCGTATACGGATCCCAGTATTCAGTCTTACAGGTGAATATACCACAACTGATATCTGTTAGGGGATAGATGCGAAACCGTGAGAGCTTAGGTCAGAACTTCCGTTCAGCAGAGAGATGACGGCTCGACTTTTCGGTGGGTCCTCTTTAGAGGATCTTTTGCATTTCAACAGCAGCGACTATCAATTTTATTGTTTCATCAGCATGCTGAGGGTGAAGCTTATGTTTCAAAGCTTTTTGTGCAAAGTATTATCCGGGGACTAGGTCAGTATTTCCATACAGCAGAAGTCCCGGGATAATACCCCAGATATCACCGAGTATAAAGACCTAGTATCTCAGAATACGGGACCTTTCAAACAGGATTTCAGGGGTTACCTATATATCCTGGAGATGTTCCCCACGAAAACGCAAGTTAAATTTAGTTTATATCCCAAATCGATCTACTAAATCTGTAAGAACCTACCGGCACATCTTTAGCGAGACTGCTTAATTGCATTTTTACATTACATATCTTTACCGTACTGTGCCCGTCTAGCTGATGTACTATCATTTCCCCTATACTACACAGCTCTTTTTGCATTTTTTTAATGTTTTTGGATTTTTATGATTTTATCATGTTTTTGTATTTTTCTGCGAATATCTCCCCCTAAAACTAAAACATATTTTTGTGTTTTTGTTTTTAACGAAAAGCAGGAAATACAACTGTACAAACAAAAGTTGACAGCTCGATACGGTTCAAGTCAGATCGCCGCCCAATTCGGCTTCACACTCGATAACCCTCCCAGATTGCAGATTTTTTAACCCATTTAACTTTAAAAGATAATAAAATCTCTTTTTATCAAACGGTTTTGTGTAAAAATCAGCTTTCTGATCATCGGTGCTCACATGTTCAATCCGTATTAATTTCTTTTCGTAACAATCTCGAATAAAATGGTGACGGATTTCTATGTGTTTCGTTTTTGAGTGGTGAACCGGATTTTTCGTAACATTGATGGCCGCTTCATTGTCCACAAATATCGGCGTATCCAAGAATTGCAGACCGAAATCGCGCATCTGCTGTTGAATCCAGAGAATCTGAGAACAACAGCTAGAGGCTGAGACGTACTCAGCCTCGCAAGTTGAGAGCGCGACTGCAATTTGCTTCTTGCACTGCCAGGTAACGAGCCGAGTTCCGAAGAACTGGCACCCAGCAGTGGTGGACTTAGCGTTCTGCTTACAACTACCGAAATCTGAATCAGCAAAACCAGATAATGTAAAATCACCCGAGCGAGGGTACCACAAGCCGATGCTTGGGCATCCCTTCAAATACCGTAGAATGCGTTTAACGATCGTCAGGTGCGATTGCTTTGGGTTTGACTGATATCGTGCACACAAACATGTCGGATACATGATGTCGGGCCGGGAAGCTGTAAGATACATCAACGAGCCGATGATCGATCTGTATAATGTTTCATCCATCTTCACACCTTGTTCATCCGGACAGATACCATGATTTTGTGTGAGGGGGGTTGATGCAGGACTGCATTCTGTCATGTCAAACTTATCCAGCACGTCCTTTACATACTTCGATTGATGAATGAAGATTCCGTCGGGTAGTTGTTCAATTTGTAACCCGAGGAAGAACTTCATCTCCCCCATAGAACTCATCTCGAATTTCTTCTTCATCACAACTTCAAACTCTTTGCATAGCTCGTCGTTGGTGGAACCAAAAATAATATCGTCGACATAGATCTACACAATCAGCAAGTGGCCAGCTACTTCTTTCGTGAACAAGGTGCTATCTACTGTGCCTCTTGTGAACCCGTTGTCCAGCAAGTAGGTCGATAGCGTTTCATACCAGGCTCTCGGGGCCTGGTGGAGACCGTATAAAGCTTTATCCAGCAAATACACCTTGTCTCTGTTTAGCGGATCTGCAAACCCCGGTGGTTGCCCCACGTAAACTTCTTCTCGAATCTTGCCATACAGGAATGCCGATTTAACGTCGAGTTGATAGACTTTGAAATCTTTCCATGAAGCAAAGGCTAGAAAAATGCGGATTGCTTCAAGCCTTGCTACCGGCGCATAAACCTCTTCATAGTCTATTCCCTCCTGCTGGCTGAAGCCCTGGACCACGAGACGTGCTTTGTTCCTAACCACGACTCCTCTATCGTCACGTTTACATTTAAACACCCATTTTGTCTTTATCAGCTTCTGATTCTTCGGCAGATCGACCAGTCTCCAGACACCCAGTTTCTCAAATTGTTGCAGTTCCTCCTGCATAGCATTCACCCAGCTGTCCTCGGTCAATGCTTCTTTGTAAGTTCTGGGCTCAATCTGCGAAATAAAACATTTGTATGAGACTTCTTTCTGCATATCAGCTATATCAGAATAAAAACATGTAAAAGCTTGATCTATCTGATGTCTTGTTTTGACACCACTCTGTAAATCGCCGATAATCTGTTCTGACGGATGGTAAGACAGTGTCCGTGGCATCGCAGTATCGGGCACCACAACTTCCGATTCCAGATTTGAAATGTCGAGATCAACAATTTGTTCAACAGCCTCCTCTGATGTCTCATTTGGTTCCTCGTCGAAGGTAGGAGCGGGTTCCTCCTCCGAGTCGTCAGAAACGTCAAATGACGGAGCTGGCTCCTCTGGCGGTATATGAACTGTTCCACTAGGTCCAACTTCGTCATCGTGAGTGCCCACAGTTGGTGTAGGAACATCTAGCGGTCTAGATTCCGGCTCTTGCAACTGACTTTGCTGATACAGGTACATAAGAGCAAGTTCCTCCTCACTCGGCTCGGACGGCAGATGAAACGATTCCCAGAGTTTGTCGTAGTCAAATAGGAATCTTTGTCCGGGAAGTTGTTGCGACGGCGTATGCTTCTGACAATCCACATGATGGACCTGAATCACCTTCCCCAGACACGGTACAAATACCCTCTTTAATGGGCTGGCGTATCCTATGAAAAATCCTTCATTTGCTTTCGCTCCGAATTTACCATCAGCATCGATGAACGTACACGGAGAGCCAAAAGGTTCCAAGAACTCAAGATTTGGCTTATAGCGATGCAACAACTCAAAACAAGTCTTTTTATATTTCTTCACTGTCAGAACTCTATTCAGCGTATAGCAAGCTGCTGACACCGCTTCACTCCAGAAGAAAATCGGAAGCTTTGAATCGGCCAACATAGTACGTGCAGTCTCAATCAGGGTTCTATTCTTTCGTTCAGCCACGCCGTTCTGTTGTGGTGTATATGGCGCACTGAATTCGTGAAGTATCCCCTTTTCATTGCAGAACTCGTACATTTTGTTGTTTTTGAACTCAGTTCCATTATCGCTTCGAATTCTTCTGATCGGCAGCTTGTACACTGTTTCCATCTTTTTGAACAAAACCATTAAAGCCTCGAACGTTTCATCCTTCTTTTCCAAACAAACGACCCATGAAAATCTTGTATAATCATCCGTTACCACCAAACAGTAAAAATCTCCACTGATGCTTTTGACGTTGACCGGCCCAAAGAGATCCATATGCAATCTCTCGAGAGGTAACCGGATGGTGTTGAGCATCTTTAGAGGATGAGACTTCCGTACCTGTTTACCTTTCTTACACGCAATACAATCGTCAGGTAAATGAAAATTTTTAACATTCACACCTTCTACCAAATCGTTGTGCACAAGAAAGTTCATTTTTCGAATGTGTATATGACCCATCTTTCTGTGCCACATAACCGACTCTTTTTCAGTTGCTTTAGATTTTGTCACAAAGCATTGTTTTTGAGGAGTTGTTGGTGTTGCAGCACTCATGTCTAAAATGTAAAGATCATTAACCCTAGGGGCGCGCAACAGAACCAACTCATCAGGGACTTTAAACCCTGGTTTTAAAACCAAACATTCTGTTTTTGTAAAGTGTACGATAAAGTCTTTGTCGCAGATTTGCGAAATACTTAACAAATTGTTCGTCAGTTCAACAGTATAATTCACTTTGTCAAATGATATGATGCCGTTCGTGAGCATTCCCTGACCAACAATCCTTCCTCCTTGGTTTCCGGCAAATCCAACGTAACTTCCATTAATCGCTTTGACATCATACAACAGTGCTAAGGATCCCGTCATGTGTCGCGACGCTCCGCTTTCCATTATCCACCTTGAGAGCACAGACTTGGGCAGCTCCTGCAATCAATTCACAAACCCATCAGTTAAACAATGATGCCCACGACTTTTTAACTTCCGACACTGTACCAAAAACCACATTGCATTTCTCAGTTGTTTTCGGAAAGTTAAATGTGACATTTGGCTCAATTTCCTTTTTATCTTGTTTCACATTATTATGAAGTTTAGGAAATTCCGACAAAAACTGATCAATTTCAGACTCAAATACAGCAACATCATCTTTCACAGACTGTGACTCATTTTTCAACACATTTTCCATCTTTTTAATCTCACCAGATGGTTTAGATTTCGCGATCCATGACTGATTTTCAAAAGTTTTTGCTTTAGGGTAAAGTTTCGAAGTCTTGGGGGACTTAGAAGATTCGCCAATTTCGAAAGTCGATTTTGGCTTATCCTCCGACTTCAACTTTTCACCTCGTTTGAGAATTCGGATCGGCGAAACCATCACCTGTTTATCTTTTGCAACGACCGGTGATTTTGGTCGAGTATTTTGAATGGTCTGTTTTGGCACATTTTTGTTTTTATCCTTAGGTTTTTCAACCTTCGGTTTCTCAGCCACTTGTTTGTTAACAGCTTTTACCACAACCGGTTTTTCAATCACTTTCTTACACTGCTTCGCCATGTGGCCGATTTCATTGCAGCGATAGCATACCCGTTTGTCATACTCGACAAATGTGCTACCAACAGTTTCTGCTTTCAGCCTTTGCGCTGCATTGAAATCGTCCACGGCCTTTTGACTAAAAATATACTCTTTTTCAGTCTCAGTGCTCGGACCACAAACAAATACATCATCAATTCTATCTTTTGGCTTCACCAACTTCTTAGTCATTTTCTTCTCAAAACCAAGACCTTTATTCTTTAACTGATTTTTCTTGTTTTGGTTTTTACCCACCCCCTCTACCTTTTCTGGACTAGTAGGACGTGACGAACCAACAGATTTGTTTAGTTTTGAAAAGAAATCATTTTTCTTTAACTTATTTACGCTCCGCTCAATCAGCTTAAACACTTTCTGAACATTCTCAAATTTAACATTCTGAAGCGGAAACTCGGTGTTGGAGTAAAGTTTGTCAGATCCAATCATAGTGTAAGCCACCATAATTGAATCATCATCCACACTTTTATCCGTTTTTGTCAAATAACGATCTAAAAAGTTTCCGTCCTCCTCAGACTCACTACCGGACTCCACTGATTTTGCCATCTCAGATTTCTCACTATCATCGTCCAACACCTGATCAATAACATTTTTGATTACCTGGGATTCGTTGTCAATGTCAGACGCAGTAAACGTGATATCAATGTTATCAGGTAAATCATTCTTAAGTGTTTTCAGTTTGATGTTTAATGCAGCTTCCACCCCGTCTGGATATTTCTGTGTATAATGATTCCACATTGGGGGTGGAACACTGTTAAAGGCAGGTGAAGCATGTGGTTGTTGTGGTACTATTTGCTCTAACACATATGATGACGCCACATAACTCATCAATTTCTGATCAATTCTATCATTTTCAATTTTAGTCAACTCAAGCTCTTTTCTTAAAGATGCGATTGTGTCTAAATGAAAGTTTACTTCTCTTTGTTTGTCAAATAAAGTTGATTGTGCCAGCTCGGTTGCTTTATCGTTTTCAAGACTTTCTTTTTGGATCATTTTTATTGACCTAGACAATGTGTCGTACGCCTCTTTTAATTGCCCTAAGTCAAACTTCATCAGATCTGCATGTTGTTTCAGTTCCTGATACATGGTGTCTTTTTCAAGACACTCCGTGCATGGTTGTGAACAACGTTGACACGGTGTATCAGAGATTGAAACTTTTTCTACTATAATCTCATTCTCACAAACAATTTTACCAACAGGATTTGACTCCAACTCAGACAACTTGACCATGTTGACTTCTAAGACTTCAGATTCCTCTCCTAGACCTGACACTTTATCGACTGACTCCTGAATGTCTGAATCTACCTCTTTTAATTTGCTCATCAGTGCTTTATCTGCAATCTCCTTTAGAGTTTCTTCAGTCAATTCCTTCGACACATCAATCATCTCCTCGACTTCTTCTTTCTCTGCTTCGAATCTCGGGCATGTTCCGGTTCTTGGATCTTCAAAATAATCTGCAAAAGAACCAAAGACGTTAGGAGGTAAAATTGATTTCATAGTATAGACAAATTCCTCCCGTCGAGATTTAAAACTAAGAACATCAGATACAGATTCCTCATTTTTTGCAGAATCTTCCATATAAACATCTTTAACGACCTCCGGAACCTCCTGATCAACAACTTCAATAACCTCTTCAACCACGATCTCAGAAACAGATTCAACAGCTTCAGTAACTGCTTTATCAACCACCTCAGAGCCAGACTCAACAATTCCAGTAACTTCTTCACCAACACTCTCAGTAACTACCTTCTCGAAAATCTCTGGTTCAGCACCCGTCTCGGTAATCTCCACAACTTCAGCCATCATTGCTTGATCGTCTTTTCCTGGAATATACTTGTCCCAACTAAAACCAGACGCAACCTTCTCATCATCTTGGTTTACGATCAACGCCTTCTCAGGTTTGTTCTCGATCTGAGGTCTCTGAACTGTAGGCTGTTGGTTCGGGCGATGATATATAGCTTGTCTGTAATAATCATTGGTAAACG
Organism: Helianthus annuus; assembly: GCF_002127325.2. NCBI lineage: Eukaryota > Viridiplantae > Streptophyta > Magnoliopsida > Asterales > Asteraceae > Helianthus > Helianthus annuus. The sequence continues at coordinate 137,239,631 of NC_035445.2, forward strand.
GATTCTGATGATTTGTCACCTCACGATTCGGACATTCTCGCTTGAAATGACCTTTCTCTTTGCATTTAAAACAGGTGACCTTGGTCTTATCGAACCCTAATTTCTGATCCGGACCCGACAAACTGTTTCTACCAGTGATTTCCATAAATCGTTGAGCTCTTCGAACTAAACTTGCCATACACCACTTAATATCTATCAATTCCAGTTCTTCCGGATTGATCTGATCGTAATCCTCTTTAGTCATATCAGGATTTCCGATCCTACCAGCGACCAAACCTTCATATGCTTCCAGAACTGAACCCAATAACGCGATGTGCTGCTTGGCTGCATTTTCGGTGATTTCATTTCCATTCTTGATGTTAATTGCAATGTTACATTGCACTCCTGACACAACTGTCTGTTGATTTGACCCAGTAGAGCTTTGAGGAGAATTTTGATCTGAGACTTTGACATTCGGCTCGTAGTTGGCAAATGGAGTCAATTGACTTGACTGATAGGCATTTGGAGCAACAGATGAAGTGTTGTCTGCACTAAAACCAGTTTGAATTTTCGGACTCTGAACATTCGATACTACCGGACTACTCTTGTAATACAAAGATACATCCTGTGGCATATTCGCTGAATTCATCTTCTTGACTTTCACCAATTCCAACTCATGAGCTTCAATTTTCTCTATGAACTCACTCAAACTATAATTCACAAAATCCGAACTGTTTTTCAACATCATCACGTACGTTCCCCATTCCTCATAGGGAAGTGCATCGCACAATTTGTCTATCCACTCTTCATTTGTCTTCTCGATGTCCAACCTTCTCATCTCTAACACCAGATCACAGTACCTCTCGATAAGCTGCTTTGTTGATTCACCCTTAATCCCTGTGAAGATGTCAAACTCTTTCTTTAGCAATGCCGTTTTACTTTTAATCATTGACGCGCTGCCTTTGAATTTTTTCTCTAATGCTTGCCATATTGACTGTGAATTATTTTTGTGCTGTAGTAACACTAAAATATCTTCTTTTATCGCTTGTTGTAAGATGCTGATCATCTTTTTCTCGGCTTTGAATTCGACCTGCTCTGCATCTGTCAGACTGGCAATTGTCTTTTTTATATTCAACCCGTCTACTGGAGGAACATACTCTCTTTCGATTTTTATCCAACTCTCTAAGTGATTTGCCTGCACCCAATTTTTGAACCTCTCAGACCATCCTGAATATTCATCCAAACTCATTAATTTCGGAGGCTTCTGCATCGTTCCAAGTTCATTTTCTAGACTGACATTTTGCATGATACTTGCTTGACTTTGAGTCGCACCCACACCCGAGAACATGTTATAGAAATCCTGGCTTTCCATTTTTAGTTGTGACGGAAAAATCTTTCAAACAGTCTGTATAAGCGATCCACAGAAGTAGCAATGAGCGAACCAACAAAAAAACTTTAGAGCGATCCAGAAATGTGCACAAAGAGCGATCCAGAAAATTGCACCAAGAGCGATCCTAGAACTTGTCCAAAGAGCGATCCACCGATGACAAATGAGCGGTTCAGAAGACTGTTTTCGAGTGATCCACAGGTGATACAAGAGCGGTTCAGAAGATTGTTTTCGAGCGATCCACAGGTGATACAAGAGCGGTTCAGAAGATTGTTTTCGAGCGATCCACAGGTGATACAAGAGCGGTTCAGAAGATTGTATTTCAGGCGGTCTAGAAAAGCGATCTAACACCTAAGATAGCCATTTGGAGCGATCCAGAACTGAAAATTATGAGCGATCCAGCTAAAATTGTACGTAGCAGCGATCCATAAAAACGATTCAGAGATGACGTCAGAGCGATCCAACTTTCACGAAGGTTTTTAGGTCACTTTTAGGCCATATTTTGATCCGAAACTTTCAAGGGTTTGTTATTACTGTGTTTCACACCTATTGTCCAAATCTCAGTTCATTTCCACCGCTAAATCAGTCCAGATCTACAAAAGTCCGTGAAAACCACTTCGTATCTAGCAACTAACTCGCAACTGGCTCTGATACCAATTGTAGGATCAGTTTTGACCACACGAATGAGTCAATCAGAGCTAGTGCTTACTGAAAATGTGGCGGAAACACATTTTCAGCATGATACAAAGATAAACGTAACAGAAAGGAGTAGAAACAGATGAATTCACACTTTAAACACTTTTACTTCACTTGATAACGATTGCCACACGGTCAGCAGTTCGACGTAGAGTACAAGACAACGTTACAAGTGAAAACGACTTCAGGGGTATTTATAGGATTTGTGAACCGCTCATTTGACATGTCCACATGAGCGATCCAGCCTGGTTCGCTTTTGTGGACATATGTCACAAAAGCGGTCCAGCATCATAACTTTCATATAATTACACTTTTAACCCCTGAACAAGTACAAAATAACCTATCTAGACCATATACATTAATCTAACTTCACAAAGACGCAGGCTTTAGACATTATGCACCAACACTTCCAACCTTCTTTAAACCCAAACCCTAATCCCCCACTATAAATATATGCCTTCCACACCTTTCTAACACATTTACACACTCTACAAATCACTCCAAACACCCAAAAACTCTCAAGAAATCCTATTTTGGGGAGAAACATACAACTACACAAGTGTGCTAAGTGATTTGCACTCATTTTTCTTCACCTTTCTTCATCAAATCTTCTTTCAAACTACTTTGACAACTTCTAGGAAGGTTTCCACAAGTTTGCCATAGCAAACTAAGGTGAAACCTCACCACATTTGAGGTCCAAAGTAGCTTTAAAATTCTGCTCTAACTTATCTTTTTGTTTCTTGAATATATTGCTAAAACTTGATGGAATCTTACACTCACCTTGCTCCCAACTAAGCTCATAAATGTGGGTTTGTGCATGGGTTTCCACAAGAAATGAGGCTCAAAACCTCCATAAAATTATGCCCTAAAAGTCCTAAGTGACTTCATAAGTATTGGAACCATCCAAGCTTTCAACCTTCAATGTTGAAAGACTTGTGTTTTAGTGAATGTGTGAATCATGGAAGCCTTGGCTCTCCAACCTTGTTCCACTACCTCACTGTCACACCCCAACCGATGGGGGAAACATCAGGGCACGACACTGAGCGAAACAGATTGTCAAGAGAAATTCCATAACAACTAAATTACCGGATAGTTAATATTATGTCCCATACCATAACCTATCAAGCAATTAAATTATTACAGACATAGATATCCTCAAAACAAAACATGTTTTGACAACTCAGATTTAAATAAATAAATTGTCTTTGTTTCTAGACTCTGAAACTCGGTTCCATGAAAGCAAGGAACATCCTAGCATCTCAAACACATGTCACATATGTTAAAATAAAGGTCAATACACATAGTGTAAAAGGTGAGCATACAAGTTTAATAGTATAATAGAGTTCGAAATCGTTTACGTATAACCAACATGTAACATGTACAAAATGAAGGCAAGTAGGTTATCGACAGAGAAATATGCACAGACGTGACTGCAAGTTGTAGAATGCGCAACACATATCCCCACTGGGACACGTGAAGTAAAGCCCTTAACAACCACGTGACAGGAGGGGTGTTTATAGGTTGCCAAAAAGGGAAAGGAGGGCAAGGGTCGGATAGGATGCACCCCGATCGGATGACACTCCGATCGGATGGTAATCCGAAATCAGATGGCCATCCGATCGAGTGGTCATCCAATCATTTGGTCACTCGATCGAGTGGCTCCGACGAGTTGCATTTCAAAGTTTCGTTTCGCGTGCTGAACGTTGCGATGCGTTTGAGCGAGTCTCGATTATGCGATGCGACAGATTAATAATAAATACACAAATACTATATCTAACATACAATCACTATAAATAACTTGCGTTTAGCATTTGCGATTTGATTGCGATTGCGTTTAGATTAATCGCCACAAACATCAAGTAAACATGCACAAGTAACACATAAATAACACACACACACGTAAAACAATATTCAGAATCTATTAATCAAGGGGTGAATGCGATTGCAATGCGATTAGCGATAAAGCGATAAAACATGCGATAAACGTCGATTAAATCTCGATTATTAACAGATACTCCACATAATACAACTAAAGCAATAAAATAAAAAGATTCGATTACAAGTCAAAGAAGTCAAATCGGTAATTAAGCAAGGAGTGACAGATTGCAAGTAGCAATCTTTTCTTCCTTTGACTTCAATCTTGACTTTGACTTTGACTTTCGTAACACGGGGTGTTACATCCTCCCCTTCTTAAGGGAATTTCGTCCCGAAATTACGCTGAAGCCATAACGAACAACTGCGGGTACTTCGCCTTCATGTCACTTTCGAGCTCCCAAGTGAACTCTGCGCCTCGTTTGCCTTCCCAGCGAACCTTCACAATGGGAATGCGTGAGTGCATGAGCTTCTTTGTCTCTCGATCCATGATCTCGACAGGCTTCTCCACGAAGTGTAATGTTTCGTCCACTTGTAGATCCTGCTCGGCTAGGCACTTTCTAAGGTTCGATACATGTAAAGTCGGGTGGACGTTGCTAAGTTCTTCCGGTAGTTCGAGTCTGTAGGCCACTTTTTCGATCCATTCCAGAATCTTAAAGGGTCCAACATATCGCGGCGCGAGCTTTCCTTTCTTTCCGAATCTGATCACACCCTTCCAAGGTGATACCTTTAGGAGTACGTGATCGCCAACGTCAAATTCAAGGGGCTTGCGTCTTCTATCGGCGTAACTTTTCTGACAGCTCTGAGCTTTCAACAGATTGTCTCGAATTTGGAGGATCTTGTCAGTCGTTTCTTGCAGTAGCTCCGGACCGGTTAGTTTAGCATCTCCGATCTCATGCCACACAATCGGCGATCGACATTTTCTTCCGTATAATGCCTCAAATGGTGCCATTTGTATGCTATATGATAACTGTTATTGTACGAGAATTCAACTAAATGTAAGTGAGCGTCCCAATTACCACCGAAATCTATGACACATGAGCGAAGCATGTCTTCAAGAGTACGAATCGTTCTTTCAGTCTGACCGTCGGTCTGGGGATGGAAAGCGGTACTTAGATTAAGCGTAGTACCGAGAGCAGTTTGAAACGTTTCCCAAAGACGGGAGGTAAACCAACCATCGTCGTCAGAGATGATGTCACGAGGTGTACCGTGTCGACATATAATTTCGTCGTTGTAGATTCGGGCTAATTTTTCTACCTTGAAGTCTTCTCATATCGGCAAGAAATGAGCAGATTTAGTCAAGCGGTCAACGATAACCCAGATGCTATCGTGACCTGAAATCGTACGCGGGAGTTTCATGATAAAGTCCATGGCTATGCTTTCCCATTTCCACATCGGGATCTCGGGTTGCACAAGCAAGCTTGAGGGTCTTTGTTGTTCGGCCTTGACTTTCGAGCAAGTCAGGCATTTCGAAACATAGATTGCGATATCCTTCTTCATTCCAGGCCACCAATACCGTTGACGAAGGTCGTGGTACATTTTTTCGGCACCAGGATGAATAGAATATCGCGACTTGTGGGATTCATCCAACAGGATTTTTCGCAAGTTAGTGCGTTTGGGAATCCAAATTCGGTCCAAATAATGGAATATCCCATTCGATTTATTCACTAACTGCTCGCCGTTATGGTAAAACCTTTCCTTCTTCAAAGTGCGTTCGGTAAAACAAGCATGCTGAGTGTCACGGATGAGGGTTTCGAGATGATGCTGGGTGTGAACATTACGAACGCTATGCAAATAGCTTCGTCTGCTGAGGGCGTTGGCAATGACATTTGCTTTGCCAGGATGATAAGGGATCTCACAGTCATAATCGTTGAGAAGTTCTACTCATCGGCGTTGGCGCATATTTAGTTCTTCTTTGCTGAAGATGTGTTGTAGGCTCCTATGGTCGGTGAAGACCATACACTTGGTACCATAAAGGTAGTGTCGCCAAATTTTCAACGCAAAAATAACTACGCCTAGCTCGAGGTCGTCGGTTGTATAGTTCTTCTCGTGGATCTTGAGCTGACGAGATGCATAAGCGATGACCTTGTCCCATTACATGAGAACACAACCAAGTCTAAGGTTCGAGGCATCACAATAGACAATGAAGTCATCGTTTCCGTCGGGTAAAGCGAGAACGGGAGCATTGCAGAGCATATGCTTGAGGGTTTGAAAGGCAGTCTCTTGTTCGGTTCCCCAAACAAAAGGATTGTCTTTATGCGTTTAGGAAGTAAGCGTGACAGCGATTTACGAGAAGTCAGCGATGAATCGACGGTAATAGCCCGCCAGTCCGAGGAATGAACGAAGATCGGATGGTGATTTTGGAGTAACACAACTCTTAACAGCTTCGATCTTTGCGGGGTCGACGTGAATACCCTGGAGAACTTGGCATAGAGTCGATTCCCCTGGAGTAGCTCGAGAACCAAACGTAGATGTTGTGCGTGTTCGGTTTTCGACTTCGAATAGGTAAGGATATCATCGATGAACATGATGACGAAGCGGTCAAGAAATGGTTTGCACACATGGTTCATCAAATCCATGAAAACTATGGGTGCGTTGGTTAGACCAAAGGGCAATACGACGAATTCATAATGACCATAGCGGGTTCGGAAAGCGGTCTTCGGAATATCTTCCTCCTGAATGCGTAACTGGTGATAACCTGAGCGTAAATCGATCTTCGAAAAACATGAAGCGCCTTGTAATTGATCAAACAAATCATCGATTCGAGGCAGGGGATAGCGATTCTTGATTATCAGCTTGTTCAACTCCCTATAGTCGATGCACATCTGGAACGACCCATCCTTCTTTTTTACGAAAAGGACTGGTGCGCCCCAACGAGTGGTGCTAGGGCGAATGAAGCCTTTGGCAAGTAATTCCTGGAGTTGACTCGAGAGTTCGCGCATTTCGGACGGAGCGAGGCGATAAAGAGATTTAGCAACAGGATTTGCTCCAGGAATGAGGTCGATACGAAAATCAATGTCACGGCTCGGGGGTAAACCAGGTAGATCATCAGGAAAACGTTTGGAAACTCGCAAACAACAGGGACATCCTTCACTAGCGTCTTCTCTTTCTTTTCCTCCTCCGCTACTACAATGTTTGCCAAGAAAGCTCTGTATTCCTTGCGGAGATACTTACTCGCTTGGATACATGACATGAGTTTGAGACCTTGGAAGGAGTTTCACCATAAACGCACAATAGATCACCATTAGCGAGCGTGAAGCGAATCATCTTATCGAAACAAACAACTTCAGCACGATTCTCACAAAGAAAATCCATGCCTACTATGATGTCAAAACTACCAAGCTGGATCGGAATAAGGTCGATAGGAAAGACGTGATTGTTGAGTTCGAGAGTACAATCATGAAGAACAGAATTGACAGCGACGGTTCTTCCGGTGGAAATTTCAACATCGAATGACGAGGGGAGATGGGCGCGCTTACGATTAAGGAGCTTTTCGAATTCTAACGACACAAAACAGTTATCGGCTCCAGTATCAAATAAACACGAAGCATATATACCATTCACAAGTAACGTACCATTAACCACGTTGTCACACCCCAACCGATGGCGGAAACATCGGGGCGGCACTGAGCGAAACAGATTGTCCAGAAGTTTCCATAACAATTATCATTACCATTCAATTTGAAATAACATGTCCCATACCATGTCTCAAACAGTAAACAAGCTATTACAGACAAAATCAAGGCAAATAGTTCTATTCCGACAACTCAGATTTTCAAATAGCCCAATTGTTTATCTGCTTCTGGAGACTGCTGATTACATTAGTACAGACAACTATTTGTTGGCCTCTGGAAACTTATTATAGCCTCGCTTTCCTAGTAGATAAGCGTCCTAATTACCTGTCACATACGTTAAAATAAAGGTCAATACACATAGTGTAAAGGCGAGTATACAAGTTTGATAATAGCATATAGACTTCGAAATAGTTTACGCATAACCAGCATGTACACGGAGGAAAACGAAGCATGTTAATTATCGACATGAACCTATCGATACCAATGACTGCGGGTTGACTGCCCAAAGCAGTTCGTAATACATGATCACCACTGTAATCCATGCAAATAATTGTCCTTAACAACCCCCGTGTGAACGGGTGCTGAGTCCAAACTATAGTACTATCGTTGTTAAGGCATGTAGACAACATTCCATGTGTAAACATAACAAACAAGCATTCATTCAGTCACGTATAACATGCGGTAACGGTTTACGTTTAAAAGTATTGCGTAGGGTGTTTGATGTGATTTCGTATAAGTAACGTATGTAACACCCAAAAGTGCTTAAAGAAAAAAGGATCGAGTATACTCACAGCGGTTGGATGGATTGAAGGGAGCGCTTGAGAGTAAGGTTAACCTGAATAGTTCGATATCATAACGATAAGTGACGCGTAAAACGAGACTAAGTGTTGGCGGGTCGGACAGCTGGTCGATCGGACGGCAGTCCGATCGGACAGCTGATCGTACGAGTGACTGACTGTTCGGACAGCTGTCCGTTCGGGCGGTTGTCCGATCGGATGGTCGTTCGAGTGGATTGTTTCTTCCTTTAGGAAGGATGTGTTTGTGTATGATGGTTTGACTTTTGAAGTTTTTGTTGTAGCATTTGAAAACATTGAAGTGCCTTTACCTTCCAGGTCGGTCGATAGGACGGTCGTTCGATCGGCCGGCAACCCGATCGGCTGGGCACCTTAGTGAGAACAAGTTCACAGCAGAATGTCACTCGATCGGACAACAGTTCGATCAGGTGGCATTCCTAGTGCATTGAACATGTTGAAAAATCGATTAAGTGATAATGCCCAAGTATCTCATGATCCGAAGTGTAATCCGATCGGATGGTAGTCTGATCGAACAACCGTTCGTTCAATACTCAAACTTCAAAGATTAGAAAAGGTTATAAAGTGTGGGACCCATAGTGCAAGCCGATCGGTTGGCCGGCCGTTCGGGTGGCTGTCTGTAACACCCCAACCCGGAAGGGCTGACGTGTCACAATAACGGTAACATAAACAAAAGTCATAATTCCATTTATTTATTTATTTATTAAGGATACAACCACACGACCATAAAAATTAAGATTATTATACAAGCGGAGACATTCATCTTATTTAACTAATATCTTCAGATTTATTCCTAGGCTTTATTCTTCTCTCTTTTCCCCTCCCAAAGTAACCTGTGGACCTGTATATACAAAAAGTTTACGGAATGAGCCGAATGCTCAGTACGGATTTTTAGGCTCAAATAACAAATACTGCTTCATATGAAATCTTATCCGGATGGAACTTTAGGCGAAAATGATACGATGCAAGAACAAAATTTCATAATCATATCTTACGGATGTACCCATGAGCAAACTTAAAACGTGACAATACACAGGTAGCTACTTCTGCATAATTATCACATGAGATGGCGAATTGGCATACCCGTTATCCACCTCCTTATACTTATACTTAAATCCTAGGATCGATCCATACGCCTCCTAATAGCCTTATGTACCACACTTGTACTTAAGAGACGCCGTGAACTGATCTCTCCGTCACGGATGGAGCACATGATGTTGATGCCACAACAACATGCTCGTGGGACACTCCACGAGAAGCGATACTCAGGGTATCAGAGTACAAATGGTCTTATTCACATAACTTATAAAACTTATTTTCATAACAAAACGGAACATATATTGGAACATGCGATAATGAGTATAACATAATACTATCGCATGACATGAAAGCTAAATCAAATGATTAGGATAGGAATCGAACGGACTGTCAAATGAATCGATAATCAAAGACGTGAGGAGTTCTTAACAGATATAGTAATTTAGTGGTTTTATAATAATTTGAATATGAAGCAATAAAGAGTGGGGTAAGGATCCGTACCTTAATAACTCCAAAGTGAAGCTACCTTGTGCTAATATTTTAGATTTATACGGGCAGAGTTTAGACTACTGATTAATCTTTTAACCTAATTTAAATAACATGCACACAAACTAGGTTAGTAACTTAATACAGCATTTACGTCAATTCACGAGATCAAACCCTCACAACTATTATCAAGTGCAATACTTAATAATTCAATCGGATTCACAACGAATAACAGAGCATAGTCCGAATTCGAACAGCACTCAAATATTCAAGTTGAAATCACGACGAATAATCAAAGTACAAGCTCAATTTGAGCAGCACTCGAACAATCGTTGGATAGTTATAATCGATCGGACGTTGAATCGTAATAGCGATCGAGTTATTACCCTGATTGCGGCAGCGTTTCGAGATCGGTGTGTGTTTTTAATAGTATATAGAGTATAACTTCGTGAGTAATTCGACTTTTAACGTCGATTTTGTGCCAGAAATCAAGTCCCAGACCCGACTATTTATAGCTGGAAAATAGACTCCTTCGCGCCACGCGAAAGAGACATGTGTACCCGTCGCGTGGCGCGACGGGTCTACTTTCTAGCCTAGGTTGCTTCGTGTCCAATATAGCTTAGATGAGTCAACACACAAACGAATTTTACTTCTCCAGCAAGAATTTTAAGATAATTACTAGCTAGGTTTTACCCCCCTCGAGTTTTAGGGGCCCTGATCCTGATTCCGATTGTTTCGAAAATTTTAGGGTTAGTGCAGAATTACTTGGGTGTCTTAATTAGGGTTTTCTAGTGGTTAATTTATAAATTACTATTATTCTTTTTATTTCTAAAATAATGATTTTAAATTTATGGGCATTACAACTATTACCCCCTTAAAAGAAATTTCGTCCTCGAAAATTTTCAAATAAGAATATAACCTATTGCATAAGTAACAAAATGAAACTTTCATAGTAGAGTTACTAACGTATATAATCCGAATCTCCTAACCATACATGTGTATCTGAAATTCATAACTAAGGTCATGACTATACTTGTCAATTACCTTATATATGTGCCCTAATGGTCCTTCTTACTAAGATATCTTACCGTATGAAAAGTTAATAGAGATTTTCAGATACTTAGAGTGACTATTAGTACTGACATTTCCTACATAGATATACTTAGTCATAGCTAAAATATCTTCTCATAAGGTAAAGCATAAATGACCGTAAACAGAAACAAATGAACATATATCAAATAGCAAGATTTACCGTTACTAAAATTCTATTGTGAGAATAGATTAGGGTATAGAGGAACGAATTGATTCTTCCCTATTCTCTTCTTTATTATCCCCAGTTCGAGATAGGAATTCTTTCCTTTCGAATTCAAAAGTTTTGATTGCATCAGCAACTTCGGTGATATCCTTAAATTTCATGTACATGATCGACTTCCGAATTTGATCATTAACTGCCCATTTGCATTTTTCTGCCTGGACTTCTGCTGATCCTGCAATATCTCCTACAATACTAGCCAACCTTGAAAATCGAGTAATGAACTCAGAGGCTGGTTCATCACTCCCCTGTCGAATTATTGCATACTCCCTGATATAAGCTTCTTTATCAGCGGTCGAAAAATACTTATCGTAAAAGATATTACGAAAGTCGACCCATGAAAGATTAGCGTCAAAATCATCCCCTCCTTTGACTTGCTTATATCCTTCCCACCAAGTTTGTGCGTCATCTTCAAATTTGTAGGTAGCCAGTCTAACTTTGTATTGCTCCGGAACTCCAAGAACTCCGAAGATCTTTTCAACATGAGCTATCCAGTTTCTTGCTTCGACTGGATGAGTAGCGTGACTAAAGGATTTCGGCTTTTGTTTTTGGAATTTACTAATCCATATGTCTATACTATAAGTAATATTGTTAGTGGTATTCTCACGAGTTTCACCACCAGAGGTTGGATTAGTGTTAGTGCGTTCTGGATGAAGAGTTTGTTGAATAACGGCCTCAGCTGTTTGAGCAACAAGGTTTGGAAGCAACCCGGCAACAGCCTGGTTGATAGCATTAATTATGTTTGGATCAACTGGAGTCTCATTCGAAGAAGTGTTGTTACGTTCATGGTTAGTACGAGTATTCCTACGTGGCGGACGACGAGGAGGCATCTATAAGAATAGACATAGGAGTTAAACCAAATAAGAGATCAAGTTGAATCCTATAGATAACTACCCATTCCTCACAGGTCTTAATTACTATCTTCAAGTTTTCTACAGGAAAGAGCCTTTGCTCTGATACCATAGCTGTAACATCCCAACCCGGAAGGGCTGACGTGTCACAATAACGGTAACATAAACAAAAGTCATAATTCCATTTATTTATTTATTTATTAAGGATACAACCACACGACCATAAAAATTAAGATTATTATACAAGCGGAGACATTCATCTTATTTAACTAATATCTTCAGATTTATTCCTAGGCTTTATTCTTCTCTCTTTTCCCCTCCCAAAGTAACCTGTGGACCTGTATATACAAAAAGTTTACGGAATGAGCCGAATGCTCAGTACGGAATTTTAGGCTCAAATAACAAATACTGCTTCATATGAAATCTTATCCGGATGGAACTTTAGGCGAAAATGATACGATGCAAGAACAAAATTTCATAATCATATCTTACGGATGTACCCATGAGCAAACTTAAAACGTGACAATACACAGGTAGCTACTTCTGCATAATTATCACATGAGATGGCGAATTGGCATACCCGTTATCCACCTCCTTATACTTATACTTAAATCCTAGGATCGATCCATACGCCTCCTAATAGCCTTATGTACCACACTTGTACTTAAGAGACGCCGTGAACTGATCTCTCCGTCACGGATGGAGCACATGATGTTGATGCCACAACAACATGCTCGTGGGACACTCCACGAGAAGCGATACTCAGGGTATCAGAGTACAAATGGTCTTATTCACATAACTTATAAAACTTATTTTCATAACAAAACGGAACATATATTGGAACATGCGATAATGAGTATAACATAATACTATCGCATGACATGAAAGCTAAATCAAATGATTAGGATAGGAATCGAACGGACTGTCAAATGAATCGATAATCAAAGACGTGAGGAGTTCTTAACAGATATAGTAATTTAGTGGTTTTATAATAATTTGAATATGAAGCAATAAAGAGTGGGGTAAGGATCCGTACCTTAATAACTCCAAAGTGAAGCTACCTTGTGCTAATATTTTAGATTTATACGGGCAGAGTTTAGACTACTGATTAATCTTTTAACCTAATTTAAATAACATGCACACAAACTAGGTTAGTAACTTAATACAGCATTTACGTCAATTCACGAGATCAAACCCTCACAACTATTATCAAGTGCAATACTTAATAATTCAATCGGATTCACAACGAATAACAGAGCATAGTCCGAATTCGAACAGCACTCAAATATTCAAGTTGAAATCACGACGAATAATCAAAGTACAAGCTCAATTTGAGCAGCACTCGAACAATCGTTGGATAGTTATAATCGATCGGACGTTGAATCGTAATAGCGATCGAGTTATTACCCTGATTGCGGCAGCGTTTCGAGATCGGTGTGTGTTTTTAATAGTATATAGAGTATAACTTCGTGAGTAATTCGACTTTTAACGTCGATTTTGTGCCAAAAATCAAGTCCCAGACCCGACTATTTATAGCTGGAAAATAGACTCCTTCGCGCCACGCGAAAGAGACATGTGTACCCGTCGCGTGGCGCGACGGGTCTACTTTCTAGCCTAGGTTGCTTCGTGTCCAATATAGCTTAGATGAGTCAACACACAAACGAATTTTACTTCTCCAGCAAGAATTTTAAGATAATTACTAGCTAGGTTCTACCCCCCTCGAGTTTTAGGGGCCCTGATCCTGATTCCGATTGTTTCGAAAATTTTAGGGTTAGTGCAGAATTACTTGGGTGTCTTAATTAGGGTTTTCTAGTGGTTAATTTATAAATTACTATTATTCTTTTTATTTCTAAAATAATGATTTTAAATTTATGGGCATTACACTGTCCGTAAGGACAGCAGTCCGATCGGACGGCACCCCGTCCGGGTCGTCCCGTTCGTCTTACACTTGGTTGTTTTTTATTGTTTGTCTTTTTATCGGGGCTTTTTTATAACGAGTCCAACAACAGGAAATTTGTCAATACTTGGTTCTCCTGATCGGACAGGAATCACCCCAACCTGATTAGTGAACTGTTCGAGACGAAGTTCATGTTTAACCCGAAATCAACGAACCTCGTGGATAGGATCGTATCTTGAGCTAACGTAACCACAGAATGAGTGGTATGTCGACACAAGGCCCGATTCCACCGTTTTTGAGTGGATTGAGTGTAAAAGAGTTGAAAGAAAGTTGAAAAACCATCTTTCAATTCTTTCTTTGGTGAAAATGTTTAGATATACTAGAGATCTTTGTTGGTTTTTGTGGAAATTGCTTAGATCTAAGTTGTTCTTGGTGGATTGAGGCCAAAACATGAAGTTCTTCAAGAACACATGATGACGTCATCCTAGAACACCTTGAATCTTGGTAATTTCACGGTTAAAAGTTAAGATTCAAAAGATAGAAAGGTGTAGGAGTCCGTGTAGATCAAGGAAGTACAAGATTTAAGACGAGATCTTACCTGAATCGAGAGAAATCTGAGAAAAGGTGAGGAGAGCATGTTGTTCGCTCAAAGAGTTTCCAGAAATGGAAAGTGTGAAAGTGACATGGGTATTTATAGGATTCCAAAAGAGGAAAGGGCTGGCCAATCATTCAGCAGCTCAATCGGACAGTCTGTCCGATCGGACGGCAGTCCGAACGGACGACTGGTCAATCGGCTGGTGGCCTGATCGATCGTCGCCTGTTTTCGAGTTTTCGGTGCGACGAGTTTTGCTGTTTCGATCTCGATTGCAAGCGTCACGATGCGATAGAGTTTCCTAGTCAAATTACTTTTAATCCCAACTACTCATATCGAGCACTGTCTCTTTTCCACTAATTATCATACTATATCTACATACAATCATCCTTAATTTGCATTCGATTTGCGATTGCGATTCGATTGCGATTGAGTTTCGATTGCGATTCGATTGATTACCACACATAACATAAATAAACACGCACAAGTAACACATAAGGCACACACACACGTATAGTAATCACCAAAATTCGTAGTTCGAGTTTGCGAGCGCGATGTTGATTAGATTAGATTGATTAGCGTTTAATTGACTTTATCGCATTGTTACTTCCTATTATTCACAGTCGTAAAGTGATTCGTAGCGATAAGTGTACTTCGATTTCTGCGATTCTAATTAATTACTCCACATAATACAACTAACGTAAACATAAAATAGACGATTTACAGTCAAAGAAGTCAAAACAGGAATTCACCAAGGAGAGATAGATTGCAATTAGCAATCTTTTCTTCCTTTGACTTCAATCTTGACTTTGACTTTGACTTCCGAAACACTGGGGTGTTACAGCTCCCCTAGTTGAGGGAATTTTGTCCCGAAATTAGGCCGAAGCCGTAACAAACAATTGCGGATACTTTGTCTTCATGTCGCTTTTGAGTTCCCAAGTGAACTCTGCGCCTCGTTTGCCTTCCCATCGGACTTTCACAATAGGAATGCGCGAGCGTCTGAGCTGCTTGGTTTGGCGATCCATGATTTCGACAGGTTTCTCCACGAAGTGTAGTGTTTTGTTTATTTGGAGGTCATCGAGAGGCACAATTAAATCATGCTCAGCTAGGCATTTTCGGAGGTTTGACACGTGGAAAGTCGGGTGGACGTTACTAAGTTCCTCCGGTAGCTCGAGTCTGTAGGCGACTTTTCCGATCCTTTCCAGAATCTTGAAAGGTCCGACATATCAAGGCGCTAGTTTCCCTTTCTTGCCGAATCTGACCACACCCTTCCAAGGTGATACCTTTAGGAGTACGTAGTCGCCAACGTCAAATTCAAGGGGCTTGCGTCGTCTATCGGCGTAACTTTTCTGTCGACTTCGAGCTTTCAACAAGTTGTCTCAAATTTGGAGGACTTTGTTAGTCGTTTATTGCAATAGCTCAGGACCGGTTAATTGCGAGTGACCGATCTCGTGCCATACAATAGGCGATCGACATCTTCTTCCATATAAAGCTTCGAATGGCGCCATTTGGATGTTGGTATGATAGTTGTTGTTATACGAGAATTTGACTAACGGCAGGTATTTGTCCCAATTACCACCGAAGTCTATGAAACACGAACGGAGCATGTCTTCAAGAGTACGAATCGTTCTTTCAGTCTGGCCGTCGGTTTGAGGATGGAATGCGGTACTCAGATTAAGCGTAGTACCAAGAGCTGCTTGAAATGTTTCCCACAGTCGCGAGGTAAACCGAGCGTCACGGTCAGAGATGATGTCGCGAGGCGTCCCATGATTACAAATGATCTCGTCGGTGTAGATTCGGGCTAATCGTTCTACCTTGTAATCTTCCCGTATTGGAAAGAAGTGGGCTGATTTGGCTAAACGATCAACAACAACCTAAATGTTGTCATGACCTGATGACGTGTGTGGAAGCTTTGTTATGAAGTCCATAGCTATACTCTCCCACTTCCACATAGGGAATGGGGGTTGTTCGAGTAAGCGAGAGGGCCTTTGATGTTCAGCCTTAACCCTTGCAAATAACTCCGTCTGCTGAGTGCGTCGGCAACGACATTTGCTTTGCCTGGGTAATAACGAATCTCACAGTCGTAATCGTTGAGAAGTTCTACCCATCGGCGTTGACGCATGTTAAGTTCTTTCTGATCAAAGATGTGTTGTAGGCTCCTATGATCGGTGAAGATCGTACACTTTGTACCATACAGGTAGTGTCGCCAATCTTTAACGCAAAAACAACCGCGCCTAGCTCGAGATCATGGGTTGTATAGTTCTTCTCGTGGATTTTGAGCTGACGAGATGCGTAAGCTATAACCTTGTCCCGTTGCATGAGAACACAACTAAGACCAAGGTTGGAAGCATCACAATAGACAATGAAACCGTCGTTCCCATCGGGCAATATGAGAACAGGAGCATTGCAGAGCATCTGCTTGAGGGTTTGGATAGCAGATTCTTGTTCGATTCCCCAAACAAAAGACCTGTCTTTATGCGTGAGAGCGGTAAGCGGCACAGCGATCTTTGAGAATCCTTCGATAAATCGGCGATAATAACCCGCTAATCCGAGAAAAGAACGGACTTCAGACAGGTTCTTAGGTGTAATTCAGCTCTTAACTGCTTCTATCTTCGTGGGATCAACGTGTATGCCTTGACTATCTACTATGTGTCCAAGAAACTGAACCTCCTCCAGCCAAAATTCACACTTGGAGAACTTAGCATAGAGTTGATTCCCCTGGAGTAGTTCGAGAACCAAACGTAGATGTTGCGCGTGTTCGGCTTTCGATTTGGAATAGATCATGACATCGTCGACGAATACGATGACGAAACGGTCGAGATTTGGCTTACACACGTGATTCATCAGATCCATGAAAACCGCGGGTGCGTTGGTTAAACCAAAAGGCATAACAACGAATTCGTAGTGGCCGTAACGAGTGCGAAAAGCGGTTTTGGGTATATCCTCCTCTTGGATGCGTAGCTGGTGATAGCCTGAGCGTAGATCGATCTTTGAGAAACACGTAGCACCTTGTAGTTGATCAAACAAATCGTCAATGCGAGGTAGAGGATAGCTGTTCTTGATGGTTAGCTTATTCAATTCCCGATAGTCTATGCACATCCTGAACGACCCATCATTCTTTTTTACGAAGAGGACTGGCTCGCCCCAAGGAGAGGTGGTCGAGCGAATGAAGCCTTTTTCAAGCAATTCCTGGAGTTGATTTGAGTGTTCACGCATTCCAGACGGTACGAGTCGGTAAGGAGCTTTGGCAACAGGGTTGGCTCCAGGAATGAGGTCGATACGGAAGTCGATATCACGACTTGGTGGTAGTCCAGGAAGATCATCAGGGAACACCTGAGGAAATCCACGGACCACAGGAACGTCTTTTACTTTTGTCTTCCTTTTCTTTTCCTTCACCGCTACTACAATGTTAGCCAAGAAAGCTCTGTATTCCTTGCGGAGATACTTGCTAGCTTGGACGCATGACATGAGTTTGAGACCTTCTGAAGCAGTTTTGCCATAGACACATAATAAATCACCATTCGCGAGCGAGAAACGAATCATCTTGTCGAAGCATACAACTTCAGCATGGTTTTCGCGAAGAAAATCCATGCCTATTATAACGTCGAAACTCCCGAGTTGCATCGGAATAAGGTCGATCGGGAAGATGTGATTGTTGAGCTCAAGAGTACAATCACGAAGAATGGAATTTACGGCGACCGTTTTTCCGGTAGCGACTTCAACATCGAATGTCGAGGAGAGATAAGAGCGCTTATGACTAAGGAGCTTCTCAAATTGGAACGACACAAAGCAATTATCGGCTCCAGTATCAAACAAACATGATGCTTAAATACCATTCACAAGGAACGTACCATTGACCACGTTGTTGTCGGTCTGGGCTTGATGCACGTTGATGTTGAAAGTTCTGGCGCGTGCGGCTTATTGCTGCTGCTGAGGCTGTTGCTGCTGGTGAGGCTGCTGCTGCTGGGGCTCTTGTTTCACCACCCTGTTCGGGCACATGTTCGTGAAGTGGTTTGGATCACCACATGCGAAGCAGACTCGGGCGTTGATCGCGGGTGCCGGAGCCGCGCGTTGGCCCTGTGGGGCTGGGAGTAGAGCTTGATGAGTAGTGGCAGGAGCTGCGGCGTTGCGAGGAGCAGTACGGTAGTTGACATTGAAGTGGTAGTACATGTTGCAGTGAGCGCAGAATCGACAGGCAAGACCCACCGGATGATGATAAGAGCATGTAGGGAAAACCGGGTGGGGACCTGTGTATGCATGCTTTGCTGGTGGTGCATAAGTAGATGGAGCTGGACGCTGATGGGACTGCTGCTGGGCCGGTACGGCCTGGAAAGGAGCAGCAGTGGTAGTAACAGCACAGTTCTTGTTGCTGGAGCTGCTGTTGTTGTTCTTCTTCCTTCGGCGTGAGGACTTTGACGGTTGAGCGACGGCGGTTTCGGTGGTTGGAGCGGCGGTGGTAGCTTGATGCAGGTGCTTCGAGGTTTTATCCCAGACACCAGCCTTGACCCGCTTGTCGTTGATTTCAGCGGCCAGTAAGTAAGTCTCCTCGATCGTCTTAGTCTTAGCCGCTTGCACGAAATCTGCAACACAGTCAGGCAGGGCTCGGATATACTTCTTGATTGCCATGTCAGAAGTCTTCACCTGATCAGGGCAGATGATACTGAGCTGCTTGAATCGAGCAGTTAGAGCAGCGTTTTCGCCATCCTTTTGCTTAATGTGCCAGAATTCATCTTCTAACTTCTGGCGTTCATGAGGAGGACAGAATTCTTCCAGCATAACCTCCTTGAATTCGTCCCACGACAGACCGTAGGCTGCATCGTTCCCTCGTTTGTTTCTCTCGCCTGTCCACCAGTCTAGTGCGCGGGACTAGCGCCAGTAGCGTTGAGAGTGCGGAGATCGTCAGGGCAACCGCTCTGTCATAGAGTTACCTCAATGGAATCAAACCATTGGAACAACGTTGTAGGGCCTTCCCCGCCAGTGAATTCCTTTGGCCCACAAGCCTTGAACTGCTTGAAACTGAAGGCAACTTTGGGAGCAGCTTTAGGAGCTTCGGTTCTCGACTCCTCAGATGATTTGCTGACGTTCTCATAGACATCACTCACGGCCTTTTCTACTTGCTTGGCGATGATAGCAGCGAGACGTTTGTCTCTCTTTTCTTTGCGAGAAAGTGGGTGATGGTGTCCAGATGACGTCATTGTCTGCAACAGACATTGTCGTAGGTCTCAGACACATCATAATTGAATCTCACCTCACACGTCTAATACTTACTAAAGCTCAGGAACACAGTCGCATAATCACATAGGCACGAAATCACAGATTCACATAAACACGGTAGCACATAAGTACGTAAGCACGCAGGGCACAGAAGCACAGAAACACAGAAGCACATACATATTTAATCACAGAGGCAGTCAGAATACAGAAACCTATCATTCAAAGTCTACACTCGCGGACTTTTGTTGACGGTATCATAGCGTATAGTAGAGTATAAGCGATCATTGATTAACACATAGAGTAGTATAGAATAAGCGTATAGCATAGCATAAGGTCGTCCACAACTTAGTGATTTGTCAGTGTTTTGAGGTAGATAAGCAATGCGGGTCGCGTGTGTCGATCGTAGTGAGAGCAAAAATCGAATAAGTCTCAAAATTTTAAACACATAAACAATTAAACACATAAAATCAACGAGTCATCAGAATCAGCAGTTGCGGGCTCAGAATCGAAACACATAAAAATCGAGAAGTAGATTGTCTGCGGCTATTAGACATTGACTACCCAAAGCGATTCGACTATTCTCAAGGACTTGGCGTGCACATTTTGACTTTCAGGATTGGGCCTCTGCCTCGATTCTTGGGCATCCGGCGCACATCCCTCTTGTCATACTGTGAGTTCAGGTCGTTGGAGTCCGTCGAGACTTTGGTGAGAGTTTTGTAAAAACCATGGATAAGCCGTCAAGGTTAGGGTTTCACCCCTGGCTTGACAACTTCCCTTCGATTTTAATAAAATAGAGGAGATTATTCATCAAAATATGGATTTCACTCCTGATTTGGTATAATTCTCCCCGTTGGTAAGTAAAAATGCGGGTTGATCAAGCAGATTTTAGTCGAGAGTTTGCGGTTTTCACACCTAATCTCGACTTAATCGCTTGTCTTTATTTGAAAATTCGAGTGCAGTGATAGTGTAATGTAGGCGAGTATGGCGAAGAATAGCAGTAAGCTCATACATAATCCCTAATGGACGTGCACGAATCGGTCTATTGGGTCCTAACTATAGACTAGGTCTCTAAGACATCGACCCGGACTAGGTCGAGTCTAGCCGAATTCCCTATAGTTATGGCTCTGATACCAATCTGTCACACCCCAACCGATGGCGGAAACATCGGGGCGCGGCACTGAGCGAAACAGATTGTCCAGAAGTTTCCGTAACAATTATCATTACCATTCAATTTGAAATAACATGTCTCATACCATGTCTCAAACAGTAAACAAGCTATTACAGACAAAATCTAGGCAAATAGTTCTATTCCGACAACTCAGATTTTCAAATAGCCCAATTGTTTATCTGCTTCTAGAGACTCCTGATTACATTAGTACAGACAACTATTTGTTGGCCTCTAGAAACTTATTATAGCCTCACTTTCTTAGTAGATAAGCGTCCTAATTACCTGTCACATACGTTAAAATAAAAGTCAATACACATAGTGTAAAGGCGAGTATACAAGTTTGATAATAGCATATAGAGTTCGAAATAGTTTACGCATAACTAGCACGTACACGGAGGAAAACGAAGCATGTTAATTTTCGACATGAACCTATCGATACCAATGACTGCAGGTTGACTGCCAAAGGCAGTTCGTAATACGTGATCACCACTGTAATCCATGCAAATAATTGTCCTTAACAACCCCCGTGTGAACGGGTGCTGAGTCAAAACTATAGTACTATCGTCGTTAAGGCAGGTAGACAGCATTCCATGTGTAAACATAACAAACAAGCATTCATTCAGTCACGTATCACATGCGGTAACGGTTAGCGTTTAAAAGTATTGCGTAGTGTGTTGGATGTGATTTCGTATAAGTAACGTATGTAACACCCAAAAGTGCTTAAAGCAAAAAGGGATCGAGTATACTCACAGCGGTTGGATGGATTGAAGGGAGCGCTTGAGAGTAAGGTTAGCCTAAATAGTTCGATAACATAATGATAAGTGACGCGTAAAACGAGAATAAGTGTTGGTGGGTCGGACAGCTGGTCGATCGGACGGCAGTCCGATCGGACAGCTAATCGTACGAGTGACTGACTATTCGGACGGCTGTCCGTTCGGGCGGTTGTCCAATCGGATGGTCATTCGAGTGGATTGTTTCTTCCTTTAGGAAGGATGTGTTTGTGTATGATGGTTTGACTTTTGAAGTTTTTGTTGTAGCATTTGAAAACATTGAAGTGCCTTTACCTTCCAGGTCGGTCGATCGGACGGTCGTTCGATCGGCCAGTAACCTGATCGACTGGGCACCTTAGTGAGAACAAGTTCACAGTAGAATGTCACTCGATCGAACAGCAGTTCGATCGGGTGGCATTCCTAGTGCATTGAACATGTTGAAAAATCGATTAAGTGTTAAGCCCAAGTATCTCATGATCCGAAGAGTAATCCGTTCGGATGGTAGTCCGATCGAACAACCGTTCGTTCAATACTCAAACTTCAAAGATTAGAAAAGGTAATAAATTGTGGGACCCGTAGTGCAAGCAGATCGGTTGGCCGGCCGTTCGGGTGGCTGTCCGTTCGGACAGCAGTCCGATCAGACGGCACCCCGTCCTGGTCATCCCGTTCGTCTTACACTTGGTTGTTTTTGATTGTTTGTCGTTTTATCGAGGCTTTTTGATAACGAGTCCAACAACAGGAAATTTGTCAATACTTGGTTCTCCTGATCGGACAGGAATCACCCCAACCCGATTAGTGAACTGTTCGAGACGAAGTTCTTGTTTAACCCGAAATCGATGAACCTCATGGATAGGTTCGGATCTTGTGCTAACGTAACCACAGAATGAGTGGTATGTCGACACAAGGCCCGATTCCACCGGTTTTGAGTGTATTAAGTGTAAAAGAGTTGAAAGAAAGTTGGAAAACTATCTTTCAATCCTTTCTTTGGTGAAAATGTTTAGATCTACTAGAGATCTTTGTTGTATTATGTAGAAATCGGTTAGATCTAAGTTGTTCTTGGCGGATTGAGGCCAAAACATGAAGTTCTTCAAGAACACATGATGATGTCATCCTAGAACACCTTGAATCTTGGTGATTTCACGGTTAAAAGTTAAGATTCAAAAGATAGAAAGGTGTAGGAGTGCGTGTAGATCAAGGAAGTACAAGATTTAAGACGAGATCTTACCTGAATCGAGAGAAATCTGAGAAAAGGTGAGGAGAGCGTGTTGTTCGGTCAGAGAGTTTCTAGAAATGGAAAGTGTGAAAGTGACATGGGTATTTATAGGATTCCAAAAAAGGAAAGGGCTGGCCGATCGGTCAGCAGCTCGATCAGACAGTCTGTCTGATCGGACGACAATCCGAACGGACGGCTGGTCGATCGGCTGGTTGCCTGATCAATCGGTCGCCTGTTTTCGAGTTTTCGGTGCGACGAGTTTTGCTGTTTCGATCTCGATTGCGAGCGTCGCGATGCGATAGAGTTTCCTAGTCAAATTACTTTTAATCCCAACTACTCATATCGAGCACCGTCTCTTCTCCACTAATTATCATACTATATCAACATACAATCATCCTTAATTCGTATTCGTTTTGCGATTGCGATTCGATTGCGATTGAGTTTCGATTGCGATTCGATTGATTACCACATATAACATAAATAAACACGCACAAGTAACACATAAGGTACACACACACGTATAGTAATCACCAAAATTCGTAGTTCGAGTTTGCGAGAGCGATGTTGATTAGATTTGATTGATTAGCGTTTAATTGACTTTATCGCATTGTTACTTCCTATTATTCACAGTCGTAAAGCGACTCCTAGCGATAAATATACTTCTTTTTCTGCGATTATAATTAATTACTCCACATAATACAACTAACGTAAACATAAAATAGACGATTTACAGTCAAAGAAGTCAAAACACGAATTGACCAAGGAGAGATAGATTGCAATTAGCAATCTTTTCTTCCTTTGACTTCAATCTTGACTTTCACTTTGACTTCCGAAACACTGGGGTGTTACATCCTTCACTAGCGTCTTCTCTTTCTTTTCCTCCTCCGCTACTACAATGTTTGCCAAGAAAGCTCTGTATTCCTTGCGGAGATACTTACTCGCTTGGATACATGACATGAGTTTGAGACCTTTCGAAGGAGTTTCACCATACACGCACAATAGATTACCATTAGCGAGCGAGAAGCGAATCATCTTATCGAAACAAACAACTTCAGCACGATTCTCACAAAGAAAATCCATGCCTACTATGATGTCAAAACTACCAAGCTGCATCGGAATAAGGTTGATAGGAAAGACGTGATTGTTGAGTTCGAGAGTACAATTAAGAGGAACAGAATTGACAGCGACGGTTCTTCCGGTGGAACTTTCAACATCGAATGACGAGGGGAGATGGGCGCGCTTACGATTAAGGAGCTTTTCGAATTCTAACGACACAAAACAGTTATCGGCTCCGGTATCAAATAAACACGAAGCATAAATACCATTCACAAGGAACGTACCATTAACCACGTTGTTATCGGCTTGAGCTTGACGGACATTGATATTGAAAGTACGTCCGCGGGCTGCTGGCTACTGCTGCTGCTGTTGTTGTTGCTGGGGCTACTGCTGTTGTGGCTCTTGCTTTACCACTCGATTCGGGCACATGTTTGCAAAGTGGTTGGGATCACCACACGCAAAGCAAGCTCTAGCGTGGATCGCGGGTGCAGGAGCCGCTTGTTGGCCTTTAGGGGCGGGAAGTAGAGCTTGTTGAGAAGAAGCTTGACCTTGAGCTGGAGCTAGAGCATGACGTGGACCTGTACGGCAGTTGGCGGTGAAATGGCCGTACGTGTTGCAATGCACACAGTATCTATAAGCGATTCCCACTGGGTGGTGATAAGTACAAGTAGGGCAAGCCGGGTGAGGACCAGTGTATGCACGCTTGGCTGGCGGTGCATGGGTAACCGGTGCCGCTACTTGGCACTGTTAAGGCTGCGGTGGGGTAGGAACTGATTGGAGCAGAGCGGCAGTGGTGACAACGCAATTCTTGCTACTGTTGTTGTTGTTCTTCCTCTTGCGACGAGAGGACTTTGAAGACTGCGGAGAGGCGGCGGTTTCAGCGGTTGAAGCAGCGGTGACTTAGTGCAGATTCTTGGAGGCTTTATCCCAGTAACCAGCCTTGACTCGCTTGTCGTTTATCTCAGCAGCGAGTAACAAGGTTTTCTCAATGGTTGACGTCTTCTCAGCTTGAACGAAATCAGCCACGCAATCCGGGAGAGCACGGATATACTTCTTGATGGTGATTTCGAGCGTAGAGACTTGGCCTGGACAGATTATACTCAACTGCTTAAAGCGAGCAGTCAAACCAGCGTTGTCGCCATCCTTCTGTTTGATATGCCAGAACTCGTCCTCCAACTTTTAGAGCTCGTGGGGAGGGCAGAACTCTTTCATCATCAAGTCCTTCAACTCATCCCACGTCAGCCCATAAGCTGCATCATTCCCTCATTTATTTCTCTCGGTCGTCCACCAATCTAGAGCGCGGGATTGGAAGACGCCGGTGGCGTTAACAGTGCGGAGATTATCAGGACAGTTGCTCTGATGCAGGGTGAATTCGATAGAATCAAAACATTGAAACATGGCCGTAGGCCCATCTTCACCGGTAAATTCCTTAGGACCGCAAGCTTTGAACTGCTTGAAGCTAAAAGTAGCTTTGGGCGAATCAGTCCGGGACTCTTCAGACGACTTGCTGTCGTTTCCATTCAACTCACTAACGATCTACGGAATCACTTTCGCTATCTGCTTAGCGACGAGTGAAGCAATACACTTGTCTTCATGATTGCGACGAGCAAAGTACGAGTGAAACGATCCAAATGACGACATTGTCTGCAATAGACATCGCCATAGGACTCAGACACTATATAATCGAATCTCACCTCACACTCACTTAATACTACTAAAGCTCAGGAACACGAATAATCACGTAAACACATAGGCACATAATCAGAGAAGCACATAAACACGTAAGCACAAAAGCACATAAATCATAGAATCTGCACTATATATTGCACGTATTCACCTACCCTGGTCGCACATAATCACCTATCATTCAAATTCCGCGAGTTTTAGAATAGCGATTGCGAGTAACGAGTATACATCGAGTAGCATAACATGAGAGAGCAACGTAGCATACGATTATCCACAAGTAGCAGCGATTTGTTAGCGTGGTGTCGTGGGTGTTGCGTGTGTTTAGCAGAACCAAAAGCGTTAGATCGAAACCAATAGTACCTCAAATCGCTAATAAATAAACACATAAAACCACATAAAACATATAAATCTCACATAAAAACGACGAATATCAGAGTCAGCAGTTGCGAGCTCAGAATTGAAACACATAAAATCAGCGATTGTGAGCTTGAAATCGAAAGTAGATTGTCTAAGGTTTGATAGACGTCGACTACCCAAAGTGATTCGACTATTCACAAGGACTTTTGGCTTTCGGGACTTTGCACTCGCCTTGATTTGGGCGAACGACACGCATCCTTCCAGTTACAGTGTGACTTCAAGTCGTTGGAGTCCGTCGAGACTTTGGTGAGAGTGTTGTAAAACCAAAATAGACGACGGAACAAGTCGTCAAGGTTCAGGTTTCACCCCCGACTTAACAACTTCGTTCCTGTTTTGATCAAATAGCGAGGAAAATTTGCGCCGAAGTGCGGATTTCACTCCTGATTCAACGCAAGTTCTCTTGTTTATGGATAAAAAATGTGGGTCGAACAAGCGATTTGGTCGAGAGTTTGCGGTTTTCACACCTAATCCTGACCTAATTACTTGTCCATTTATGAAAATAGTGCAGTGATAGTGTTCAGTGAGTCCGATCGGATGGCAAGTCGTTCGGATGTCAATCCGTTCGGTTGGTCATCCGATAGGATGGCCATTCGATTGGATTGTCATTCGTTTGGTAAGGATGTGTTTATGTATGATGGCTTTGAAGTTTTCGTTGTAGCATTTTGAAAACAGAGAAGTATATCTACCTTTCAGGTCGTCGATCGAACCGTCGTTCGATCGGATAACGAACCGACTGGCAGGACACTTAGTGAGAACAAGATCACAACAGGATTGTCACTCGATCGGATAGCAATCCGATCGGATAGCATTCCGTTAGTAACTGATGTTCTTGGAAAATTATTGTGGCAACTCGTAATTTCGAGGTTAGAACCGTTCGTTTTCATATTTTTTTTAAATCGAGTCTTAAACTTTTTCTATTTGACTAGTTAATTATACTTGACTAAATTCTATTATAAGTTCATATTGTAAAAGCGATTAATTTAGAAACCGAATCGTTATTCTTTTGAACCGACTCGAACCATTTGAATCGAAACACATGTTCCACTTGTCGAATTAACCCACTCGTGTAACCCTATACCTATGAGCTCCAAACCATAGCATGATCATTATACTTTTTATTAGTTAATTGATTTTTTTTTACTTTTATATTACTGTTGATGTAAAAAAAAAACTAATATTAATGTTAGACAACAATCGTTGTCAACCCCACGTTCTCCACTCCTTTAATTTCCTTTTCTTTTATGACCAGCCCAATCGGCCCAGCACACCCACACCCCCATTATTTCCTTTGGGTTAGCAACCAATATTCTCATGGACTCAAGTCCATAACCGATCTAACTCCAAACTGCCCTCAAGACTTGCTGCCATATACGTATATGTATGCATGTTGTATTAGAACTACAACACAAAACATCAAACCCTACTCTCTCACTTGAAGGTCGACGACAACAAGGAGAAACCCCCACCCGGTCGCAACTCCCTCTCTCGTGACTCTTTCCCTCGTGCTAGCTCTCTCTCTCTCTCGCATCGCTCTCTTCTTACGGTCAGTATTTTATGTTGTCTTTGCTTCTAGTTTCATTGATTTCATGGCTGCGTTTCCTGATTTGTGATGATTGTTGATGTTTCTTGATGATAATTATAGTGTTAGTTGTCAAAGATCACATGTATGTAATGTTAAGATCGATTGTGTGTTCATCTAGTTGTTAGGGTTAGTTTCTTTGCATAATTTGACTGTAAACTTTGTTAGTTCTTACTGAATAGTTGTGTATGATATATTTTATGAACATAATCGGCTGTAAATGATCATTATGGGTCGTTGGGTGCGCTAGGCTTTTGGTTAGGGCGATCAGGTATCGAAAACAGAATTTGTTCAACGAATTCAGCCAACTTCAGTTGGCTGTAACCGGGTTAAAAATTAATGAAATCTGAATTTTCTTGAGTCTATAATGCGTAATTTCGAAACATGATTCAAATGGCACTGGAATCATGATTTTTGGACGTCGTTTTCTATTTTAAATAAACTATTTCATTTCAGCAACTAAAGCTGAGTTTTTCTGCAGAAAATACGCTGACTTACGTAGCATGTTCCGAGACTTTAAATTATCGAAACCTTACGTTTTCAGAACCTAAAACCAAGTAACCGGAAATAGCTTTCAAACAGAAGAGGTTTCATATTTTTTGAACAGGTGTAATTATTTTTAACGGATTAAATGGTAAAACTGCTTTAAGCTGTCATTTTCTGCAGAAAATGCAGCTCACGTTTTGTGCCATAACTTGATATGTGTTTACAGTTTAGACATGAAACTTTTACTGTAGATGCTCTTAATTGTCCGTGCAAACCTCCAACTGGAATTTCGTCAATCGGACTTACGATGAATTTTAAATGAATTTTTCCGTGGACTGCAGTCAGAAAGTGACGAATCTGATTGCAGCCCGGTAAATGAATTTTATAAAATAATTGGTGATGAATTGGATCCCGAGATTTTAACACAATAACATTTGGATCATTTAAAACATTCTGTAATTTTTTTGGGAATTTTGTTGTACACGAGCTATTCCGGATAACAATCCGAAAACTGCCGAAAATGCACTATATTGCTGAATTTTATTGAATTGTATTTTGAACCTTTTTTGACACTTGTGTCGTCGCTAAACTATGTTGTGATAATTAGCATTGTATGATTAAATGTGCTACGTGCTAGATACATGTAGGAACTTTGTGCCCTATTTGAAACTACTAATGGACTAACTGGTAATCGTACTAGGACGTGATTGACCGACCTTGACTGTTAGCTATTTTTAAGAGTCAAACCGAGCAACCAAAGGTGAGTTCACACTCTTTCCAAGGCATGGGATTCCCAAGGGTTGGGAATGGGTAAATGAACTAAACGGTAATTACAACCATCCTCCGTGGGTAGGATGCCAAGAATACACACTGGACCAAACCTCTATCATGAAGTCCCTCATTTATATCGACTTAATCGCCGAGGCCTATGGCGAGCGGGTCATTAGTTAATAGCGCTATTAGTTTTAACAAACCTCACACCGTGTCGTTCGAACGGGCGTGTACTAATGGACTATGGGCAAAGGGTGAATGCTGATAAACATTGACTTAGGGCACCACTTACATTTTCGTAGCAGTCGATACATACGGTCTAGTAACACATGGGAAGCCCCCACTAATCTTCGCACACATGTCTGGGAGACCGCGATACGAATTAATACGATACATGGTTTACAAAACGAACATATGGTTTACGAAACGAATACTATAACTAAACAACCAACTGTGAACTCGCTCAACTTTGTTGTTGACTCGTTGTTACATGCCTTGCAGGTCGTTAGGTACTTCTGGAGCTTGCACGAGGAGGCGTGGACATTGTGGGACATGGATAGTCTTATGCCATGTTAAACATTTGATATATTTTAACTTATACTTTGGTTTTAAACATTATGCTTCCGCTTACCACTTAAACTACGTTTTGTTTGGACACCAATTATATTGTGTTGGGTTTTATTTTTATTTACATACTATGTTCAATATGATTGGTGGCTTGGTCCTGGTCAGTCACGCCTCCATGCGGTGATACTCCGCGTGTGGGTTTTGGGGGTGTGACAATTATGAAAATGATTAAGTGTTGAAGTCCAATGTCCACCAATTGGATGGTCGTTCGATCGGATGGCAACCCGATCGGACGGCAATCCGTTCGGCATTCAATTGGTTTTGAAAATAAGCATGGGAGCTCAAGTGCAATCCGATCGGACACTAATCTGTCCCAACGAATCTGATCGTCTTGACTTAATTATTTTGAAAACTTTTGCAGTTTGCTCGAGACGGTATGATAGCGTGCTAGACAATAGAAACCCCATCATGACCCAAGTTATCTGATCGAACAGGAATCACCCAAATCCAATCAGTTTACTGGTTCGTGATGGTTGTTCATGTTTAACCCAAAATCGGTTGTCTCTTTGATAGAAACCAGATCTTGAACCAACACATCACTAAGAAAGAGTAGAGGGTCTGTACAAGCTCCGGTTCTATCGGTTTTGAGTGCCTTGAGTGTAAAAGAGTTGAAAGAAAGTTAGAAAACTATCTTTCAATCCTTTTAGCCATGAATATGTGTAGATCTATGTGAAAACATTGTTTAATCATGTGGAAATCCTTCAGATCTGAGTTATTCTTGGTGGAAAAAGGCCAAAACTTGAAGTTCATTGCAACTCCATGATGACATCATCCTAGAATACCTCAAATCCACTGATTTCATGGTTAAAAGTTAAGATCCAAAGGAGAAAATGATGGAGAAGTGTGTGTAGATTATAGAAGTACAAGATTTGAGTTGAAAACTTACAAGAATGGCGAGAAATCGAGAGAAATAAGGCTTTAAGCGAGCTGTCGAGTGAGAGAGCTGTCACATGACAAACGATGTGACAGGAGGGGTATTTATAAGTTGCCAAAAAGGGAAAGGAGGGCAAGGGTCGGATAGGATGCACCTCGATCGGATGACACTCCGATCGGATGGTAATCCAATATCGGATGGCCATCCGATCGAGTGGTTATCCGATCAAGTGGTCACTCGATCGGGTGGCTCCGACGAGTTGCGTTTCGATGTTCCGTTTCGCGTGCTGAACGTTGCGAGGCGTTTGAGCGATTCTCGATTAAGCGATGCGACAGATTAATATTAAATACATAAATACTATATCTAACATACAATCACTATAAATAACTTGCGTTTAACGTTTGCGATTTGATTGCGATTGCGATAGAGTTGCGATTGTGTTTCGATTAATCACCACAAACATCAAGTAAACATGCACAAGTAACACATAAATAACACACACGTAAAACAATATTCAGAATCTATTAATCAAGGCGCGAATGCGATTGCGATGCGATTAGCGATAAAGCGATAAAACATGTTATAAACGTCGATTAAATCTCGATTATTAATAGATACTCCACATAATACAACAAAAGATAAAAAATAAAAAGATTCGATTACAAGTCAAAGAAGTCAAATCGGTAATTAAGCAAGGAGTGACAGATTGCAATTAGCAATCTTTTCTTCCTCTGACTTCAATCTTGACTTTCACTTTGACTTTCGTAACACGGGGTGTTACAGCCTCCCCTTCATAAGGGAATTTCGTCCCGAAATTACGCTGAAGCCGTAACGAACAACTGCGGGTACTTCGCCTTCAGGTCACTTTCGAGCTCCCAGGTGAACTTTGCGCCTCGTTTGCCTTCCCAGCGAACCTTCACAACAGGAATGCGTGAGTGCATGAGTGTAACACCTCGAAAACGGGTTTGATAGCCAAACCACGTTAATATTAATGAACGGGTGAAATATCGTTAGTGGTAAAATTTAACCCGGTGAATGTTAGGATTTAAATAAATAATCCTAAATAATAATTAAAAAGAAGAATAAACGCTTAGAGAAAACAAAGTTTGTAAGAAGCCCTGGTTAATGGGACTTAAAATAAAACGGGTTATAATTTCCCCGAACCCACTAAGTTAACCAGGAATTTTTAACCTAGTTAGTAAAAGAGATAATGTTGGAATTAAGTAGGTTGTGACCTACTTCATAATTAACTAACAAAAAAAATAGAGGGACTAAAAGTGGCAAATTTGAAAGTGAGTTATTTAAAATAACTTAGACACCAAAAACACACACATAAGTGTGTTTCTGGTCGACATTTTCACCAGACAAGAAAAGATTCTTCTCTTGAACCCTAAATTACAAAGAAATGCTCAAATCGAAGGGGAAATCAAGCTAAAAATTGGGGATTTTATTAAATTCGTGATCACCAAGTCATGAGGATCACAAGGTATGTCTAATTTTGATATTTGGTGATGATTATGATTTGTCATGAACACTTATAAATCAAAATTCTGTGATGGATGTCATATGTATAAGGGATATAGGGTTGAATCCATGCCTAGGGAAAACCCTAGTTGAAAGTTTGATGATTTAGTATAGAAAACTAGGAATTTGATGATTGCCCATATATGAGCTAAGTGGGTTTTTAACTAAATAGTAAAAATGATGATATGCATGTGCTTAGAATTATCATATTTGATAGTTGGAACAAAATACTTGAACAATTTATAAGATTGAGTGAATACATGATTAGAATTGAAATTTGATGTTAGTACTTGTTAATTATGCTAGAATTTAAGGATTTAGAACACTTAAATGGGCTGGAGAAATTTGATGTTTCGTGTTGCACACAAGGTGCTTGATGAAATGCTTGAACAAGAAAATATAACAAAGCTGATTGGGATTAAAAATTATTGGGCTGCAGTTTTTAAAAAATCATATAAAATCACTGGAACGACCTGTGAGGTTGAGCCTTATATGCTCAGAAAGCTATTGAAACATACTACGTTTTATGTTTGAACATGTTTGTTAAATTTTGATGTTAAACGGGTCAAAACAGTGTTCGAAGTTGGCTGAACTGTTTTGACAGCAAGCTGATTGGAACCATTTTGACTTCCGAGCTGATTTTGCAAAAATCATAATTAAGTCTAGGAAGCTCGGATTGAGCTAATTCTTTTTGGGATGGAAATATATTTTAGTATTCTTCATTTCATCTTTGATCACGAAGGGCTAAATAAGACTGTAAAGTGGTCAAAAGAGTCGATTCAGCAGCTACATTGTAAAGTTGCTGCACATTTTATTGATAAACTTAATCCAAGGAAAGTTGTATTTTGTTCATACTTTGGCTTGTTTATAAAACAATCGTTTCATGAATATTAAGCATGTTATTTTGCTTATTGCAAGTATTTAAAATACCTACAAATAAGCTTGTCAACGAAGTTGTGAAAATGAGAAAAAGAATGATTAAAGCATATAATACATATGGGTAGTTTGACTATTAAGAAAGTAAAGCTGACCTATGATTTAGTTAAGTAAATTATATGCAAGAAACCCCATAGGAAATGGTAGCCATAATATGAAATGACTAAACTAACCATTTTATGGGTAATATGATAGTTTGACTCTTGACGAGCTAGGTGAAGCTTGGAGGAGATGATCAAACGGGATAAAGACACAAGTAAGATTTGCTTGGATGAAAGGTAAGTAAAGCTTACACCTATTTTTTTAGCATACGTATTTATTCTATAGGTGATAAATACAACAATAGATCATGTTCGAATTATGGGTTCCGACACGAAACGAAATGGGTTGGAACGAATAAAAATGTTTAAAATCATGATTAATGGTGAAAGAGGTAAAATGGTAATTTAGTCATAAATCGACTAAGAATTTATGAGTTTTCTTAAAGTTACCTCATAGCTTAACTAATAATGGAAAAAGGGGTAAAATGGTAATTTAGTCACGTGATGACTTATTGTAATCGAGATTAAAAGGATATCCACGGCGTAAGCCGAACTGGGTCAAATATGTAAGAAAAAAAGGAAATTTTTGTGGTAAAATCCGTAATGGGTCGGATGCGTGATTGAGTAATTAGAAACCATGATTTGTAATAAATATAATTGTTTGGTCGTATAGACCAAATGGGTCAAATGATGGTGATAACATCATATGACCATATCGACTAATGTTGGTTGTTAAGTCATATGTTTACAGGAACGAATAGCAATTTGGATAATTGTGTCGTCATAGAATATTGAATTAATAATAGCAAGGGATAAACGGGTCTATACGTTGACTCGAGCCAGGTACGCTTATATATAGATTTATAGTTAAAAGTGTTTAACTTCCCTTAACGGGTCAAAATGAGTAGATAGGTAAAACGGGTTAAGAATTCATAAGAAACCCGTAATTTGAACCTTGCATATTAATAAATTGATATAACGTGATATGCATGATATTTTGAAAAGGTAATAAACAAGTTTGTTTGATAAATCACGAACGGGTCAAAAAGTGTCATAATTGAATTTCAAGCCGAGAGCTTGAAAGTTAAAATTTTGTGAATTTAGATGTCGGGTTTTCACTCCGTAAGATGGAGAATTAAATTACGAACGCATAGGAAAAAGAATCGCGAAGAACGGACTTGTAGAATGAAAGTTATGCCAATTTAAAGTTCGAAATTTGTTAAAATTGGAGCTGGACAGAAAATGCAGGTTCAGATATAAACATGCTGGAAACTGGTCTCCCCCGCGGCACGCGAAGGGGAAATAAGGTCCGGGCGCGACACGCGATAGGCGTCGCGGCACACGACACATCTACTTGAGTCTCTTGCGACCCGCGAGAGACATAAAGGCTGGAAAAATTATTTTTGGTTAATTGCTTGTTGCGTAGAACTTGTTTAAACTTATATTTAAGTTATCAAAACTACCTTTTAGGTTGGTTTTGATCATAGGTGAATATCGAAAGTACCCGGATGAAGATCAAGCGATGAGAAAGAACCGAACACATGAAGAAGAAGCTTCCACACGTTGTTTCGTCGAAATTTTTTAAACGACAAACTAAACTACATTATGTTGTTCTAAATTTTAAATTGTAAAAGTTTTAATAAACCCGTGCTTTGTAATGTATATGTGCTCTTAATCACATGTTTATTATCGTAAATTATACGAAAATCGTTAAATAATATTAAGGGTGTTACAAGTTGGTAATCAGAGCTCATGGTTAAAGAGTAAAGTGTGTTCGGTTCGAAGCTTGATCGCAAATCCGGTAAGTACATTTATGTTAATGGTTTAGTATGATTAAAGTGTTGCGAACAACACATAGGGTTATCGTGTAATACTGGTTACCCCAATGAAAATGATGGTATAGTTAACGAAATCACGTGCATTGACACGTATAGTAAAAAGCCTTGTATAACAATACGGGTGTTTATTAATGTCGAAATTACTAACTCTTGTAAATATTTAGTTGAAGGATACTCGCATCTGAAGATGGCGAGAGTGTAACAAGTGACGGACATGACAGAGGAACGGTCCGAAGTACGACAAGTAGAGTATGCTCATCAAGGACCTAAATCGCGTGATGACCGCGAACAAGGTTAATGACATGGAAAGCCCATTAGGGCAAGCATTACTAGGCGCACACTTTTAAATTAAATCGCACAAATAGTAATATGCAACAAACATGTAGAGAATGACGGTTGCATACGTAGGATAAAACTTGGGAAACCTGAATAGGATATCTATTCAGGATGATGTTTCTAAGTGAAAACAAATAGAAACATGTGTTATTCACCATTGTGAATAACAAGACAATAATAGAAATAGTTTATGTGAAAACTTGGACGGGAATAAATATCCAAGTGAATTATTCTCAATATAATACTATTGAAAAAAGTAGCGATCACATTAACGAATTTGATGATATAATAGCTAGGTAAAAAGGAAAACATTTTATATGTTCAAAGAATAAAACGGGTAAAACTAATAATTGATAAATAACAATTAAATAAAGTTTTACCAACTGAAACCAAAGATATGGAAATAAACAGAGACGTTACTTACATAGGGTGTAATGTGAAAATTATAAAAAGGTCATGTGTGTCATGTGTTTATCGCTTACTCTGGCCAAGTAAGTAGTGAACACATGATGTCATGAACTTTTTATGATGGACACATTTACGTCCGATGTAGTAAGGACGGGGTGAATGGGACGAATTAAAAAAAAGGTACCCAAATGAATCAAACAAGTAAGATGTTTGATAGTAAACGTAAACGCAAGTCGGAGGACGGAAGCGTATTACGTTAGGACAACGAGCCGAGAGAAGGGACAAAGATCAAGGTAAATGAAAATACAAACCGACTGATAGGAATGCTAAGGTATAGGGATAAAAGTTTGACTGTCACAAGTGATGAAATTCACACGGACAAGTCAAAAGAATTAAATAAAGAATAAAGGACGTGATTGAATAAAAGCGATGGATTTCGCTAAGACGACTAAATAAGTTAAAACGAAGTCTAAAATCATATTAGAATGATTACTTTGAAAATGACTTCGGTAAAGATACCCGATAGATGAGTATGATTTTAAGAATATGCGTAAACCAAGAGACGAGAACGCATATTAGAAAGTCAAAAGACTCGGATTATGGGTCATGACTAAAAGACGATAAGATTTTGCAAACAGAAATTTTTGATAATTATGTTCAACTATTTTAAAGTGAACGGGTCGAACAAAGAACGAAGTTTGACGTTCATAAGTGACGAAGTTTCACTCAAACAAGTCAAACGAGATTAATAAAGAATAACGCTTGAAAATAAAAGTAAGCGCAAGCTGAATAATGAAAGCGCGAAATATTAATGAACCTATGTGATAGGTCGTAAAAGAGTATAGAAAGGAAAACGCAAACCAGTGAAACTGGAGTGTTAAAAACATTAAGATAAAGAACCCGGGTAACGATTCGAAAGGAAATAGAGGTGTAAACTGAATAACGATAAGAGTAGGACAAACCGACGTGTAAATGACGAAAGAAGTCATAGAGTCGAAAGAATAATTCGAAAGAAAACAAATGTAGCCTTAGACTACGGTCAAGGTCAAATGAAATACAAAAGCGAAAATAAATGATTCTAAACATAAAAAAGGGTACCTTGACACCCTAAATATATATATACAGTTGAATAAAGATACGAATAAAAGAGGATCTACGGGATCATCATAACCTATGGGATTATAAGTAGTGTTAAAGTCTAACGGGACCAAAAAGACCTTCGGGTCACAAATAGAAAGAAACGAATTGTAGGGGTCTCACCTTAAAAGGGTAAAAAGGTGAAAATATAAATAAATAGCCTACGAGGCTAAGTGAAAGAACCTATGGGTCATATGGGTTAAGCGTGGGAATTGGTTATAATTCCCCGCATTAAATAATAACGGAAAGGAATAGATCCTCGGAAGTAGCATTCCTAGAAATGAGAGAAAGATGTAAGACAAAAAGGAAATATAAACTAAAAAAAATTAGTTTTTAGCCAAAAGCAACGTTTTAACAAACATAAGTAGTATGAGGGGAATTAGAAAATCTTAAACACATAAGGCCAGAAATGGCAAAATAGTATACTCGGATGCCGGGTATGAAGTGACGGCGACTAATTAGACTAGCCGATAAAGCTATTCAAAGTTAGAAAAATGTCATGA
The DNA here is from genome assembly GCF_002127325.2 of Helianthus annuus. Lineage (NCBI taxonomy): Eukaryota > Viridiplantae > Streptophyta > Magnoliopsida > Asterales > Asteraceae > Helianthus > Helianthus annuus. The sequence continues at coordinate 137,276,712 of NC_035445.2, forward strand.
CAAATACAAAGCGCTTGTTAACATAAGACAAGCGCGGGATAAACATGTTAACAGACTGATGAGACTAAGTGGTCAAGTGACAACTCGGTCAATAAGGATAATGGATATAAGCTAAAAAAAATAACGGCCCGCGAGACCTTACACATGAAAGACGTACGCGTCAATATAAATGAAAACGTTAGACTGAAAAGAACGAATGAATGTCTTGAAAACGAAACTAAGTTCGTATAGTCTAAATTAAAAGAAATACGTAAATAAGGTTTCGGGGACGAAACCTCTTTAAGGGGGGTAGACTTGTAACACCCCGAAAACGGGTTTGATAGCCAAACCACGTTAATATTAATGAACGGGTGAAATACCGTTAGTGGTAAAATTTAACCCGGTGAATGTTAGGATTTAAATAAATAATCCTAAATAATAATTAAAAAGAAGAATAAACGCTTAGAGAAAACAAAGTTTGTAAGAAGCCCTGGTTAATGGAACTTAAAATAAAACGGGTTATAATTTCCCCGAACCCACTAAGTTAACCAGGAAATTTTAACCTAGTTAGTAAAAGAGATAATGTTGGAATTAAGTAGGTTGTGACCTACTTCATAATTAACTAACAAAAAAAATAGAGGGACTAAAAGTGGCAAATTCGAAAGTGAGTTATTTAAAATAACTTAGACACCAAAAACACACACATAAGTGTGTTTCTGGTCGACATTTTCACCAGACAAGAAAAGGTTCTTCTCTTGAACCCTAAATTACAAAGAAATGCTCAAATCGAAGGGGAAATCAAGCTAAAAATTGGGGATTTTATTAAATTCGTGATCACCAAGTCATGAGGATCACAAGGTATGTCTAATTTTGATATTTGGTGATGATTATGATTTGTCATGAACACTTATAAATCGAAATTCTGTGATGAATGTCATATGTATGAGTGATATAGGGTTGAATCCATGCCTAGGAACAAACCCTAGTTGAAAGTTTGATGATTTAGTATAGAAAACTAAGAATTTGATGATTACCCATATATGAGCTAAGTGGGTTTTTAACTAAATAGTAAAAATGATGATATGCATGTGCTTAGAATTATCATATTTGATAGTTGGAACAAAATACTTGAACAATTTGTAAGATTGAGTGAATACATGATTAGAATTGAAGTTTGATGTTAGTACTTGTTAATTATGCTAGAATTTAAGGATTTAGAACACTTAAATGGGCTGGAGAAATTTGATGTTTCGTGTTGCAAACAAGGTGCTTGATGAAATGCTTGAACAAGAAAATATAACCAAGCTGATTGGGATTAAAAATTATTGGGCTGTAGTTTTTAAAAAATCATATAAAATCACTGGAACGACCTGTGAGGTTGAGCCTTATATGCTCAGAAAGCTATTGAAACATACTACGTTTTATGTTTGAACATGTTTGTTAAATTCTGATGTTAAACGGGTCAAAACAGTGTCCGAAGTCGGCTGAACTGTTTTGACAGCAAGCTGATTGGAACCATTTTGACTTCTGAGCTGATTTTGCAAAAATCATAATTAATTCTAGGAAGCTCGGATTGAGCTGATTCTTTTTTGGATGGAAAGATATTTTAGTATTCTTCATTTCATCTTTGATCACGAAGGGCTAAATAAGACCGTAAAGTGGTCAAAAGAGTCGATTCAGCAGCTACATTGTAAAGTTGCTGCACATTTTATTGATAAACTTAATCCAAGGAAAGTTGTATTTTGTTCATACTTTGGCTTGTTTATAAAACAATCGTTTCATGAATATTAAGCATGTTATTTTGCTTATTGCAAGTATTTAAAATACCTACAAATAAGCTTGTCAACGAAGTTGTGAAAATGAGAAAAAGAATGATTAAAGCATATAATACATATGGGTAGGTTGACTATTAAGAAAGTAAAGCTGATCTATGATTTAGTTAAGTAAATTATATGCAAGAAACCCCATAGGAAATGGTAGCCATAATATGAAATGACTAAACTAACCATTTTATGGGTAATATGATAGTTTGACTCTTGACGAGCTAGGTGAAGCTTGGAGGAGATGATCAAACGAGATAAAGACACAAGTAAGACTTGCTTGGATGAAAGGTAAGTAAAGCTTACACCTATTTTTTTAGCATACGTATTTATTCTATAGGTGATAAATACAACAATAGATCATGTTCGAATTATGGGTTCCGACACGAAATGAAATGGGTCGGAACGAATAAAAATGTTTAAAATCATGATTAATGGTGAAAGAGGTAAAATGGTAATTTAGTCATAAATCGACTAAGAATTTATGAGTTTTCTTAAAGTTACCTCATAGCTTAACTAATAATGGAAAAAGGGGTAAAATGGTAATTTAGTCACGTGATGACTTATTGTAATCGAGATTAAAAGGATACCCACGGCGTAAGCCGAACTGGGTCAAATATGTAAGAAAAAAAGGAAATTTTTGTGGTAAAATCCGTAATGGGTCGGATGCGTGATTGAGTAATTAGAAACCATGATTTGTAATAAATATAATTGTTTGGTCGTATAGACCAAATGGGTCAAATGATGGTGATAACATCATATGACCATATCGACTAATGTTGGTTGTTAAGTCATATGTTTACAGGAACGAATAGCAATTTGGATAATTGCGTCGTCATAGAATATTGAATTAATAATAGCAAGGTATAAACGGGTCTATACGTTGACTCGAGCCAGGTACGCTTATATATAGATTTATAGTTAAAAGTGTTTAACTTCCCTTAACGGGTCAAAATGAGTAGATAGGTAAAACGGGTTAAGAATTCATAAGAAACCTGTAATTTGAACCTTGCATATTAATAAATTAATATAACGTGATATGCATGATATTTTGAAAAGGTAATAAACAAGTTTGTTTGATAAATCACGAACGGGTCAAAAAGTGTCATAATTGATTTTCAAGCCGAGAGCTTAAAAGTTAAAATTTTGTGAATTTAGATGTCGGGAGTGAAGATGGAAAATTAAATTACGAACGCGTAGGAAAAAGAATCGCGAAGAACGGACTTGTAGAATGAAAGTTATGTCAATTTAAAGTTCAAAATTTATTAAAATTTGAGCTGGAAAGAAAATGCAGGTTCATATATAAACATGCTGGAAACTGGTCTCCCCCGCGGCACGCGAAGGGGAAATAAGGTCCGGGCGCGCCACGCGATAGGCGTCGTGGCACGCGACACATCTAGTTGAGTCTCTCGCGACACGCGAGGGACATAAAGGCTGGAAAAATTATTTTTGGTTAATTGTTTGATGCGTAGAACTTGTTTAAACTTATATTTAAGTTATCAAAACTAACTTTTAGGTTGGTTTTGATCATAGGTGAATATCGAAAGTACCCGGACGAAGATCAAGCAACGAGAAAGAACCGAACACATGAAGAAGAAGCTTCTGCACGTTGTTTCGTCGAAATTTTTTAAACGACAAACTAAACTACATTATGTTGTTCTAAACTTTAAATTGTAAAAGTTTTAATAAACCTGTACTTGTTAATGTATATGTGCTCTTAATCACATGTTTATTATCGTAAATTATACGAAAATCGTTAAATAATATTAAGGGTGTTACAATGAGCTTCTTGGTCTCTCGATCCATGATCTCGACAGGCTTCTCCACGAAGTGTAATTTTTCGTCCACTTGTAGATCCTGCTCGGCTAGGCACTTTCTGAGGTTCGATACATGGAAAGTCGGGTGGACGTTGCTAAGTTCCTCCGGTAGTTCGAGTCTGTAGGCCACTTTTCCGATCCTTTCCAAAATTTTAAAGGGTCTAACATATCGCAGCGCGAGCTTTCCTTTCTTTCCGAATCTGATCACACCCTTCCAAGGTGATACCTTTAGGAGTACGTGATCGCCAACGTCAAATTCAAGGGGCTTGCTTCTTCTAACGGCGTAATTTTTCTGATGGCTTCAAGCTTTCAACATATTGTCTCGAATTTGGAGGATCTTGTCAGTCGTTTCTTGCAGTAGCTCAGGACCGGTTAGTTGCGCATCTCCGATCTCATGCCACATAATCGGCGATCGACATTTTCTTCCGTATAATGCCTCAAATGGTGCCATTTGTATGCTAGAATGATAACTGTTATTGTACGAGAATTCGACTAAAGGTAAGTGAGCGTCCCAATTACCACCAAAATCTATGACACACGAGCGAAGCATGTCTTCAAGAGTACGAATCGTTCTTTCAGTCTGACCGTCGGTCTGGGGATGGAAAGTGGTACTTAGATTAAGTGTAGTACCGAGAGCAGTTTGAAACGTTTCCCAAAGACGCGAGGTAAACCAACCATCGCGGTCAGAGGTGATGTCACGAAGTGTACCGTGTCGACAGATAATTTCGTCGTTGTAGATTCGGGCTAATTTTTCTACCTTGAAGTCTTCTCGTATCGGTAGGAAATGAGCAGATTTAGTCAAGCGGTCAACGATAACCCAGATGCTATGGTGACCTGAAGTCGTATGCGGGAGTTTCGTGATAAAGTCCATGGCTATGCTTTCCCATTTCCACATCGGGATCTCGGGTTGCACAAGCAAGCCAGAGGGTCTTTGTTGTTTGGCCTTGACTTTCGAGCAAGTCAGGCATTTCGAAACATAGATTGCGATATCCTTCTTCATTCCAGGCCACCAATACCGTTGACGAAGGTCGTGGTACATTTTGTCGGCACCAGGATGAATAGAATATCGCGACTTGTGGGCTTCATCCAACAGGATTTGTCGCAAGTTAGTGCATTTGGGAATCCAAATTCGGTCCAAATAATGGAATATCCCATTCGATTTATTCACTAACTGCTCGCCGTTTTGGTAAATTCTATCCATCTTCAAAGTGCGTTCGGTAAAAGAAGCATGCTGAGTGTCACGGGTGAGGGTTTCGAGATGATGCTGGGTGTGAACATTACGAATGCTATGCAAATAGCTTCGTCTGCTGAGGGCGTCAGCAACGACATTTTCTTTGCCAGGATGATAACGGATCTCACAGTCATAATCGTTGAGAAGTTCTACCCATCGGCGTTGGCGCATATTTAGTTCTTTTTTGCTGAAGATGTGTTGTTGGCTCCTATGGTCAGTGAAGACCGTACACTTGGTACCATAAAGGTAGTGTCGCCAAATTTTCAACGCAAAAATAACTACGCCTAGCTCGAGGTCGTGGGTTGTATAGTTCTTCTCGTGGATCTTGAGCTGACAAGATGCGTAAGCGATGACCTTGTCCCATTGCATGAGAACACAACTAAGTCCAAGGTTCGAGGCATCACAATAGACAATGAAGTCATCGTTTCCGTCAGGTAAAGCGAGAACGGGAGCATTGCAGAGCATATGCTTGAGGGTTTGAAAGGCAGTCTCTTGTTCGGTTCCCCAAACAAAAGGCTTGTCTTTATGCGTTAAGGAAGTAAGCGGGACAGCGATTTCCGAGAAGTCAGCGATGAATCAACGGTAATAGCCCGCCAATCCGAGGAACGAACGAAGATCGGATGGTGATTTTGGAGTAACCCAACTCTTAACAGCTTTGATCTTCGCGGGGTCGACGTGAATACCTTGACTATTGACGATGTGACCAAGGAATTGAACCTCCTCTAGCCAGAATTCACACTTGGAGAACTTGGCATAGAGTCGATTCCCCTGGAGTAGCTCGAGCACCAAACGTAGATGTTGCGCGTGTTCAGTTTTCGACTTCGAATAGGTAAGGATATCATCGATGAACACGATGACGAAGCGGTCAAGAAATGGTTTGCACACACGGTTCATCAAATCCATGAAAACTGCGGGTGCGTTAGTTAGACCAAAGGGCATTACGACGAATTCATAATGACCATAGCGGGTTCGGAAAGCGGTCTTCGGAATATATTCCTCCTGAATATGTAACTAGTGATAACCTGAGTGTAAATCGATCTTCGAAAAACATGAAGCGCCTTGCAATTGATCAAACAAATCATCGATTCGAGGCAGGGGATAGCGATTCTTGATTATCAGCTTGTTCAACTCCCTATAGTCGATGCACATCCGGAACGACCCATCCTTCTTTTTGACGAAAAGGACTGGTGTGCCCCAAGGAGAGGTGCTAGGGCGAATGAAGCCTTTGGCAAGTAGTTCCTGGAATTGACTCGAGAGTCCGCGCATTTCGGACGGAGTGAGGCGATAAGGAGATTTAGCAATAGGATTTGCTCCAGGAATGAGGTCGATACGAAAATCAATGTCACGGCTCGGGGGTAAACCAGGTAGATCATCAGGAAAAACGTTTGGAAACTCGCAAACAACAGGGACATCCTTCACTAACGTCTTCTCTTTCTTTTCCTCCTCCGCTACTACAATGTTTGCCAAGAAAGCTCTGTATTCCTTGCGGAGATACTTGCTCGCTTGGATACATGACATGAGTTTGAGACCTTTCGAAGGAGTTTCACCATAAACGCACAATAGATCACCATTAGCAAGCGAGAAGCGAATCATCTTATCGAAACAAACAACTTCAGCACGATTCTCACGAAGAAAATCCATGCCTACTATGATGTCAAAACTACCAAGCTGCATCGGAATAAGGTCGATAGGAAAGACGTGATTGTTGAGTTCGAGAGTACAATCACGAAGAACAGAATTGACAGCGACGGTTCTTCCGTTGGCAATTTCAACATCGAATGACGAGGGGAGATGGGCGCGCTTACGATTAAGGAGCTTTTTGAATTCTAGTGACACAAAACAGTTATCGGCTCCATTATCAAATAAACACGAAGCATATATACCATTCACAAGGAACGTACCATTAACCACGTTGTTATCGGCTTGAGCTTGACGGACATTGATATTGGAAGTACGTCCGCGGGCTGCTGGCTGCTGCTGCTGTTGTGGCTCTTGTTTCACCACTCGATTCGGGCACATGTTTGCGAGGTGGTCGGGATCACCACACGCAAAGCAAGCTCTAGCGTGGATCGTGGGTGCAGGTGCCGCTTGTTGGCCTTGAGGGGCGTGAAGTAGAGCTTGTTAAGCAGGAGCTGGAGCATGACGTGGACCTGTACGGAAGTTGGCGGTGAAATGGTCATACATGTTGCAATGCACACAATATCTACAAGCGATTCCCACTGGGTAGTGATAAGTACAAGTAGGGCAAGCCGGGTGAGAACCAGTGTACGCACGCTTGGCCGGCGGTGCATGGGTAACCGGTGCCGCTACTTGGCGGTGTTGAGGCTGTGGTGGGGCAGAAACTGATTGGAGCAGAGCGGCAGCGGCGACAGCGCAATTCTTGCTACTGTTGTTGTTGTTCTTCCTCTTGCGACGAGAGGACTTTGAAGACTGTGGAGCGGCGGCGGTTTCAGCGGTTGAAGCAGCGGTGACTTGGTGCAGATTCTTGGAGGCTTTATCCCAGTAACCAATCTTGACTCGCTTGTCGTTTATCTCAGTAGCGAGTAAGAAGGTTTCCTCAATGGTTGACGTCTTCTCAGCTTGAACAAAATCAGCCACGCAATCCGGGAGATTACGAGTATACATCGAGTAGCATAACATGAGAGAGCAACATTGCATACGATTATCCACAAGTAGCAGCGATTTGTTAGCGTGGTGTCATGGGTGTTGCGTGTGTTTAGCAGAAGCAAAAGTGTTGGATCGAAACCAATAGTACCTCAAATCGCTAACAAATAAACACATAAAACATATAAATTTCACATAAAAACGACGAATATCAGAGTCAGCAGTTGCGGGCTCAGAATTGAAACACATAAAATCAGCGATTGCGAGCTTGAAATCGAAAGTAGATTGTCTAAGGTTTGATAGACGTCGACTACCCAAAGTGATTCGACTATTCACAAGGACTTTTGGTACACACTTTTGGCTTTCGGGACTGTGCTCTCGCCTTGATTTGGGCGAACGGCACGCATCCTTCCAGTTACAGTGTGACTTCAAGTCGTTGGAGTCTGTCGAGACTTTGGTGAGAGTGTTGTAAAACCAAAATAGAGGACGGAACAAGTCGTCAAGGTTCGGGTATCACCCCTGACTTAACAACTCCTTACCTGTTTTGATAAAATAGCGAGGAAAATTTGCGTCGAAGTGCGGATTTCACTCCTGATTCAATGCAAGTTCTCTTGTTTATGGATAAAAAAATGCGGGTCGAACAAGCGATTCGGTCGAGAGTTTGCGGTTTTCACACCTAATCTCGACCTAATTACTTGTCCATTTATGAAAATAGTGCAGTGATAGTGTTCAGTGAGTGCGAGCGAGAATAGCAAGTAAGCTCGTGCGGAGCCCCTACTGGGTTCGCACAAGTCGGTTTGTTGGTACTTAGACTACAGACTAGGTCGTTTCTAAGACATCGACCCGGACTAGGTCGAGTCTTGCCTAATTCCCTATAGCTATGGATTTGATACCAATCTGTCACACCCCAACCGATGGGGGAAACATCAGGGCGCGGCACTGAGCGAAACAGATTGTCAAGAGAAATTCCATAACAACTTAATTACCAGATAGTTAATATTATGTCCCATACCATAACCTATCAAGAAATTAAATTATTACAGACATAGATATCCTCAAAACAAAACATGTTCCGACAACTCAGATTTAAATAAATAAATTGTGTTTGTTTCTAGACTCTCCTACTCGGTTCCATGAAAGCAAGCAACATCCTAGCATCTCAAACACTTGTCACATACGTTAAAATAAAGGTCAGTACACATAGTGTAAAGGTGAGCATACAAGTTTAATAGTATAATAGAGTTCGAAATCGTTGACGCATAACCAGCATGTAACATGTACAAAGTGAAGGCAAGTAGGTTATCGACAGAGAAATATGCACAGACGTGACTGCAAGTTGTAGAATGCGCAACACATATCCCCACTAGGACACGTGAAGTAAAGCCCTTAACAACCCCTGTCCACGACAGGTGCTGAGTCCAAACTATAGTACTATCATTGCTAAGGTGTCAGGCAACAATCACTGTGTTAACATAAGATACAAGCATTCATCGAATAACACGTAGCATGCAATAACGGTTGGCATATAAATAGTGTTTGCGTTGTGTATCGATTGTGATTTAGAATAAGTAACGTATGTAACACCCAAAAGTGCGTAAAACAATAAGGGTTCGAATATACTCAAAGGTAGCGTTTAAGTTAATAAACACTGTCTTGGATTGAAGGGAGTGCTGAGAGGTTAGCCTGAACAGTTAACGATAGCATAAGCGATGAACGACGCGTTAAACGGTGAAAAGTGTCAAAGTGTCGAATGGTAATCCGATCGGATGGCCAGTCATTCGGATGTCAATCCGTTCTGTTGGTCATCCGATAGGATGGCCATTCGATTGGATTGTCATTCGCTTGGTAAGGATGTGTTTGTGTATGATGGCTTTGAAGTTTTTATTGTAGCATTTTGAAAACAGAGAAGTATCACTACCTTTCGGGTCGTCGATCGAACGGTCATTCGATCGGATAACGAACCGACTGGCAGGACACTTAGTGAGAACAAGTTCACGGCAGGATTGTCACTCGATTGGATAGCAATCCGATCGGATAACATTCCGTTAGTAACTGATGTTCTTGGAAAATTATGAAAATGATTAAGTGTTGAAGTCCAATGTCCACCAATTGGGTGGTCGTTCGATCGGATGGCAACCCGATCAGACGGCAATCCGTTTGGCATTCAATTGGTTTTGAAAAGTTGACTAAGCATGGGAGCTCAAGTGCAATCCGATCGGGTTGCAGTTCGATCGGATGGCAATCCGATCGGACGGCAATCCGTCCCAATGAATCTGATCGTCTTGACTTGATTATTTTGAAAACTTTTGAAGTTTGCTCGAGACGGTATGATAACGTGCTAGACAACAAAAACCTCATCATGACCCAAGTTATCCGTTCGAACAGGAATCACCCAAATCCGATCAGTTTACTGGTTCGTGACGGTTGTTCATGTTTAACCTGAAATCGGTTGTCTCTTTGATAGAAACCAGATCTTGAACCAACACATCACTAAGAAATAGTAGAGGGTCTGTACAAGCTCCGATTCTATCGGTTTTGAGTGCATTGAGTGTAAAAGAGTTGAAAGAAAGTTAGAAAACCATCTTTCAATCCTTTTAATCATGTGGAAATCCTTCAGATCGGAGTTATTCTAGGTGGAAAGAGGCCAAAACTTGAAGTTCATAAGAACTCCATGATGACATCATCCTAGAATACCTCAAATCCACTGATTTCACGGTTAAAAGTTAAGATCCAAAGGAGAAAACGGTGGAGAAGTGTGTGTAGATCATAGAAGTATTTGAGTTGAAAACTTATAAGAATCATGAGAAATCGAGAGAAATAAGGCTTTGAGCGAGCTGGTCGAGTGAGAGAGCTGTCACATCACAAATGATGTGACAGGAGGGGTATTTATAGGTTGCCAAAAAGGGAAAGGAGGGCAAGGGTCGGATAGGATGCACCCCGATCGGATGACACTCCGATCGGATGGCAATCCTATCGGATGGCCACCCGATCAGATGGCCATCCGATCGAGTGATCACCCAATCGAGTGGCTCCGACGAGTTGCGTTTCGACGTTTCGTTTCGCGTGCTGAGCGTTGCGATGCGTTTGAGCGAGTCTCGATTAAGCGATGCGACAGATTAACAATAAATACACAAATACTATATCTAACATACAATCACTATAAATAACTTGCGTTTAGCGTTTGCGATTTGATTGTGATTGCATTTCGATTAATCACCACAAACATCAAGTAAACATGCACAAGTGACACATAAATAACACACACACGTAAAACAATATTCAGAATCTATTAATCAAGGCGCAAATGCGATTGCGATGCGATTAGCGATAAAGCGATAAAACATGTGATAAACGTCGATTAAATCTCGATTATTAATAGATACTCCACATAATACAACTAAAGCGATAAAATAAAAAGATTCGATTACAAGTCAAAGAAGTCAAATCGGTAATTAAGCAAGGAGTAACATATTGCAATTAGCAATCTTTTCTTTCGTTGACTTCAATCTTGACTTTGACTTTGACTTTCGTAACACGGGGTGTTACACTCACTAGCCCGAACTTTCAGTTAGATTCATACACTAAACCTTGCAAAAATTTCAACAAAGAGACAAGGCTACATCACGTCCCCAACACTCTCCATGTTTGGGATGCACACATCTAGCTTGCTCACTTGGTTGTTTTAAGATTTAGTAGTTCTTGTATTTCTCATTTTAGTCTATATTCATGACTAACAAATCATCAACGAAGTTGATGATTTTGTGCTTTGGTGAATCATATAATGAGGTTAAATGAATGGAATTTGTCCAACCTCTTGCATAACCATTCTCATGGTACTTAGGTTTACATTAATAATATGTTAACTGTTAATTTCCGAATCCTATCTGTTAAACAAAAACTGTAACTAAAACACCTTCGTTTCCCTCTCAGGGTAACTTTTGTGTTTCTAAACTCAAGACTCGTCAAACTCACTAAGTGAAATTACTTCGCAAACTGTGAGTATACATGACCCTATTTCCGTTTTTATCACTTTTGGGTGCAATATATATTTCCATATAAAACTCACACAAACACACATATGTAAATACTTAATTCATACAGACGAATCCATTATACATGCTTTATATGTTTATAGTTAGAAATACATGTATGCTAGAAGCCATTCTTACACTATACTTTGTCATTGAATTTGTACGAGCCTACCTTAACATTTATAGCACTATAGGAGTAGCACACCGCCAGTGTTGGGTCTATGTTAAGTAATCATACAAACGGTCTTGTCGTTGCGACGATAAGATTACACTAGTGGAATCTTTGGGTTGACACGTATGTGATGCATGCTAGTTCATGATATGTTATGCCTTAGTATACATTTTTGCCATGTGGAATTCGTTAAAATACTTTTATACATATGCTAGTACACTAAACTTGTATGCTCACCAATGCTTTTGTGTTGACATGTTACTTTAATATATATTGCAAGAGCTTGATGTTGATGCGTTGAAAAGAAATCTAGTAGGAAGGACTAGAAACGCACTTAGTTAAATTTATGTTTTGTTGTTTAAATTGTTATGTTCTAAATGTTGTATTTTCTTATTGAAACAATGTATTTCCCGCTATCATGAAATGAAAGATTGTTACTTTAAATACTTGTCACAATTAGACACTATAAAGTCTCTTGCAATCTCGTTTTCGTCTTACTCTAGTGTTTCCGCCACCGGTTGGGGTGTGACATGTTTAAGATCAAAGCATGAATTTCGAAAACAGGATATCATACCAGCATTACACAGCTTCATTTCGAGAAAAGGTTTTGTTTTATCAATGTAAGAAGAAACTCAAAGACAGTGTGTACAATGTTTAATCGAAAACGGGGGATCACTCATGCCTAAATCCGAAGCCTGTTTCTTAATCAAACACAATTAATCGAACTAAGATCCTACCAAATAGCCACATGAACAGTAAACCTGTAACACCCCAACCCAGAACAGGCTGGCATGTCACTATTACAGATATCAAAAACCAAAGAGTTTCAATAAACGATAGAAACCAAGAAACAAAAGTCTCGAATCCACCAGAAAACCTAAGTCTTATATTATTCAGTTACTGAAAATAAAAAAATGGAAAATTCCAAAAACTTTTTAAACTTCATTTTCCTCTCACTCATCCCCGTTTCCCTTGATTACCTACAAAACACACACAAAACAACACAAGAAAAAAAACTACGGCTGAGCCAAAAAGTTGCCCAGTAACGGAGAAATCAACAGTAAAAGTAAGACAGACATGCGGACAGAAACATGAACGGTACTGACGTTAAACAAGTCTAGATTTTGGCACAGAATCAGATACTTATATAACTTGAATCCCAAAACTTATACTGAACAGATAACAAATATTGAACATAATCAGATGCATATAACATATCAAACATATCATAACAGAGACAAGACATACGTGACAACATATAACAACACAAACAATAAAACAAGTCACGTAATATAGAAGCACCCACGAGCCTAAACAGAGGCATGCATGGCTATAGTCCATGCGCCGAGACGGTGCGTGTAGACGCACACACATTATTCCATCTCAACAGGAGTCAGGAGTCAGGAGTCAGAGCTAAGATCGATCTATTCGCCTCTAGGGGCCATGTGCTACACAAGCACAAACTAGAAACGCCGTGAACTTTAGTTACGCACCGTCACGATGAGTGCAATGCCGTTGACGCCCCAACGACAAGTCTTATAATTGCTCGGGTGACAGATTACAAAGCCGTATCAGAAATAAATGCATTTTGACATAAGTTTAAAGGGAACATGCAATAATGAGCACAAAATCTAAGGTTTATTGCATGCTACGACAAAGACTAATCATATAACAATACGAACTGAAACATCTAACGAAAATATCCGTACTGCAAAGTAACGGATTGAATAAAATTATACTATGATGTAAAAGAAACAGAATCCGTACCTTAAGTTAGCAAGCAAGCAAACAAAAAGAATCAAGGCGCCCACAAATAATCAACGACCTATAGTCCCGTTATAACCCACATCAGTTTTATGACATATTAATTGTATTAACTCGTTCGTTAAGAAATTCCCGGCGACAAAAAGACCACTATTAAACCTTTAACCAATTATAATTAAAGAAAATTTATAATTATGAGTTTATCTAAAACATGATACAAGTTAACAAGATGCAAAAAATTTTAAAAGATATAACATAATATTATTTTATAAAACACCTATACTTTTATATAAATTTTTGCAAGCAAAGCTAAATACTAATAATCATTTCATTTTAGACCTTAGGTTCCATGTATTCCTTGCTGTACCAAAATGTTATTACATGTAAAATTTAAGGTGGAATTTTTAAATAAAAGAATAGTGAACACATTCAAAACTAAAACACTCCAATAGCATGCATATAGATAAGAACACCCCTTTTTTTTAAACAACTCCATACGCATGCATACTATAGCAGAATATATATCAACATACATAATAACACTAAGATTTAATCCTCTCCGAAGACGTGTCGCCGGAAAACTCAACAAACCCGAACCCCGAAATCTGAGTTGCCGGAACATAAACGCGAACATAACAATAATAGATAACAAGATCGGTCACCTACCTCTTCTAATCGGAAAGAAACCGCCAACCGAGAGCTAACCGGAGACAAAGATTAGAGCTTCAGGTGATCAAATGAAGCGAGTTAAAGTGACAACCTGACGCGTCGATCACGAACAAGAATCAACAAACTTTTAAAACAAAGCTTTCAAGAATGTTATATGAAAAGAACGAACCACTTCCGGTACTCGTGAGTCGGACTGACCTGAACGATGATGTAATGGTGATGACGGAGTGCGGGCGCAACGGCCTGAATAGTGGCTGATCGCGAGCAGAGAACTAAAGTGACTGAACCAGTGGCACAATGGAAAGCTCCAACTGGTTACTTGCTCGTGGTACGACTGATGACGGCAACGAAGAGGAGTTACCACCAGGGCTTGTGCGACGGCAAGTAGGGAACGAGCAGACTAGAAAATAAATGGTTCAAGGGCTTTGAGAGAATTGGGATTCCATGATAAGGGATATTCGAAAACTCTCCTGATTGTTGGCGAGTTCGTTAGAATGAAGTAAGGAAAAGAAAATTTCAAATTCTAATGATAAGCTTGAACGAAACTTTGAAAGCTATTATGTATATGGATATATCCTCCTAATTTATTTGCCTACTTAAGTTAGACAAAGATATGAGTATCATATTGGGTTCCATTTATTTTCCAACAAGGCTAAAGCATGCATGCATTTAAATTTTAACAATTATATAACTTGTTTGTAAATGTGATTATAAAATAAATAAAAAGCCTTTTAATCTAATTTTGTTTATGGATATCATTTTAATAAATCTGAATTTACGAATTTTACAATTCTACCCATCTTAAAAAAAAAATTTGTCCTCAAAATTGCTAAATACGGATCTGAACAATATCACACATAACGGACATGGAATAGACTTTACACATAGCAAACCTTTAGACATCATACAAACTAAGGTACGAAGTTTCTGAGACGGCAAATAAACGGATACTAAATCAAATAAAAACAAGCATCTCTAAAAGGAGCAGAAATAACAAGAGGATACTCTAAAGCAGTGGACAAAGACTTCAAACACTTAGCAAATAGAAGTGATACTACAAAATGTGTCGCATCAAAAACAAAGAGCATACGTATCACGTTCACCAATTTGCACATAACCGGAAAGCGTACCTGGGACATTAGCTGCACCAGTATTAGCTCGCTTCTCAGGCCGAGGGCAATCCTTAATCAAGTGGTTATCATCTCCACATCTGAAACAACGACCTTCAGCAAGGCGACATGCACCACCATGACGTTTCCCACAATGAGTACAAGGAGGAATATCAGCACGATTCTGATTTGGGTTTTGCTGATTATGTGGCTGTGCTCCAGGGGCCTCGCTCTGTTGCGTCTGATTCTGTGCAGGCCTACGATTCTCATAACGGTTTCTTCCACTTCGCGACTTATTGTAATACCTATCAGAACGGTCCTCACGGTCTTGGGATTGCTCATTGCCACCATGATTATTGGAATTATCCTGGTCGTTTTCCTTAGAGCGTTTGCGATCACCATCCGATTTCTTCTCACGCTGCTTCTTCTCATTATTCAAATTCTTGACAGCATCAACTACCTCAATAATGTCAGTGAAACGAAGATTCAGGATGAACTTCATATCTCGATCGCATATAGCCCATTTGAAATTCTCAGTCTGCTGCTGGGGTGTACCTGCTGCCGGGCCCAGAAAATTAACCAAACGACTAAAACGAGCTTTGAACTCCATAATAGGCTCGTCATCCCCCTGCCTGATAGAAGCATACTCTCTCAGATACTCACTCCTGTCAGCGTCAGTGAAGTACTGCTGATAAAACAAAGTGCGAAATTCAGCCCAAGGGAGTGTTGCTGCATACTGATCTCCTCCACGAGCTTCTTTCAAAGTCTTCCACCACCTATGAGCATCATCCTCCAGCTTATAACTAGCAAGCCTAACTTTGAACGCATCAGCCACGCCCATCACTTCGAACAACTTCTCGATATGAGCAATCCAGTTTTCCGCCTCAACTGGTGTAGCAGTCGTACTAAACGATTTTGGCTTTTCCTTTCTGAAGCGCTCAAGCCAATCAAGGATAGTAACAGGAGGATTATTGTTACCATTGTTGTTTCCCCCCGGTGGATGTACATTATTGTTGTTCTGCTGCAACTGTTGTAGAAGGTTGGGAACTAGACCCGCAACAGCTGTATTGACAGCATTAGCAATCAGAGTTTCAATAGGGACGTCGTTGTTGTTCACGTTTCTTCGAGGAGGCATCTGAAAAGAAGATATACATGTGAAAAGAGGAAAGTTTCAAAGCGTGCGGAAGATGACAAGGATGGAATCCTAACCCGACGTCTACCCATTAACTCACGTGTTTAATTATTATTGTTTAAGTTTTCTACAAGAACGAGCCTGGGCTCTGATACCATAACTGTAACACCCCAACCCAGAACAGGCTGGCATGTCACTATTACAGATATCAAAAACCAAAGAGTTTCAATAAACGATAGAAACCAAGAAACAAAAGTCTCGAATCCACCAGAAAACCTAAGTCTTATATTATTCAGTTACTGAAAATAAAAAAATGGAAAATTCCAAAAACTTTTTAAACTTCATTTTCCTCTCACTCATCCCCGTTTCCCTTGATTACCTACAAAACACACACAAAACAACACAAGAAAAAAAACTACGGCTGAGCCAAAAAGTTGCCCAGTAACGGAGAAATCAACAGTAAAAGTAAGACAGACCTGCGGACAGAAACATGAACGGTACTGACGTTAAACAAGTCTAGATTTTGGCACAGAATCAGATACTTATATAACTTGAATCCCAAAACTTATACTGAATAGATAACAAATATTGAACATAATCAGGTGCATATAACATATCAAACATATCATAACAGAGACAAGACATACGTGACAACATATAACAACACAAATAATAAAACAAGTCACGTAATATAGAAGCACACACGAGCCTAAACAGAGGCATGCATGGCTATAGTCCATGCGCCGAGACGGTGCGTGTAGGCGCACACACATTATTCCATCTCAACAGGAGTCAGGAGTCAGGAGTCAGAGCTAAGATCGATCTATTCGCCTCTAGGGGCCATGTGCTACACAAGCACAAACTAGAAACGCCGTGAACTTTAGTTACGCACCGTCACGATGAGTGCCATGCCGTTGACGCCCCAACGACAAGTCTTATAATTGCTCGGGTGACAGAGTACAAAGCCGTATTAGAAATAAATGCATTTTGACATAAGTTTAAAGGGAACATGCAATAATGAGCACAAAATCTTAGGTTTATTGCATGCTACGACAAAGACTAATCATATAACAATACGAACTGAAACATCTAACGAAAATATCCGTACTGCAAAGTAACGGATTGAATAAAATTATACTATGATGTAAAAGAAACAGAATCCGTACCTTAAGTTAGCAAGCAAGCAAACAAAAAAAATCAAGGCGCCCACAAATAATCAACGACCTATAGTCCCGTTATAACCCACATCAGTTTTATGACATATTAATTGTATTAACTCGTTCGTTAAGAAATTCCCGGCGACAAAAAGACCACTATTAAACCTTTAACCAATTATAATTAAAGAAAATTTATAATTATGAGTTTATCTAAAACATGATACAAGTTAACAAGATGCAAAAATTTTTAAAAGATATAACATAATATTATTTTATAAAACACCTATACTTTTATATAAATTTTTGCAAGCAAAGCTAAATACTAATAATCATTTCATTTTAGACCTTAGGTTCCATGTATTCCTTGCTGTACCAAAATGTTATTACATGTAAAATTTAAGGTGGAATTTTTAAATAAAAGAATAGTGAACACATTCAAAACTAAAACACTCCAATAGCATGCATATAGATCAGAACACCCCTTTTTTTTTTAAACAACTCCATACGCATGCATACTATAGCAGAATATATATATCGACATACATAATAACACTAAGATTTAATCCTCTCCGAAGACGTGTCGCCGGAAAACTCAACAAACCCGAACCCCGAAATCTGAGTTGCCGGAACATAAACGCGAACATAACAATAATAGATAACAAGATCGGTCACCTACCTCTTCTAATCGGAAAGAAACCGCCAACCGAGAGCTAACCGGAGACAAAGACTAGAGCTTCAGGTGATCAAATGAAGCGAGTTAAAGTGACAACCTGACGCGTCGATCACGAACAAGAATCAACAAACTTTTAAAACAAAGCTTTCAAGAATGTTATATGAAAAGAACGAACCACTTCCGGTACTCGTGAGTCGGACTGACCTGAACGATGCTGTAATGGTGATGACGGAGTGCGGGCGCAACGGCCTGAATAGTGGCTGATCGCGAGCAGAGAACTAAAGTGACTGAACCAGTGGCACAATGGAAAGCTCCAACTGGTTACTTGCTCGTGGTACGACTGATGACGGCAACGAAGAGGAGTTACCACCAGGGCTTGTGCGACGGCAAGTAGGGAACGAGCAGACTAGAAAATAAATGGTTCAAGGGCTTTGAGAGAATTGGGATTCCATGATAAGGGATATTCGAAAACTCTCCTGATTGTTGGCGAGTTCGTTAGAATGAAGTAAGGAAAAGAAAATTTCAAATTCTAATGATAAGCTTGAACGAAACTTTGAAAGTTATTATGTATATGGATATATCCTCCTAATTTATTTGCCTACTTAAGTTAGACAAAGATATGAGTATCATATTGGGTTCCATTTATTTTCCAACAAGGCTAAAGCATGCATGCATTTAAATTTTAACAATTACATAACTTGTTTGTAAATGTGATTATAAAATAAATAAAAAGCCTTTTTATCTAATTTTTTTATGGAGATCATTTTAATAAATCTGAATTTACGAATTTTACAAAACCCTTACTGTTTATAATCAAAATCAAATGTAGTTAATCGAACAACGATCCTACCTCTTTAATTAAACCTCTAAACAGTGAGGAACCATTTTTATCGATGTTTACATATACAAACTGTTAAAGGTATACATATATACCTCAAATCAATTGTAGTATAGTGAGGAACATGGTCCTAAAAGGCATTGTAGCTTGTTTGAATGATCGATTTATAGTGAGGGTGTGATGTTCACATGGCTAAGTAGTAATATGAGAAATTACAATAATAACCCTCACTATTCTGTTGACCATTAACTTTGTGATTTTGACTTTATCGACGTTAAGACCTAGGGTCTAACATAGAACCAATTAAACATACAAGGGATGTAATACAACAAAAAAATTCAAAATAAAGTGTAAAGTTGTCAACGCCCCCAACCTCCAGGGTGTAAAATTGCAGTTTACTCAATATTGAATAACTACTTGAAAGAGAAGCTAAAATGAAAGAACAAGGGTAGATGCATCAAAAGAATTGTATGATGACTAAAATATCAATTTGAACTCTAGTTTCTACCATACCCTTGTTTGGAAGATATACATATTAGCATTTAACTAATTTTTTGTTTAGTGGCAAATTTTACTTATACTCTATTTTACACCAATTATTTTACAGGGTTATTGGTTTCTATCATCCCCAACTATTGGGTTTTGGCCGTTGTCACTCCTAACTATCACTTTGACTCTCATCACTCCTAACTTAACACTTTGTGTGTTGTGTCACTCCGCAGGTGAACATTTCTTGGTGTTTGACGTGTGTTATTAGTGATATTAGGCTAACACTTTGTGAATTACTAATGACTGCGGGTGAATTTGTTCCTAAAAAACAAAAGTGGAGCCAAAAACACTCAACGGATAGTTGGAGTCAAAGTGGTGAGAGTCAAAGTGATAGTTGGAGTGGCAATGACCAACATCTTGGAAGTGATAAAATCCAATAACCCTATTTTAAATTAACCTTCTTGACCAGATTTAAATTTGAGACATCTCTCATATAAGAGGCGCAAACCTTTATCAAGTTGGCTAACTCTACATTGACATTTAACTAGTTGTTGGCATGCTATAATTTGGTGCAGAATAGTAAAAATTAAGAGATGTTGAACAATGTTTTTTCTTAGTTTTACTCTCAAATGTTATCAAAATCGAGATACTGCTTATTTTTTATAAGATTGGATTGAAATTGATACATCTTATGAAAATATCATAATTCCTTATAACAATGATTCTAGTTCATACTAAGATACAATTCTTGCATTAAATGGTCTTTTGATACAACATTACGATTATTAGGTTCAAGTGACAGGATTAAACACAACAATTCTTTATATATTATTAGATTATAATTCATTAATAGTTTAAAAATACGAGTCTAAAACATTAAGTCGAACTAACACATTTAGTCTCTTTATTATTTTTTTTTTCTAATTTTCAAATTAACATTAATTTTCAAATGATTAACTTGCGAACACAAGATTGTTGAGATTTGTAAAGTACGTTTGAATAAATAGGGAGTTCTATAAAGGTGTGTTCATACTAATTTCTATGTTTTTACTTTTAATATGTTATTAGAAATTACTGGAAGACATTGTAATGCGGGGCTCTTTATGTCTATAGCAAGTATTATGTTATTGAGATTCCTTTGAGATGTTTTGTATTTCCTTTTTTTATATGCTCATTTGTAGAAGCTCGATAAAAGGACGCTACCATAAAAGTAGTAAATGCGAATATTGTTACTTAAATGTCTCGCAAATGAAAGAGAGGGGGAGGAGATATGTAGAATAGAACATGTGTATACTTGTTAGCCTATAAATAGTTTGGAAAACAGTGAATTATATCAACCAAGTACCTTAAAAAGTTTGTTTAAGTATATGAATGAATTTTTGGGCAAATTACTCCTCTAGCGGTTAATAAGTCGTTTGCTGACACTAACTACCAAGAGAGATTTGCCCCGCAACTCATCAATTATACATTGTTTGACATTTCTAGCTTCGGTGTGATGTATTTTCTAATGGATAGCGTTCCAAGTCATGGGACAAAATTAACCTAATGCTCTGTAATATTTTACATATTGAATTTTGTTGTATAACGAGTTGACGTTAACCCGCGCGTTGCAGCGGGATGTTGATTATAAATGTTTTTTTATCATCATGTGGGATGCGAACATTATTTTCATTTTGTTTTATCCCCTTCTGCAGCACACTAAAATCGTTTTTTACTTTACAATACTGAAAGTGAGGAGTGGCCCAATTTCAAAACCTAATGCAATTTAGACATTTAGGCACAACCAAATGAACCATTTACTAATCAAGAAAATTCAACAATTGTATAATCTGCATTCAAAATCCAGCACAATCCTCACTACTGCATCAAACTTGGTTTGTATATTAAACATACTAAAGTGCGTAGTTACTGTACATCTTTCAATTTCAGCATAGACTATTATATAAAATTATTATACAAATGCCCCTAACATAATTTAAAAAAAAAAATAATAAGATCTTGTTGTTACCTTTGACATGGGAATTCTACTTCATAAGAACACATTTTCATCAAATATTGTAAAAGAAATTATTGCACCAACACTTTTATTTGCTTGCTGAATCCTCTTTTTCCCAAACCTCATGTTTTTAAGCCTCTTTTGAGCTTCTTTAGCAGGTGTCCTAAAATGATTTATCCGCTTCATATAATCTAAAAGTGAGAATCAACTAAAGAAGACACATTTTGTAACAAATGCTTTCTGAACACCATTGCTCTGGCCTCCACCTTGCATTCTTTTCCTATTAACAAATCCAAAAAAATCAAATTCAACACACCAAACCTAAAATCCGGGCACTTCTGTTAAGATCAAACCTTCAATCTAACTATTCTATTAGTCAACGTTATCATAATCTGGTTCATCTTATTTTTTTTCTTGACTCCATCAATCAATCTTCAAATTATCAAACTGAACATCATGATCTAACATCAGAATTAAATATAAACTCACCTTTGTGACGATCACATCGGTGTTCTTCTCATCAATCGAAGATTGTTGATTCAAAAGAAAATAATATTGTTCTAAAATATAACTATTCTAGCATTTTATTCATTAAAAAACATAAATATGAAATGCTTAATAAAACATTCACCTTAAGACTTAAGTAATTCAGGAAGTAAAATGTAAATCAATTCCGTTATGCTTTAGTGTTATTATATACATATACCTACCATAAAAATTAACACAATAATAGCCATTATCAAAATTAACACAATATGTGCAAATTGTTATCTTATTTATCATGTAAACGTTTGTCAGTTTTTAAATTTTCAATCACAATTCTTGGAAATAATAAATAAATAAATAAAAATTATAGTGCCTATTTGCTACTTATTATATAAGATTCTACAAAACACCAAAATTGAATGTAGCAATTCCTTCGAAGTTCAAAAAAAATAAAATCATGCAATATTTGTGATCCAAATCATTTGTTTCTTGTAATATCATATAATCCCTGAAATCAAACTGTGTGTCTTTAATTTGATGAGTATCAAAATTTTCAAGCAATCTTGATCTTTAGTAATTAAACTCATGCTCTTAAATAACTAATATATTAATCCTTTAGACTCAAAGTTCATACTAATTTGTTTCTATTCATCATTAATCAGAATTTAATTAAAGGTTTAAATATCTAACTTCCAATGCAAATTTATCACGTTTTAGTAATTAATATCACATTTGACATCCGTTTATGTCATCATCCAAAAACTAAACCCAGAAAACATCTTCTATAACTATTATAGATGCAAATAACAAATCAGTTCATGTTATAATAACACAATATGAATCAAATTATTTCTTTTATTACCTTTCATAGTGAAGACACAAATTGATCATAATCAAATTCTGGGTGATATATTTGGGCATGGAGGAAGTATATGAAGAAGAAAAAACGACAATCAGGAAAGATTATGCAAGTTCAAGAAGTAAAATAGCGATGAATATGATAATCGCGATTCAAGAAGAAAAAAAACGAAAATCATGGGAAAACACATCATTGATTCAGTATCGGTGATAGCGATGATTTATGAATGACTATTTAGAACGGGTTTGATAAAAGGATAACGGAACGAGGAACGGCGATGTTAAAGGGGTTTGTCGATTTGATTGTACTTGAAGCGGCGCTCTGTAATGTATATAACATAAATTTTGTATTCACTAAGATGGAGAAACTTAATTTACCATGGATAATATACCATAGGGTTGGGTAAAAGAAAAGGGAAGGAAGAAACTCAAGAAAAAACGTTGTGAAAAGGAATTGAACCGGCGTCAGTAGTCTGTCTAACAGACGCAACAACCGCTCTGATGCATTGTAGTTTTTACATATAAAACGTACGCTATATATATAATTCCCTAAATGACGTGACTGTTAAATGAAAAGGTATGTCTCAAGTTGGTAATTGTATAAGAGTATAATATAATTGTGTAGGCTTTTTATTTCATGTACTTAAGAGTTAAAAGTCAATCATATGTAAGTGCGGTGACATTGATGTTTTGGTATGTCTTACTTTGATACAATGTTGATTGCCTTTGATGTCAGGGTATTTTATGAATAATTTTCTAACAACTTTTACGTCTCAAATTCTAGGATTTTGTTAGGACAACATCATAGCCGTAAGGGGTTCTATTGGATTTTTTGATACCCTCAAAAGTGTTGGAAAGTATTTATGAGATAACATTGTATCAAACGTTTGGAGAACATCATCGTCGTAAGGGGAGTTATTGATTCTTGTGCTGCAATATTTTGCTTCATTTAATGGGTGAATGGGTGTTAGTTTAACCAAGTATAGGTATAGGTGCACAACCCAATGAGCTATAGTTTAATTTGCATTAGAGGAGAAATGAAGATTGAGGTTTAAGGTCATAGATCTCAAATTCAAATCTGATCTCAACCAGTGGGTCTTTTGGCAGCAGGTTTTCCTCGAAACTGGAGATGATGAATTTAAGCTACCCAGCACTGTCTACGGTTGCAAGCGTATGAGGTCGCCTTCTGCCATTGGGTTATCCTGAGTAGCAGGGCTTTTATTTCGTTGGCCATTCAAAAACAAAGGTAGAGGTGCACAAAACACGGATATTAACAAAAACCGTAATCGGTTAATAACCAATTGAGGAGTAACCAATTAGTGGTTTTTTTAACCGTAGGTTCGTAACCAGTTAGAGATCTATTGGAAGGAACCAGTTTTTAACCGATTTACTGGTTAGCCGAAAAATAAAAATATAAACTGAATTATTAACCTAACCAGTTAAAAAATACGAGAAAAAAAATAGTGTGGTTGAGTTGAGAAATAAAACCGTTTTGTCAACCTTTAAGGATACATAATCATACTAATTTTTCATATTTGTCATGGAAGAAAATCCTAAACTGACTTACTCGAATCCAGGGCTAGCCCATGGGAGAAGGCCTACTCTACCATAGATTAAGATAAAAGAATCTGAGATCAAACTTCTATCCAAACCAAGTAGCTCGTAATACTCATTTTGATAGTGGTTTTTTAATCATCTAGTAAGTGGTTCGCCCCATCTTGTGACCAGAAAAGCTTCCGAAAACCATAAGATCTCGATCATACGATATCTAACAAGTCAAATGTGGCCAAACCCAACAACCAATTTATAAAACAAAACAAAAATGTTCAATTTATAAAAATCTATCTTTAAAACCCACCCGGGTGTTCATATTCAACTGAATAAACGAGTGATGGTTACCTGGAATCCCTGAAAAACTTTGCGACGAGATTCCGCTTCTTCTTTTTTGCCCATGCTAGCCCAAACATCTGAATACACAACATCTGCTTCTTTTGGATCATGAGTAATCTTGATTTTTCCGACTCCAGCCTGTTGAGCCTTTTCAACCGTCTTTGGGCCAGGCTCAAAACCTTTGGGACACACACATATGAAATGGAAAGGTATTACAGCAGCCAGCAACAGTCTACAGCAACATCTTGAGCGGAGAGAGGGAAAAGAGCCACGTTAGCTCACGCTCACTGGAACACTACGCCAACCTCGCGTGAGTCAACGAGCTTACTCATGCTTGCAGGTTTCCAATTTCCGACCGTTTTACAATGCTACAAGTGAGAAAAAAAATGATTTCTTTTTTTAAAATAAAAAAATGACCACTGAATTGGAGCCCTGTAACTGAAACTGTGGAGAATCGGTTATGATACATCTAATTAATTATTGTAATTTATGATACATCTAATTAATTTTAACGAATTCAAATCACTGAAAAGAACCAGAATTTGTAATTTATGATAAATCTAATTAAAAAAAACATGAAAGAATTGAAGTCGATGAAAATATGATTTACTTCAAATGCTCATACGATGATTTAACAAAAAACTTCATAAGGTTACAAATTAATATTATTTTTGAAATTTACATCTGCAAAAACTGACATACTGGGCTGTCAAGTTTGGCCCTCCAAAATTTGGGCCTGGATCAGGGCAGTACATATACATCCTAATTTATTTATTGTTAAATTTATATATTTTCTCAAACGTATAAGTAAAAAAAACAGATAAAAATGTAACACTAACTAGGGGCAATACTATCACACATGTAACGGTTAAAATTAGTTTATTTAGATAAGTTGATTTGGGCTTTCTTTTTCTCAAACAAATCGTATGTATATTAGTTCAGAACTCAACTGGATAAAAGAAAATTGAGTCAAACATGTTAAGGTCGCGGGGTGAGGGGCGTGGGTTGGGGCGGCGGTTGTCAAACAATGTTGGCTAGACTACACCAGGCTAGTGTTGGCAATGGCGGTGTCCTGCTGGCGTAGGGGTTGAGCCTGGCGTGGGGCGGGGGAGGTAACATAGCTGCCTTTGGTTGGCTGGTCCAATATAGCCGTTGGGGCTAGTCGTTACCAAACGGCTACTTTAATTAAAAAAAATTACATATTAAACGAATATAAATACCCACTAATTTTTAACATTTTTTTACCACTTCTCTACTTCTTCTACCATATCTCTTTATTTTTTTTATAAAATCAACCCACAATATCCTATAATGCATCCTGTTAACCGAAGCTACGACCCGAACAACCCCTTTGGATACCAAGAAAACCCGAACCCTAGCCTGCCACCAAGCTGTCCACCGCCAAACCCGACCCAAATACCCCTTACACATGGCCATCCACAACAACCGCCACACGGTTTAGTATATTCATCGTGTCCCGATCTAGCCGGAATCGCGTCGTATTTAGGAAAGTGTGTATACACGAACTTTCCATACGACGATTCATCTATTCCACTTAACCTTTCCCAACCCGATTTCGTGCCTGAAACTCAACTGCAAGACGTTGGTGGTTCGTCATCCAAACCGGCCATAAAAAGAAGCCACAAGAAAAAACGTATAAAGAGAAAGCAATAGCGCCCGCTCAACAAACACAATTAAAGTGGGCAGTTCAAGAAGAAAATACTTTGACAAGATGTTGGATCGATGAATCGCAAAATCCGATTCATGGTAATGTTTACAATATTATTGTTCTAAGTTTTATTATAATTTTTTAACAATGTCTAAAATATTTTTGGAATAGAGAATTCACGACATAAAAAAGATTTTTGGAATTCCATAAAGAAATCATTTCATACGCAAATGCAAAGGGCGGAGGTGTATCGTGAAAATGATAGCCTCGTCGAAGTGGGTGATACAAACGCTTGTTTCCATAAGGCGAAGAACACGCCAAGGTGCAGTGAAACCGAGGTTGACTTTATCAAGCATGCATTGCTAGCATACAGAGAGAACAAGAAGAACGAGTTCAAGTACATGCATTGTTGAGATGTATGTGGGTACGCCTCGAAATGGGCGAGAGTCCCTCCGGCTAGCGAGTCAACCTCATCCAAAAGGGCAAGAACACCCTCGTCCCAAGCTCAGTCCGATGCTCGTGATCAAGAGTTTGATCTTAATTTGGATGATTTTCATGATTCTCCTTCCCACCCAGCAGAGACACGTCAAAAAAGCGGATTCAAAGAACGAGATCGGGTTCGGCCTCGGGTAAAGGGTTGTACACCGACCAGATTGGAAGATCTTGGGACGAAAATTGATACATTTAATTTCCTCCAACAACAAAGGATCGAGATGAGGAAAAATATACAAGCATCGTATGATAAAAAAAATATCTCTAAAAGAAAAACGTGAAGATGTGAAATTTCTCGCCATACCCGTCGATCACCTAACCGGCCCACAATTGGCGATGACGTTGGAAACGAAAGAAGAAATCATGAAAAAATATAACATGGAGAAATCATGAAATTTTTAATTTTTTTTTATAATTTTATGTAGCTTTTTTTTTAATTTTATGTAGTTTCTTTAATTTTATTTGTAGTTTTTTAAAATATTATATGTAATCTTCTCTTCTATTTTAATTATTGTTCTATTTTAATTAAATAAAATTTAAAATAGTTTAAACAAAAAAACAAAATCCACATGGTTGGCCATGCCAGCTTAAGCCACGTCACACCACACCCCTTGTTTTTGAATATTAACTTATGAATCTCACACTCGCCACGTGTCGAGCAATGCCTCTAACCCAAACCCCTCCACACCTGATATTCTAAACATGGTGCATATTATATTTTAGAGTAGATGGCTTCTCAAATCCTTTATAATAAAATATGTTTTGTCGTGAACAAGCGAAATATAGAGAAATCAATTCTAATAACTCGATGTGGAATCAAACTCAATCCCATAATTCAATCCACCGATCTATGCATTGTGACTTGAATAGAATCAAAAAATTCCTATTTGTTTTAACAGGACCAAACAAACAATTGAAGAGATTGATATACAAAATTTAGTGAATAAAAACCTTTAAGAACATAATCATATCACCTAAGTTACAAGGTTGATCTTGATTTTACAAGAAAAACTAACATTGACTTTGAAGACTTACCAGCACACATTCAAACCTTACTTTTACTAAGTTTGTGTGATAACCAATACACAATTGACGTAACTGGCCATTTCATAATCAGAATGTTGGTCAGTTCTGTTTTAGGCATAATGGAAAAACATGAAAACATACCTTTGATTGCATCAGCATAGGCCAGCAGAGAATCCAGATGAAGACGCAGCAATAAGGTTTGACATGATTGTCATCTGGTCTGGTTCCTCCTTACGGTGCAATCTAATGATGGTGGTAAGGGAAACCGAATAACGGATTTCGGCTAGGAGAGAGAGGGCGATTTCATAAGTGATGTTATTGTGATTAGAGTCTAACCCTTTAACCCTCTAATTATCTCCTTATATATGCACCCAGGAGGAAACCCTAATTAGTTAATAAGGGTAATTAGGCCCATCAACAATTACCAACTAATTATTTAATAGGATTGTTATATATTTTGGTCCATATAATGTAAATGATTATAATGGCTACTAGATTAAATATTAAATATAATATATTTAATCTTACATTCTCCCACTTAGCCGAGTAATCATTTACTATGAGTATTAGATAAGCCTGATCAGGAGTTAACACTCATTTTAGCCTTAAACAAGTACTATAGCAGAGAAATACAGCCGTTGAATCATTATGCGACTCAGGACCCCCATTAATCATACTATAGCCTTAATTTAAAACATAATCGTCATGATCAAAATATGCATAAGCCCTTAGTTTGATTTGTAACTTTATTTGTCTATATGCTATTATGTCGACTTGACATATTCTTAGAGACATACAAAATCAAACTGATGAGGAAAATTAACTAATACTTAGTCATTCATAGTACGATATGCAATTTCGCATGGCCATTAATTAATACCCGTCTATGAGCTCTCTTAATAAGACTTATGGGTAATAGCCCTTCAGTCATAGGATCCTTAAGCATATCATAAATGTATTCGGTACAAACTTAGTTTCCTCAATTCGTTCACAAACGAATAATTAATTGCGTATCGAAATTTAATGCTGCACCTCTTGAACTGTTACTGTTCAAGGAGTCATGGTAGCTGACTTTATCACACTAAGTTTTTAAAAAATTTAATTATATGGAGTTAATAAACTCATGAGTCCACTGATAAATTTCCAACAACATTTAGTGACTATATTATGTCGTTATAACTTGGGTTGTTATTATCAGTGCATTATGACTCCTCCATGAGATAGGTTTTGTCTGCTGACATAAAGATATACCCGAAATTACATTTTATCATCTTTGAATATTTCAAAGTTAGAGTAATAAACCGGTTTTAATTCTCACTTCTTCTTTAAATTGTAGTCTCTCGTTTCTTTTAAAGATATTGTAATACTCCATTAGATGCTTCACATTAATCTAGACATATCTAGTGTGTTGCAATGTGAGTAATATCTAAACGAGTATAGACTTAAACTTACATAAGGCTTCTAATTAATGAAGCATAAATAAATAATCTCATTTATCCTATTATCCTCTAAAAGAGAGCAGTATTGTTTGTTACATATGTAAGGACCCATTTAAAGTTAAACTCATGGAACAGAACTAATGTCCCATTGGGTCTATCTCGGCTTGTTATGATATCAGTCACGTAAGGGATATCTCTAAGATCTATTATATCAAAGTTTGTGTTAACAATGCTTTGACTTATGTAACATATACTTGTCAAAAGAATATCATCTATATAGACAAGTTTATCTTAGTTGCTCCCACTCATTTTGAGGTAGGTACATTAATCCACTTGGTTGTTGATGAAAATAATTACGTTAAGATTTCATCACATTATGATGTTTGCATTAACCCATACATGGATTTTATTGGCTACAAATAAAGTGTTCTTTAACCTTCAGTTTCAAACTTTCGGGTTGTTTTATGAACATGTAATATGTCAGCCATTTGTTAGGGAAAATTGTTTTTAATGTTCATGAAATATAGCTTTAAACTAGTATAAGCTACTAGAACAGTGATGATCCTCAAAATTTATCTCTTCCTAAGTATAACCTTTGACAATCAGTCATGCTTCTTAGTGTCTTAACACTTATATATCAGGATTTGGTTTAGTTATGAACACTCTTAGGTAATTCAATCAAATCCCAAACGTTATACGAACACATAAAATCAGTTTTACTAGAAAACTGTTTTATTCCATTTAGAAGATTGATTGACACTAGTGACTTAATTTGAAGATATAGGATCAGTAAACATTTCCAAAATCCATTTCAACTTCAGTTAGGGAGGTTATGTAATCATCAAAGTTAGTAGGCTTTTAAACCTAGATGACCTCCTGAGTTGATTATTGGGTTTGTTAGAAGTTTCAGTTTTATGGATTAGCTCTTGGTTAGGTTGCTATCATTTTCAGGATTCTAAGTTTGTAAGAGTTGGTGCAGTATGGTGTACAAGAGGTGTAATCGGAGTTAAATTCTGAGTGAAATTTAATGACACTCTTCCCCCCGCCTCTTGTATTCCTTGAAAATCATGATAAGGACTTTGACTGCTCCCACTGACCTTAGAAATCTTCAGGAACTCAGCACGCTTAGAGTCAATATTTAACGACCAACAAATTCTAATAGAGAAAACAAATTAATGACATCAGTCTTTGTAGTTTCTCTTGTTGAGGAGTATGTTAGTTTAGGTAAGAAATCTAAGTGTGCCCACAATTAGGCAACAATGAAACTTTTGTAAGAGTAGCATTAGATTTTAAGGAGACAAGTTATGATAGAACAGTGTCAAGATGGAGCAGTGTCTTGTACAAGAGGTGTAAATTTAGGTAATATAAAATTTTCACTCCCCCACCTCTTGCAACTATTGCAAGTTATCATTAAGACACTTAATGCTCCCACTGATCTTTAATATCTCTAGAAATGCTACAAGAGAAGTTTCAATGAGCTACGTGACGTGGGAACCTATCACATATATGTTAGACTTTATTTGATTTCTTTAATGTCCAGATATCATAAGAAACTTTAGGGACATATCTAATAGAAATCTTATTAAGTATATATATATATATGAATAGATGTCTTCTATGACCGTGAGCCATATGCGACAAAATTTAGATACAAGTCGATAGTCTTTTAAATGATAAATGAATTACGTCTGAATATTCCATTTGGAATAAGTTCCACGAATGTCAATGAATGACTTATGATGGACCCATACTAATTCCTTAAGCCAAGTAATATTTAGGGCTATAACGTCATGATTTAAAATCACTTAGAATGAGATTAGATAAAAAAAAATCATCCTCATTAACCATGTCATGATTTCTCATGAATATCGGTTATAATGGATGAAATTTATAAGTCTCATTTTCCTTTTGTCAAATTCTCATTTACATGATGACAAAAGTTGTGAAAAATGTAAGGTATCATCTAGTTTTATCTTAGTAATGTTTCAATCCAGATATTTAGAACAAATAAAATGAGAGTTTAAGGTAAGTGTGACTTTATGTTGACTATGCAAACCTCACAATCTTTATAACATTGCTTAATTATGATACTATATTCTGATTAATCTTCAGAATATATAAGATGTCGAAAAACGTTGTTAGAAGATTGCTTATTATGGTTCCTATAGTCTTAACATTTAATTTTGTCACTAACTCTCGTGTTAGTTATTTGTCGAGTTCTGGTAAGGAAACGTATGGAACTAGAGTCAACTAATCATGTGTTAATTGGAATATTAAAATTAGCAGACTTAAATATCTTTAGTAAGTGACTATCTAATTAATTTATCCAACTGATCTTTAGAATAATGGATAGTCTCGTTGCTTATGCCTAGTCTAATGACATAATCATGCATTGAGATTTTCCCTTGAAGAACCTTAAAGTTGGAATTAGCACTTGTAATTTGTCTATGGACCTTAGAAGAATCCTCTTTTAAAGTATTAGTGGTTGTAAGGTGAATAACATCTTATTTTCCAGTTTCAAACATTTATTTCTTTGTACATATGTTGCTTATCAACACACTCATTATACTTTGGTACTTTTGAGTGTTATAGTTGATTTATAAGGCATCAAATTTGTACAAGTGAAAATCTTAGTATGTAATGTACTGGAAAAATGTACTTATTTCCATGCGTAAGCCCTTAACTTTATGGGTCATGGTATTATACATTATAATGTATTCACATACACCATTTAACTTTATAGTTTAGAACTTTAAATGAAGGCATGCATCTTAGGAGTTCTAGTGATTATTCCACAATTATAGATTAATCTTAGGAAAGACTTAATCTGGAATAACCTTTTAGTAACAACACTTATTCTTGATTATCATAAGAGACGTCATGTTTGATTTATCCTAATCATCATGCTCTACTTTTCTTTTGTAGTGCTTTATCAGAAGAGAGCAATAGGATTATCGTGTCTTAAGAGATAATCAAGGATTTAATTTAAGAGCTAATTCTTATAGAAACTTTAAGCAAAACATATTAGATTTAGTGGATAAGATATAGATTTATAGAAGAAAATTATAGTGAGTAAAATTATGGGTACTAAGAATAAGGCAGACGAAATGATCATAAAATTAATTAAGGATCACTAATATAAGGATCATTAAGTGAAGAGGTTGTGATATGTCTATTACTAACATCAAAATAATAGACTTATTTAAAATTCAACTTAAACGAAGACAAATCAGCTTTGGCCAGAAGTGTAATCATTTAAGCATGTGTGCAAAGTAATCGTGACAAATCAGCTTTGGCCAGAAATGAGACAATCACTTTAGTTATGCACTTGTCAAGCATGCTAAACATAAATGAATTAAATCAGCTTTGGCCAGAATTAAGACATTTCGCGTTTGTAATGCATACTCAACATAGATTTTATAATACTTGAACAATAAATAGATGCATTAAATCAGCTTTGGCCAGAAGTGATACATCAGAAGCTCATTCAAGTTAAGCCATTTTGGTTTTGTAAAACATTATTTGATCCTTATTAATTAACTAAGTATTTACAAAAACCAATTATTTAGTAGCAAACCACTAGTTAGCGCGGATCGAACTTTTAGTTCACATCAAACAGCCTAAGGTAATGAGTTCTCGAGTGAGGTCTCGAGTTAGGTCTCGACTGAGTTTTGAGATCTCGAGTCAGTTATGAGGTCTCGAGTCGCAACCTTTGTCTAGAGTCGGAACCATGGTCGGTCTCGACTACTGTATTTTATGAGATCTCGACTCATAATGAGGTCTCGAGTCGCAACCACGGTCTCGAGTTTCAGCCTTATGGTCTCGAGTCGCAACCTTGTGGTCTCGAGTTATGACCTTATGGTCTCGAGTCGAGACCTTTGTCTCGAGTTGTAAAGATTTAAGCCCTTAGTCGAAACCTCAGACCTTATGATCTCGAGTCGAAATCGTTGTCTCGAGTTATAAACATTTGAGAACACTTATGATTTCGAGTCGAGTTCTTGTGGTCTCGAGTCGAGACCTTTGTCTCGGGTGGTTAAAACTTATCTCGAAACTTCTGTTAACAGCTGTGAATGTGAAAACATAACTGAAAATTCGAATTCTAAGGGATTATGAGATATGGTTTCCTGTTTTAAGATTTTGGATTTTGAAAATTATAACTGTATGTTTTTGAATAAACTTAACAGATTAAATTGGATCAAACAGGAAAGAACATTCGTCAATCCTAGTTACATTCCAAAACATAAAGGAATTTTTCGAATTTTCCTAAGAACATGATGAACCCTAAAAATTAAAACATAAATTCTGGAACCCGAAACTTGAATTTTAACAGTTTTATACAGATTTCGGAACAGTTAATTTTAACCATTTTGATTTCGAGTCAACAGTTAATGCTTTTCTTTTTTCTTTTTCCCCGAAACAGAGATTTCGGCAGTGTCATATGACTCGAAACTAGCTGTTAGTTTTATTAGGTTTTCAAAACTCTGTTTTCCAGATTACAATCCCAGAATAATGGATACGAAAACAGAACTGACTAATCAACATATGCTCTGATACCACATGTTGGTCAGTTCTGTTTTAGGCATAATGGAAAAACATGAAAACACACCTTTGATTGCATCAGCACAGGCCAGCAGAGAATCCAGATGAAGACGCAGCAATAAGGTTTGACATGATTGTCATCTTGGTCTGGTTCCTCCTTACGGTGCAATCTAATGATGGTGGTAAGGGAAACCGAATAAGGGATTTCGGCTAGGAGAGAGGGGGCGATTTCATAAGTGATGTTATTGTGATTAGAGTCTAACCCTTTAACCCTCTAATTATCCCCTTATATATGCACCCAGGAGGAAACCCTAATTAGTTAATAAGGGTAATTAGGCCCATCAATAATTACCAACTAATTATTTAATAGGATTGTTATATATTTTGATCCATATAATGTAAATGATTATAATGGCTACTAGATTAAATATTAAATATAATATATTTAATCTTACACAGAATACATAAGGTTGACCCAACAATCGAACAATATTTTTTTCCAACAACCCCATACTTAACGATGACAATAATAAAAACTCTAGAAATACTTAGCCAAGCCATATAAATTTAAATATTTTGCCTCCAGCTCTAGCTTGAAAATGTTTTTTATTGCTCATAAACATGCATAGTTTATGAAGAGATGTATGATACCAAACCGGATCGAATTTAACCCACTGGGTCTAGATCTATGAGATTCAGATTGTGTCATGTTCACCAACAATGCTTCGCCTACAAGGCAAATTGTGTGAAATACAAGATTATGTGACCACCAATCATATACATGTCAAAACGGTTATGCTCTAAGACCATGAGTAATGGTGAGGTATGTAGTTTGGTATTTTTTAGACACGTGGCGTCCACGTCATCAACGTCTGAAAATAGAGTAGTGGTGAGGTATGTGGTTTGTAATTGAAAAAAATATATATGTATATATTAAGCCATAGCCCAACCAATGACAACTCTACCAAGCTCGTGGCGACAACCACATGGGAAGCCCAAAATGTGACAACCACATGACCATTTAGCATGGTCTAAAGGGATCTATATCTCGTTGACAATAACAGGTAACAATACATGTGATCTTATGCATACGGTCATTCGTTTTTTCCTCGACACCCTCTCTTACATATTTATTTTCTAGTAATAAATGTATACTTATTCGTTGGCTGGAAGCAGTGGCGGAGCTTGACCAAAAGTTTTGAGGGGGCGTAAAGTGATGGGACCCAAATTTTTTTTCCTATCATTATGTTTCAGGTCGGGTCGGCTATCGATTCGGGTCAGGTCAAATAATAATAGTTCCAAATAAAACTAAAAAATTTCATTTATTCAAAGGATCCGTTCTTATACATAAAAACTTGCGATTAAGTTTATTGTGTGGTGGGTAATCTAGGGTTAAACAAATAAGAGTTGAAATATATTTACAAAACTACGTACTCATCACTTATATACAAAGTGGTAACAAACTTTACTTTAATTTATATATTGTATAAATATTTAGGAAAAATAATTGGGGGGAGACGATCCTATATAATTTTTAAAATTTCTGGACGAAAAATTGGAACCTATACACTTGTAACCGAAACATTGAGGTGGGCGGGTGCACCCCCGGGCAACAATTAACCTTCGCCCCTGGCTGGAAGGTGGTCACAGAGAGAATCCCTTCATATGGCAACACTAACGGCGTTTTATTTTGCAGACTCGATCGGTGAAATCAACCCTGGAGTGCTCGGAAATTTATCATGTGGAAGTTGATATCCAAACCCAACAGGTTGCTGGTATTTGCTTCTTCACTTTAGTATATTACATGTTGAAGTACAAGGAACAGATAAAGGGAAACTTCCATTCGTTCAACAAGTTTTATTGATATATACAAGCAACTAGCACACTGTTATCAGATGCTAACGCTCCTATGGTTACAAAACATCTCGCTATCAGAATCAAACAAACTATTTCGCCGTCTTATTTATTAAAAACTAGTATAGTTTTTTTTTTTTTTTTTTTTTTTGGAAGGCAAAAAAAACTAGTATAGTTACCTTTGTATTACACGGGTCCCGTGAATAAGAAATTATTAAATACTTCGTAATTTATCTCGTTATCATCATAGAAAAATAAGTTTATCAAGTTTTATATTTATCTATAGCAACGTTTATAAGTAATAAACTTTCTATATTTATTGAACAATTCTTATACTTTCTAGAGTAGGGATGGCAATTAAACCCAAACCCGCTGGGTAAACCCGAAACCCGACACATTTGGACGGGTTTGGGGTCGGTTAATCGGGTTTGGGACGGGTTTGGGATTAGTCTTTATTTTTTTCGCGGGTTTGGGACGGGTTTGGGATTTAGTTATATACCCGTTTACCCGATCCAATTACCCGATAAAGTGTACCCGTTTACCCCATTATATACCCGATATAATTTCTTTTATATTATTAAATATGTATATATATGATACATCCATTTTTTACACATATAGGTATTCTATTCCGTATACATTATAGTTATTTGATATATATTTTTATAATACCAACACAAAATGTAGCCGGTTAATAGTTACCCGATAGATACCCAATCGGTTTTGAGATGAGTATGGCCAACGAGTAATCTTTTTAAATTAACGGGTTTACCCGATACCCGCGGGTATACCCGATACCCGATGGGTATTTACCCGCTAGAACCCGACGGGTTTTGGGACGGGTTTGGGACAAGCATATCTAACCGGGTTTGGGTATGGGATTACCTAAACCCGTCCCAAACCCGACCCATTGCCATCCCTATTCTAGAATACAAATATGATTTGAACCCAACCTTTTGGTTTTATATATTTTATTTTTTATTTATTGTCCCTGTTTATTGGAAATTTAGTTATTTGTATATTTTGTTTTCAGATTTATTGTCCCTAGGTATTAGGATTTTTTTTTTTAGTTTATACAAGATTCTTTCAAATAAATCTAGAAACTCTAAAATCAATTCCCTTCAAAATCCTTCTTAGTTAATGGGCACACGTCATAACCTACGATCCTTATTTAGTAGGTAGCATATAAATGCCCTGTCATTAGTAAATCATATAAAAACCGCTGAGAGAGCTCACACATTTAACAACCCAACTCAAAACCCCCCAGCTCATTATTTCTTGAATGATGGCATTTTATGTGAGCCTCTATCGTGGTCATAAAAAATGGACTCGTCAAAGTGTGACCATATTAGCCAGATTGATTTGGCACATGTGTAAGCATCTGTCTAAGTTAAAAAATGTCTGATGCTATATCAATATGAAAAAGTCAGCACAGGCTTTAGTTCTCATTCCATGTCATACACATATAGGTGTATAAGTGGAGGTGATTTATACACTACCATTTTTACTTTGTGGCTCACCAAATTATACAATACAAAAGTAAATATGATGAAATCATGTATGAATAAAATGATAATGCAAAAATACCCCTCATAATACAAACAATAAAATTATAAACAATTAACCACGAACAATCATTACACAAAACCTAATCATTGTCATCTAGATAATACTTTTAAGGAGTTGATTTCACAAACAGTCCATGTAGTTTAATCATAATCCTACCTTTAGAGTCTAAGTTTAGAATGTTTTGTGTGTTTTTGGTATTCATTTTAAAACAAAATTGTGTCTAAAACCTTTATTAAGAAAAATCAGTTGAATTGTTACAGCTTCGAATAATAACCTCATCGATAACAATGATACATCGTCGGAGAGGGGTGATCACGAAGGGAGGTGACTGGACATTAAGAAAAGAGGAAAGCAGTGTTTGTTTTTTTATTAGGTTTGAGTAAATTAATTAGACCTAAGAGTTGTGACTAGAACCAAACCATTTGAGTAATTAACTCGATTTTGAGAATTGTAATTCAAATGAGTATACCTTCTTTATAACTTAAAGCTTAATGCATGTACTTGTTGCAATGATGAATTTGTTTATGGATAAGAGAATTGTGAAGGGGGACAAAGAAAAGCACAGACAAGATCTTTTCTTTAAGCCAAAGAATCACAAGATCCTTACTCTTCTATAACCCAAAGAATCACATTGTTGCTTCCCTTCAAACCAAAGGATAACATTCAATCTATAAACAAACAAAATAATAAAAATAATAACAATATGCTTTAATTTGGAAAGTAACAAGATAACCTTTTTTAAAAAAATGAACAAAGTGGTAAAAAAATATGGATTTTATTTTGCTACCAAAGAATGAAAGAACTATGTGATGTTTTCATCTCACCAAACTAATCAACAGTTAACAACAAGATGTACATCAAAATAAACCGCTAAAATGATGACTGCTTACCTAAAATTTTTGCTGAAAATGAGAGAAAGAAAGGATCTCCAGCCGAAGCCCTTAAAAAAAGCCCAGCCCAAGAACCATTAGAATCCGCCAACGTGCCAATCACGCCCCAATACGAGGCCTGCACAAAAAGTATACTTTTCTTTCATCTAAAAATGTGTCAATTTGCTGCTGCTTCCATGTGTTGTTAGAATTTAGAAACCCTGTTTGGATC
This sequence comes from Helianthus annuus, assembly GCF_002127325.2. Lineage (NCBI taxonomy): Eukaryota > Viridiplantae > Streptophyta > Magnoliopsida > Asterales > Asteraceae > Helianthus > Helianthus annuus. The sequence goes on from NC_035445.2 coordinate 137,315,116, forward strand.
CAAGTTAAAAAAAGGTCAAGCACTCAAGCTCTAAGAAATCAGTATTCAAAACGACGTAGCATTGTCCAACCCTATAACCGATGGGCCTTTAACTTTAAGTCGTTTTGGACCATTTTCTAGAGGCAGTGGTTCGTGGTTCAAATCATAGTCTCTGTGTTTGCTCACAACTTCTTCGTTTCCCGTTTTCTTGTACTTTATTGAGATGTGAGTGATGCTTCCTTTGTTTGATACGCTTTCTTTGGCTTCTTTAGAGTGAATGGAACACTCGGATGCTGAATCATGCCGAGAGCCAGCTTCTAGCTGTAATCTCTTCAATCGTTTTAGCCCCTGTGGATACAAATGCTGATCAATAGTCGAAAAGAGGACATAAATGTATTATAAAAGAACTAGAGTTTGGCCCATTTGCTTATGATTGGGTCAACTCGGGTTATAATTTAACACTAACGGGTCAAATGGGGTAAAATATTAGGAAAAATAGCTTAAAAAAGAAACAGGTCAAAGGGTTACGAACCGCTAGAGCATATTATATTTGAAGCTCTATTATTATTACAAAAATTTTGGTCAAAGTGAGCTTGTTCTGACCATTAGCACCTGCCTTTTTTTAAAAAATAATAAAATGAGTAAGGTACACAGATAGTCCTTGTGGTTTTCCAAAATTTTGGATTTGGTCCCTAGCTTTCCAAAAGTACAGGGATGGTCCCAATGGTTTGCATTTGGTAACGCATTAAATCCCCAACCTTTGCCAAAAGTACATGATGGTCCCTGTGGTTTGCACTTTGTAACACATTTAGTCCGTAACTTGAACCTTCCTGAAACCATTAAATTTGTTGGCTAGGGACTATATTAGTTACAAAGTGCAAACATAGGGATCATCCGTGTACGTTTGGAAAGCTAGGGAACAAATCCAAAATTTTGGAAAACCACAGGTAGCATCCATAGACTCAACTCTAATAAAATAATGAAAAAAAAAACTTTTCAGAAACAATAAAGTAGCAATAATAAAACAGAAGACAATGAGAATGCCAAGAACAAGAAAAAGATCATTACCTGATTTTCAAAACCTGGAGGAACAGAATCATGTGTATTTCTGTGCTCTGACTTTAAAGATGAACGACGTTTGACCCTAAATGTTTCCGAGTCAGAATCATCACTTTCTTGATATGTAACTTTAACATCGACAGGGAAATCACTATCACCTTTTGCCTGCTATAACAAAATCGTTCTCATTAGACCCCAACCGTCACATGATCAAAATTTTTGCCCAAATAACTAGTGTTAAATCTTACATGGTTGAGTAAAGATAAACTATCTGATGACGTACAGACGGTAGAAGTATTCAAATCAGGTCCAAACTCAATTTTGCAATATGGATCATATGCTTCGTGTTCAGTTAGTGGATACAGTTTAGATAGTAGAATCATGTCGGAAGAAATTCCAGATTGCTGTTGAACCTCGTTTATGATATCTTTTTCGTGCTCAAACGTCCTGGCTACAGCCTCCATGTCTAAGATATTATCCCTTACAGAGATTGTAAATTTGTCTCCACAAGGTAGGTTAAGTAGCTTAAACTCTGAAATGGAAAATTGAGCAATATTATAACTAAGAAATGAAGGATTAACAAAAAAGTTACGATGGGTTTCTTTATTGATCCATTTACATATTAATGTGTCGATATGAGTCCACACAGGTTAATAGTCATCCAACGTGTATTTTTAGTGCATACGACTTCCTAAATCATTTTATTTGAACATTTACCCGCGCTAATATGCTGAAAAGAATATCTACACATGTTTTACATCCACCGAAAACCATAAAAATAAATTTAAATTGGACAACGGGATGGGCTGGTTTTAAATTAATTGTAAATGGAAACGTAAACGCTATCTTAAATATAGCTTTAATGAAAATTTACGTCGATGCGTAAACCAACTTGAATTTATACCAACAAGTGCATAAAAATAAGCACGTAAGAAAATATTGTTTTTTTAAGTTAAAGACTGGCACGGCACGTTGCGGCGGTGTTGAAACGTGAAGCGACTCGAATTTATACCGTTTAATGAAAACGTATTATATTTGACCCAACTCGTTTCAAACAACATTTACGTCAAAACGAAGACCAATTGAAAACGTACATAAAAATAAGCATGAAAACGTATCATATTTGACCCGACTCATTTCCGGAAGAAAAAATGATGGCAAAACGTACACCAACTGAAAACGTACACAATCATAAGCATAAGAACATATTATATTTGACCCAACTCATTTCCGGGAAAAATTTACGTCGAAACGTAAATCAACTTGAATTTATACTGATACGTACATAAAGATAAACACGTAAAACTTGATTACAAAGTCTTTAGAAACTTAAGGGGTTGTAATCGCCAATGCTGAAAGTTGTGGAATAAAAGTATACAAAAACTCAAAAATGTCAAAAAAAAAAAAGACGTCAAAAAGTCAAAGTACTGTTCACCAAACTTCCTAATTGTATTATAGATAATATTTTAGATATATTTGATGATATTGATGATGATGATGATGATGATGATGATGATTTTAGATATATTTGAGGCATCGTTTTATTATTTATTTAAAACAGTAAAATTGACAAGTTACCAAACCCACCCATCTTGCTACCTCTAGAGAAACAGAAAGTCAAAAGTGATGGGTCATCATACCATGGCGAAGGCACACAGGATGTAGATAACAGTTGCAGTTAATATACGCTACATAACAGTCGCGTTTGCAAACACTGCAAAGAATGGTTCCATGACAATGTGTGGAAGCACCCATGTATTCTCTTGATTTCATTAGACACCAGCGAATCCGATGTTGGAAACGGATTAGGTTCACAAATGCTACTTTAATGTTTCTATGAGATACCATATCTTCACAAGATTGATCCTCATACTCCATATTTGAACGAAGAATCATGGATTCTTTACATAAAAGTTCCTCATGAGGAAGAAGAGGTGTCCGGTTTAGAAGCGCATAACGATGACTAGCTATTGATCCTAATAAGAACCAATCACCAATTGCAAAATTTACAGCCTCGCTGCAATTGAAACCTATGGTATACATACAAGCATTAGTAACTTATGATAAAAAAGAGTAAAATGCCATTTACGTCCCTGAGGTTTGGCCAGTTTTGTAACTATCGTCCAAAGGTTTGTTTTTCCGCATCTGGATCCAAAAGGTTTGAAATCTTGCCATTTTCATCCGGCTCGTTAACTCGATCCATTTTTCTCTGTTAAGTTAGGGGTATTTTTGTCTTTTTTCTTCGTTAAGGATATTTGAATTCTTGTACATTATGCTAAATGCTTGTACATAAAGTGAAAAAGACCGCATTGCCTTTTAAGTTAACAAAAATGACGAAAATACCCCTGACTTGACGGAGAAAAATGGATGGAGTTAACAAGCCGGATGAAAACGGCAAGATTTTAAACCTTTTGGATCCAGATGCGGAAAAAACAAACCTTTGGACAAAAGTCGCAAAACTGGCCAAACCTCAGGGACGAAAATGGCATTTTACTCTGAAACAAAATTTCGTAGATACGAATTATGGAAATTTATTATACCATGACTAAATCCTGCATGATATGCTCGCGGAAATGTCACTACGAATTCCCCGGGCTTTTGAACAGCTTTATAAACCGGAACACCGTGTTGTAATAGAATATTCGGAGGAAATATGGTTGTCTTTCCCAAAAGAACATCAAAAGCACCATCTTCGCCATCAGTTGATAAAATGTCATTAGTATACACGTTTTGTCGAACAACCTTCTCGAAATCCAGAACAGCGTGACCAGGAACACCATACCATGTTTTTGCGGCTCCACAATGATGAAAATTCATGCTACAATAATATAAGAGAGCATGAGACAAACATGCTTTACAATACATTATATATAGCAAAATTAAATACCTATACAAGTAATGGTCTTCTACATGCCAAGCAAACATGCTAAATAGCATCCCAATGTAAAGCATAGGCTCAGTAACTCCCTGTAAACATATAAATAATAACTAAAAATTGGATGTAAACTTTTTAGAAGTAAATAAGAGAGGACTGTCTGAAATTGTGAATACCGGAATAGTTGTTTCAAGCAGACGTAGAATAGAACGGGACAGTCTTGAAACTTTCTGAATTTAATAGAAAAAACAAACCAAGATGTTGATTAATAAGGATGAATAAAGCAAGAAACATGCAACAATGATCCCAAATTAAAACACCGTAACAGAGACACATGCATTGATACCACTCAGCAAGAAAAGTCGAATAAGAAAGAATCAAAAAAGTTGAATGACTGAAACAAAATCAAAACCTTTAGATTCCATTTGCTACTTGCAAGTTGATCAGTTGGAGAAGATGAAAAAGCACTGCCATCAACATCACATGCATATTCAACGCTTTCCGTCTTTCCACAAGCTATTTCCTGCCAAAATTCTTTTTCTACATATGTAGCAGGAAGACATCCAGAACTATGATATCTACGAGCAAAAACCTTGTTCGCCATTTTCTCATACTCACGGAACGTGTAATTTCTGATGAATATAAAGCATTACTCAAACTGAATAAAATCACATACTTAGGAAACGATAGCAAATTTCATATGAAGATTCAACCTTCCACTCATGAAGAAGGTGACCTTATCATCGGTATTCCACTCAGCGAGACGAAGAGGTTGCACTCTTGTAGTAAACTTAAAACCAACTTTCTCTCTCGTCAAAACTATTCCAGCAGGAACTGAGGCACTTAAAGGAGAAACAATCTTGCATATACCTAAATACAAAAAGATTCAAGAAGAAAATATGAATTTAGAGAACCACATTAACCTTTATCAATTTTTATTAACAAGTATTACCAAATCGTGAAGCTTCTGGAGCGATCTTTTGCAGATAAATCAAAGGATCCTCAAACTCTTCTTTACTTGGAAAGTATACAGGGCACTCTGGAACTTTATCCGTCCAGTCAAGATCATTCAAGTCAAACTTTTGGTTTGACATATTATCTCTACCACATAAATCCAGAGTGCTGGATAATCTATCACCAGAAGATGCAGAACCTCTTAAAGCATCTCCTCTGCTTCGAGTCATTAGGTTAGACGCAAATGTAGCATCATTCACAGTGCCAGATCCCATCCGCTGAAGCCTCTTGTGCTTCAGATAGTTTAGTGTATCCTCTCGGGAAGAACAAACCCTTCCTTCCACCTGTCGAAACCAAAAACATAAGTCGGATATTGTTCCGTTCATAAACGTCAAAAGGTCTAGGTGTTCATAAACCCAAAGCTGACATATCCACAATGATTACAAACAATTATACCGTGTCAGTGTGCTAAAATCGTTTAAACCTCACCAGACTAACAAACTAACACACATATAGACCAGTGGCAGATTTAATTGGCAAAATCAACCAAGTTTTTGTCCCAAAAAATTATATACAAACCTAATACAGAGAAATTGGCCTGTATAAACAAGTTTTCCTCATACTAGATCCGTACAGAAAGATATTATGACTGGGCACTTAGAGTTTTGAATTGATCATTCATCGTACATCATCATATAACTAATCCTTAATATAATTAACTCTACTGGTTCAATTTCTGGTTCAATGTCATGATGAAGTTGAATTCAACCATACAAAGTCAAACAGCTTTGAACAGTTAAACTAACGAATTCCTAACAAACATCGTTGACGAATAACAACTGAACAATAATATTATCAGAAATTAGGTCAATAAAGTGTAAACAGTACACAAATAAAGTCAAAACTCCAATAAAACCGAGACACAACGTATTCGTGGTTACAAATTGAACAACAACAAAAGAAGAATCGCCGTTTCAAAAATTCCGATTAACCGTTAGAATACGAACGAACAGTAACACATATATTCTGCAATTTTCCTCCATAGTCCATACACAACAAATTGAACAATAACAACGACTACAAAATGCAATATAACAGGATTAAAATAAACGAAAAAATGATGGCGTAATCATACCATATCATTCCGAACTTTCTCGCCGGAAGCCTCCGTCTTCTCTCACTTCACCAAAACCACACGAAAACGAAATGAACGAACAAAAACGGTTACACAACGACAAAATTCAACCGGAAATCACGATCTCCGTCGTGTATCTCCGCCACATTACCTCGAAACCGCCTCAAACACAGAGATCGGAGAATTTTCACCGGTGAAAACTCTGTGACGTCAGCAAGACGGTGATAATTGATATCACCGTAGCTCTGGTCAGTGTGTGATCGCTGACGTCAGAACTTAATCGCCGGAGAGGATTGCCGGAAAACGAGCGGTTTACCGGCGAAAACAGAGCGGTTTTCCGGATGTTATAGAGAGAGAAAGAGGAACAGTTGTAGAGAGAGAAAGTGAACAGTGGATGAAATGCAGAAAGAGTATGGCGTCAGGAAACCGAAAAAGGAGAGAGAGAGGATAATTTATATCTTTTTATTATTGTATTTTATTTTTGTCATAATTGTAACTTGTAACCACTTTATTAATTTTAAATGATTTTTTTATTTTTTTATAAAAAAATGGTGGTGAAATAATGAAGGAAAGTGGTGGTTGGTTAGGCATGTTCAACCAAACGCACCCTTTATTGACGCCTCGAAACGCGCCGTTTTATTGCTTGTTATTTTTTTACCAAATTACCCTCTAACAAAGGAGTCAGTTATTTACTTATTTTTTAGTAAATTACTTTTTCAGTCTCAGTGTTTTAGTGGTTTTAATCATTTGAGTCTAAAATAAAAAAGTTTAACGCCCTGAGTCCCTAGCCATTTATTTTATAACGTTTTGAGTCCAATTTTATTCATTTTGTAACGAATTTGAGTCCCAAAAATTGGACTCAAAATGTTAAAATTTGGACTCAAAAGGACTCGAATGGTTAAAGAAAATGCTTATAGGGACTCAGGTCGTTAAACTTTTTGCTTTTGGACTCAACTAGTTAAAACCACTAAAACACAGGGACTCAAAAAGTAATTTACCCCTTGTTTTTTTATATGGTTATTTGGGTTCTAACCCCACTCTGGCCAGACTATGTTGTCTTAACCAGGCTTACGCTGGCGTCAGAATTTGGATAACGGCGTTCCCCGGGAAACCATACCACCCGCTGCCTTCATTGTCTTTATCCACCAAATATGGCACTAGTTGGGATTGACTTGAGTTTCCAAGAAGAATCAAACCGTATTTGAATTTGGTTTTCGGTTTATTTTTTCGTATTCATGTTCGTTTATTAAATAAATTTTGGGTAACAAATGCAAATTCATGAATAGAAACAAACAAATACAAATGTTGATGAACATAGGCGTACACAAACGAATATAAATATATAATTAGTGGAAATTTTCAAGTATTTAAATAAAACATAAAAATTAAAAACCATAATGAACAATCGAGCAAAAATGAAAATGCTACCGAATGTTTACGAACATAAATGAACGAAAGTTTTCTCTATTCATGTTTGCTTATTTAACTAAACGAACAAAATTCTTGTTCACATTCGTTTATTTATTAAACGAACGAAAACAAACGAATTTTCGCCAAACGATTCATGAACTGTTTGCTGAGTGTTCGGTTCATTGTAGCCCTAATTATTTAGATTTAGATTACTTATAATGTGCTAATATTTGTAAAAAAAAAAAGATCACAATATTAGTAGAATAATATCAAAACTTGAACGAATTTTGTAGGGGAAAATAGTTGATTAGTTTAGTAAACAGTTGATAAACTTCGTTAGTGATGAATTATTCCCATTATTATTGTAGTGGTATTTAAATGCTCTTTATGTATGTTTGGTAAAAGATAGAATAAAAGTTTCTAGATTAAATCAAATGCATCTGTCTTAAAATATTATTAGGTGTTAATTATTGGAGTAGACAATATACCCATCTAATCCATTAAAGTTCCAAGTCGTTTAGTTGAGTTTTTGGGTGAAACTTAATTTCATTTGGATTAGTTGCATGTGTTTGGATGAGTTTTTTGGGTGAAACTTAATTTCATTTGGATTAGTTGCATGTGTTTGGATAAGACATTGGAAGGTTGGAGCCTACTTAAACACACGGTTGTAGTTAGTGATATGACTCGAAACAAAATAAAACTTAAACATGACATGAAAAAAACAGCTTTTTACCGACATCGTCCGTTTGTTATAGGAGTCAACTCGAACATAACTTATTAAAAAAAATAGGTTAACTTAAACACGAACCATTTAATAGGTGGGTTAGTCTATTAACATGTTTAAGAGTTTTTTACAAAAGTTAGAGTAAACTGCCATTTTGGTCCCTATGGTTTGGGTACTTTTGCCATTTTAGTACAAATCTCAAACTTTTTAAATTTGGGTCCCTGTGGTTTCACTTTTATTGTCATTTTAATTCAAAATCAACTCAGATAAAAAAAAAAAAAAAAAAAAAAACCTTGCTATTTTGTCCTTTTTCTCAAGGGAAAAATGGTCATTTGTCACATTCTTTATAAACTCTGCTCTCTCTATAATCCCCACTACATCACCACCCCTGTCTCTCTCTCTCTCTCCCTCTCCCTCTCTCCTCTCTGCCGCCACAAGAACCACCGCCACATCCTCCCCTTCTCACCAACGCCACCATCAACATCCACCCCACACCACTCTTCAGTACTCCCTCTTCCCCCCCCCCCCCCTCTCTCTCTCTCTCTCTCTCTCTCTCTCTCTCTCTGTAACAAACACCACCACAACCATGGCTACCACCGCCATCTGTGACCACCATCGCCGCCGAATAACCACCAAATCCGACCCCACCTTCATCTCCTCTCTCTCGAATACAAATAGCTAACAACCGAAAACGGGACCCAGGTTTGTGTACAGAGCGGGATCTAGATGGTGTCTGAAAACAAATCTCTGAGAAGACCACGGCCGGCGATTGTTTTCTTGTTTTGCACAGGTGCGGGTATCGGAGGCTGCCATTGGCGGTGTCTCTGAGAAGACCACGGCCGGCGACGGTTCTGATGGTTCTGATTCAGTAGGTTTCGGTAGGTTTTTCGTTTCTCTCCATGTTCGTGGTCAGCTGATGGTTCTGATTCAATCGCCAACATTAGCCTTCACCGCCTCCTCAAAACCCGACCACCCCCAAATCGAAACCCTCATGTTATTATTGAGTGGATTCAGGTTATGTGACTAATTTGTTTACTGTTGTTTTGCACTTGTGATTCAGTTATGTAACTGGTTGATGGTGGCAGGTCATGGTGGTGGTTGTGTGTGTGAGGGAGATAGAGACAGAACTGAAAGGGGGGGGGGGCAGTTGTGTGGCAGCAGCTTCTTCTAAATCCAGAACCTTCATCATCGTCTCTCCATCTCAGTCACAAATATGGATTAGGGTATTTGGTGGAATGTGAAGATATTGGGTGGTCAAACTTTATTAAGTTTTATTATTTTAATTAAAATGAGTTATAATAAATCCATAATGACTAATTTACCCCTGCAGAAAAGAACAAAACATCACTATTTAATTTAAGAAATCTGACCTAATTTCACTTTTGGACTAAAATGGCAATAAAAGTGAATCCACAGGGACCCAGATTTAAAAAGTTTGAGATTTGGACTAAAATGGCAAAAGTGTCCAAACCACAAGGACTAAAATGGCAGTTTACTCAAAAAGTTAATATTTTGGATTTTTGAGATGAAAAGAGTTCAAATTTAAGGAAGTATTTTGATTATAAAATTTTCTTATGAATACTAGCTTCTAAAAGCGAAAACATGACTTTATTTGAATGCTTTCATAAAAAAATGGAAAGACAACTTCTATTAACCAAACGCTCTGCTAGCAAGCAACTAGCAAAGGCTACAACAAATTACAAAATTACACATCGAATGCTAACTATCTAGACCAATCCGACAACAGGTCTTTAGATCTATTTTTTATTCATAAAAAGCTATAAGATTTAATGTGGCCACATATGCTTTGAATGTTGACCGAGATCTTGTTGAACACCCATTGTTTCTCGCTCTCCTTGAATATCTTCTTTTCACTACCGAGCCTTGGACGTGCTTATGAAGGTTGAACAAATGTTGAGATGTGAAAGCAAACACCGGCTAAATTTTGCACCACAACGAAATCGGTTGCCAAACAACCGAGGCCACCATACAAGCAGTGAAAACATGGTCCGTAGTTTCCTCAGTTGCATTACATAACGGGCAAACCGAAGGCGCGGTTAAGATACCTCTTCTGATCAAATTGTCCACTATGGGAATTCGGTTTTGAATCAATCTCCAACCCATGATGTTAACCTTAAGTGGCCCCTGATAATTCCATTCCCAAATATTGGGAGGGTTGTGTGCGTTACTCATGGCCTTTTTCATAGCAGCCACCGAGAAACACTCGGATCCTTCGCCTTTACATGACTGTTTATCTTAGTCCTCCTAAAAAATATAATTACTTACCTTAGATTGTATCACCGAGAAATTTTGCTCCACCCGCAAACCACGAACCTGGCCTTTCCATGATCCTATGAACACCGCGCCACTAGAATCCTCATTATCCCTTTCAGCCACCTTGCAGGTCTTATTTAACTCCAAAGCATATAAATTTGGGTAACACACCCTTGTTGATTTGTCTTCTACCCAGGTGTCTATCTAGAACCGGGTCATCATCCCATCTCCCACATTGCCTCTAATGAGATTTGCCAAGGATATGTTTGAACTAGATAAGGTATTATCTAGTTTCTCTATGGGCGTTCATGTACCCATTATTGTCACGGCCCCCAACCCGGTTTTACCCGTCTTAGGAGCCGCGGGACAGAAACCCGTGGTATTGGTGTTTATTTTGGCAGCGGAAATTTTAACAGGATCTTTTAAACTTAAAAAATGCCCAATTATTTTATATTACATTTTGGGGCAAACCCCATAATTTACAATAAAGGAATTTCTCGGGAAAATTCCCTGTTTACAAAAAAAAAACATGTTTATTTATTTTACTGAGCCACTTTCTTCAAGCTGTAGTGCTACGCAGCACTTTTCCCTGGTTCACAGTAAGTCACCTGAAACATGTTTAAAAAGATTTTATCAGCGGGGAAATACTGGCGAGTCATTCAATTTGCACAAAATGACACATTGTTATAAATTCCAGGACTAAGAGCGATTACAATTGCCTCTATCTTACAATTATCTGGTCCAGTGTCACCCCCTGGTGACGATGGTCATACCACTATTGGGTCATTTCACCCAATAGTGATGATTATCACTGTTTAGGTTCGTCCACCTAAAAGTGAGAAAACAATAGTAATGTGCACAATACCCCACTTACTGACAATAATTTAAGATAACAAAGACTTACCCCCTGTAAAATATAACTTGAAGATAATTTGAGGTTTTGTAAAACACTTTTGATAAAAAGAGAATGACTCACATTGCAAGTTTAGTTGGACAGAACCTTGCCTACTGATTTAGCCTCGTAACCTAGTTAAATAACAATGCACACGAAACTAGGTTAGTAACTTAATACAACATTTACGATAAACTCACGAAATCAAAACCCTCACGACGAATGACAAAGTATAGCCCGAATTCGGGCAGCACTTAAACATCCATCGGTCCGGTTTCAATCGATCGGACATTGTATCGTAGCAGTGATCGAGTTAATACCCTGTACTCGTAGCAGTGTTTCCCTATGTAAAACTATGAATTTGAGCAGTATATTTCGTCTTTGAGAAAGTTTTACGAAACCTTAAGGGAGTCTTACACGGCCCGTGAGGGCCACCCTAGCTACGGCTAGGGCTAGCGTGTCACGTGTAGGCTTGCCACGTGTGTGACACGTGGCCTGAATCTTATCCGGTCGACTCATCAAGTTGTCGCGCCCCACGTAAGATTGTCTTAATTCTTACGCGGCCCGCGAGCAACCAAGAAATTTGAAGTTCTTGGTTTTTCACAAGGATTAGGGTTTTAGGGGTCCGGGTTTCTACATACGGAGTGTTGTGGGACATTTTTGCAGGTCCTTACAATTATCATGTTATTGCACGGTAAAAAGGATAAACAATGGAGTGAAATGGACAACGGATATCAGATTTTTCCACATACTGTCGTCTTCGGTTTTGAACCTCCACCGTCACTTTGCCAGGAGTACACAATTAGACATCTTCAAAGTGCAAAGACCTAACCCGCATTCTTCCTTCTTCGTAGGGACCTTATCTTAAGCCACTCAACTTAATTTGTTATTTTTTCCTTCCACCTGCCCACATGAATTTGCGTCGTTTTGCTTCTAACATCTCAATAACCTGAACAGGGATTATGTAAAAATAGAAGTAATATGTCGGGAGGCTTTCTTGAATATACTTCAAAATAATTAATCGACCCCTATTGAAAGCGATTGAGATTTCCAACCTGCTAACCGTCAACTGTTGACACGACTCTTCTTTGCCCCCACTTACAGGCTAAGGTACACGAATGGAATCATATCCCTTTTACACTATAATATGTCAACCATGCTAGTGTAATCTTTGTCCTTCACTCCTATTCGAATCAATGAAGACCTGTGGAGGTTTATCTTCAGGCTTGACAAAAGTAAAAAAAATATCTAACAAGATGAGCCAAGGATCGGGCGCTTGATTCCGAGCGCTCCCCAATTATCATAGTGTTATCTGCGAATAATAAGTGGGAAATTAAAGAGTCGCCTTTAGGAGCTTCGAAAGCTTTGAAAAGATATTTTGAGCATGCCTTGGTGAATAAAACCTATAAGGTTTTCATAGCAAAATAAATAAGAAGGGCGAGATGGGGTCTCCTTGCCTAATTCCTCATGAACATCTTTTTTTTTAATGGCAAAGGTTACATTACTCATACTTCTAAATTACACCAATAAATACTAAACTACACCCCATGCCAGGATTTGAACCCTGGTCTTTTCTCCAAGAGGCAAGAGCCTCTACCACCCAGCTATAACTGGAATGGCCCTCATGAACATCTAACTTTAAAAGTCGGTGATCTATTTACAACCACCAGACCTAGACCTAGCTGAGGAACTAGTACCAAAATCCACAATTCCCATTTTTATGCGAGAACCTCGTCTTTACCGTCACTTCATCAAGAAACTTCCAGTTTAGATGGTCATATACCTTTTCAAAATCGATTTTGAACATTTAAATAGTTCTCTAGCTCTTTCTATTCGTTTTTTTTCTAATCTCTAGCTATATGTATATATTTATATAAGGGTGCAGGGAGTCGTCTTAGTTTCCCTTTTTTAATCGTGTGTCACATTAGCATCACTTCAACATTTTCTTTAGTTTTCCTTAGAATAATTGGTATCAACTCAGTTTTCCCTAAAATTTTCCAAAATAAAATTATTTAAATTTAAATTTAAATTTAAAAATTAATATAATTACAGGGTTTTAAAATAACTAATTTAAATTAAACAAAATTACTTTAGACACCATTTTGATATCATAAAATGTATTTGTAAAGTTCGGAAAGTAAATCTCTGACTATAACTAACTTATAATATTTATAAAGTTCATATATTATAAAACTTAACCAAGTTAACAGTTTGTAAAATTCTATCATTTTAAAATTTCAAAGTTTGAAAACAGAAAGTCATCTTCTTCACTAACGGTTGTTTGTTTAGCTCTTAATGAGACTCTTAATGGTTTAGACCTCTTACTGGTTTAGCACTTAATGGTTCAGACTGTTTGTTTCGCGAGCAGATGCCTGAATGATTCAGACATTTGCCTCTGAATGGTTAAGCATTATACTGAGTCTAAATGGTTAAGCATTATACTGAGTCTGAATGGTTAAGACCTCTTATTTGAATTTGTCAGATATTTGCTTCTGAATGGTTAAGCATTATATTAGCTCTTAATGATTCAAACCTCTTACTGGTTCAGCAGTTAATGGTTTAGACCTTTTACTAGTTCAGCACTTACCCATTTAAAAATTCAGAAGTTGTCAAACAACCCCTAATACAATCTTCCTCACGCATGCTTTGTTTTCATATTCATACTATACACTTAAAGGGAAAAGATCAAATAAAAAGTTTATTTTGTCTAGAAGTGTAGGAAGCAATAGGATTATGACATGTGGCAAAATTTAAAATAAAGAGGAAGGGTATATTTTAGTCAATCATATCCTTTTCTTCTTCTTTCTTCTTCCCAGTAACATCAAAACCCACCATTTTCAAAACCCACCATCTTCAACCATTTCTTCACTTTCTATCTCAATAATCACTACATTATAGTACGATTTTCGTCACCAATCAATGATTCAAACACCCGATCAACGTGTTCTTCAGCTTTTTTAAAGAAAACCCAGTTTAATTTCATACAAAATCTCGTTTTTTCTGGTGATTTTGAAGATAATCACTCGATTTGTTCGATTCGATCTCTGATAAATGTTTCAATCATTCAAATTTCGTCAATCGTTGAAGAAACCGACTTCGATCCATGTAATAAATTCTTTAATTTCATTTTTATTATCTGGGTTTTTGATTTAGTCATTGCGTTTTACGATCTTGGCGGGGGTCTGGGGGCGGCAGCCCCTGGCGGGGTCCAAGGGGCAGAGAAATTTAATTTTTTTGATTAAATTGCTTTAATAAAAATGCATCAGAAATTGCTTTAATATTTGTTTTCAGTCCATTGCGTTTTAGAAAATACATTTTTTTTGTGTGTTTTTGGTGCATTGCGTTTTAAAAAATTGTCATTTTTTAGGTTTTTTTTTCATTGCGTTTTACTTAACTGAGGGTTTTTCTATTGCGTTTTACGCAACTGGGTTTTAAATTTTTTTTAAATATAGCAATAGTATACTCGTTTTAAATATTAAAAAACGCTCGTTATTTTGGTGCAATTTTTATAAAAAAAATATTGTCGTATGAAAGAGTTATTAACGTTTAAAAAATGGGGGGGAATTGGAGGAGAGAGAAACCATTGGCTTGGATTGACTAGAATGCCCCTAAACAAACTCACGTGCCTCTTTTCTTCCCTTCAATTTCCCTGATTTAATCTTAGCCCTTGATTAAATTGCTTTAATAAAAATGCATCAGAAATTTAATTTTCCAGAAATTCCCTCATTTCAAAGAAAGTAATTCGTAGACAGTTTTTTGATTTGCTACTCTCTGGTTCAGACAGATTCACAGACAGGTCAGCTTGTGTCCATTGCGTTTTAGAAATAAGAGAGTTTTATGTGTTTTCTGGCCATTCCGTTTTAGAAAAAACACATTTTTGAAGTGTTTTTAGTTCATTGCGTTTTAGGTAAACACATTTTTATTTGTTTTCAGTCCATTGCGTTTTAGAAAATACACTTTCTTTTGTGTTTTTAGGCCATTGCGTTTTAGAAATAAGACATTTTTATGTGTTTTTTTGGCTATTGCGTTTTAGATAAACACATTTTTGAAGTGTTTTTAGTTATTGCGTTTTAGGTAAAAACACATTTTTGAAGTGTTTTTAGTTATTGCGTTTTAGGTAAAACACATTTTTATGCTTTTTCAGTCTATTGCGTTTTAGAAAACAGTCATTTTAAGTGTTTTCTGGCCATTGCGTTTTAGAAATAAGACATTTCTTTGTGTTTTTGGTGCATTGCGTTTTAGGTAAAACACATTTTTATGTGTTTTCAGTTCATTGCGTTTTAGAAAGCACACTTTCTTTTGTGTTTTTAGGTTATTGCGTTTTACAAATAAGACATTTCTCTGTGTTTTCTGGCCATTGCGTTTTACAAATAAGTCATTTTTTGTGTTTTTGGTGCATTGCGTTTTAGAAAAATGTCATTTTTTAGGTTTTTTTTTCATTGCGTTTTACGTAACTGGGGGTTTTTCTATTGCGTTTTATGCAACTGGGTTTTAATTTTTTTTAAATATAGCAATAGTATACTCGTTTTAAAGATAAAAAAACGCTCGTTATTTTGGTGCAATTTTTATAAAAAATAATGTCGTATGAAAGAGTTATTAACGTTTAAAAAATGGGGGGAATTGGAGGAGAGGGAAACTATTGGCTTGGATTGACTAGAATGCCCCTAAACAAACTCACGCGCCTCTTTTCTTCCCTTCAATTTCCCTGATTTAATCTTAGCCCTTGATTAAATTGCTTTAATAAAAATGCATCAGAAATTTAATTTTCGAGAAATTCCCTCATTTCGAAGACAGTAATTCGTAGACAGTTTTTTGATTTACTACTCTCTGGTTCAGACAGATTCACAGATAGGTCAGCTTGTGTCCATTGCGTTTTAGAAATAAGAGAGTTTTATGTGTTTTCTGGCCATTCCGTTTTAGAAAAAACACATTTTTGAAGTGTTTTTAGTTCATTGCGTTTTAGGTAAACACATTTGTAACACCTCGAAAATTCATGTCCAATAATGTATTAACACGTGTTGTAAGCTTTGAACGTGTGAAAGAATACTTTAGAGGGACTAAAGTTGACAAACAAGGAAACTATGTGAATATAAGGGTCCAAAGTGTCAACAATGGATAAATATAATTTAAATTAGCCCTACAAGATGTTTATACCTTCAAACGAATAAATCATGGATCATACGGAGCTGAATATGAAAGAAAGTGAGAGATTACAAACTACATGGGCTAAATGTGTCAACATGTTTAAAGTATACCTCTGAGTGACCTTTTGGCAAAACCTGAAGCTTTGTAACGATAAATTTTGTGTGACAACCCTCACTAAACCAGGTATCCATACGGTTTAATTAATAATTAATTACTGCTTAATTACTGTGCTTACTTGAAATTCTGATGAACTGTTACTCAAATTCCTGATACTTGTACATATCTGCATCATACTTGGATTTCCGTCACTACATTATTTACATACTGAACTCTAGTGACAAACATGATGCACAAAAGCACAGTAGCACTATGAACGGATAACCTATTGAACATGCTGACAAAGCCAGCATCAGGCAGATATTGCCTCTAAGGCCTGTATGAGCCAGAAATATTTTACTACACCCATAGTGAGTGTAGGGATACAAGGGTTGTAGAGGAAACTCTGGCGAAATTTTTCTAAAAACCTAACACTTAGAATTATTTTCACTATAAGTGTTAGAAATACTTTTCGACGTGTTTTCAAAATAAAAGTTGCGCCACGACTTTATTTACAAATTTCGGAGGTGGGATTTTCACAAAATTAAACGTGATAAATATATATATTTATTTAGTAAATATATTTTCTCACAACATTATTTGTCACTATTTGGTGAAGTGTATAAATATTATTTTTAGAGTAAAAATAATATTTACGAACGTTAACGAATCCAAAATAATACGAACGCTTTCACAATAAATATATAAGTTACATCGGTAATTATTATTACCACTCGATCGTTAAAATGTAACTTACGCATTATACGGAAATATTTATGAACGCGTAATTTTGTCGACGTATTATTTTTGGGGAAATTATGTGAAATGAAAATATAATATTTTTGAGAAAAATATTTATATTTTGAAGTTGGAATAAATATATATTAAAGACTTAATAATATATTTCGAGCACACATGTATTAATCCCCCATCCTTGGGAAGGAAATAATTACCAAGTATGCACAGAATGTAAACACGAAATAGTTGTCTAACTATTTCCTAAAATGAAAACCATAAAGCTAAGGCACGGCCGTCCATCTAATAGAGTTAGTACATGTAGGTCGTTGCTCAGCTGCTTGATTTGGAGTATACTTGGTAGAGACGCACCGACTGTGAGTTCATGTCCCCCTTTTCTCTTAACTGTTTTCAGTTTTCTAAACTGCGGGGGTGAAATACATGTTACAATGTTTATGAATACTTTATACATGGTATGGTTAGCGTAAGGAGGTTTGTTACTTAGATCATGTGAATGGGTAGGCGGAAACTTGAGGTCATTAATCCTCAGGGTAGGACCGAGGGGCAGGAGCGATAGATCTATTTGGGTGTAGCGAGCCCAGTCCCAGGCCCAGCATAACGGACCTCGGGATGACTTTGTACCCGACGCATAAATCTGCTAGGTTTGAGCCTTCCTACTTGCATTTCACACATATCAATGGCCTTGCAAACCATTGGTGATCTCTTTTTCCTTGTTTGCTACATACCAGGATTTTGATAAATACAAAGGTTTATTTACTCACTTACACATGAACTCGCTCAACATTATTGTTGATTTTTCAACTTACATGTATTTCAGGGAATTAAAGGATCTGGCACGGTATGGCACGTTTTCCCGCTGCACTAGTACGAGGTCATCCGAGTTTAGGGAATGTGACTCTTTCCTGGACAAGTCACAGTCCTTAAACCATGTTTATGTTATGTTTAAGTTTGTAATGTTTGTTGAACAAGGTTATGGTTGTTAAGGTGTTTTCCCGTTAAAACAATGTTGTTTTTGGATTTTAAAACTAAATTAAATGGATGATCTTGCATGTTTTTAATTCATATAGCTTTGTTATGGTTAAGCTATGGTATTAAAAAGTCACACCAAATTAACCACGCTTCCGCAAAGCCAGGGTGTGACAGCTTGGTATCAGAGCTCTGATCATAGCGAACTAGGATTCCTTCTCGAGTCTAGACTATGATCACTAGGGCTCTCACGAAAACATTTTTACTGCATACCACTTAAGTCCAGATCCAAAACCTTTTTATAAACAAATGTTGAGCACATTTTATTTATTTATTTTTAGGCTCAGTCTTGGAGGCTGAGGCTCGGTCTTGGAGACCGAGGCTCGGTCTTGGAGACCGAGGCTCGATCTAGGAGATCGAGGTAGATGGCTAGTGAGACTAGGATGAGTAGGCTTAGTCTTGGAGGCTGAGGGTCGGTCTTGGAGGCCGAGGCTCGATCTAGGAGATCGAGGTAGAGGGCTAGTAAGACTAGGAAGAGTAGGCTCAGTCTTGGAGGCTGAGGGTCGGTCTTGGAGGCCGAGGCTCGATCTAGGAGATCGAGGTAGAGGGCTAGTGAGACTAGGGAGAATAGGCTCAGTCTTGGAGGCTGAGGCTCGGTCTTGGAGGCCGAGGCTCGATCTAAGAGGTCGAGGTGGATGATAGAGCAGTCTTAGAGACTGGGAGGAATTTGGCTAGTGGGACTAGGAGTATCAGTCTAGGAGACTGGAAGGCTAGTGGGACTAGGAGAATTATTTGATTGCTTATTGACTAACATGTTTATATAATTATATGATTGATTATTATACGTATATGTGTTTGTGTTACAAACGTTATGCTTTCATCATGTACTAGAAAGATGGACACTACGAATCCCATGGCCATAGTATCAGACGACATAGTTTCATCGGAGCACGAGGTGTACATTTCCGATACTACCGGCACAGACGATGACGACTTTCAGCCCTTTTGCGCTACCTGATGTCGTAACAGAGCCTACTGATGGCCATCTTGTTGGGAATTTACCACTCGCGGTAATCCCTGCTCCTGTGCCCCTTGCCGCTTATCCCATTGTTGATATGCCCCCGACGTGGTCCCTGACGATGATAGCGATCTATTAGAGGAGGACCCATTTAAGGGCGAGGCCCTATTGCTGCTGGTATTAGCCTACTGCTTGCGGACGCTCCTGTAGGGGAAACTCATGCCCATTCCCCTGTCCCAGACTCATTTGAGTTTCTGACATCCGCATTTTCGCATATATAGGGAGTGCAGCACCATTCACACAACGCCGACCCTGATACGGCATCATCGGCTGCACCGGTTCCCGCACACAGCTTTGAGTTTGATCACAGTATTGAGGGTGATCCTGTTCTTCCATCTGGTTTTGATCCAGACCATGACCTTGAGTTCATACACTTAGACCAGCCCTTGGAGGATCCTGTAACCCCTGTGAAGGTTGATCCATCTGATTTTGAGATGGAGTTTGTTGATCCGGAGCCAGCCGTGGCCCCTGAGCCAGGCGTTGCTCCTAACACCGCATTGGAGCATGACCCTGTTCATGCCGATGCACCTGCTGTTGCTCCTTGGTTGATCATCTGCTTGGACGAGAGAAAATTTGGGTTAACTGTGCAAGACAATTTATTATTACGGGCGCCCACGTAATAACGACTTGTAGTGCACAGAAATCCTGGGGGACTCTGCGGGTCAAGCTAATGAAAACCAATGTAGCAGGAAATAACACGAATGACCAAGGCGATGAAGCCTCGAGTTCATTCTATTTCAAGCAACAAGCCAATTGGCAAGCCTATGTGAAGGCTCAGAAATTTATTTCCCCACCCATACATTGAGTATATTTACGTGTAAAATTGGGTAAGTACATGATGGCTTATGGTGCTATGTATCTCATAGACAATTGGGAAGTTGTCTAACCCACTTCATGCCATTTCGGCAGAAGAGAATGCCACCCAGGCGTGACACAAACACCAGTATGTTGCCAAGGATAAAAGCCGAGCTGCAAAAACGCATCTCACAGGCAAATGCATGACATGAAGCACTCCGCTCTAAGCACAGCGATGACACTACTGGAAATAACCCCCCCCCCCAACTGACCGCACCTATAAGCAGTTCCTGAACTGCAAGCCTTTGAACTTCGACAAAACAGGAAGCGCCATTGCATTTGTTCGTTGGTCCGAAAAGATTGACTCCATTCTGAGAATGACTAACTATTCCCCCCAACAGAGTGTTACCTTTACCTCGGGGTCATTTCGAGATGGCACACTCTCATGATAGGATCTTCGGATTCAGACCCTTGGTACAGATGCTGCTTATGCACTGAGCTGGGACGAGCTCAAGGAAATGATTAAGGAGAAATGTGGTTCTAAGACTGGAATAACAGAAGCTTGAGATGGAGTCCTGGAATTTGAAAATGGATGAACCAGAGATTCCTGAACATGTCCAGCGATCGCACGACTTGCCTAGGGTCGTCCCCTACTAAGTCATTGATGTTGTATGATACAGTTGGGTACCTGTAAACCTTACATTTTGGTCTCGATTTATGGCAATGCAATCGCAGTGATCTATTGTTCTATGACATGGGATGTGATGTGGCTGATTTATTATAACATGAGATGTTATGTGCTGATGTTGTTGAATACATACGAACGTTTCACCTACTATGGCCTGACCAACGTAAACACATCTTTAGAAGATGCCGAGACGTCAAACGCCGATGCCTACCAATCAGGCAGAACTCCAGCAAATCATCACTGCTGCCATCGCACAATACGCCGCCTCTTAAGGAGTGATTAGTGGAAGCAACCCAGGCAATACTGGCAACAATAACCCACCTCATGGGTGCACCTATAAGCAGTTTCTAGACTGCAAACTAGTCAACTTTGATGGCACAGGAGGTGCTGTCGCCTTTGTTCGTTGGGCTGAGAAAACTGAATCTATTTTTCGCATGAGCAAATGCGCGCTAGACCAGCAAGTCACCTATATCTCTGGGCTATTCTTGGATAGAACCCTATCTTGGTGGAATTTGCAAGTACAGACACTTGGTGAAGCTGCTGCCTACGCGCTAACCTGGACCGAACTGAAGGAACTTATGCGCAAAAAGTACTGTTCCCGCGCTGAAATCCAAAGATTGGAAACAGAGTTCTGGCATTTAAAGATGGAAGGTCCAAAGATCGCAGAATACGTTCAGAGGTTCCACGACTTATCGCATGTGGTACCCTACATGGTCACTCCGGAGTTCAAAAGGATTGAACGTTTCATTTGGGGATTAGCTCCTCAAATCATAAGCATGGTGACCTCCTCCAAGCCTGCGACTATTACGGAGGCGATTGATTTGAGCGTGGCTCTCACCGAGGAAGCTATTCGCCTGAACAAGTTTGATGAAGCTGAGCCAAAGAAGAAAGAGACTCATGTCGAGTCATCAGAAGGTAACAAGCGGAAGTTTTCGAACTTCAAGCAAGTCACTAGCGGTGTGGTTAAGAAAGGGGAATCAAGCACGCCAGCTCAGGTTGCAGCTGGTAGTGGAAAGAGAGGAAAAGGATACATGGGCACCCAGCCCAAGTGTAATACCTGCCAGCGCCACCATTCTGGCCGTTGTGGTTTAAAAGTTTGTGAAGCTTGTGGAAAGACTGGCCATTTGAAGGATTCTTGTTGGGCTACTATGGGCTAGAGAGGTCAGGGAGGTTTTGGAAACAGAAACACCAACCGGGGCGGAAATGGAAATCGCCCACAAGTGAATAATGGAGGTGATGGGAATAGAGTCAACAATGCTAATCAAGCGGGCGTTGTGAATCGTAACCAGAGGAACAATCCAGCGGGAAATGCTGGTGGAAATGGGCAAAGATCCGGATGCTTCAACTGCGGTGATCTTGGGCATTACAAGAGGAATTGCCCAGAGTTGAACCAAGCCCGCGGAAGGGTTTTTAACCTTGAAGCAAGGGAAGCGCGCCAGGATCCCAATGTTGTCACTGGTACGTTCCCTGTAAACCAACGCTATGCATCCGTTTTATTTGATACTGGCGCCGATTATAGCTTCGTGTCATTAGAATTTAAGAATATGCTTGGTTTAGCCGCTAGTAAGTTAGATGTTCCGTACTCGATCGAAATGGCAAATGGAAAGTTGGTAGAAGCCAACGAGGTTATCAGAGGTTGTGTGATCGAATTGGGAGAGCGTGAGTTTGCTCTAGATCTACTACCAGTCCAGTTGGGAAGCTTCGACGTGGTGGTAGGAATGGATTGGTTATCAGGCAACAAGGCAGAAATAGTTTGTCATGAAAAAGTTGTTCGTATCCCAACCGATGATGGTGAGACCATTGTTGTTCACGGAGAGAAGCGTGAGACGCCGTTGAGGATTATCAGCTGCTTGAAAGCGCGAAAATGTTTACAGAAGGGATGTGCTGCCTTTCTGGCACACATTGTAAATAAGAAAGCTGAAGAACCGAAGATCGAAGACATCCCTGTCGTGAGGGAATATCAAGAAGTCTTCCCAGAGGACGTGCCTGGATTGCCGCCTCAGAGGCAAGTAGAGTTTCACATCGACTTAGTTCCAGGCGCCGCGCCTGTGGCTAAGGCACCCTATAGACTTGCTTCGTCTGAGATGCAAGAACTGTCGACACAACTTCAAGAGTTGTTAGACAAGGGATTTATCCGACCAAGCTTCTCGCCTTGGGGAGCTCCAGTTTTGTTTGTCAAGAAGAAGGACGGTAGTTTCCGTATGTGCATTGATTACAGAGAGTTGAACAAGTTGACGATCAAGAATAGATACCCTCTGCCAAGGATTGATGATCTATTCGATCAACTGCAAGGTTCAAGCTTTTACTCGAAGATCGATTTGCGATCTGGTTACCATCAGTTAAGGATACAAGAGGAGAGTATCCCGAAGACAGCCTTCAGAACTCGATATGGACACTACGAGTTTCTAGTTATGCCGTTTGGGTTAACAAACGCACCGGCAGTGTTCATGGATTTGATGAATAGAGTTTGCAAGCCGTATTTGGATAAGTTAGTGATAGTGTTCATCGATGATATCTTGATTTATTCAAAGACGAAGGCCGAGCACGAACAACATCTAAGAGCCATTTTGGAGCTGCTAAAGAAGGAACAGCAGTACGCCAAATTCTCTAAGTGCGAGTTTTGGCTACGAGAAGTACAATTCCTTGGGCACGTGGTAAATGGCGATGGAATCCACGTGGATCCCACCAAGATCGAAGCGATCAAGGATTGGAAAACGCCAAAGACGCCAACCGAGATTCGACAATTCTTGGGTTTGGCTGGCTATTATCGAAGGTTCATCGGGAACTTTTCAAAGATCGCTCAACCATTGACGCTCCTCACTCAGAAGGATAAGAAGTTTGATTGGGGAATCAAACAGGAGGAAGCGTTCCAGATATTGAAGGATAAGCTCTGCAATGCGCCAATCTTAGCACTACCAGAAGGTACGGAAGATTTTGTGGTATACTGCGACGCTTCGCGTCAAGGATTGGGTTGCGTGTTGATGCAACGCCAAAAGGTTATTGCTTACGCGTCACGACAGCTGAAGGTACATGAAAAGAACTACACCACTCACGATTTGGAACTCGGCGCAGTGGTTTTGCTTTAAAGATCTGGAGACACTACCTTTATGGTACGAAGTGTACAATATTTACAGATCACAAGAGCCTCCAGCACATATTCAACCAGAAGGAGTTGAATATGAGGCAAAGACGATGGGTTGAGCTGTTGAATGATTACGACTGCGAGATAAAGTATCACCCAGGGAAGGCGAATGTGGTCGCCGATGCCCTAAGTCGAAAGGAGAGGATCAAGCCCATAAGGGTTAGGGCTTTGGAAATGATTATCCAAACCGATCTTGCCTTGCGCATTCGTGCCGCGCAGAAAGAAGCTTTCAAGGAAAGAAACCTTGAAGAAGAGTATCTCCGTGGGATGGAGAAGTTATTGGTACCAAACAGGGAAGGGACGTTATGTTTTGAGAAACGGATTTGGGTCCCTTTGTTTGGAGGATTAAGAAAGGTTATTTTCAATGAAGCTCACAAGTCGCGGTACTCTATCCACCCTGGAGCGGATAAGATGTACCAAGATCTTAAGGATTATTATTGGTGGCCTAGGATGAAAGGTGACGTGGCTGTTTATGTGAGCAAATGTTTAACTTGCGCTAAGGTTAAAGCGGAATACCAGAAGCCTTCAGGACTTCTGCAACAACCAGAAATTCCCAAGTGGAAGTGGGAACAAATCTCCATGGATTTTGTTACGAAGTTGCCAAGAACGCCAAAAGGCCATGACACTATTTGGGTAATAGTGGATCGATTGACGAAGTCAGCGCACTTCTTACCTAACAGAGAGAAGGATAATACGAGCAAGTTGGCCGAAATTTACATGAGAGAGATTGTTACACGCCATGGAGTACCTCTCTCGATCATCTCTGATAGAGACGGAAGGTTCGTCTCAAGGATTTGGCAATCCTTCCAAGAAGCTTTTGGCTCGAAGTTGAATATGAGCGCCGCGTTTCACCCGCAGACCGACGGTCAAAGCGAGCGAACGATTCAGACCTTGGAAGACATGCTGAGAGCATGTGTTATGGATTTGGGCGGTTGCTGGGATAAGCATTTGCCTTTGGTTGAATTTTCCTACAACAACAGCTACCACACCAGTATTGGTGCTGCACCATTTGAAGCTCTTTATGGCCGCAAGTGCAGATCACCGCTTTGTTGGTCTGACGCAGGTGATAGACAGTTGGTTGGTCCTAATGTGGTCCAGGAAACCACAGACAAGATTGCACAGATCCGAGATCGCATCAGTGCGGCTCGTGACCGTCAGAAAACCTACGCGGATCGAAAAAGGAAGCCTCTGGAGTTTGAGGTTGGCGATGTGGTTTTGTTGAAGGTATCACCCTGGAAGGGTGTGGCACGCTTTGGGAAGCGTGGAAAGTTGAATCCGCGGTATATTGGTCTGTTCAGGATTTTGGAAAGAATTGGGACCGTAGCATACAAGTTGGATCTACCTGCCGAATTGAATGGTGTTCACGATACGTTTCACGTATCAAATTTGAGGAAAAGTCCAACTCAAGATACCGTTGTCATTCCTACCGACGAAATTCATGTTGACGACACGCTCCACTTCGTTGAAGAACCCGTTGAGGTTACGGATTGGAAAGTAAACAAGACCCGCCGGAGCAGTGTCAAGGTCGTCAAGGTTCGTTGGAATGCCAGACATGGTCCTGAATACACCTGAGAACGTGAGGACCGGATGAAAGAGAAATACCCCCACTTATTTCCCAAGAACCCTGCAACTAGAAGCAGAACTTAAAATTTCGGGACGAAATTTTTCTAACGGGGGGAGAATGTGACAACCCTCACTAAACCAGGTATCCGTACGGTTTAATTAATAATTAATTACTGCTTAATTACTGTGCTTACTTGAAATTCTGATGAACTGTTACTCAAATTCCTGATACTTGTACATATCTGCATCATACTTGGATTTCCGTCACTACATTATTTACATACTGAACTCTAGTGACAAACATGATGCACAAAAGCACAGTAGCACTATGAACGGATAACCTATTGAACATGCTGACAAAGCCAGCATCAGGCAGTTATTGCCTCTAAGGCCTGTATGAGCCAGAAATATTTTACTACACCCATAGTGAGTGTAGGGATACAAGGGTTGTAGAGGAAACTCTGGCGAAATTTTTCTAAAAACCTAACACTTAGAATTATTTTCACTATAAGTGTTAGAAATACTTTTCGACGTGTTTTCAAAATAAAAGTTGCGCCACGACTTTATTTACAAATTTCGGAGGTGGGATTTTCACAAAATTAAACGTGATAAATATATATATTTATTTAGTAAATATATTTTCTCACAACATTATTTGTCACTATTTGGTGAAGTGTATAAATATTATTTTTAGAGTAAAAATAATATTTACGAACGTTAACGAATCCAAAATAATACGAACGCTTTCACAATAAATATATAAGTTACATCGGTAATTATTATTACCACTCGATCGTTAAAATGTAACTTACGCATTATACGGAAATATTTATGAACGCGTAATTTTGTCGACGTATTATTTTTGGGGAAATTATGTGAAATGAAAATATAATATTTTTGAGAAAAATATTTATATTTTGAAGTTGGAATAAATATATATTAAAGACTTAATAATATATTTCGAGCACACATGTATTAATCCCCCATCCTTGGGAAGGAAATAATTACCAAGTATGCACAGAATGTAAACACGAAATAGTTGTCTAACTATTTCCTAAAATGAAAACCATAAAGCTAAGGCACGGCCGTCCGTCTAATAGAGTTAGTACATGTAGGTCGTTGCTCAGCTGCTTGATTTGGAGTATACTTGGTAGAGACGCACCGACTGTGAGTTCATGTCCCCCTTTTCTCTTAACTGTTTTCAGTTTTCTAAACTGCGGGGGTGAAATACATGTTACAATGTTTATGAATACTTTATACATGGTATGGTTAGCGTAAGGAGGTTTGTTACTTAGATCATGTGAATGGGTAGGCGGAAACTTGAGGTCATTAATCCTCAGGGTAGGACCGAGGGGCAGGAGCGATAGATCTATTTGGGTGTAGCGAGCCCAGTCCCAGGCCCAGCATAACGGACCTCGGGATGACTTTGTACCCGACGCATAAATCTGCTAGGTTTGAGCCTTCCTACTTGCATTTCACACATATCAATGGCCTTGCAAACCATTGGTGATCTCTTTTTCCTTATTTGCTACATACCAGGATTTTGATAAATACAAAGGTTTATTTACTCACTTACACATGAACTCGCTCAACATTATTGTTGATTTTTCAACTTACATGTATTTCAGGGAATTAAAGGATCTGGCACGGTATGGCACGTTTTCCCGCTGCACTAGTACGAGGTCATCCGAGTTTAGGGAATGTGACTCTTTCCTGGACAAGTCACAGTCCTTAAACCATGTTTATGTTATGTTTAAGTTTGTAATGTTTGTCGAACAAGGTTATGGTTGTTAGGGTGTTTTCCCGTTAAAACAATGTTGTTTTTGGATTTTAAAACTAAATTAAATGGATGATCTTGCATGTTTTTAATTCATATAGCTTTGTTATGGTTAAGCTATGGTATTAAGAAGTCACACCAAATTAACCACGCTTCCGCAAAGCCAGGGTGTGACATTATGCTCACTAGAATGTGTGATAAAAATTTCATAAAGTTTCGTTGTCGTATGAGAAAGTTATGATAAAATTCGTGTACAAAGGGTTAAAAGCGTCAACGTTGCAATTTAAGGCCTTACAGGTGATCACAAAGTTAATCAAGGACTTAACCAAGTTTGTATATGTCTTGGAGCCCTTAAAAGTCAAGTTAGAGGGTTAAAATTGCAAAAAATGAAGTTAAAACCTAGTTTAGAAGGACCAGGGACCAAAACAGCAAATTTGGAAAGTTGAAATTCGTTCACAAGGGCGTCGCGCTACGCGTAGACTCCTTAGGGGACCTAGGCGTGACGCGAGGGGTCATCTGATTCGAAAAAAAATGGCAGCTGCCTGTTAAAGCTGTTAAACCGACTCAAAACCTTGTTTTTACATACCCGGGGCTGCACCAACCAGTTTACATGCAATAGGGGCACTTGTCATGATCTGGAAACAAGCATAGACCTCTTTGGCATCATCTTGTGTGATCAAAACCCCTATATAAGAAAATCTAAGTTGCAACATTTGGGCACTTGCATTTGAAGCATTCACAACTTCATTTCTAGAGCTCCCTTGATCAGCAACAAGCTTCTTAGTGATCCCTAGTCGTGATTAGGACTCTTGAAAGTACCCTTAACCCTTCCTAATACAGTTTAGCTTAGTTAATTAGCTAAAAGTCAAACCGTCGTAATTAAAGTTTGACTTCGAGATTAAGCTATAATTATCCAGTCAAATCTCGAATTAAAAATACCTATAAGTAGGTAATTATATGGGTAATAAACCCTTAAAAGGGTATTCTCAGATTCCCACTCTAACTATGTCAATTGTCGGGTCAAAGCTTACTTTAAAAAGTCAACAGAATGCTTATTTTCAAATTAATGCATAATTAGCAATGTAGGATTCATGCAACCTGTTTTATCATTAATATAACTTGGTAATTAATATAAGAACATGCCTAAACATGTTCAACTCGACAATTTTCAGTTTAGGCTCGGTTTGGAACCGAAAGTCGCATAGTTTGACTTATGCTTTGACTTTCAGTTCTGACCCGTTTAAGCCAAGTTTAGGATTGCCTTAGAGCTTCTTTTGGACCTTTTATGTTAGTATAACCCTCTGTGATTATACAACTTGGTTCATTAGACATCTAATTCTTATGCATGTTTCCGTTAAATGCTCATATGTTGACCACTATGCCCAAATGACCTTAAAATATGATTTTTGAAAATGTAAAGGAGTAGCTATCTTAGTTACTGATTTATAAACTTGTACTTAAAATGTTACATCAGTTTGAGGTCTAGATTTAGAGTTATGCTCATTAGCGTAATTAGAAGCATTCTTAATAATTAATTGGCATAATTAGCATATAGCCTATC
The DNA here is from genome assembly GCF_002127325.2 of Helianthus annuus. Taxonomy (NCBI): domain Eukaryota; kingdom Viridiplantae; phylum Streptophyta; class Magnoliopsida; order Asterales; family Asteraceae; genus Helianthus; species Helianthus annuus. The sequence goes on from NC_035445.2 coordinate 137,343,985, forward strand.
TAAACCCAAATTTTTATACAAAACTTATTACCTACTGATACAAAATAATATTTTGGGATTTTTGGAGATTTATTTTTAGGCTGAGCATAACTTAGAGTTTTAAGCTTATTTCGGTTATTGCCGGTTTTGCCCTTTTAGGCTATAAAATGAGTTTTATAAATCCTTTTGACCTCAAACCTTTTTCTACTAATTTGTTATGATAAATACATTAATTTGAGCCTTCTGGAATATTAAAAATATCAGCTTTTCTTTCAAAACCCGGAAATGGCTCCAAATCGCCTTTTTAAGCATTTTTACGACATAGTATGTATCAAAACTAGTTTATATATATATATAAGGTTTGATACCTACTGATATATTTAGTAAATTTTTATATTATAACAGTAAACAGAGGTTTTAAACTCAGATTTCCAGTTTTAACCTTTTAGGCTTATGTGAAATTACCAAAATGCCCCTTCGGTGCATAGTATGGTTATAATTAATAAATTTCACATATATATGATACCCTAATGTTATAACTTATTAAATTAAGTATATTTACTAAATAAATCAGACCTGTAACCCAGGTTACTAATTAAACTCTTTTATACCCTTTAAAATGACCAAAATGCCCTTATGAGGCATAGTTTGTGTTTAAATTCATTTCGGGCATAATAGGAGATATCTTACTGATATCACAACAAATTTAGTGCATATTAACTCAGGGAACATGTATATGATTCATATGGTTACTCGTTACGCACTCTTCGCGTTCGGATCGGCTTATGTAACTAGTTTACACATTTAAGCCGAAACGGGTCAATCCATATCCTTATTGTCTCAAAATCCAGAATGTGATTATGTTACCCATATTAAACAAGCATACAAGCTTGTCGGGTCAAAACCACATTCTAAACCGATCTGCTCCTTCCATGCGATTGAACCGTATTCTTTCTTTAAAACTAACCGGTCTAAGCTTAGGCTAAATTAAAGACCCGTTAGGATTCTAATAGGTTATTATAAACCTTCGTTCCAGAATAGGAGATCCAATAAAAGATATTTGCACTTGCTAATTGTGACAATACTTGCTCAGGTAAATACTTTTAACTTATTTTCCCTATCAAGATGACCCGTTTAAAAATTTGTTTTGTTTGTTTAATGCCTTTGGGAGTTTAATGACCATGTCCCGGATATCCTTGGCATCATTCAAAGAATGGCCATGACCTTAGCACACGGGTGTAGGCGTACACCCGTCAGTGCATTTACATTTATCAAGGTATAACCGCTGGTTTCCCGTCGCGGGACTATACTATGTGGTGTGTCTATTAATCTTTAACCCGGCACGAACCGGGCTACCAGACGCAAAATAAACATGTAATTCTTTACAAGTATTATATTCAAATAATTATCCCAAGTTATAAAAATATTTTGTGCCACGTGCATTCAAATAAATTTTAAACATTTTCAAAATAAGTCAGTTAAATTGTATTTACCAGTGTAAACTGACGTATTTTCCCACAAAGATTAAGTGCAGGTACTACGCGTAATAGGCTGGCCTCTCCTTAGCATCGTTTAGAGTCTCGCAAGCTTGGATGCAAATAAATCTGTTGAATATGTTTCCTCTTTATTTTGATCCGCCTGTGGATCTGTTTCAACTATATTGTGATACTTAAATATTACAATATTTATTCAGTTGAAATAAATCTATCTTTTTGCTTCCGCTGTGCATTTTAAATTTGTGTTGTTTGACTATGATGATATCAACTACGTCACGATACTCCCCACCGGTGACACGTGGAAAATAGGGGTGTGACAACATTTTTATTTGTTTTCAGTTCATTGCGTTTTAGAAAATACACTTTCTTTTGTGTTTTTAGGCCATTGCGTTTTAGAAATAAGACATTTTTATGTGTTTTTAGGCTATTGCATTTTAGATAAACACATTTTTGAAGTGTTTTTAGTTATTGCGTTTTAGGTAAAACACATTTTTGAAGTGTTTTTAGTTATTGCGTTTTAGGTAAAAACACATTTTTATGCTTTTTCAGTCTATTGCGTTTTAGAAAACAGTCATTTTAAGTGTTTTCTGGCCATTGCGTTTTAGAAATAAGACATTTCTTTGTGTTTTTGGTGCATTGCGTTTTAGGTAAAACACATTTTTATGTGTTTTCAGTTCATTGCGTTTTAGAAAGCACAATTTCTTTTGTGTTTTTAGGCTATTTTGTTTTACAAATAAGACATTTCTTTGTGCTTTCTGGCCATTGCGTTTTACAAATAAGTCATTTTTTTGTGTTTTTGGTGCATTGCGTTTTAGAAAAATGTCATTTTTTAGGTTTTTTTCATTGCGTTTTACGCAACTGGGGGGTTTTCTATTGCGTTTTACGCAACTGGGTTTTATTTTTTTTTAAATATAGCAATAGCATACTCGTTTTAAAGATTAAAAAACGCTCGTTATTTTGGTGCAATTTTTATAAAAAAATAATGTCGTATGAAAGAGTTATTAACGTTTAAAAAATGAGGGGGGGGGGAAATTGGAGGAGAGAGAAACTATTGGCTTGAATTGACTAGAATGTCCTTAAACAAACTCACGCGCCTCTTTTCTTCCCTTCAATTTCTCTGATTCAATCTTAGCCCTTGATTAAATTGATTTAATAAAAATGCATCAGAAATTTAATTTTGCAGAAATTCCCTCATTTCGAAGACAGTAATTCGTAGACAGTTTTTGATTTGCTACTCTCTGGTTCAGACAGATTCATAGACAGGTCAGCTTGTGTCCATTGCGTTTTAGGAATAAGAGAGTTTTATGTGTTTTCTAGCCATTCCGTTTTAGAAAAAAACACATTTTTGAAGTGTTTTTAGTTCATTGCGTTTTAGGTAAACACATTTTTATTTCTTTTCAGTCCATTGCGTTTTAGAAAATACACTTTCTTTTGTGTTTTTAGGCCATTGCGTTTTAGACATAAGACATTTTTATGTGTTTTTGGATATTGCGTTTTAGATAAACAGATTTTTGAAGAGTTTTTAGTTATTGCGTTTTAGGTAAAACACATTTTTGAAGTGTTTTTAGTTATTGCATTTTAGGTAAAACACATTTTTATGCTTTTTCAGTCTATTGCGTTTTAGAAAACAGTCATTTTAAGTGTTTTCTAGCCATTGCGTTTTAGAAATAAGACATTTCTTTGTGTTTTTTGTGCATTGCGTTTTAAGTAAAACACATTTTTATGTGTTTTCAGTTCATTGCGTTTTAGAAAACACACTTTGTTTTGTGTTTTTAGGCTATTGCGTTTTACAAATAAGACATTTCTTTGTGTTTTCTGGCCATTGTGTTTTACAAATAAGTCATTTTTTGTGTTTTTGGTGCATTACGTTTTAGAAAAATGTCATTTTGAGGTTTTTTTTTTCATTGCGTTTTACGTAACAGGGGTTTTTCTATTGCGTTTTACGCAACTGGGTTTTAAATTTTTTCTTAAATATAGCAATAGTATACTCGTTTTAAAGATAAAAAAAGCGTTCGTTATTTTTGTGCAATTTTTATAAAAAAATAATGTCGTATGAAAGAGTTATTAATGTTTAAAAAATGGGGGGGGGGAATTGGATGAGAGAGAAACTATTGGCTTGGATTGACTAGAATGCCCCTAAACAAACTCACGCGCCTCTTTTCTTTCCTTCAATTTCTCTGATTTAATCTTAGCCGTTGATTAAATTGCTTTAATAAAAATGCATCAGAAATTTAATTTTCCAGAAATTCCCTCATTTCGAAGACAGTAATTCGTAGACAATTTTATGATTTGCTACTCTCTGGTTCAGACAGATTCACAGACAGGTTAGCTTGTGTCCATTGCGTTTTAGAAATTAGAGAGTTTTATGTCTTTTCTGGCCATTCCGTTTTAGAAAAAACACATTTTTGAAGTGTTTTTAGTTCATTGAGTTTTAGGTAAACACATTTTTATTTGTTTTCAGTCCATTGCATTTTAAAAATACATTTTTTTTTGTGTTTTTAGGCCATTGCGTTTTAGAAATAAAACATTTTTATGTGTTTTTTGCCTATTGCGTTTTAGATAAACACATTTTTGAAGTGTTTTTAGTTATTGCGTTTTAGGTAAAACACATTTTTATGCTTTTTCAGTCTATTGCGTTTTAGAAAACAGTCATTTTAAGTGTTTTCTAGCCATTGCGTTTTAGAAATAAGACATTTCTTTGTGTTTTTGGTGCATTGCGTTTTAGGTTAAAACACATTTTTATGTGTTTTCAGTTCATTGCGTTTTAGAAAGCACACTTTCTTTTGTGTTTTTAGGCTATTGCGTTTTACAAATAAGACATTTCTTTGTGTTTTCTGGCCATTGCGTTTTACAAATACGTTATTTTTTTGTGTTTTTGGTGCATTGCGTTTTAGAAAAATGTCATTTTTTAGGTTTTTTTTTTCATTGCGTTTTACGTAACTGGGGGTTTTTCTATTGCGTTTTACGCAACTGGGTTTTACTTTTTTTTAAATATAACAATAGTATACTCGTTTTAAAGATAAAAAAGCGCTTGTTATTTTGGTGCAATTTTTATAAAAAAATAATGTCGTATGAAAGAGTTATTAACATTTAAAAAATGAGGGGGAATTGGAGGAAAGAGAAACTATTGGCTTAGATTGACTAGAATGTCCCTAAACAAACTCACGCGTCTCTTTTCTTCCCTTCAATTTCTCTGATTTAATCTTAGCCCTTGATTGAATTGCTTTAATAAAAATGCATCAGAAATTTAATTTTCCAGAAATTCCCTCATTTCGAAGACAGTAATTCGTAGACAGTTTTTTGATTTGCTACTATCTGGTTCAGACAGATTCACAGACAGGCCAGCTTGTGTCCATTGCGTTTTAGAAATAAGAGAGTTTTATGTGTTTTCTGGCCATTCCGTTTTATAAAAAACACATTTTTGAAGTGTTTTTAGTTTATTGCGTTTTAGGTAAACACATTTTTATTTGTTTTCAGTCCATTGCGTTTTAGAAAATACACTTTCTTTTGTGTTTTTAGACCATTGCGTTTTAGAAATAAGACATTTTTATGTATTTTTTGGCTATTGCGTTTTAGATAAACACATTTTTGAAGTGTTTTTAGTTATTGCGTTTTAGGTAAAACACATTTTTGAAGTGTTTTTAGTTATTGCGTTTTAGGTAAAACATATTTTTATGCTCTTTCAGTCTATTGCGTTTTAGAAAACAGTCATTTTAAGTATTTTCTCGTCATTGCGTTTTAGAAATAAGACATTTCTTTGTGTTTTTGGTGCATTGCGTTTTAGGTAAAACACATTTTTATGTGTTTTCAGTTCATTGCGTTTTAGAAAGCACATTTTTTTTTGTGTTTTTAGGTTATTGCGTTTTACAAATAAGACATTTCTTTGTGTTTTCTGGCAATTGCGTTTTACAAATAAGTCATTTTTTGTGTTTTTTGGTGCATTGAGTTTTAGAAAAATGTCATTTTTAAGTTTTTTTTTCATTGCGTTTTACGTAACTGAGGGTTTTTCTATTGCGTTTTACGCAACTAGGTTTTAAATTTTTTTTTAAATATAGCAATAGCATACTCGTTTTAAAGATAAAAAAACGCTCGTTATTTTGGTGCAATTTTTATAAAAAAATAATATAGTATGAAAGAGTTATTAACGTTTAAAAAATGAGGGAGAATTGGAGGAGAGAGAACCTATTGGCTTGGATTGACTTCCTAGCCTTGTTAGCTAAATAAATTTTCTTAGCCCTTGATTAAATAAATGGATGGTCAAGATTAAATAAATGGATTGTCAAGATCACTTCCTAACCTTACTATCTAAATAAACTTTCTATTATATCTCCACCCTACACTTAAAAGTAATAATTTAATGGTTAAAATGCTACTTTTATAAATTATAATGGGTATTTGGTGAATGTCAGGCTAAAAATAATAATTTAGTGGATTAAATAGGGTATTTGGTGAATGTCAGGCTAATATCTAAAAGACCAACATAACAAAACAAAAATGAGATTTCAACTTTATAGAAAATATACAAATCCAGCTCACTCAATAAAGTCTACTTTGGATGGAGCTGATGCTACAACAATGGGAGAAATAAATCTTTAAAATGGTGAATTGAGCATTCGAAACATTGTCTATGTCCAGACAAGTTTTTTTCTTGTGGTTAGTTACTTGATTTCTCTCTTTAAGGTCTTAAGTTCAACTCCCACTAGCATCACTTTGAAAGATATTGGTGGTGGCAATGAAGTTTTGCCAGTTCGAAACCGAGCCAAACCAGGTTTTACCGCAGGGGGCCTTCGGGCGGCGGGTTTTCCCGAAAACTGGTGGCTTGGTGGCTCAAGTATGCATTCAACTCTGACTGTTATGGAGGAGGTGATGCATTTGCTCGATTGAGTACATACCAGGAGCTTATCCGGTGATTTAGTTAAACGTTTAAAAAGAGTAAACTGCCATTTTGGTCCCTGAGGTTTGGTCACTTTTGCCACTTTAGTCCAAAACTCAAACTTTTTGCATCTGGGTCTCTGTGGTTTTAGTTTTATTGCCATTTTTGTCCAAAAATGAAATCAGGTCATATTTGTCTTATAAAATCCTGCAATTTTGTCATTTTTCTCAGGAGTAAGTCAGGTCATATTTGTTTTATAAAATATGGTATTTATTTATAAAAAAGAAATGATCATTTTGCTCCTGCAGAAAAGGATAAAATAGCAGGATTTTATAAGACAAATATGACCTGATTTCATTTTTGGACCAAAATGACAATAAAACTAAAACCACAGGGACCCAGATGCAAAAAAAATTGAGTTTTGGACTAAAATGGCAAAAATGACCAAAACACAAGAACCAAAATAGCAGTTTACTCGTTTAAAAAAAAAGAAAGAAACATTGTCTATGTTCTATCGGATCTAATTGTATTTCAGGTGATTGACCTCTTTGATGATGTAATCGGTATATTGTGTACTATATAGGTCAATTTCCTGCAGGTCTTTTTCTATTCAATTTAATTTTGATGATTGTTAAAAAATCTATGTATATATGAACATGTTTGTTTTAAAACTAATAACATCTTCAAAACAGCCAAACTTCATCTTTTTTTTTTTTCATACAATGCATAAAAGAAATCAAAAGTAGTGACAAAAGGAAATAAATTATATAAATGTTTTATCTGCCTTTCAAAAAAATATAGATTTTTATTTACAACAATCAAATCAATAAACACAAATACTAACGAATATTCATAACGAATATTCATAAGGCTATGCGTTGTGGTTTAACAAAACAAAACGTAATAACGCTCCGTCATGTCACCAGAGGCGGACCCCAAGGGGGGTGTAGGGGGCGGGTGCACCTCTTAAAAAGTTAGTATATTTTATAGGTAAAGATCCTGATTGCACTACTTGAAAGTTTGGTTGAACCTCTTGTTCGCACCCCTTGAAAATAATTACCGGTCCGCCACATCTGATGTCATTATCATATAGATAATGAATTTTAACTAGCTTACCATTAACTATCACCTTGTGGTTCAGCTAGAAATAAAAAAAAAACCCGACTAAACTTAAAAAAAACGGAAATAAAAAAAACCGACTAAACTCAAAGAAACATTGGTTCATATTAGGTGGCCCCCACACATAGCAATGGTTAACACCGAAGATGAGCTTGACAACATCTTTGGCGCCCGACATCCCCAAAACGATGTGTGAGATTAGATATTAATAACCCCTAAGATACAAGTAGGCTATAATCATACGGGAGTTTTTTTTGAGAGATTTGTATATATTATTTTCTTTTAGGAAGGCACTATGGGCATTTTTGACTTTTCAGTATGTTTATCCTTGAAAGGTTGCACCGAACGGGGTATCCTAACGTGAGACGAAATGTGGTAAGACGGAAACGGAAAAATAGACGTCACTGTTATGACACGTGGCAGACGATGGGGGGCGTCTGTCAGCTTCCAATTGGATATATTAACTGGCCGGTGAGTTTTGTTTTTTTTGGCAAGTTATCAAGGATACATACTACATTGATATTCACGCCATTATTTTTTCTGTTTCTAAAGTTTTCTTATTTACATTTTTATATATTAAAATAAAAATATATATGGTATCGAATATAAAATTCGTTTTTATGTGAGTTCTTTTAGTTTATTTTTTTTATATGTTGTATATTCAAGAAGTAATGTAAAAATACAAAATTGCAAGATTCCCTGATTGTATGGCTTTGTGGTTATATAAATTATTTTTTATTCTTATTACACCATGTATAATGTTTTATTGGTTTTATTCTTATTACACTATTATACATTTAAAGGGTAAAGGGCGGGGCGGCTTTTTTTCTTTCACAATAATGCGTATTGGTTTGATGAATAATGCCCCTACTCTGAGGCGTTTTCTGCCATGTGGCAGTCTGATGAAACAATGATTAACCGGGCAGGGTCAACTCACTGGTCTCGTCAAGAAGGGTTAATCCCTTCCTCTCGAGGATCGCTGGCTGGATCACCGGTGGGTTGATCTCCTGCACAAGAAAACAAATCGTGACTCGTAACAAGGAGGATGGGGTGGGGGGTGCTACTTGTTACCACTCTCCGGCGTGAGAATCAGTAGTCTGCTTGGGAAGCAAAGTATGATAGTAGTAGTAGTGAGAGAGTTGTGAAGAGATACCTCAAACCTGGTTTGGGGTTGGTATTTATAGCCGAGTAGTGAAGGAGGAGGTGGATGGATAGACTGACGGCATGCTGCACCTTTGCAGGTGTGTCAGACATGTTGGCCGGGGAGGCGACGCCACGTCAGTCTGTTGCTTACGTAGTCCTGACAGGCGGCTGCCATTGGTGCTACTTGCTCTGTGGTGTCAGTCCCACTTGATGAGTAGACATGGTGCGGTGCAAGCCGCATCGCTGTTTGCGGTAACTGTAGATGTTCCCGCGTCTCACTCTTTGATCAAGAAATACGCGAGATGCGGTGCCAGGCCGCATCGTCGTCTGTGGTGACTCTTACTGTTATCCAGCTTCTCTGTATTAATAGAAGTGTTCACTGGATGCGGTGCGAGGCCGCATCGCTGTGAATACTTCCGTTTTCATACACCAGATGCGGTGTCAGCCGCATCGATATACCGTTCTCATATTCCAGGTAAGTCCCCCTCCATCATTGGACAGATTGGATTCAACCATTGTGTCGATGCGTTCCCGCACGGACACAAGTAGGTTGTTAGCTAGTGGGGGTTTTGATAAGGGTAATAGTCACTCACGGTCGATGCTGACGCGAGATCTGGGACCATACCCCTTCAAGTCCCCCCAGTCTAGTGTTGTTGCCATATGCAAGTTGCATGTGGGAGGAGTACTGGACTATGGTGTTTTAGAAGGTAGTTTGGAGTCTGGAGAAGATCCTAGGCCATGTAGATGGTCTTTGCTCTTTGTAAATCAAGCTGGAGATCTGGAAGGGTCATTTGATGCCTCTTCCGTACCGGTGAGAATGTTTCGTCTGATGCAAAATTCTCAGCCTCGGGTTGGGTGCCACCTGTTGGTGTGTCGAACCAACCTTGAGACCTTGCTGGGGGTGTGCACAAACTTCGAACCAATCTCTGAGATGGTGGTTGAAGATGTGCACAAACTTCGAACCAACCTTTGAGGTGGTGAATGAAGAAGAGAGTGTTCTTCTGCAATAATTGGACATCTAATGATGATCCCTTTTGTGGGGTGTTCATGTTCTTCCAGTTAGCTCTCTAGTAACCGCACGTCCTTTGCGGTTACCTCGTTGCTTGACATTGTTGGCCACGGTTGGGTGAACAATGTTGGATACTTGCGTCATTTTTGGCCATGTTTGGTCGAACAATGTGAATCTGGATAATGGTCAAATAAACATGGTCATAGGCATGGTAATGCCCACCATTGTTTATTCTATCCGTCTTACAAGTATGGTAACAAAGTCATAAGCAGACTTGTTACCGCTGTTCGGCCGCTTGTTGTTCGACGAGATCTCGTATGAGCATTGGGGATCTCGTCCGCATCTTTTCCTTAGCCACTTTCCTTCACGCTCCAATACCGAGGAGTTTTCCTTGAAGTAGCTTCGTTCATCTATGTGATGACTTAGTTATGGCTCTTCCGTAGCAACCATTTGCGGAGCTATGGGTGTGTCCGCAGCGACTCATGAGTGTCTGCGGTTTTGTCACCCCATACTCGCTTGAAACGGGCGTGTTGCTCGGATGTGGATCTTGAAGGATCAGGAGTCAGGGTTGCTGATGTGTGTGCACGTACATTCCCTTCCTTCTTCTTGTTGAAGAAGTTGTTTATGCGCCCTCTGTGGTTGTGAACCGGACATGGGGGATTTGAAGCTTGAAGAGAATGAAGGCAATGCGGTTTATACCTGTTTCTGAGATGCGGTTCAGTCCAAAGAACAACGCTGGTTCTGAGTATCTGACACACCTGTATGGGCTCGTGTGTGTCATCTCCGCATATTCCACGTGTGCTCGTGGGTATGTGCGGACATGTTTATACCCCCTTAGCCATGGAAAGATATAATTTTTGGCTATTTGATGGGGTATGTAAAAAAACGACATGCGGTATGGGTTATGGTGCGGTATACCAGAGAAACCGCATGCCGCTTGTGTTTGGATAATGTTGTCGCTTTTTGTTGTATACGTGGCTGAGCGCATGTGTGAGTTGGTGGAAGTTTGAAAAGCGTATCCCCAAGAAACACGTGGAGAAGAAGCAAGTGAAGAAAACCGCGCGGGGTCGCGGTAAGGAGAAGACTGAGGGTTCTGCTGCCCCTCCCTTGGTGTCACAGGCCGCAGGTACCTATCGTTCTTGTTACCGCAGATATACCGATTACGTGGTAGTCTCTGATACCCTTGAGGGTTTGGGTGTTCCAGGTGGTGGTGCGGCTGTAGGTGGGGCTGCTGCGGGTTCCACCCTTGATGGTGGTAAGAGGAAACCGGAGCAGGCAGCTGCTGTTGGTGGTGAATTGAAACATCGGAAGATGCAGTCTAAAAGGGTTGCTCCGACATAAAAGAAGCCTTCGGTCCCTGCTGGTAAGTGTATAACTTTGCAAGTGTTTTTGTATGCACAACTTGTTTTCTGATAGTTGGTGCTTTCTTTGTATTGCAGAACCACAAGATGCAGGATTTTCTTTCTTTGATGCTCCCTTGTGTCCCTCGCATACCACATCTGCGGGTGCGGGGGTACCAAAGGAACATGCGGCACCTTTTGTTAAGCTGGTTCCTGATCCAACCGTGCAGGCGGAGAGGACCGTGGAGAAGGTCGCGACCCAGATTTTTGATACCGTTGATTCTTCCAACAATCTGATCTCTCCAAATGATGGTGATAATTTGGATCTACGGTTTTCGAATGCTGGGAAGCAGAAATCGGATGCTGAGCCGCAGAAATCTCCTGCTGGTGAGAAGGTTACTGCTTCTTCCTCCGGTGGCGCGGGTTATGATGGGCCTCCTATTCAGCCCGGGGAGTCTGAATTGGAGTATTATTACCGCACTTACACCCCGGATCGGAGCACGAGTTATCATCGACCCCCCTGGACTGTTATGCAGGGGGATGATATTTCTAATGATCCTTCTGCATGCAAGGAGATTCTGGGTGGTCTGGGCACCCCATTTGAAACTGATCGTGCCCGTTCCGCACCCCGTGAACTGCACATCAACCAACTTTCCACCATGTTAGTGGAAAGTTCCATAGTGGCGAATGCCATTCTGGAAGATTACAAGGTGCTAGGCCACAGGGAGGAGGAAGCTGCTCGCCTGCGGGCCGAAGCGGAAGAGTTGGTGAAGGCTGCTCGTGCGGGTGCGGAGCAGCTTGAAAAGGATAGGGCTGCTTTCGAGAAGCAGAAACAGACTGCGAAGTGGCCTGCGACTGCTGAGCTGAAACAGGTTCGTACTCTTGCTAAGTTACTTTCTGATGAACACAAGAATTGGAACGAAAAACTTTCCAATGAGCGCAAGACATGGAAAGAATCTTGGGCTAAACAGAATGAAAATATGTTTCGTGCTCGTCAGGAGCTGACGAATGCCAAGGCAGCGAATGCTGTTTTGGGCAAGGAGAAGGTTGCGGCTGAGGTGATTGCGGTTAAAGCCCAACAGGCGGAGTCCCGGGCTGTGAAGGCACTTGAAGAGGCCAAAGAAGCGGGGGCTCGTGCTGCAAAGGCCCTTGAAGAGGCCAAAGAGAGGGAGAGCCGTGCTTCTAAGGCTCTTGAAGAGGCGAATGCTGAGCGCATCCGTTCGAATCAGGTTGTTGGCAGCCTTCAGGTATGATTTGTTTTTCCTGTTTTATCTTTCCTTATGCCTTTCGAGAATGTTTACTAACTTTGTGCAAACTGCTTCTTGCTTTTGAAAGGTTGAGGTTCAGACTTGCGAGGCTAAGCTCGCAGACACTACTGCCCGCATGACTGTAGCGGAAGAGCGGGCAAATGCGGCTGTCGAGGCCAGAGATGCCTTGACCTCTTCGTTTAACCAACTTGAGGCTGACCTGAGTGGATGCGGAGTCACGGTGTTGCACATGTAAGTATCTCATGCCTTTGTATTTACTCGGATTAGCATGTGAATCTTATCATTCTTTTTATTGCAGATTATTCAGGCTATCATGGATGCGCCTGAAACCGCAACTGGTTTAGACTTGGTCAAGCAACGTGCCCGCGATGCTGGTTTTAAAGCTGGTTATAGCCGCTGTATCGGTCATATAAACGTCATGTCTAAATGCGGTTATACTGAAGAACGGTCCGGGTTTCGTGACGTGGACATCGAAGCGCTTCTTGATGCGGCCGTTGCATCTTTTTATGACACGTCTCTCTCTTGTGTGGAGAAGCTTGACGAATGCTTAGAGGCCGCGGATTATGTAGACCGGTTGCGGATGTTATATGCCGACGCGGAAGAGGAAAATCCTGCTGGTGCCGGCCAAGATGGCGCGGGTACCAGTGGTACAAAATAGGACTTAGGTTGGCCTGTGTGTCCCCTTTTTTGTTTTCCTCTTGTACATATTGGAACTTTATGTAAAACCATTGTGCACCGCGTGGGTGCCTGCATTTTTTGAATATAAAGTTGTTGCTCAATTTGTACAAGTGTTTTTACTTCTTGCATGTTTGAACGTGTGTATGCGGGACTCTACCCATTGTGAATGGGGTTGAGTATACTCTATACCGTTGTCGTATGAGTATGCATCAATTCCATTGCTTGCCTTGTTAGGTTTTAGGAACTGTGCAAGTGTTGTAAAAACTTGTCCGGAGCTCTACCCATTGTGAATGGGGTCGAGTATACTCTATACCGTTGTCGTATGAGTATGCGTCAATTCCATTGCTTGCCTTGTTAGGTTTTAGGAACTGTGCAAGTGTTGTAAAAACTTGTCCGGAGCTCTACCCATTGTGAATGGGGTCGAGTATACTCTATACCGTTGTCGTATGAGTATGCGTCAATTCCATTGTTTGCCTTATTAGGGTTCAGGAATTGTGTTAAGTTTTGTAAAAACTTAGTCTGGAACTCTACCCATTGTGAATGGGGTTGAGTATACTCGATACCTTTGTCGTATGAGTACGAGTCAATTCCATTGTTTGCCTTATTAGGGTTCAGGAATTTTGTGAAGTTTTGTAAAAACTTGTCTACCCGGCCGGATAGACGCTTAATATTCTGCCTTTTGCTGGCCTATTACAATATTTGTGTGTGGTTAGCACTTTGTGTGGGTATCGCGAATGAAGATTTTGCCAATCTGTTTTTGCGGATACCGCAAAGTGGAACACGCATTTGTAATAGTAGTAACAAACAATATTGCATTGAATTGCTCATTTATTTATTTGCAAATGGCCTGCGGCCCGATAGGTTACATGAAAATGTAAAAAACATGGCTTACATGTAACAGCGTCTAAGCTGTTGTGCATTCCATGTACGTGCGATAGGTTCGCCTTCTAACGTTTGCAACTTATACGCGCCTTTGCCCAAGACCTCATTGATGAGGTTGGGTCCTTCCCACTTGGGGGCAAGTTTTCCTGGGCGTTCAGCATTAGATGCTTCGTTGTCGCGGAGGACGTAGTCTCCCGGGTTGAAAGTACAAACGCGGACGCGTGAGTTGTAGTAATTTTCAAGTTTGGATTTGTACTTGGCCTCGTTGATGGCAGCGTTTTCACGCCTTTCTTCCAAGAGTTCCAAGTCAATCCTGCGTTCCACACTGTTGTCTATTTTTTCAATAGCCAACATTCTGGGTGAAGGGATGCCTACTTCCGCAGGGATCACCGCTTCTGAGCCATAAACTAGGCTGAAAGGTGTCTCCCCATTGCTCGTTTTTGGGCTTGTGCGGTGAGCCCATAAGATGCTTGGGAGTTCATCGACCCAGCCACGCCTGGCTGTTTCCAACCTTGCTTTGAATCCTTCGACTAGACTTTTGTTGATACTTTCAACCTGGCCATTCCCTTGCGGATGTGCCACAGATGAGAATATGTGTTCAATGTGTAGTTCTTCTAGCCATTTTTGAAATTCGTCGGCAGCAAAGTTGGTGCCGTTATCGGTAACGATGCATATTGGTAGACCGAAACGGCAGATGATGTGTTCCCAAATGAATTTCCTTGTTATCATAGCAGTGGTTGAGGCGAGCGGTTTCGCCTCTACCCATTTTGTGAAGTAATCAACCGCTACTATGATAAATTTAACCGCACCTGGTGCGTCTGGGAAGGGTCCGACCACGTCGATTGCCCATTTCTGAAAGGGCCATGCGGTGGTGACCGGGACCAAGTTGTTCTTGGGACGCAAAGTTTTTGGAGCATGTCGTTGACAGTTAATACATTTGCGCAACTCTTTGACGGCGTCCAGGTGCATGCCAGGCCAGTAATACCCAGCATTCATGATTTTGGCCACTACCATGCGTGGTCCTGCGTGTATGCCACACATTCCCTCGTGTATCTATCTGATGAGGTATGTGGCATCCTGGGGGTTGACGCATCGTAGGAGTGGCCCTAGGTATGATTTACGGTATAAGATACCGTCTCCCATTTGATAATGGCACGCTTTGTATTGTAACTTGCGTGCCTCTGACTTGCTTTTGGGAGTCACACCTGATTGCAAATATGCAATAATTGGTGTCATCCAAGATGATGTGCCGTATTAGATGACGTTGACCTGGCGCAGGGGTACAGAAGGATTCTGCATAATTTCGATGCGTGTAACAACTCTCACCAAAACTATTATTTCTTATTATATTTTGTCCAATAGGAAACCCTAATTGAGACCCCCAAGTGATACTGCATGAACCCTAAAATTTTCAGAACAATCGGAATCAGGATCAGGGCCCCTAAAACTCAGGGGGGGTATTTCCTAGTTAGTATTATCTAAACAGTTTTCGATAGAAATCGAATTTTCTCGAACCGCCGACTCACCCAAGCTACTGGGACGCGTGGCTACCTCATATTAAAAGTGACCTCTCGCGCCACGCGCCAGGACCAGGTTTCCCTGTCGTGACACGCGAGCGCGCCGTTTTTCCAGTATAAATAGAGGAGTTTGGCACTTGATTTCCTGCGTTGGTTCGACGGTAAAATTCGATTCCTACACCCAGATATCGTCGAAATACCACAAAAACCCACATAATCTCGAAATTCTGCCGCAATAACAGGGTAATAACTCGATCGCTATTACGATTCATTTTCCGAGCAATCAATATATCCAAAGAATGTCTAAGTGCCGCCCACATTGGGTTATGCTTTGTCGTTTGTCGGTAATCCGATAAATGAGTTGAAGCATTGTACTTTGTCATTGTCGATAATTCGATAATGAGTTGAAGTACTATACTTTGTCGTTTGTCATTTTGATAAATGAGTTGAAGTATTGCACTTGGTCATTCATTGTGAGAATTTGATCTCGGGAAATTATCGTAACTGCTGTATTGATTATTAACCCGGTTTTTGTGAAATTCGTTAAGGTTCGAATCTCATGACTACCGTTAAGGTTTGATTTGGGTTTTACACCAATACGTATTCTATTCTGCTAAACCACCAAAAACACTCCCAACTACACCCTTACAATCAAACAAACTATTAAATCATCAGAAGATCCAGAATAATAAAGTACATGCTTAATTATCGGGAAAAGTAGAATCAAGAAGTTTGTTAATTCAATCCTGCATGCTGATTTGTGAGTCATTCTCTTTTTATCAATTGTTTTACAATACTCCAAATCATTTTTCAGAATTATAATTACAGTGATTAAGTTTATGTAATCACCAAATTACAGCCGGTATGTGGGGTATTGTGCACAGTATTATTATTGTTTCCTTCACATTAGGTGGGCGAGCCTAATTGTGACATACGTCACTCATTGGGACAGCCAATGGTGATATGACCACAGTCACAGAGCTGGTCTGTGACAAATACCTATTCTTGAAATGTTGGTTGATAATAAACATATGTAAAAACTCTTAATACTGTAAATTATAACAAATGTGTCGTTTTCAGTAAAATGAATGAACTCACTCAGTATTTCCCGCTGACAAAACCTTTTTAAAACGCGTTTCAGGTAATTACAGTAGATTGGAGTAAGGATTGGATCCGGCACTAAAAGACTTCAAGAAGTGGCTTATTTTCAAATTAAGAAATATTGTTTTATTTAAAAGCTACCTTTGTGAAACATGGAGTTTATTCCATCTTTTGAAATAAAATCCGGTGTTTCTAAACTCTGATATTTTTCCTAACTCACGGTCCTGATGAAATTTCCGCTGCAATGTTTTTCAAAATAATCACCGGTACCACTGGACTGCTCACGGCACCGATTCCGGCCAGGATGGGGTCGGGGGTCGTGACAGAAGGTGGTATCAGAGCTAAGCCACTACTTTAAGCCTATAAAGTGTTGTGATAACAATACTTAAGCTTAAATAAAATAGTTAGGAGATTGCTAATAACTGGTAGCACATCTGACAGAATTTAGACTTGAACATAAGAAAAGATGCCTTAGTATAAACTAAGCCACTTGTTTAGAGCAAGTAGGTGTTATAATAATAATACCTAAGCTTAAACGGAAAGTTAGAAACTTAATATTATCTGATAACATTCTGAATAATATTTAGACTTAAACTTAAGAATTTTGCCTTAAAATAAACTTTAAGGTAAATTACTTATATAAGTATAATGTAATGGATACTGGTATGTCATAAGAATAACGGTTAGCAGGCAATAGCACTTAATTGCTATTTATTCTTGCTTATTGATATTATTTGATCTAGAATAAGATATGTTATGGGAATACAAATTTTCTTGATTCTGGATAAAAGTCCTAATAAAAGAGACACTTTTAAAATCTTGAAAAGATACTATTTATGGGAAATAGAAAATTTTCTCCGGCAAAACTGGGTATAGAGTAGCAGACTCTCCAGCTTGTCCGGATATACTGAGGTTACCTCTCCGGCGCGAACCGGGTAAGATGGGGTATATATAAAATGTCAAACAAGTGACAAGATTTCCCTAAATAAGTATCATGGCCTGATATCAGACTTGTTTTTGAAAATAAGAATCTGTTAAATACATTAACCTTATAAAGGGTATGTATATTACAGCATGTGAAATATATGATTATATAGATATGTATATCTATAAGAAATTTCAAAAGCCATAACAATTGATAATTAAGGATAAAAGCACAAGTATATGTGTCAATAATAAATCTAGATTCCTTTATCAAAAATCTCTTACCTATATCGATATCAAACATTATTTTGTTTGATCATCTACCTCGTAACTCGAGCAACAATAATAAATGGAAACCCATTAAGTTGGGACACCATCAAAAATATAAGAATTACCAAAACTTTACCATAAATTATTAACGCCATAAATTATGAACGCAAGTAAGAAGCATGTCAAGTTGTGCTAATATACAAGAAAACACATGAAACTTAAAATTATACGTCCACAGACGTCAAAGTTTATCACACACAACTTCCAAGGCAAGACCTTTGAAAAATATAAAATAGGCACGATGACACCAATATTAATTTCGTCGGTAAAAGTACTACTAATCAAAAAGCAGTATTTTGCCACATGATCTTACAAAACAATCAAAATCTCGCTGAAGTACGTTGGAACAATATTTCACAAACATCGGTACATAGTTTAACCTGAGTCATAATTATTAGTACTACAAAAGAAGTCATATAGTTTTGCACATTCCCTATTTCATTTCACTTCATTCGACATTCTCTGATAATGTCATTAAACAAATAAGTTATCACACGAAATTCCAGATAAAGCTCTTATATTTCTTTCGTTGCAATTCTGACTTCTGCCTATAAAGAATTGACTTTCGTGTTTTCCACTTCTTTTAATGGTAATCATACCATGAGAATTTCTTTCATAGTAGCAAATATTGATCCATTTCATTTCTTGGTAAATCCACACGTTACACATGCACTGTTTGTTGCGCATATGGTTCATTTGAGTTATGAAAACCATAGGAGGGCAACATTCCAATTTGTTGTTTTATCAAAAGTTCAAATATCATTTCACTATACTTGATCTTGGCATTGTAAACCGCGTTTTTACAAAGCAATGACTCTCTAATATCGAAGCAATGAGTTTCTCGAAAAACTCGAGTTTCTTTTGAAAGGTATACATGGTTTTGTTGTGATCATGTCGAACTTTCTTATTCAATCTCGGTTTATTCAAAATCAGTTAACTTGCTCACAATACATATTCCATTCAAAGTCCCATATGATGAATTGCAACCATCATATTCAAAATAATCCCAACAAGCACTTCAATTTTCTTGAACTATAACATGCTTGTTGGTCTTCAACTTCATTGAATCATTTTCTTTAAATCACGATCACCTTGTGGTGACGTTTTCATAAAATCTGAAGCTTGCGCTAATCTCGTATTAATTATTTAGTTATTTACTTATTTTTCCGCTTTGTTGATTTATTCTATACAAACAATCTTAACACAATTATGTGCTAAGATAAGGATACCCCATTTCATGTCCTATTTCCGTGTATCTCTTAAATAGTTCTTACAGCATCAATCGAGCCTTTCGTGATATTTATTATCATCATTGATCGAAAAACATTATATAAATTTAAAATATAAATTTTATTTATTTTATATGGAAACTTACATAAGTAATTACCTAATTTATAATATAGTATTACTATATTTAAAATTCTTGTTAAAACCATTGAGGTGCAGAATTTATATTTTACATATAAAATTATGTTTGAGGTATACTCTCATTTTAGTTTTATTTAGTTATTTATTATTGGTAATTTATATTAATTTTATTATTAGTAATAATATTAATAGTGATAGTGTTAGTATTATTTTAAAATACTAGGGTTATTGTCAAAGACAGGTATTGGATAGCCTAGCCTTAGTTAGGCATAGACTGATCACCTATGCTTAAACAAGGCAGCACTAACCAATATCCAACCATGATAATAACTATTTACTATATATAAATTAAGTCATCATACTTAGTTAGTAAATTTCAATTACATGTAAAAATATTTTTATATTATATAGAAATATATATACTTCGTACTGTAAAGAGAAAATATATTTTCATAAAAATAATTAAAGAGACGAACCAAAAAAAAAAATTATTTAAATAATTGTCTAAGCATTCATGAACAAAACATATTATAAATAAATAATCATCTTAATTAATATTTCACAACTATTAAATACTTATAGAAATATTCCTTTATAATATGTACATATTAAAATATCAAATGTCCTTTACGCAAGCCAATATTTAAGTATGCTCGATATTAAAATAAACATTTATTATTCTACTTTCATGATACCCTAATCTTATAGTTAAACATACTTGATTTTTAAAATAATAATCATGAGTTCTACGATATTGGGTAAACCTATTTATAAAACATATATCATTATTTTATCAAAATTATTACGGGTTTTGATATTTTAAACCTATCTATATTTATTTATCCTACTTTATGATAACATAAAAGGAAAAGGTATTTAGTAAATCAAAATATCATCAATCTTTAAATCAAACATTTTGATTAAAATCATCTGAATACAATTGTGTATTAAAATACTCTAACTTCATTGTCTTTTCATGTATTCTTACAAATCACCCATCGCAGCACATTGATTTTCTCATATCATAATTCGATATCTGACAAAACATTTTCATGTTTTCATTTCATTTTGAACCAGTCAATCTTAAGTCTTCCTTAGGTACCAATCAAGGTAAGTTTTCTTCTGACAAAGAATTTTACTAATTCCAAAAAGTTCTTCACATTCATTTTAAGAATCTATAGATCATATATCTTTTGGCCTAAACATAATCACCTTGGAAACTATATCATTTCATCGGAAGATCTCATCTTTTGAAATATCCAAATTCGCTTCCTTGAAACTCTCAATTTCAAACAACGGTGAATTTGTTCGATCATCATTAAATTCTTTCAATCATTACCAACACTTTGTAGCATCCGAATAGAGCTGTAGCCTGTGTTAAACCCTATTCATAAGTCGTTCGTTTGATTTGTCATTTTCTTGGTACAATTATGTACTCAGTTTACAATACACTAAATCCTGTTGTCCATTACCATTTAAGTAAACAATACTGATTTTCGGATAGTCATTAACAAATCATTTTCCATACTTCCATTCACAAATAAATATCTATCCATTCAGAATCTCCCTCAATTGATCAAAGTAAGTTCATTTCGAATATTAACTCCAATTGTTTCTATAAATCATTTTTAATTTTAAATTTTCATACCCCTCAAAATATCATTTGATTCCATTCCACGCTATATTATTCCTCTTAATTAAAAGAAGAAACATAACCCCAAGAAAATATCATAGTTCAAATCTCGAGGACGAGATTTTTATTAAGGTGGGGAGGATGTAACAACTCTCACCAAAACTATTATTTCTTATTATATTTTGTCCAATAGGAAACCCTAATTGAGACCCCCAAGTGATACTGCATGAACCCTAAAATTTTCAGAACAATCGGAATCAGGATCAGGGCCCCTAAAACTCAGGGGGGGTATTTCCTAGTTAGTATTATCTAAACAGTTTTCGATAGAAATCGAATTTTCTCGAACCGTCGACTCACCCAAGCTACTGGGACGCGTGGCTACCTCATATTAAAAGTGACCTCTCGCGCCACGCGCCAGGACCAGGTTTCCCTGTCGTGACACGCGAGCGCGCCGTTTTTCCAGTATAAATAGAGGAGTTTGGCACTTGATTTCCTGCGTTGGTTCGACGGTAAAATTCGATTCCTACACCCAGATATCGTCGAAATACCACAAAAACCCACATAATCTCGAAATTCTGCCGCAATAACAGGGTAATAACTCGATCGCTATTACGATTCATTTTCCGAGCAATCAATATATCCAAAGAATGTCTAAGTGCCGCCCACATTGGGTTATGCTTTGTCGTTTATCGGTAATCCGATAAATGAGTTGAAGCATTGTACTTTGTCGTTGTCGATAATTCGATAATGAGTTGAAGTACTATACTTTGTCGTTTGTCATTTTGATAAATGAGTTGAAGTATTGCACTTGGTCATTCATTGTGAGAATTTGATCTCGGGAAATTATCGTAACTGCTGTATTGATTATTAACCCGGTTTTTGTGAAATTCGTTAAGGTTCGAATCTCATGACTACCGTTAAGGTTTGATTTGGGTTTTACACCAATACGTATTCTATTCTGTTAAACCACCAAAAACACTCCCAACTACACCCTTACAATCAAACAAACTATTAAATCATCAGAAGATCCAGAATAATAAAGTACATGCTTAATTATCGGGAAAAGTAGAATCAAGAAGTTTGTTAATTCAATCCTGCATGCTGATTTGTGAGTCATTCTCTTTTTATCAATTGTTTTACAATACTCCAAATCATTTTTCAGAATTATAATTACAGTGATTAAGTTTATGTAATCACCAAATTACAGCCGGTATGTGGGGTATTGTGCACAGTATTATTATTGTTTCCTTCACATTAGGTGGGCGAGCCTAATTGTGACATACGTCACTCATTGGGACAGCCAATGGTGATATGACCACAGTCACAGAGCTGGTCTGTGACAAATACCTATTCTTGAAATGTTGGTTGATAATAAACATATGTAAAAACTCTTAATACTGTAAATTATAACAAATGTGTCGTTTTCAGTAAAATGAATGAACTCACTCAGTATTTCCCGCTGACAAAACCTTTTTAAAACGCGTTTCAGGTAATTACAGTAGATTGGAGTAAGGATTGGATCCGGCACTAAAAGACTTCAAGAAGTGGCTTATTTTCAAATTAAGAAATATTGTTTTATTTAAAAGCTACCTTTGTAAAACATGGAGTTTATTCCATCTTTTGAAATAAAATCCGGTGTTTCTAAACTCTGATATTTTTCCTAACTCACGGTCCTGATGAAATTTCCGCTGTAATGTTTTTCAAAATAATCACCGGTACCACTGGACTGCTCACGGCACCGATTCCGGCCAGGATGGGGTCGGGGGTCGTGACAATGCGTATCTCCTTTGCCAGGTGTTGGAAGCTGGTGGATGCAAGTTTTGATAGTGCATCTGCGGATTTGTTTTCACTTCTGTTGATATATCGGATATTGAATGAAGTGAACTTTGATGTTAGTTGCAGGGCTTGCTCGAGGTAGAGGATCATGATATCCCCCTTTACGGCATAGTCGCCGCGTATCTGCCCTGCAACTAACAAAGAGTCGACGTGTGCTTCCAAATGTTGCACGCCGAGTTTGACTGCTAAACGTAGTCCTGCCAGTAGAGCCTCATATTCTGCCTCGTTATTTGTGCTTTTGAAATCGAGGCGGATTGCATATGTAAGTTCTTGGCCATCAGGGCTGACGAGTCGCGGACCTGCGCCTGCACCTTCCTCGTTGGAGGCACCATCAGTAAAAAGTGCCCAAGTTTCCGAGGAAGATGGTGCTGGTGCAGGATTTTGTGCTTCTTCGCATTCTTGGATGCGATTGGCCGGTACCTCGGGGACGAAATCAGCTAAGACTTGGCCTTTAATCGCGGGGCACAGTTTATAGTTCAGCGTGTGCGCGCCTGATGTGTGTAAAATGCAACATATAAAATACATCAAATAAGGCATAAAGCTAACCCTTTTTAAGTACTAATGTTGGAAAAAGAGTGCTTTTGTCTTCCTTTTGTATTTTCAGGATTAAATGAGCTCAAATTCACAAAAGAAGCAAAAAGACAGCTAAATCTAACATAAATACAAGAAAAGGAACACAAGTGGATTGCCCGACCCCTCAACGGCATCCTCCCAAGCAAAATAGAGAAGACAGAAGACTGAACACGCCCCGTGCTCAGCCAGCACGGGGTCGTGCCCAATAAGCAGCAGAAAAGACAAACCTATAGAAGCTTCTATTGCCCACCACGGGGCCGTGTCCAGCGGACACGGGGGCGTGGCGAAAGTACAGCAGGCGCATTAATTGTAATTGCGAATTACAATTAATGAAGAGAGAGAGTGTCAGACAGGCACGGGGGCGTGTCCAGCGGACACGGGGCCGTGCCCAGCCTTCTGTTCAGCCTATAAATAGGAGTGCTTGGTTTCACTACAACTCATCCCTTGGCACACCACCTCTCTCACACTTCATCCACCACCCACCACCACCATAACACCATCATCCACCACCATCATCCATTGTCCATCATAGAGTGTGTGAGTCGTCTCGGGATCCAAGATTGATCGTAAGAGTTCTTGACAATCAAGGCCATGTTTGCCTAAGTCTCTTACATCACTTGGTGAAGACAAGTGTTTAGTATAATACTTTTTATTTTTAATCTTTTGCACTTTTTATTTGGTTTTGTATTAATGACTTTAATAACTAGTTGCTTATGTTGAAGGTGATCTTTCCTTATCGTTTGTCCGTGGTGTCTTGGCATTATTTTACTGTCTATATAAAATAAAAGATTTTCACCATTCATATCTCCACGGTCTATATGGAGGTATGTTGGCTACCTGGTCGGGGGTTAAGGGAACGGTTTGGTAAGGGTCTTGCCCTTGTTCAGCGTTTAGAGGTCCTGCAAGGGACCTGGGTCAAATTTAGTAGGATCTCCTTCAATACCCATAGGTATTGGATGGCGGGGATCCAAACTCTTTGACCCCCTCATAAGTTAACTACTATTAATACTATAACCCGGCTATTTAGGACTGTATCCCTGCTGACTCAGACTACTTAGTCAAGGGTAACGTCACCGCCAAAAGCGGGGCCTACCATAATTTGCATTAATAACTTAATTCATTATCTTCCAATAATCCAACCCTTTAGGATTGTATCCTTGCTGACTTAAACTACTGGGTTGAGGGTAACGTCGCCTTCAAAAGAGGGGCCTACTACAATAACTAAGATAATCTCTTAAACAAGTGCAAAAGTGCAAAAATAATCAAAGGTTATACTAATACACAAGTCGGATCCAAGTGATTCATCTTGTCTATCTGTTTTTATTTTTATTTCATTTTTCAGCATTTAGATAGTTTTTATTTTCTTAGTTTAAAAACCTTTTCTAACTTTTTGATTTGATTAGACGTTGAGGATAAACCGGTACTAAAAGCTCTTGTGTCCTTGGACGACCTCGGTATCTTACCAACACTATACTACGTCCACGATGGGTGCACTTGCCCATATGTGTGTTTAGTGTTAGTAAATATCGTGTTTTATAAATTTAAAACTTGGCTAAAAGTGTAAAAAGGGCTTAAAATATACATAAAAAATATAACACACTTCACGCACATCAAGTTTTTGGCGCCGTTGCCGGGGACACAAGGATTTTAAGAAAGCTTAAAATCGACGGCCTAATCTATTTTTCAAAACCTTTTTAAAACGCGCGCACATTTTTCTGCATTTTATTTTAGTTTGCATTTACAGTAGCCTGAACACGGGGCCGTGCTCACTGAACACGCCACCGTGCTGCATATTTTTAGTTAGATACCCAGATACAGAGTCTGAACACGGGGCCGTGCTCACTAAACACGCCCCCATGCTCAACGTGACCAGTGACTTTAATTAAAACGCCCAGATACAGACCCTGAACACGGGGCCGTGTTCACCAGACACGGGGCCGTGTCCAGCCTCTGTTTCCGTCTTTATTTTTGTTTTCTGGTCCCGAGACTCAGTTGTGGTCTGCTGAGTGATTCTTATGGATCAATACTCAGGAGGTTACAACTACACCTATGAGGAGGATGATTATATGAGAGACTATTGCACTAATTGTGGAAACCCGCACTCGGTACAATATTGTAACTTGTTTCAACCATCCAATTCTTACAACCAATATGAGGAGCCCAGGTACGAGCCATCAACTTCATACACATCCTATGAAGACCAAAGGTATGAACCTCCTCCCTCATACTCATATTTTGATGAACCAAGGTATGAGCCTTCATACTCATACTTTGAGGAGTCAAGATATGAACCACCACCTTTATACACTTATTATGAGGAACCATGGCGTGAACAACCCACCTCATATGAGTACTATGAATAACAAAGTTCCAACCCTTATCCATCATATACTTACAATGAAGAACAATGGTGTGAACCATCTACTTCATATGGGTACTATGAGGAGCCAAGGATCGAACAACTGGATTCAAGCTTTGAAAATCCCAATTCTTTCTCTCTCACTGAAGTGACCAATAGGATATTAGAACACATTAAAACTATCGAACGTTGCATAAAATAATCTCGCGCAAGGGAAGAGGAGTCCCGCGCAAGAGAAGAATTAAATTTTAATAATAACGTAGAGATAGTTGAAATGTAAAAATGGAAGAACAAGAAAGTGAAAAACTGACACATGAGTTAAGCAACGAAAAAGGTGAGGCCGATAATGTTAAATTTCAAGAAGAGTCTAATTTCGAGGAAAGTAATCTCTTGTCACCTTCTTTCGAAAATCATTGTTTAGTAACCCCTCATGCCAAGTTTTTAAAAGAGTTAAACACTAGTGCTAAAATTGAAGAAATGGTAAGTGTTAAGTTAACAAATGATCAAACCTCGCTAATAAAAGAAGATCCTTTCGAAATTAACATCACACCGGTTCCATGTTTCTTTCAAAATTCCTTTATTAGTAATATCACCATTGATAAAGATCTTTGTGTTAACATAATGCCTAACTATATTTTTTAAAAATTAAGTACTAGTGAATTTTCTCCATTTCAAATACCCAATTTTCTATCCGATCGAAAGGTAATAAAATCAATCGGTGTGGTTGAGGATGTCTTAGTTCAAACAAATCAAATGGTTATTCCAACCGACTTTGTCATCCTCGATGACGCTCCTCTAGTCTTAGGAAAACCTTTTGTGAAAACTCATGAAGCTTTGAAAAACCGGAAATTTAACAACCTACCTCTTCAATTAGGGGCATTCAAAAGAAGCATAGATCTTGAGCATTCAATGAAATCTCCTTTTGGCAATAATGACCCCCTAATTGAAGATGAAGATGAGCCACCCGATACAACTGAAGAAGATGACCACTTTGTTGAAGAAGAGGTCGCAATAGAACAAACCTTTAAGGTTCTTGATCTAGATGAGCCACAAAATAAGGTGTCTCATAAAGACCCACCCATTGAGCTCAAAGAACTTCCTAAAGGTTTGGAATATGCTTTTCTAGACAAAGATGGTAATTTGCCTGTAATTATTTCATCTAGATTAAGTAGAGTAGAAAAAGAGAAATTAGTTAATCTTCTTAAAAAACACAAAAATGCGATCGCTTGGAAGCTTGTAGATATTAAAGGAATAAGTCCTTCCATGTGCACGCACAAAATTATAATGAATGATGACTACAAAACAGTAATTCAGCCACAACGAAGAGTAAATCCCAATGTACAAGAAGTGGTTAAAAATGAAGTCATCAAGCTACTTGACGCCGGACTAATCTATCCTATCTCCGATAGCCCATGGGTGAGTCCTGTCCAAGTAGTCCCAAAGAAAGGAGGTATGACGGTAATAACTAATGAAAAAAATGAATTAATACCAACAAGAACCATCACAGGATGGAGAGTTTGTATAGACTATAGACGATTAAATGAAGCAACAAGGAAAGACCACTTTCCTTTGCCCTTCATTGATCAAATGTTAGAACGACTATCCGGTCATAAATTTTATTGTTTCTTGGATGGCTTTTCAGGTTACTTTCAAATACCGATAGCACCTGAAGACCAAGAGAAAACAACTTTCACATGCCCCTACGGAACTTTTGCCTATCGACGCATGCCATTCGGTCTATGTAATGCACCTGCAACATTCCAACGTTGTATGGTAGCCATTTTCCATGATATGATAGAAAAGACAATGGAAGTCTTCATGGACGACTTTTCTGTCTTTGGAGACTCATATGACCAATGCCTCGATAACCTTGAACGAATGCTATCCCGATGTGAGGAAACCAACCTCGCCCTTAACTGGGAAAAATGCCATTTCATGGTAACAGAGGGAATAGTACTCGGTCACAAAATCTCAAGCGAAGGTATGGAAGTTGATCGAGCAAAAATAGAAACTATTTCTCGATTGCCTCCACCAACCTCCGTTAGAGCAATCAGAAGTTTCTTAGGGCATGCCGGATTTTATAGAAGGTTTATCAAGGACTTTTCAAAAATTTCAACATCTCTAACAAAATTACTTGAAAAAGATGCACCTTTCATCTTCGACAAGGAATGCAATCAAGCATTTCTAACCCTCAAGAAAATGCTAGTCAATGCACCTATCATGATAGCGCCCGATTGGAAATTTTCTTTCGAAATCATGTGTGATGCAAGTGACTTTGCTGTTGGAGCAGTCTTGGGACAACGAAAAGAGAAGCATTTCCACCCAATTTATTATGCTAGTAAAACGCTTAACGATGCACAAGAAAATTACACAACTACAGAAAAAGAATTACTGGCTGTGGTGTTTGCTTTTGATAAATTCCGTTCTTACCTTGTTCTTTCTAAAACTGTAGTCTATACATTTCATGCAGCTATTAGATACCTCTTCAAGAAACAAGACGCAAAACCCCGTTTGATCAGATGGATTCTACTCCTCCAAGAGTTCGACATTGAAATCAAAGACAAAAGAGGAGCAAAAAACACTGCTGCAGATCATCTTTCACGCCTAGAAGACCCAGCTTTTGTCACAGCCCCCGATCCCTAGTTCCCGGGAACGGCCGGCCGTGAGCCAGTTTCGGTGGTATCACGTTTATTTATTCAATTTGGCAGCGGAAATTTTCATCAGGACCGTAGTTAGGAAATATTTAATCAGAGTAAACCACCTCGTTTAATAATATTAAACATATGGGTAAAACCCAAGTTTTCAATACACACATTTCATAGGAATAAATCCTATTTATTTAATAAAAACATCCATTTTATTCTTAGGTAACTTTATTGCCACTTTTCCAAGCCTTCAGTGCTGTCCAGCTGGCTTCTATTTGGCTTTCACATTTTGTTACCTGAAACGCGTTTTAAAAACATTTTGTCAGTGGGAAATACTGGTGAGTGAATCCCAGTTTAATCAGGTTTAAATAAAATCAATTTGCAGTATTGAGGGCACATCCGCAATTACATTTGTATCCAAGACATCACAATTAACATCAGTGGTACGGTCATACTCAACTTATGGGATGTTACCACACCAGTAACCAATTTTGTATACAAAACCCCAACATACCCACTATAATTGTATTCTTTACAAATACTCAATAACTGCTTTGTATATATTTAATAAAGTGAGGTTTTGTAGAAACATTTTATAAAAAGGAGATTACTCACTTTGCTGTTTTAGGTTATTCTTTAGGGTTTCCTGGTGAATATCTATAATTTACACAAATGCACGTGTGTTAGTATAATAACCCATTTTAACATTAGTAATACCCTCCCCGATACGACATTCCAACGACTACGTCGGGCAGAACCACGACAGCCGTTACGGAACCCTAGATCAATCGGGCAGCGTATCTAATACATCTCCAGGGGTTATAATACTTACATCGTAGCAGAACCTCGCTAATTAGGGGGTATAATGCCCGGGTATAGTAACGCCACTACAGAAAATTAAGAAAGAAAGAAAGAAATTGAACGACAGACTGAAGGCCCGTTGCCTTCTATTTATAGTGCTGAATTCGGACTTCCAGGCGGCCCGCGTAAAGTAAGGCTAACCCTTACGCGGCCCGCGTCAACATGCGGTCAACCTATAGCTTAGCTGAGTCGTTTACTAGCTTGTCAGGGTGTTGGGCCACGTGGCGGCCCAGGGCCGTGCCAGATTTTGGGATACTCGCGGCCCGCATGAACTTAGACAAACTCATACGCGGCCCGCATGAACTAAAGAATTCAGCGGAGTCCGATTACACCCTAATGCGGCCCGCGTTAAGTTGAGGTGAGGTCCTACGCGGCCCACCTCAACTTAAGATTTAGTGTTTTTAATTTATTTTATATGTTATATTGTATTTTGGGCTCTGTTTTCATATACGGGGTGCATATAAAGACATGTTGATACATTTCAAGATATATTAGGGTGTCAAAATTATTATGAGGGTGTTGGTTTTACCGAGGGCTGTTATATCCTCCCCACCTTGTTTTAGAGCTCGTCCTCGACATCTACTGAAACAAGTGTGGATATTTCTTTTGCATTTCTGATTCAGGCTCCCATGTGTATTCAGGTCCTCTTTTGGAGTCCCACTTCACTTTGACTAGAACTAATCTCTTATGCTTGAGATTCTTAATTTTCCTATCTTCAATTTGTAGAGGCCTCTCTACAAATTTGAGTTGTTCATTTACCTCTATATCCTTGAGAGGTACTACGAGTGATTCATCAGCTAAGCACTTTTTGAGATTAGATACGTGAAATACATCATGTATTCCTGCCATTTCCTCTGGCAGTTGTAGCTGATAGGCTACAGGTCCTACTCTTTTAAGAATCTTGAAAGGTCCAATATACCTGGGGCTTAGCTTTCCTCTTTTGATGAATCTTACCACTCCTTTCCAAGGAGAGACTTTTAATAATACTTTATCTCCTACCTGAAATTCTAATGGTTTGCTTCTGTTGTTAGCGTAGCTCTTTTGTCGATAACGTGCTGCTTTTAGTCGTTCCTTGACTTGAATGATTTTCTCAGTTGTTTCTTGTACTATTTCAGGTCCAGATAGTTGCTTTTCTCCAATTTCTGCCCAACAGACTGGGGTTCTGCACTTTCGTCCATAAAGTGCTTCGAATGGTGCAGCATTGATACTTGTGTGATAACTATTATTATAAGAAAATTCTATCAAAGGTAAGTGTTCGTCCCAATTACCTCCGAAATCAATTACACAAGCTCTAAGCATGTCTTCCATCGTCTGGATTGTCCTTTCGCTTTGTCCATCTGTCTGAGGATGATAAGCTATGCTTAAATTTAACTTGGTTCCCATTGCTTTTTGGAAACTTGACCAAAAATGAGAAGTAAAACGGCTATCCCTATCAGAAACAATTGATAAAGGAATGCCATGTAAAGAATCGATTTCATTTATATACAATTTGGCTAATTGTCCCATACTAAAGGTTTCCTTCATTGGTAAGAAATGAGCTGACTTGTTAGCCTATCTACAATCACCCAGATTGTATCATTACCTTTTCTTGTTTTGGGCAATTTGGTAACAAAATCCATTGTTATCAATTCCCATTTCCAAACTGGCATTTCTAATTGTTGCAACAAACCTGAGGGTTTCTGATGTTCAGCTTTAACTTGTGAGCAAGTTAAACATTTAGAAACATAAGCTGCTACATCCTTTTTCATTCCTATCCACCAGAAATTTTTCCTTAAATCCTGGTACATTTTATCACTTCCTGGATGCATCGTATAACTAGATTTATGAGCTTCTTCTAATATACGGTGACGTAAATTTCCTAATTTAGGTATCCACATTCTCTTTTTATGGAACCTCCAAATTCCATCTGTTCCTTGTTCTAATTCCTTAATCATTCCTTTTAATTTTTCAGTATCCTCCTTGATTACTGATTATTGTGCTTTTCTAATTTGATCATTTAAATCTACTTGTAGATTTAATTTAAGAGAACGTACCCTTTTTGGCTTTTCGTGATACTTTCGACTTAAAGCATCAGCCACCACATTGGCTTTTCCTGCATGATACTGAATATCACAATCATAATCGCTAAGTAACTCCATCCAGCATCTTTGCCTCATATTCAATTCTTTTTGCCCAAAAACATACCTTAAACTCTTATGATCTGTGAATATGGTAAACTTACTACCATAAAGATAATGTCTCCAAATCTTAAGGGCAAAAATTATAGCTCCTAATTCCAAATCATGGGTTGAATAATTTTCTTCATGATTTTTAAGTTGTCTAGAGGCATAAGCTATAACTTTTTGATGTTGCATTAATACACATCCATATCCTAACTTAGAAGCGTCACAAAAGACTACAAAGTCTTCAGTTCTTTCTGGTAATGCTAGTATGGGTGTATGGGTTAATCTTTGCTTAAGTATTCTAAAGGCTTCTTCTTGTTTTGGTCCCCATTCAAACTTAACAGATTTACAGGTTAACTTAGTTAAAGGAATGGCTATTTTAGAAAAATCTCGAATAAATCTTCTATAATAACCGGCCAATCCTAAGAAACTTCTAACCTCAGTTGGTGACTCTGGGGTTTTCCATTGGGTAATTGCCTCGATCTTTGTTGGATCCACATGAATTCCTTCATGGTTAACTAAATGTCCGAGGAATTGCACCTGTTTTAACCAAAATTCGCACTTTGAAAACTTAGCATAAAGCTTTTCTTTTCTCAATAAACTTAAAAGTAATTGCAAGTGCTTTGCATGCTCTTCTTTACTTTTAGAGTAAATTAGAATATCATCTATGAAGACAATTATGAATTTATCCAAATATGGTTTACATATTCGGTTCATCATGTCCATAAATGCGGCTGGGGCATTGGTTAAACCAAATGGCATGACAGTAAATTCATAATGACCATACCTTGTTCTGAATGCGGTTTTAGGAATGTCCTCTTCCTGTACCTTTAATTGATGATATCCTGATCTTAAATCGATTTTAGAGAAAAATCGAGCTCCTTGATGTTGATCGAATAAATCATCGATCCTCGGTAATGGATACCGATTCTTAATCGTGACTTTGTTCAATTCACGGTAGTCAATGCACATACGCATTGATCCGTCCTTCTTTTTAACGAATAAAATGGGCGCTCCTCATGGCGATGAGCTTGGCTGTATGAATTCTTTCTCCAACAATTCATCTAGCTGGTTCTTCAGTTCTTGCATTTCCGCGGGTGCCAAACGGTACGGTGCTTTGGCAATCGGTGCTGTCCCAGGTAACAGGTGAATTCTGAATTCAACTTCCCTGTCTGGCGGTAGTCCTGGCAATTCTTCAGGAAAGACATCTGAAAACTGGGACACTACTGGAATGTCTTTTAACTCTTTTCCTTTAGTGTTAGTGATTATAGAAATCAAATACACTATTGATCCTTTCCTTATATAACTTGCAGTTTTCATCACAGAGATGAATTTAGTGGATCTAGATGGTTTATCTCCTTTAATTGTGATCTTTTCACCTCTTGGTGATTTTATCTGAATTGACTTTTGATCACATAAGATATTAGCTTTATTGGCTATTAACTAATCCATTCCTAATACGACATCAAATCCTACCAGATTCATTGGGTAAAGGTTTGCAATAAATTTTTGATTAAAAATTTCTATTCTTGCTCCTTGCAAGATTTCAGAAATCTTAACGGTTTCTCCATTTGCTGTCTCTACTAGACATTCTTGTGGTAGTTTAGTTAATGATTGATTTAGGAGTTTGCAAAATGAAGTATTAATAAAACTTTGGTTGGCACCAGAGTCAAATAATACTTTAGCAAAAATATCATTAACTAAAAACGTACCAGCAATGACGTCCGGAATCATTCTAGCTTCGTCTGCAGTTAGAACGAATGCTCTAGCATTTTTAGGATTTTTGTTGTTTGCAGCTGGAGCCAATTTCAGACAGTTTGTCCTGATGTGACCTTTTTCTCCACAATTGAAACACATTCCACAACTGGATTTCTTCTTGCAATTCTCTTCCTTGTGTCCTGGGGCTTTGCAAAAATTACAGTAAGTAGAGCATCTTCCGGAATGCTTCTTTCTGCAGGCTTTGCAGTATGGTGCAGAGGTAGAACCTACATTCCTACGATTGGAATTCCCAGAACGGAATTCTTGAGTAAGCTTTTGGGTTAGGTTTCTCCTCTGATCTTCTTCTCTAGTTCTCACTAGTTCATCAGTCAAGGTATTGGCTAGTTCTACAGTTTCTTTTATGGTTTGGGGTCTAGCTGCCTTGACTACATGTCTAATCTCTCCAATTAATCCCCAGATGTAACGGGAGATTAACATTGGTTCAGGTGAAGCAAGGGTTGGTACTATCCTAGCATATTCAAAGAATGTGGTAGTGTAACCTTTACTGTCTACCCCGGTCATTCTAAGATTCAGGAACTTATTTGCTATCTGTTCCTTTTCATTGGGAGGGCAGAATTTCCTTTCTACCATACTTTTGAATTCCTCCCATTCCATATTATAAACCCTATCACTTCCTCTTGACTGGAGGATAGTGTTCCACCATTCTAGGGCTGCATTTTTAAACAGATTTGAAGCAAACATTATCTTATCTTCTTCAGCACACTTGCTTATTTTCAGAACGGCCTCAGTTTTCTCTATCCAGCGTAGGGCTGCAATGGGTCATTCATTGCCCGAGAATTCTATTGGCTTACAGGACCAGAATTCTTTGTAAGAACAACCATATGGCATGGTTCTTCTTCTTTTGGGAATGGGCGCTTGAAGTACGGGTCCATTGTTCACGCTGTTTTCCAGTTCACTTGGTCGTTTACTACTATGCTTACTTTTATTATTCGCTTCCTGAACTGTTTGAATAATAAATGGCATTGCATCTATAATTCCTTGTGCCACTATGTGTTGAATGGCACTATTATCCATTTGGTTCCCATTGTTATTGTTGTCCGGATTCTCATTAACCACGTTAATGTTACTCTGGTTATCGTTATTCAGATTATGTTGATTTTCCTCGTCGGCCATCTGAATTTTAAACAATTACCAAATATTAATATCACAATTAATATTTGAATATAGCCAATCACATGACACGCATTTTTAACCAAAAGCGTCGAGCATTGCGACTTTTACTCTATTTATATAGTATGCATCATTACACACTAGTACTAAAATTTAAATTACAATATCGACTGAAATGTAAAGCTACAATACTAATAGTAGGCATCCGTAGTGTTTTTTTTTCTAACACATACACACATATATTTTATTATTATTACTACTACCGTTCCTGTCATCACATTCACTGATATGGATTCATCCAAAAATCCATATTACGCTCATCGTATTTCCATACGAGGCGTTCTCCCACCTGTCGCATTCTCTCACTGCTTTCTAAAATTTTCTCCCCAAAAGTCCTAAGTTCTTGGACATTTTCTGCACTCATTGGGGGTGCAGGTTCTAGGACTGGGTTTGGAATATAGGGTGCGGGTTCCTGATATGGAGGCATAGGGGCCTGGTACGGGTATGGATTCTCTAAAATTTCCCTAACATATGCATCACTAATGTTGTAGGGATCTTGAGGATCTAACCTTGGGTAAGCTCCTAAGTTGGGCATTGGCACATTTTCCTGTATTGGGTTCTGTTGCACGTAGTCCCTAACATCGTCCCACCAGGGGTCGTAGTTGTTTGGGTCTAGGGGATCTGGTGCAGGTACCCTAGGTATCTCCTCTGGGTTGTAATCAGGCATTTCTATCTGGTTTTCTACTTCCATGGGTTGGTCAGGAATTTGTGGTTGGGGTGCTAGCATTTGTTCCAGGTTTGGGTCAGCAACAGTGGTTGCTAAAATATGGATATTAGTGATACCCCTATTGAGCATATCCTGATTATAAGCATCAGTCTCTCTTTTTGCTGCGGCTAACACTCGCTGCTCCTGCAACTTTTTCATTCTTTTCCTACGCTCGTGCGCTCCCCTACTGAACCATCCCCTCTTTTTCTGAGGAAATGGCTCTTCATACTGAGCCTTAAACACAAAGATTCCTTCTTCTGTGTCAGCAGAATACCCTGAGAGGGCAGGCTGAGAAGAGGAGGTGCCTTCGCTCCTAGGCGAACCAGACAGTTGACGATAGGTGTCAGAAGGTCCTTGGTGGCTCATACTGTAAACTAACAAATAGTCAGATAACACATAGCAAGAAATACAATTATACACGTATTTCCATAATTTATTTCCTAACACTTTGAATTTTGATGTCAACAGAACACTTCTGTGGCTGAATCAGTGGCATAGCTCTGATACCACCTCCTGTCACAGCCCCCGATCCCTACTTCCCGGGAACAGCCGGCCGTGAGCCAGTTTCGGTGGTATCACGTTTATTTATTCAATTTGGCAGCGGAAATTTTCATCAGGACCGTAGTTAGGAAATATTTAATCAGAGTAAACCACCTCGTTTAATAATATTAAACATATGGGTAAAACCCAAGTTTTCAATACACACATTTCATAGGAATAAATCCTATTTATTTAATAAAAACATCCATTTTATTCTTAGGTAACTTTATTGCCACTTTTCCAAGCCTTCAGTGCTGTCCAGCTGGCTTCTATTTGGCTTTCACATTTTGTTACCTGAAACGCGTTTTAAAAACATTTTGTCAGAGGGAAATACTGGTGAGTGAATCCCAGTTTAATCAGGTTTAAATAAAATCAATTTGCAGTATTGAGGGCACATCCGCAATTACATTTGTATCCAAGACATCACAATTAACATCAGTGGTACGGTCATACTCAACTTATGAGATGTTACCACACCAGTAACCAATTTTGTATACAAAACCCCAACATACCCACTATAATTGTATTCTTTACAAATACTGAATAACTGCTTTGTATATATTTAATAAAGTGAGGTTTTGTAGAAACATTTTATAAAAAGGAGATTACTCACTTTGCTGTTTTAGGTTATTCTTTAGGGTTTCCTGGTGAATATCTATAATTTACACAAATGCACGTGTGTTAGTATAATAACCCATTTTAACATTAGTAATACCCTCCCCGAGACGGCATTCCAACGACTACGTCGGGCAGAACCACAACAGCCGTTACGGAACCCTAGATCAATCGGGCAGCGTATCTAATACATCTCCAGGGGTTATAATACTTACATCGTAGCAGAACCTCGCTAATTAGGGGGTATAATGCCCGGGTATAGTAACGCCACTACAGAAAATTAAGAAAGAAAGAAAGAAATTGAACGACAGACTGAAGGCCCGTTGCCTTCTATTTATAGTGCTGAATTCGGACTTCCAGGCGGCCCGCGTAAAGTAAGGCTAACCCTTACGCGGCCCGCGTCAACATGCGGTCAACCTATAGCTTAGCTGAGTCGTTTACTAGCTTGTCCGGGTGTTGGGCCACGTGGCGGCCCAGGGCCGTGCCAGATTTTGGGATACTCGCGGCCCGCATGAACTTAGACAAACTCATACGCGGCCCGCATGAACTAAAGAATTCAGCGGAGTCCGATTACACCCTAATGCGGCCCGCGTTAAGTTGAGGTGAGGTCCTACGCGGCCCGCCTCAACTTAAGATTTAGTGTTTTTAATTTATTTTATATGTTATATTGTATTTTGGGCTCTGTTTTCATATACGGGGTGCATATAAAGACATGTTGATACATTTCAAGATATATTAGGGTGTCAAAATTATTATGAGGGTGTTGGTTTTACCGAGGGTTGTTATAGCTTTGGAGGCAACCAGGGATGAGCAGATAAACGAAAAATTTCCCACAGAGTCCTTGGAAATGATGGAGAGTAGACAAGAACCATGGTATGCCGACTATGCTAATTATTTAGCTAGTGGTGTAGTCACCAAAGGATGGCCGCATCACCAAAGAAAGAAATTCTTTGCTGATGTAAAACATTACTTTTGGGAAGACCCTTATCTTTTCAAAATGTGTGCCGACCAACTCATCCGAAGGTGCGTCCATGGTAATGAAGCACGAAGAATTCTCCGTCATTGTCATGAAGGTCCATATGGAGGACATCATGGTGCCGCTAGTACCGCACGAAAGGTATTTGATTCAGGATTTTATTGGCCAACCATTTACAAAGATGCACAAGATCTTGTAAAGACATGTGATGCTTGCCAAAGATCAGGTAATATTTCTTCCAAAAACGAAATGCCTCAAAACGGCATTCTCGTTTGTGAAATTTTTGATGTGTGGGGACTCGATTTCATGGGACCCTTCCCACCGTCAAAAGGAAACAAATATATACTTGTAGCAGTAGATTACTTGTCTAAATGGGCAGAGGCCGAAGCTCTTCCAACAAACAATGGAAGAGTGGTGGTAAAATTTCTGAAAAAGTTATTCTCTCGTTTTGGAACACCAAAAGCTTTGATAAGTGATAGAGGTACCCATTTTTGCAATCATCAACTCGAAAAAATATTAACAAGATATGGGGTCTATCACCGGGTCTCAACAGCATATCACCCTCAAACAAATGGGCAAGCCGAAGTGACTAACCGAGGTTTAAAACAAATACTTGAAAAAACCGTAGGGTTAAATAAAAAGGAATGGGCTGATAAATTAGATGATGCTTTATGGGCTTTTCGAACTGCTTATAAAACCACTATAGGCACAACCCCATATAAGCTCGTCTATGGAAAAAGTTGTCACTTACCAGTAGAAATAGCTCACAGGGCCTACTGGGCAATAAAAAGCGTAAACTTAGACTTAGAAACTGCAGGTAAAAATCGATTCTGTCAAATGAATGAATTAGACGAATTAAGGAATTATGCGTACTCTAACTCCGAGATTTATAAGGAAAGAATGAAAAATTTACACGATAAATATATTAAGTCTAATGAATTTCGGGTAGGGGACCAAGTTCTTTTGTTTAATTCACGACTTTGATTATTTCCTGGTAAACTAAAATCTAGGTGGTCAGGACCTTTTTCCATCACCCATGTTTTTCCTCACGGTGCAGTAGAAATTAAAGCTCGAAATGGTATTCCATTTAAAGTCAATGGCCAACGGCTAAAACTCTACCGAGGATCCATTGAGGATGAAGAAGAGGAGATCTCGCTTCAAACGGTTAATGAATGAGAAGCATCCACATCATACCCGAAATGTTGCAAACAAACAAGTATACATCCAAACCGGTAAGTCTTCTAACCATGTTTTCGGAAAAATGGGCACTCACATGAGCACACCTAAGAAAAAGGGGTTTTCAAAATTTTTGCTCGGCACGCGGCCGTGTCCGCTAGACACGGGGCCGCGTCGACGCAACTGACGGGATAAAACCCCCATTTCATAACAGTTACCTCATTCTACACGCCCCGTTTTGCCGAAAACGCTCTGGTTCAAGGCGATTTTCCGTAGATTTCCGACGTTACTTCCACGTTTGACAACATCAAGGTATGATTCTATCATCATTAGTAGTTAGATTAGTTATTTGCATGTAGTAGAAACATCAAAATTTGCGGAACAATCTAGGGTTCTTCAAGTTCATCCGGATCGAACTTCAAATTTTTGATGTAATCTGTTAGTATTAGTCTAGATTAGTATAATGGGAAGTAAATACACTTGTATTGTTGATAGATTTGTCCGATTTCTCACAAAAACCTCAAACCCTTGTTTTTGAACCGAAAAAGATGAAATTGGAAGGGTAAACGGGTTATTTTGGGAAAAACGGCACTTGGGGTTTCATTTTCGGGGGAAACCGCACCTAGTTGGCCAAAAAGTTTTAGATTTTCAGGATCGGAACGAAAAATGAAGTTTTTTGGTTACAGACGTCTGGACACGGGGCCGTGCCCGCTGAACACGGGGCCGTGTCCAGTCCACTGTTTGCAGTTTCTTTAAAAATCTCATTGTTTCGTGCTAATTTTTGGTGTATTCTTTCAGATGGCAAAGTTCACAAGGTTCAACGCAAGTGAACTCGATGCTAGGGCAAGATACGAGCTACTTCAAACAAGGCCCGAGGAGTACCCCAGACGAGCATGCACGGACCTGTTAACCTTGGTAAACCAGTTGGACCGATTCAACAACATCGTTACGGGACCACTAAGGGTTGCATTAACCACTCGGCTTAGGTCGGTGCATCAATGCACCTTGGAGTTCTATAGCACTTTTACCTTTACTTCAAGGTGTGACCCATTTGACAATGAAGGGGTTGCATTTCGGTGTGGGGGGACAAGGTACTCGATCTCTATGGCACAATTTGGAGCAATTGTGGGACTGTACGGGAAGAGGAATCGGGAAATGAGGAAAATACCGGGGGATTAAGAGATTTGGATGAAAATGAACGTCAAGCTGCATGGGCTCAAATCGGTGAAGGAATCTACAACCCTAGCAGCACCAAGAGTACTAAGCTGAGGGACCCACTTTATCGTTACATTCACAGGCTCCTCACCTACTCTCTTAGCCAATGACACGATAGTAGTGGCGTTGTAGAATTGAAAGATTTGGTTGTCCTTCACTGTATCCACAACCGGAAGCCTCTCGATGTTCCATATCTCCTGCTACGAAACATGCATCTCAACCGCCTTGCTCGTGCTCCAACACCTATATTCTTTGGAGGGTGGGTGTACCGTCTCTTCAAGCACTTCACACATATCCCAAGGTCCTTTGAAAGAAGCCCATGGTCGGGGCGAGTTGACTATCACATTTGCCGAGCCATGAACTTACTTTATGAGGCAGAAGACGGGACAGTGAGCTTCCAAAGGACGCAAGGCTATGCATGGAACCCGCAGGAGGCCCTAGTTCTTCACGCACCACCTCCACACTACCAATATCAACCCCATGGTGATCCGGGTCAATCCTCCTCACAAGGAGGCGGTTTTCCTAACTTTCAAAGCTTGCATGATCTTTTGCAGGAAAACCTCATGTGTACCAGGAACACCTACAACCTTGCCAACAATACATACCACCGGGTCGGCGCTATCGAACGCAACATCAACGATATACAAGACGATATCGGTAGCATCCGGGAGTACATGGCGGGTCAGGGGAATGGAGGTGATGATAGAGATGAGGACATGGAGTAGGGGGTTTGAAGGAGCAGGAGCGGGTTGATAGCGAGCCCACAGGTTTAAGTCCCTTTTTATCTATCGAACAGTTTGTGGCCTGCGTGCCAAGTGTTGAACAATTTACTTTCCTTGACTACTTTTATTTTCTGCTTTATTTTTCTTTTACTTTATGCTTGGAACAATTAACTATGGTAATGTAGGATGTTTGGGTTGCTTAGTGTGGTAATAAGTGATGAAACAGGTACAAACCAAGGCTTAGAGTGCTAAGCCTTAGCACTCATAAGGCCAGGATGGAAAAACCGGAGGAAGGAACCTGTTTTTCAGGCTTACAGACTGTCCACACGGAGACGTGTCCAGCCGACACGCCCCCGTGCTCACCTCCCAGGACTGCTGTCTGGTTACTTTCCTGCAAGTTTTTATTAGGCACGGGGCCGTGCCTAACCAACACGCCCCCGTGTTCGCCTTCTGTAAGTTTTCGTTACTGGCAGTTCACCACGGGGTCGTGTCCAGAGGACAAGGGGTCGTGTCCAGACTGCCAGTAACATAAAATCTTTGCTTTTAACACCATATTACACATCTAATCAACCTAAAAATTTATTTTTGGGACACATTGAGGACAATGTGTAATTTAAGTGTGGGGGGATGCTAAAACCTTGAAATTTTGCAAGTCCTAAAAACAAGCCTTACACAAAACTCTATTGGAACCGCTAATCACCCCAAATTTTTTTCAAAATTTTCAATTTTTCTTTACTTGTCTAAAGTTTAAGTTGGGAATTCTAAGATTAATAAGGTTATATTTTTACAAGTTTACAACCAATAGCATCGTGATAAAAAGAACCAACATACGAAAATTACGAAACGACATGACAAGCTTAAGTTAAAATTTGATTATATATACTTGATCACATAGAAAAACCCATTCCCACAAAAAGTGAGTTTTGAGCCTTTATTGAGCATACAAATACACATCTAGACTAAATGCTCATTTTTCGTTTCTTGTGTGAATAGCCGCTTGGTTCTTACGACTCTAGAACTTGCCATGACGATTCATTCCCGGTCCTTACCAACTTAAACCCAAGTAAGTAAATGATGGAGGCATTAGGACTAACCCTTTTTCTTTCAAAACCATTATTTTCATTTTTCTTTTCACCCACCTAAAAACTCCCCCTAGTTAAACCCTTTGAGCCTAAACCTTTCATTTCTTTACCCTAAAAACCCCTTTACCCACCAAAACCCGTTTTATATTTTTTACCTTTTATTTTAGTAACAAGCTCGGTTTTCGTGTGACTTAAAAAAAATGATGAAGTTTGAAATAAACAAACAAAGCTCTTAAAACAAAAAGCTTGTTTGAAGAAATACTTCACTAAAAAATAAAAAGTCACTAAAACAAAATGTTTTACGAAAACCGACGCTTTTTACGCTTTTCGCCCTTTTCTACTAACCACTAACCCATTCACCCACCTTTAGCCCAAGCCTTTACCCAAAAAAGTCCTCTTGATATTTACAAAGGTAACAAGTTAAAAAGGAGGAGGATTGATTGCTTGGCAAGCTTATGGTAGGAATAAGTTCCATGCCGCTCTCGAGTGATTCACTAAAAATACACCTTCGGCCGAGTGTGAGTGATTTCTCCCGTGAGGTATGTGAACTTGTATATAAATGGAATTTTAAAAAAGGCATGTTATGCCCAAATAAATAATTTATCCTATGAAACGTTCTAAATAAATCATAACGAATAGGATTGTAAATAAATAAAAATAAAACCCGAAAAGATCTTGGATTCCCGACACTCTATGACAAGCCAAAACCTTCTCTTCCACCCATTCCATTTGGGAGTGTAAGCCACATATTAAAGAGTTTTGCTTGAGGACAAGCAAAAATTCAAGTGTGGGGGTATTTGATGTGTGTAAAATGCAACATATAAAATACATCAAATAAGACATAAAACTAACCCTTTTTAAGTACTAATGTTGGAAAAAGAGTGCTTTTGTCTTCCTTTTGTATTTTCAGGATTAAATGAGCTCAATTTCACAAAAGAAGCAAAAAGACAGCTAAATCTAACATAAATACAAGAAAAGGAACACAAGTGGATTGCCCGACCCCTCAACGGCATCCTCCCAAGCAAAATAGAGAAGACAGAAGACTGAACACACCCCGTGCTCAGCCAGCATGGGGCCGTGCCCAAGAAGCAGCAGAAAAGACAAACCTATAGAAGCTTTTATTGCCCACCACGGGGCCGTGTCCAGCGGACACGGGGGCGTGGCGAAAGTACAGCAGACGCATTAATTGTAATTGCGAATTACAATTAATGAAGAGAGCGAGTGTCAGACAGGCACGGGGGCGTGTCCAGCGGACACGGGGCCGTGCCCAGCCTTCTGTTCAGCCTATAAATAGGAGTGCTTGGTTTCATTGCAACTCATCCCTTGGCACACCACCTCTCTCACACTTCATCCACCACCCACCACCACCATAACACCATCATCCATTGTCCATAATAGAGTGTGTGAGTCGTCTCGGGATCCAAGATTGATCGTAAGAGTTCTTGACAATCAAGGCCATGTTTGCCTAAGTCTCTTACATCACTTGGTGAAGACAAGTGTTTAGTATAATACTTTTTATTTTTAATCTTTTGCACTTTTTATTTGGTTTTGTATTAATGACTTTAATAACTAGTTGCTTATGTTGAAGGTGATCTTTCCTTATCGTTTGTCCATGGTGTCTTGGCATTATTTTACTGTCTATATAAAATAAAAGATTTTCACCATTCATATCTCCACGGTCTATATGGAGGTATGTTGGCTACCTGGTCGGGGGTTAAGGGAACGGTTTGGTAAGGGTCTTGCCCTTGTTCAGCGTTTAGAGGTCCTGCAAGGGACCTGGGTCAAATTTAGTAGGATCTCCTTCAATACCCATAGGTATTGGATGGCGGGGATCCAAACTCTTTGACCCCCTCATAAGTTAACTACTATTAATACTATAACCCGGCTATTTAGGACTGTATCCCTGCTGACTCAGGCTACTTAGTCGAGGGTAACGTCACCGCCAAAAGCGGGGCCTACCATAATTTGCATTAATAACTTAATTCATTATCTTCCAATAATCCAACCCTTTAGGATTGTATCCTTGCTGACTCAAACTACTGGGTTGAGGGTAACGTCGCCTTCAAAAGAGGGGCCTACTACAATAACTAAGATAATCTCTTAAACAAGTGCAAAAGTGCAAAAATAATCAAAGGTTATACTAATACACGAGTCGGATCCAAGTGATTCATCTTGTCTATCTGTTTTTATTTTTATTTCATTTTTCAGCATTTAGATAGTTTTTATTTTCTTAGTTTAAAAACCTTTTCTAACTTTTTGATTTGATTAGACGTTGAGGATAAACCGGTACTAAAAGCTCTTGTGTCCTTGGACGACCTCGGTATCTTACCAACACTATACTACGTCCACGATGGGTGCACTTGCCCATATGTGTGTTTAGTGTTAGTAAATATCGTGTTTTATAAATTTAAAACTTGGCTAAAAGTGTAAAAAGGGCTTAAAATATACAAAAAAATATAACACACTTCACGCACATCAGCGCCCAGCTCGATTCCCATTTCGCTAATCTCCCAGAAATGTCAGGTTTGGATAGGATCGGGCTGATCCTGTAATTGGTTAACACCGTGATGACATGGTTTGCGAAGTATCATCGCAACCGTCTTGAAGCGTGTACTAGTGCTAATACCAATTTCTCCATTATTGAATATCTTGTCTCTGGGTCGTTGAGCATCTTGCTGATGTACTAGATGAGTGTTTGAGCCCCCTCCCGCTCCACTATCAGTACCGCATCTACCGCGTTGTCTGCGGCAGATAGGTATAATATGAGTGGTTCATCCTTGCGTGGTGCGGTTAGAGTTGGGAGTTGTATCAAACACTCCTTCATTTCCCGGAAAGCATTTTCGGCCTCTGCGGTCCACTGGAATTGTTCTTTCTTTAAACAGTTCCGCAGGGTTTTGATGAAAGGATATGACTTAGCTGCATGGTTGGCTAAGAATCTATTTAGTGCGGCTAGCCTGCCGGCCAGCCGTTGCATTTCTTTCATCGTTGAAGGCGATGGCATGCGCTCGATCGCCTGAACCTTTTCCAGGTTTACCTTGAATCCATCTTTGGTTGCGATGAATCCAAGGAATTTGCCTTTTTCCATTCCAAACGAGCATTTCCCTGGATTGAGCTTTATGTTAACGCTTCGCAGAGTTTGGAATGTTCGTTCAATATCAGTGAGCATGGTATCTTCCTCCATGCTCATGACGACTAGATCGTCCATGTAGATTTCGACACTTTTGCTTATTTGCCCGCGGAAAGTGTCGTTCATCAGTTTTTGATAGGTTGCGCTCGTGTTACGCAACCCGAACGACATTTTTATATAACAATAATTCCCGGTGGGAGTGCGGAATGCCGTTTTGTCTTCATCCTCGATTGCCATCTGTACTTGGTGGTAGCCTTTATAACAATCGAGGAAATACTTCCATCTGAAAGGTGCGA
Source organism: Helianthus annuus (assembly GCF_002127325.2). Classification (NCBI taxonomy): domain Eukaryota; kingdom Viridiplantae; phylum Streptophyta; class Magnoliopsida; order Asterales; family Asteraceae; genus Helianthus; species Helianthus annuus. The sequence goes on from NC_035445.2 coordinate 137,388,485, forward strand.
GGTTATCGACTTTTTCGTCGATTTCCGGAAGTGCGTAACAATCCTTGGGACAGGCTTTGTTGATGTCTTTGTAATCGACGCACATGCGCCAGCCCCCGGATAGTTTCTCTACCATGACTGGGTTAGATAACCAAGTCTGGTATTTAACTTCCCGCAGGATGCCTACGGAGAGCAGTTCTTCCACCTGCTCATGCATCGCCTGGTTTTTAGCGGATCCAAGGTGGCGTTGGCCTTGGATCACCGGCTTAATACCTGGCATGGTATTTAAGCAATGTTGCGCGATTTCACGCGGGACCCCAGTCATGTCTGCGAGTGTCCACGCGAAAATGTCTTGGTTCCTGAAGAGAAGCTGCTTCAGGTGTGCTTTGGTGTTAGGGGACAAGGCATGGCCCAACGTAACCTTTTGTTCTGGGTATCTCGCGTTGAGAACCCATTTTTCTGGTTAGTTGTTGCGGGTAGGCCTTGCTATCTTGGTCAGACGTATTTCGTCCGACATCATGACGTCTCTGCGTGCGTAGATTATCGCGACCCCTGTTTCGGTTGGGAAACCGACAACAGAGTGGGGTACAGATGTAATCATGTTGAAATCCCCTTGGGATTCTCTGCCAAGGAGTACGTCATATTTGGAAGTATGAGGTAAAACCATGAAGTTTACCTCTTCTGTTCGTGTGTGCCTTCCGCTGGTAAGGCGCACAGGAAACGTAATTTGGCCTAGGGGAAAGACAGTTTCCCCTGCGAACCCGGCCAACGGGTAGTCCACTGCTTGCAACCGATCTTTGTCCTCCTGATCGAACTGGTTGAAGCATTGCTCATAGATGATATCGGAAGTACTGCCCGGGTCGATGAATAGACGCTCGGTGCAGTAATGAGCCAGTTGGCCTGTAATAACGACGGCGCATCTGTCGCGCGGGCCGCCTCGGACTTTTGGAAAGACGACTTGGTCGTCTTTCCAGTCATTGTCCGGTCTTCTCGCCGCCTTGCGCGGCCTACCTTTACCTCTGTTGATCATGTGGGTTGAGGCCACATACATGGTCCTCTTCCCTTAGTAGGTGCCTTCGCCATGAGGGGTGATGCGCTTGGTGGGTTTCTGCCCACCTGGCAAAAGATGTTGCAGTTTCCCCTCTTTTAAGGCTCGCTCAATCTCCAGACGGAGACTGATGCAGTTGTTTGTGGTGTGGCCCGAGTCCTTGTGATACTCACAATAGAGAGTGAGATCTTGATTTTTCTTGGACTTCATTGGTTGGGCCGGTCGCAAGAGCTGTGCGTCCGTAAGAAGGACTTCGCTTGGCGACACAGTGATCTCGGTCCAGTTGCGGTCCCGAGAATCTTTCTTTGACGCCCGGTTGTCCCGTTGGGGATTGTGGTTCCTTGGGTCAAACGGGTTGGTCCGCGGGAAGTATGGTTTAGAAATGCTGTCGCGATTTCCAGCGTCCCGGTTGCGTTTATTGTTACGCTTGGAACCCTGGTGGGAGGTTTCGGCTTTGGGCTCTGCCTTTGCCATATGCGGTTCAAGGGACCGCTGCGTCTGGGCGTATGTCTTGACTGCGGCCATGACATCTTCCCATTTTTTAGGCAAGCCCTCCTTGCCAGAGATGGTCATAACCATCTGCTTGTCCCTGACGGCCTTGATGAAATGGTTCCGTGCCATTTGGTCTGCCACGTCACCTATCTCCAGGCACTCTTTATTGTATCGGCCGACGAATGCTTCTAGAGATTCGTCGTCCCTGCGCCAGATATTCATGACGTCCAACGAATCACGTTCGTGACGTCGTTGCTGGCTGAAATGAGCGAGGAACTTTGCATACAAGTCCTCGAATGAGGCCAGTGATGCCACTGGCAAAGAATCGAACCAAGCCCTGGCCAGACCTGTGAGGGTCTGGGGGAAAATTGCACCAAGTGGGTTCATCCCACTGGCCGTTGCATTCCGCGCCCATGAAAACGTTCATGTGGTCGTCCGGGTCGGACGAACCGTTGTATTTCCCAACATTAAATGGGAATTTTGTTGTGGTGACATGGGCGTGGGCAATTCGCGGGGTGAACTTGGAGTTTTCGGCCGCAGCTTTCGGCCTGTAGGGCTGGTTCTTAGGGCGCTTTGCAGCCCTAAGGTATGTGTTGCGTGGATGAGTGGGAGGAATATAGTTGCGTCCTCCCGGTCTGCTGCTGGTGTCATGCGAATCCCCGCAATGTATGGTCGTCCGGGTCGTTACGGCCATAATCTTCATACTGGGGCACCGGTCCCAGCCGACTTTGGATGCCGGAACTGTGGTAGACTGTGGATTGCCGCCTGTTATCGCCTTAGGGGCCCAGGCGGCTTTGTATTGGGCCACTGGTGCGGGACCCATATGAGGAATCGTCGTCATTTATTGTGCGGACCTCACAGTAAGAAGATCCGCGGTCCTCACGCCTGCTTCTGGAGGCTGGACGTGAGGGTGCCCTGCCGTCATATTGTAAAATACGACCCGCAGGTGTATGTGGTGCCGGGGTAGGCCCGGCTTGTATTTGCGCTTCAGCGCAAGCTCGGTTATATGTTGCGGCCAGCAGGGCGGCCTGCTGGTCATACCAGGTGTGAGGGTCCATGTCCGGAGGGATCACAGATGCGTACTGTGATAGGTCGTGTCCGAACGTTAGGGATGGACCCCTTTGCGTTGATGTGCCAATGTGGCCCGGATTTAGGTCCAGGGGAGCAGTCCCCGCATTCCCTGGGTTGGTGGGGAGTAGATTATCCCCGGTAGTGTTCTTTTGGTGATCAGTCATGATCTTTTGAGAGGGAGAATGATGGTTGAAAAAGTGCTAAGAGTAGCAGTAGGCGCCAATGATGAAACAATGGTTAACCGGGCAGGGTTAACTCACTGGTCTCGTCAAGAAGGGTTAATCCCTTCCTCTCGAGGATCGCTGGCTGGATCACCGGTGGGTTGATCTCCTGCACAAGGAAACAAACCGTGACTCGTAACAAGGAGGATGGGGTGGGGGGTGCTCCTTGTTACCCCTCTCCGGCGTGAGAATCAGTAGTCTGCTTGGGAAGCAAAGTATGATAGTAGTAGTAGTGAGAGAGTTGTGAAGAGATACCTCAAACCTGGTTTGGGGTTGGTATTTATAGCCGAGGAGTGAAGGAGGAGGTGGATGGATAGACTGACGGCATGCTGCACCTTTGCAGGTGTGTCAGACATGTTGGACGGGGAGGCGACGCCACGTCAGTCTGTTGCTTACGTAGTCCTGACAGGCGGCTGCCATTGGTGCTACTTGCTCTGTGGTGTCAGTCCCACTTGACGAGTAGACAGGGTGCGGTGCAAGCCGCATCGCTGTTTGCGGTAACTGTAGATGTTCCCGCGTCTCACTGTTTGATCAAGAAATACGCGAGATGCGGTGCCAGGCCGCATCGTCGTCTGTGGTGACTGTTGCTGTTATCCAGCTTCTCTGTATTGATAGAAGTGTTCACTGGATGCGGTGCGAGGCCGCATCGCTGTGAATACTTCCGTTTTCATACACCAGATGCGGTGCCAGCCGCATCGCTATACCGTTCTCATATTCCAGGTAAGTCCTCCTCCATCATTGGACAGATTGGATTCAACCACTGTGTCGATGCGTACCCGCACGGACACAAGTAGGTTGTTAGCTAGTGGGGGTTTTGATAAGGGTAATAGTCACTCGCGGTCGATGCTGACGCGAGATCTGGGACCATACCCCTTCACAGTCCAATCAGCATGGGGGCATTATTGGGCGTTTTTGCAAAAGTGACGTGGTGGAATAATGCCCAATAACGCTCCATCCAATCATTACACAATTATTTATTTTTAAAAAAAAAACTTAAAATACTTCATTAAATTAAAAAAATTACAATACTAGAAACAAAAAAAATAAAAACCGATTAAACTTAAAAAAACGGAAATAAAAAAACTGGAAATAAAAAAACAAATAAAAACCACATGGGCCTAATTTGCTATTTTTAAACTTAAAATAAAACCACAGGGGCCTAGTTTGCCACTTTTAAACTTAAAAAGCACAGAGGTCACACTCTTCTTTGCCTTCTTTTTTGACCTCACTACCTTCTTCTTCTTCCTTTCTTCTCCCACACCTACAACTTAAAACTCCAAAAAAAACCTTTGCCAAAATCACTCTCTTCCTTTTCTTTTGTTTTTTTAATTAAAACTAATTATATACACATGGCAAGGTCTTATTGGGCAAACAAATAGAGTTTTGGGGGGCTTCGGCGTGTTTCAAAAAACGCCAAAGACCATTTTTTTCTTGAATCACGCCCCAAAACCCCGAGGGGGCGGCACCCAGGCGTTTCCCGACGTTTTTGGGCAATTTTTTTTAATAGATCACGCCCGAGTACGGGTGGTATAAGACCTGGACGATTATCCCTACCCTCTGTAGCTTACGGGTTTGCGTCCATCCCTGGTCGGGTATGGTCATAACTCCCATGATCATCATGACTCTCCACATAGACGTCATATCACTTAGCTCTAATCCACTATCTAAAACAATTACCATAAGGATGTGGTCATTAGGGGTGTTCAAAAAAATCCGAATCCGAAATATCCGAAAACCCGTATCCGAAATATCCGAATTTTCGGATATCCGAAAATCGGATAATTCGAAAATTCGGATTCGGATTCGGATTGTGATTTTGAGAATTTTCGGATAATCGGATTATCCGAAAATACCCGAAAATTTAATTTTTATTTTTTTCGGATATCCGGATATCCGAAGTATCCGAAAAATATCCGAAATATCCGAAAAACTATCCGAAATATCCGAAAAATATCCGAAGTATCCGAAAAATATCCGAAATATCCGAAAAAATATCCGAAATATCCGAAAAATATCCGAAATTTATATTCGGATATCCGAAAGTATCCGAAAAATCTGGTTCCAAATATTAAAAAGTAATAAAAAATAAAAATTAAATAAAAAATTGGATATTCGGATATCCGATTAGATATCCGAACCCGAATCCGAAATTTCGGATATCCGAAAATCGGATATCCGAACTTTTGGATTCGGGTTCGGATGTCAATATTTCACTATCCGAAATTTCGGATATCCGATTTTTGGATATCCGAAAACCGGATTATCCGATCTTGAACACCCCTAGTGGTCATGACTCAAACCACTATCCCTTTTATTATTTTAATTTATTTTTGAAAGTGTCAAAATCTAGAAAATGAAAAAAAAAGTGGCCTGTGCTAATCGTGCTTCAATCCACACCAACCAATATGAATCATTGAAGGGAGTGATATAGCTTTCCATTCATGTTCCTACATGTCAAATCATATTCAAACCACTACCCCACACCCTTAAGCCTAATGGTGATATTATACAAACGGTTAAAAACACTAAAACGCTAGGAACATATTTTAGCCATCAGATCAAACCAATCAAGGGACAAGATGGACGTGATGGCCTTTTTGTACTTAACTGAAACTTTCAAAAAGACGCGAAGTGTCACTAATGGTAAAATAGTAATTGTGCAATTACATAAGCAATTCAAAAGGCCACCGAAACCTGTAACTTCATTACAAACCTCCCCAACTTCCACGGAAAACGCGAAACACTAGATTACTTTCTGGCGTCTAAAGATCAAGCTCACCACAACCTTAAATATCAAAGTGAGTTATATATGTTGTAATATATTTGAGTTAATAGATGTCTGTGGCGTCAATATAATAAAACATTATTGATGTGCGCAAAATGCAACATATAAATTACATCAATTGTGGCATAAAACTAACCCCTTTTTAGTACTAATGTTGGAAAAAGTGTGTTTTTTGTCTTCCTTTTGTATTTTCAGGATTAAATGAGCTCAAATGAACAAAAGAAGCAAAAAGGCAACTAAATCTAACATAAATACAAGAAAAGGAATAAACGTGGCATGCCCGACCCCTCGACAACATCTTCCCAAGAAAAAACAAGAGAACAGAAGGCTGAACATGCCCCGTGCGCAATGAGCACGGGGGTGTGCCCAAGTGTCTGCAGAAAAGACAAAGTTGTAGAAGCTTCTATCACCCACCACGGGTGCGTGTCTAGCGGAATGGGGCCGTGGTCAACTCTAAGATTCGTAGAATCTAGGAAAATCTTGATAGTACAGATACACTTCTGCACACGGGGTCGTGCTCAGCGGACACGGGGGCGTGGTCAACTAATGCAGACAAACTGCAATTAATGAAGAAAGAGAAGATAGGTGGAGACGGGGCCGTGCCCAATGGACACGGGGCCGTGCCCGGGCCTCTGTGCAGGCTATAAATAGGGGTGCTTGGCTCATTTGCAAACCACCCATAGGCAAACCACCCCTCTCACACTTCACCCGACCCACCACCACCATCACAACCCACATCCACCACCATCATCCATCATCTATCATAGAGTGTGTGAGTAGTCTCGGGATCCAAGATAGATCGTAAGAGTTCTTGACAATCAAAGGCCATGTTTGCCTAAGTCTCTTACATCACTTGGTGAAGACAAAGTGTCTAGTGTAATACTTTTTATTTTTAACCCTTTCACACTTTTTATTTGGTTTTGTATTAATGACTTTAACAACTAGTTGCTTATGTTGAAGGTGATCTTTCCTTGTCGTTTGTCCATGGTGTCTTCGCATTATTTTTTACTGTCTATATAAAATAAAAGATTTTCACCATTCATATCTCCACGGTCTATATGGAGGTATGTTGGCTACCTGGTCGGGGGTTAAGGGAACGGTTTGGTAAGGGTCTTGCCCTTGTTCAGCGTTTAGAGGTCCTGCAAGGGACCTGGGTCAAATTTAGTAGGATCTCCTTCAATACCCATAGGTATTGGATGGCGGGGATCCAAACTCTTTGACCCCCTCATAAGTTAACTACTATTAATACTATAACCCGGCTATTTAGGACTGTATCCCTGCTGACTCAGGCTACTTAGTCGAGGGTAACGTCACCGCCAAAAGCGGGGCCTACCATAATTTGCATTAATAACTTAATTCATTATCTTCCAATAATCCAACCCTTTAGGATTGTATCCTTGCTGACTCAAACTACTGGGTTGAGGGTAACGTCGCCTTCAAAAGAGGGGCCTACTACAATAACTAAGATAATCTCTTAAACAAGTGCAAAAGTGCAAAAATAATCAAAGGTTATACTAATACACGAGTCGGATCCAAGTGATTCATCTTATCTATCTGTTTTTATTTTTATTTCATTTTTCAGCATTTAGATAGTTTTTATTTTCTTAGTTTAAAAACCTTTTCTAATTTTTTGATTTGATTAGACGTTGAGGATAAACCGGTACTAAAAGCTCTTGTGTCCTTGGACGACCTCGGTATCTTACCAACACTATACTACGTCCACGATGGGTGCACTTGCCCATATGTGTGTTTAGTGTTAGTAAATATCGTGTTTTATAAATTTAAAACTTGGCTAAAAGTGTAAAAAGGGCTTAAAATATACAAAAAAAATATAACACACTTCCGCACATCAGCGCCCAGCTCGATTGCCCATTTCGCTAATCTCCCAGAAATGTCAGGTTTGGATAGGATCGGGCTGATCCTGTAATTGGTTAACACCGTGATGACATGGTTTGCGAAGTATCATCGCAACCGTCTTGAAGTGTGTACTAGTGCTAATACCAATTTCTCCATTATTGAATATCTTGTCTCTGGGTCGTTGAGCATCTTGCTGATGTACTAGATGAGTGTTTGAGCCCCCTCCCGCTCCACTATCAGTACCGCATCTACCGCGTTGTCTGCGGCAGATAGGTATAATATGAGTGGTTCATCCTTGCGTGGTGCGGTTAGAGTTAGGAGTTGTATCAAACACTCCTTCATTTCCCGGAAAGCATTTTCGGCCTCTGCGGTCCACTGGAATTGTTCTTTCTTTAAACAGTTCCGCAGGGTTTTGATGAAAGGATATGACTTAGCTGCATGGTTGGCTAAGAATCTATTTAGTGCGGCTAGCCTGCCGGCCAGCCGTTGCATTTCTTTCATCGATGAAGGCGATGGCATGCGCTCGATCGCCTGAACCTTTTCCAGGTTTACCTTGAATCCATCTTTGGTTGCGATGAATCCAAGGAATTTGCCTTCTTCCATTCCAAACGAGCATTTCCCTGGATTGAGCTTTATGTTAACGCTTCGCAGAGTTTGGAATGTTCGTTCAATATCAGTGAGCATGGTATCTTCCTCCATGCTCATGACGACTAGATCGTCCATGTAGATTTCGACACTTTTGCTTATTTGCCCGCGGAAAGTGTCGTTCATCAGTTTTTGATAGGTTGCGCTCGTGTTACGCAACCCGAACGACATTTTTATATAACAATAATTCCCGGTGGGAGTGCGGAATGCCGTTTTGTCTTCATCCTCGATTGCCATCTGTACTTGGTTGTAGCCTTTATAACAATCGAGGAAATACTTCCATCTGAAAGGTGCGAGGTTATCGACTTTTTCGTCGATTTCCGGAAGTGCGTAACAATCCTTGGGACAGGCTTTGTTGATGTCTTTGTAATCGACGCACATGCGCCAGCCCCCGGATGGTTTCTCTACCATGACTGGGTTGGATAACCAAGTCTGGTATTTAACTTCCCGCAGGATGCCTACGGAGAGCAGTTCTTCCACCTGCTCATGCATCGCCTGGTTTTTAGCGGATCCAAGGTGGCGTTGGCCTTGGATCACCGGCTTAATACCTGGCATGGTATTTAAGCAATGTTGCGCGATTTCACGCGGGACCCCAGTCATGTCTGCGGGTGTCCACGCGAAAATGTCTTGGTTCCTGAAGAGAAGCTGCTTCAGGTGTGCTTTGGTGTTAGGGGACAAGGCGTGGCCCAACGTAACCTTTTGTTCTGGGTATCTCGCGTTGAGAACCCATTTTTCTGGTTAGTTGTTGCGGGTAGGCCTTGCTATCTTGGTCGGACGTATTTCGTCCGACATCATGACGTCTCTGCGTGCGTAGATTATCGCGACCCCTGTTTCGGTTGGGAAACCGACAACAGAGTGGGGTACAGATGTAATCATGTTGAAATCCCCTTGGGATTCTCTGCCAAGGAGTACGTCATATTTGGAAGTATGAGGTAAAACCATGAAGTTTACCTCTTCTGTTCGTGTGTGCCTTCCGCTGGTAAGGCGCACAGGAAACGTAATTTGGCCTAGGGGAAAGACAGTTTCCCCTGCGAACCCGGCCAACGGGTAGTCCACTGCTTGCAACCGATCTTTGTCCTCCTGATCGAACTGGTTGAAGCATTGCTCATAGATGATATCGGAAGTACTGCCCGGGTCGATGAATAGACGCTCGGTGCAGTAATGAGCCAGTTGGCCTGTAATAACGACGGCGCATCTGTCGCGCGGGCCGCCTCGGACTTTTGGAAAGACGACTTGGTCGTCTTTCCAGTCATTGTCCGGTCTTCTCGCCGCCTTGCGCGGCCTACCTTTACCTCTGTTGATCATGTGGGTTGAGGCCACATACATGGTCCTCTTCCCTTAGTAGGTGCCTTCGCCATGAGGGGTGATGCGCTTGGTGGGTTTCTGCCCACCTGGCAAAAGATGTTGCAGTTTCCCCTCTTTTAAGGCTCGCTCAATCTCCAGACGGAGACTGATGCAGTTGTTTGTGGTGTGGCCCGAGTCCTTGTGATACTCACAATAGAGAGTGAGATCTTGATTTTTCTTGGACTTCATTGGTTGGGCCGGTCGCAAGAGCTGTGCGTCCGTAAGAAGGACTTCGCTTGGCGACACAGTGATCTCGGTCCAGTTGCGGTCCCGAGAATCTTTCTTTGACGCCCGGTTGTCCCGTTGGGGATTGTGGTTCCTTGGGTCAAACGGGTTGGTCCGCGGGAAGTATGGTTTAGAAATGCTGTCGCGATTTCCAGCGTCCCGGTTGCGTTTATTGTTACGCTTGGAACCCTGGTGGGAGGTTTCGGCTTTGGGCTCTGCCTTTGCCATATGCGGTTCAAGGGACCGCTGCGTCTGGGCGTATGTCTTGACTGCGGCCATGACATCTTCCCATTTTTTAGGCAAGCCCTCCTTGCCAGAGATGGTCATAACCATCTGCTTGTCCCTGACGGCCTTGATGAAATGGTTCCGTGCCATTTGGTCTGCCACGTCACCTATCTCCAGGCACTCTTTATTGTATCGGCCGACGAATGCTTCTAGAGATTCGTCGTCCCTGCGCCAGATATTCATGACGTCCAACGAATCACGTTCGTGACGTCGTTGCTGGCTGAAATGAGCGAGGAACTTTGCATACAAGTCCTCGAATGAGGCCAGTGATGCCACTGGCAAAGAATCGAACCAAGCCCTGGCCAGACCTGTGAGGGTCTGGGGGAAAATTGCACCAAGTGGGTTCATCCCACTGGCCGTTGCATTCCGCGCCCATGAAAACGTTCATGTGGTCGTCCGGGTCGGACGAACCGTTGTATTTCCCAACATTAAATGGGAATTTTGTTGTGGTGACATGGGCGTGGGCAATTCGCGGGGTGAACTTGGAGTTTTCGGCCGCAGCTTTCGGCCTGTAGGGCTGGTTCTTAGGGCGCTTTGCAGCCCTAAGGTATGTGTTGCGTGGATGAGTGGGAGGAATATAGTTGCGTCCTCCCGGTCTGCTGCTGGTGTCATGCGAATCCCCGCAATGTATGGTCGTCCGGGTCGTTACGGCCATAATCTTCATACTGGGGCACCGGTCCCAGCCGACTTTGGATGCCGGAACTGTGGTAGACTGTGGATTGCCGCCTGTTATCGCCTTAGGGGCCCAGGCGGCTTTGTATTGGGCCACTGGTGCGGGACCCATATGAGGAATCGTCGTCATTTATTGTGCGGACCTCACAGTAAGAAGATCCGCGGTCCTCACGCCTGCTTCTGGAGGCTGGACGTGAGGGTGCCCTGCCGTCATATTGTAAAATACGACCCGCAGGTGTATGTGGTGCCGGGGTAGGCCCGGCTTGTATTTGCGCTTCAGCGCAAGCTCGGTTATATGTTGCGGCCAGCAGGGCGGCCTGCTGGTCATACCAGGTGTGAGGGTCCATGTCCGGAGGGATCACAGATGCGTACTGTGATAGGTCGTGTCCGAACGTTAGGGATGGACCCCTTTGCGTTGATGTGCCAATGTGGCCCGGATTTAGGTCCAGGGGAGCAGTCCCCGCATTCCCTGGGTTGGTGGGGAGTAGATTATCCCCGGTAGTGTTCTTTTGGTGATCAGTCATGATCTTTTGAGAGGGAGAATGATGGTTGAAAAAGTGCTAAGAGTAGCAGTAGGCGCCAATGATGAAACAATGGTTAACCGGGCAGGGTTAACTCACTGGTCTCGTCAAGAAGGGTTAATCCCTTCCTCTCGAGGATCGCTGGCTGGATCACCGGTGGGTTGATCTCCTGCACAAGGAAACAAACCGTGACTCGTAACAAGGAGGATGGGGTGGGGGGTGCTCCTTGTTACCCCTCTCCGGCGTGAGAATCAGTAGTCTGCTTGGGAAGCAAAGTATGATAGTAGTAGTAGTGAGAGAGTTGTGAAGAGATACCTCAAACCTGGTTTGGGGTTGGTATTTATAGCCGAGGAGTGAAGGAGGAGGTGGATGGATAGACTGACGGCATGCTGCACCTTTGCAGGTGTGTCAGACATGTTGGACGGGGAGGCGACGCCACGTCAGTCTGTTGCTTACGTAGTCCTGACAGGCGGCTGCCATTGGTGCTACTTGCTCTGTGGTGTCAGTCCCACTTGACGAGTAGACAGGGTGCGGTGCAAGCCGCATCGCTGTTTGCGGTAACTGTAGATGTTCCCGCGTCTCACTGTTTGATCAAGAAATACGCGAGATGCGGTGCCAGGCCGCATCGTCGTCTGTGGTGACTGTTGCTGTTATCCAGCTTCTCTGTATTGATAGAAGTGTTCACTGGATGTGGTGCGAGGCCGCATCGCTGTGAATACTTCCGTTTTCATACACCAGATGCGGTGCCAGCCGCATCGCTATACCGTTCTCATATTCCAGGTAAGTCCTCCTCCATCATTGGACAGATTGGATTCAACCACTGTGTCGATGCGTACCCGCACGGACACAAGTAGGTTGTTAGCTAGTGGGGGTTTTGATAAGGGTAATAGTCACTCGCGGTCGATGCTGACGCGAGATCTGGGACCATACCCCTTCACAGTCCAATCAGCATGGGGGCATTATTGGGCGTTTTTGCAAAAGTGACGTGGTGGAATAATGCCCAATAACGCTCCATCCAATCATTACACAATTATTTATTTTTTTAAAAAAAAACTTAAAATACTTCATTAAATTAAAAAAATTACAATACTAGAAACAAAAAAAATAAAAACCGATTAAACTTAAAAAAACGGAAATAAAAAAACTGGAAATAAAAAAACAAATAAAAACTACATGGGCCTAATTTGCTATTTTTAAACTTAAAATAAAACCACAGGGGACTAGTTTGCCACTTTTAAACTTAAAAAGCACAGAGGTCACACTCTTCTTTGCCTTCTTCTTTGACCCCACTACCTTCTTCTTCTTCCTTTCTTCTCCCACACCTACAACTTAAAACTTCAAAAAAAACCTTTGCCAAAATCACTCTCTTCCTTTTCTTTTGTTTTTTTAATTAAAACTAATTATACACACATGGCAAGGTCTTATTGGGCAAACAAATAGAGTTTTGGGGGGCTTCGGCGTGTTTCAAAAAACGCCAAAGACCATTTTTTTCTTGAATCACGCCCCAAAACCCCGAGGGGGCGGCACCCAGGCGTTTCCCGACGTTTTTGGGCAATTTTTTTTAATAGATCACGCCCGAGTACGGGTGGTATAAGACCTGGACGATTATCCCTACCCTCTGTAGCTTACGGGTTTGCGTCCATCCCTGGTCGGGTATGGTCATAACTCCCATGATCATCATGACTCTCCACATAGACGTCATATCACTTAGCTCTAATCCACTATCTAAAACAATTACCATAAGGATGTGGTCATTAGGGGTGTTCAAAAAAATCCGAATCCGAAATATCCGAAAACCCGTATCCGAAATATCCGAATTTTCGGATATCCGAAAATCGGATAATTCGAAAATTCGGATTCGGATTCGGATTGTGATTTTGAGAATTTTCGGATAATCGGATTATCCGAAAATACCCGAAAATTTAATTTTTATTTTTTTCGGATATCCGGATATCCGAAGTATCCGAAAAATATCCGAAATATCCGAAAAACTATCCGAAATATCCGAAAAATATCCGAAGTATCCGAAAAATATCCGAAATATCCGAAAAAATATCCGAAATATCCGAAAAATATCCGAAATTTATATTCGGATATCCGAAAGTATCCGAAAAATCTGGTTCCAAATATTAAAAAGTAATAAAAAATAAAAATTAAATAAAAAATTGGATATTCGGATATCCGATTAGATATCCGAACCCGAATCCGAAATTTCGGATATCCGAAAATCGGATATCCGAACTTTTGGATTCGGGTTCGGATGTCAATATTTCACTATCCGAAATTTCGGATATCCGATTTTCGGATATCCGAAAACCGGATTATCCGATCTTGAACACCCCTAGTGGTCATGACTCAAACCACTATCCCTTTTATTATTTTAATTTATTTTTGAAAGTGTCAAAATCTAGAAAATGAAAAAAAAAGTGGCCTGTGCTAATCGTGCTTCAATCCACACCAACCAATATGAATCATTGAAGGGAGTGATATAGCTTTCCATTCATGTTCCTACATGTCAAATCATATTCAAACCACTACCCCACACCCTTAAGCCTAATGGTGATATTATACAAACGGTTAAAAACACTAAAACGCTAGGAACATATTTTAGCCATCAGATCAAACCAATCAAGGGACAAGATGGACGTGATGGCCTTTTTGTACTTAACTGAAACTTTCAAAAAGACGCGAAGTGTCACTAATGGTAAAATAGTAATTGTGCAATTACATAAGCAATTCAAAAGGCCACCGAAACCTGTAACTTCATTACAAACCTCCCCAACTTCCACGGAAAACGCGAAACCCTAGATTACTTTCTGGCGTCTAAAGATCAAGCTCACCACAACCTTAAATATCAAAGTGAGTTATATATGTTGTAATATATTTGAGTTAATAGATGTCTGTGGCGTCAATATAATAAAACATTATTGATGTGCGCAAAATGCAACATATAAATTACATCAATTGTGGCATAAAACTAACCCCTTTTTAGTACTAATGTTGGAAAAAGTGTGTTTTTTGTCTTCCTTTTGTATTTTCAGGATTAAATGAGCTCAAATGAACAAAAGAAGCAAAAAGGCAACTAAATCTAACATAAATACAAGAAAAGGAATAAACGTGGCATGCCCGACCCCTCGACAACATCTTCCCAAGAAAAAACAAGAGAACAGAAGGCTGAACATGCCCCGTGCGCAATGAGCACGGGGGTGTGCCCAAGTGTCTGCAGAAAAGACAAAGTTGTAGAAGCTTCTATCACCCACCACGGGTGCGTGTCTAGCGGACATGGGGCCGTGGTCAACTCTAAGATTCGTAGAATCTAGAAAAATCTTGATAGTACAGATACACTTCTGCACACGGGGTCGTGCTCAGCGGACACGGGGGCGTGGTCAACTAATGCAGACAAACTGCAATTAATGAAGAAAGAGAAGATAGGTGGAGACGGGGCCGTGCCCGGGCCTCTGTGCAGGCTATAAATAGGGGTGCTTGGCTCATTTGCAAACCACCCATTGGCAAACCACCCCTCTCACACTTCACCCACCCACCACCACCATCACAACCCACATCCACCACCATCATCCATCATCTATCATAGAGTGTGTGAGTAGTCTCGGGATCCAAGATAGATCGTAAGAGTTCTTGACAATCAAAGGCCATGTTTGCCTAAGTCTCTTACATCACTTGGTGAAGACAAAGTGTCTAGTGTAATACTTTTTATTTTTAACCCTTTCACACTTTTTATTTGGTTATGTATTAATGACTTTAATAACTAGTTTCTTATGTTGAAGGTGAATCTTCCTTATCATTTGTCCGTGGTGTCTTGGCATTATTTTACTGTCTATATAAAATAAAAGATTTTCACCATTCATATCTCCACGGTCTATATGGAGAGATGTTGGCTACCTGGTCGGGGCTTAAGGGAATGGTTTGGTAAGAGTCTTGCCTTGTTCAGTGTATAGATCCTGCAAGGACCCGGGTCAACTTTAGTAGGACCTCCTTCAATACCCACTGGTATTGGATGGCGGGGGTCCGAACTCCTTGATCCCCTCATATGTAAGCTACTATTAAAACATTAACCTGGCTACTTAGGACTGTGTCCCTGCTGACTCAGACTACTTAGCCGAGGGTAACGTCACGGGCCTACCACATTACGCATTATTAACTTAATTAATTATCTTTCAATAATCCAACCCTTTAGGATTGTATCCTTGCTTACTCAAACTACTGGGTTGAGGGTAACGTCACCTTCAAAAGAGGGGCCTACTACAATAACTAAGGTGCTGTTTGTTTTTTCTGAGGTAAAATGTCTGCAGTCTGCGGACCACATCTGCAGACATCTGTAGCAGAAGTGCTGGACCAAATGTCTGCAGTCTGCAAGAAGAAGACTGTTTGTTTTTTTACTTCTGCAAACTGCTGAAATAAACTGAAATATAAATAAACTGAGTTATTAAACTTAAAAGAGTTTTTCAACATTCAAACTTAAATAATAGTTATACAATACTTAAATAATATTCATAAAAAACACAACAACATTTTTTTAAAGCATTGTATCTATGCTTTGCATTAACTGCTCAGCAATCTCATCTCGTAACTGATTCATATATTCTCGATCCGATGCAGTACCATGTGCTTCAACCTCGTCTTCACCAGCGTTAACGTGCGAAAGCGAAAATTATATTCAAACAAACAAGAATCCTTAATTAAACGATTCATCAATAAGCATAAGCGAAGCGAAATATTGCAAAACACCCAACATCTATATTCCAAAACATAAGCCAGGCGAAGCGAAAGCGAAAATCATATTCAAACAAACAAAATCCTTAATCAAACAATTCCTCAATAAGCATCTATGTACCAAAACATCTATAAGCATAACCGAAATTCATCAATAAGCATCTATGTACCAAAACATTTATACATATGACTGAAATCAAGTAATTACAAAATAAATGAACTGAGTTTTGTAGCATCCAATTCAGTTTAACAATTGATAAAATCAATGACCAACAAAAAAATAACAACAGATCGAAAAAGCACAACTCAATTCAGCCAACAATTTAAGCCAACAATTTAAAAAAGATGCAAATAACAAATGCAAATTACCCATTTCTTATAATAATTCCAGCCAACAATTTAAAAAAGCACAACTCAATTCACTTTAACAATTGATAAAATCAATGACCAACAAAAAAATAACAACAGATCGAAAAAAATCCATTTAAAGTTGGAGGATGAGTCGAGATAAAGGGGGCTCCATGACAACAGACGCAAATAACAAATTTCTTATAATAATTTCAGCCAAGAATTTGTAAGAACAAATTACCTTAGATGTTGGAGGATGAGTGGAGATACAAGGGGGCTTGGCGGTGGTGCTCGACGGTGGTGCTCGGCGGTGGTGCTCGGCAGTGGTGCTCGGCTGTGGAAGGTTTCAGATCGGCGGGAGGGGTGGAGGGCGGCGTGGCAGCGGCTGGAGGTGGAGGAGCAGGGGAGGAGGTCGGCTGAAATAATGGAGAAGGGAGCTAGGGTTTTGATTTGTGTTTGGAAGAGGTTGAAGAGGTATGTGAAGAGGTAAAACAACATCTGCCCGAGGAAGAGGTGCTGAAGAGGTTTTTTAATGAATTGTCTTCTGAAAAACAAACAAGCTTCAGACCCCTACGTCTGCGCGTGGTCTGCTTGGTGAAGACAAAAGAGGTCCTGAAGCTCATTTAACAAAAAACAAACAGCACCTAAGATAATCTCTTAAAAATTGCAAAAGTGTGGAAATAATCAAAAGTTACACTAAACACGAGTCGGATCCAAGTGATTCATCTTGTCTATCTATTTTTACTTTTATTTTTATTTTTCAGCATTTTTAGTTTTTTTTTTTATTTTCTAGTTTAAAATCTTTTTCTAAACTTTTGATTTGATTAGACGTTGAGGATAAACCGGTATTAAAAGCTCTTGTGTCCTTGGACGACGACCTCGGTATCTTGCGAACACTATACTACGCTCACGATGGGTGCACTTGCCCATATGTGTGTTTGGTGTTAGTAAAATATCGTGTTTTATAAATTTAAAACTTGACTAACGTGTAAAAAGGGCTAAAAATATACATAAAAACTTACGACACTCACGCACACATCAAGTTTTTGGCGCTGTTTGCGGGGACACAAGGATTTTAAGAAAGCTTAACATTGACGGCCTAATCAGTTTTCAAAACCTTTTCAAAACGCGCGCACATTTTTCTGCATTTTAGTTAGTTTTGCATTTATAGTAGCCTGAACACGGGCCATGTTCACTGAACACGGGGCCGTGCTGCATATTTTTCATAAAACACCCAGATACAGAGTCTGAACACGGGGTCATGCTCACTGAACACGCCCCCGTGCTGCACAAAACCAGTAACTTTTAATTCAAACGCCCAGATACAGACCCTGAACACGGGCCGTGTCCATTGAACACGGGGCCGTGTCCAGCCTCTGTTTCCGTTTTTATTTTTGTTTTCTGGTCTCGAGACTCTGTTGTGGTCTGTTGAGTGATTCTTATGGATCAATACTCAGGAGGCTACAACTACACCTATGAGGAGGATGATTATAGGGAAGACTATTGCACCATTTGTGGTGACCCGCACTCGGTACAATATTGTGACTTATTTCAACCATCCACTTCATACACCTACTATGAGGAGCCCAGGTATGAGTCATCGACTTCATACACATCCTATGAAGACCAAAGGTATGAACCTTCTCCCTCATACTCATATTTTGATGAACCAAGGTATGAGCCTTCATACTCATACTTTCAGGAACCAAGATATGAGCCACCACCTTCATATGCTTATAATGAGGAACCATGGCGTGAACAACCCACCTCATATGAGTATTATGAAGAACAAAATTACGACCCTTATCCATCATATGCTTACAATGAAGAACAATGGTGTGAACCATCTACTTCATATGAGTATTATGAGGAACAAAGGATCGAATATCCGGATTCAAGCTTTGAGAATCCCGATCCTTAATCTATCACCGAAATAACCGATAAAATAATAGAACACATTAAAACTATCGAAAGTTGCATACTAGAATCTCGCGCAAGGGAAGAGGAGTCCCGCGCAAGAGAAGAGTTAAATAAAAAAGAGATAGTTGAAAATGTAAAAATGGAAGAACAAGTAAGTGAAAAACCGACACAGAGTTAAACAACGAAAATGGTGAGTCCGTTAACGTTAAAATTCAAGAAGAGTCTAATTTTGAAAAAATTAATCTCTTGTCACCTTCTTTCGAAAACCATTGTTTAGTACCCACTCATGCTATGTTTTAAAAAAGTTAAACACTAAAATTGATGAAACGGTAAGCATTAAGTTAACAAATGATCAAACTTCGCTAATAAAAGAAGACCCATTTGAAATCAACATTACACCGGTTCCATGTTTTTTTCAAAACTCCGTTATTAGTAATGTTACAATTGATAAAGATTTTTGTGTTAATATAATGCCAAACTACATTTTCGAAAAATTAAGTATTAGTGATTTTTCTCCACTTCAAATACCCATTTTTCTATCCAATCGGAAAGTAATAAAATCAATCGGTATAGTTGAGGATGTCTTGGTTCAAACAAATCAATTGGTAATCCCAACCGACTTTGTCATCCTCGAAGACGCTCCTCTAGTGTTGGGATGACCTTTTGTAAAAACCCACGAAGCTTTGAAAAACCGGAAGTACAACAATCTATCTATTCAATTAGCGGCATTTAAAAGGAGCATCGATCTTGAGCATTCAATGAAATATCCTTTCGGCAATAATGACCCCCTAATTGAAGATGAAGATGAACCAGCCGATACAAGTGAAAAGATTGACCACTTTGTTGAAGAAGAGGTCGCCATAGAACAAACTTTTAAAGTTCTTGATCAAAATGAGCAACCAAATAAGGAGTCTCCTAAAGACCCACCTCTTGAGCTCAAAGAACTTCCGAAAGATTTGGAATATGCTTTTCTAGACAAAGATGGTAAATCACCTGTAACTATTTCGTCAAAATTAAGTAGTGTAGAAAAAGAAAAATTAATTAAACTTTTGAAAAAACACAAAAATGCGATCACTTGGAAGCTTGTAGATATTAAAGGAATAAGTCATTCCATGTGCACGCACAAAATTTTAATGAATGATGACTATAAATCGGTAATACAACCACAACGTAGAGTAAATCCAAATGTCCAAGAAGTGGTTAAAAACGAAGTCATCAAATTACTTGACGCCGGACTTATTTACCCTATCTCCGATAGTCCTTGGGTAAGTCTCGTCCAAGTAGTTCCAAAGAAAGGAGGTATGCCGGTAATAACTAATGAAAAAAATGAATTAACACCAACGAGAACCATCATAGGATGGAGGGTATGCATAGATTATAGGCGATTAAATGAGGCAACAAGGAAAGATCACTTTCCTTTACCCTTCATTGATCAAATGTTAGAAAGATTATCCGGTCATAAATTTTATTGTTTCTTGGATGGTTTTTCAGGATACTTTCAAATCCGATAGCACCCGAAGACCAAGAAAAGACAACATTTACATGTCCCTATGGAACTTTTGCTTATCGACGCATGCCATTTGGTCTATGCAATGCCCCCGCAACCTTCCAACGTTGCATGGTGTAACGCCCTAACACGCTTTTACTGAAAAGACGCAGCGGAAATTCGTACCATAAAATTTCTTCCATAAAAAAAACATCTTAATTTACTTGAAGTCCATTTAAAGGTGACAATTTTACAATAAATACATCAATAGAACTCATTTGCGAAATAGAAACATAAACTATGTTTGCTAAGTTACTTATTCAAGCATCCCGTACAATCTAACTTGTGACTCGATCCTTGATCTTCACTCCTCGGTGATCCTCCGAGCCTCGCACAACCTACACTCACCATACCAATTCACACGTTAGTACACATTATGAATGTATCAAGATTTATACTCTTTTACTTTCCATTCTTTTATTCCTATACGTAAGGCGTTTCCGTCTGAGTATCCATTTCCTGGTGAGACTTCAACATTGTACCTGCATTATACTTTATTCTCAAGGTACACTGTTAATAGCATCAATACTCAATCGTATTGAAAACATACGAGCGTACACTGGCATACATTTATACATACATACTTGCATCCACATATAAAACGAATCATAACTATACCCGTGCATACCCTCACTAGTGAAAACTATACTTACATACATACATACGAACCCACGTTCTTAATTCATCACCCCGCATACTCACTCACGTATCCCGTTCCTACTCACACATCAATAACACTTTTAAATATCTTTCGGGTATGCTTCGGATCTTTGAGAATGACTTCCATTCTCACCCGTAACTTACCAAGACCTTTGGTAGGATTGAGGTGAATTATAAAAACTTATCAAGGCTTGGAATGGGTTCACAGGGCCCGAAATCGAAGGAAAACGAATGATTACGTAAACCTTATAAGTTGCACCTGGCCTCCACCGTAAGCTACGGTGGCTACCGTAGCTTACGGTGGCCATAAACCCTTACGGTACATTTCTACTGCCTTACGGCAGGAAGAAAGGCCCAGTACCTACCGTAGCTTACGGTGGCTACCGTAAGCTACGGTAGAGCCCAGTTCAGCCTACCATTTAGAAACTAAAACTCGCATAACTTGCTCGTTTTGCATCCGTTTCACTTGAAACTTATTTCTAATTGTCCGTAAAACATTTCCCTACATATTAGACTAAGAATCCTTGCCCCGGGTCCTTATTCCTTACGAATTTCATTACTGCTACCTTACTTATACATGCTTATTCAACCCGTTTAATCACATCAAATTACCTTTGACTTACATAACTACCCTCGTCTAACTAGATCAATACTTTATCTTAAAACTTCCATTATTTCATAACCTTACATAATTTCCCCCACATTCATAAACATAAAAACTCTGTATGCATACTAAGAAGTGAGTCGGAAGTCACTTACCTTGTGCTCGCCATGTTTATGCTAGTTTCTTTGCCTCCTCTTTGACCCGTTTGCCTCCCATGATAGGGTCCATCTTGACATGGTTCTTATTCTTTCAAGCTATCATATTCACAACATTGTTAGCAGATATGCTTATACGTAATAACATCCATTTCCAATACATGGGTCACATTGACTTTCACTAGTCCATTATAACATACACAAGTCCTACTTTAACAATTATTTCATTCCAATTCCACACAATTTAACATATCATCAAAATAACACATGGTGACCTATTAGGCATCAAATTATCTTCCTAATCTTACAATCATGTTGGATAAGCCTAGTCACAACATTTCTACATTCATTGACTTTCAGAAAGTCAACTATCAAGCAACCTAAATTCCAATCTAAACACACACACATACATCAGATCATGGCATGTTAGAACATAACCATTATACTACATACGCTTCACACTCATGCAGTAAGACACATACAACCACATTCACCTAGATTTCACATATGTACACAAACAACTTCCATTCATACTAGTATTTATGTAATCATACATGTAGCATCATAACCCATGATTCACCAACCTAAATCATCATTCTAATATTTCTTCTTCCATATACATTCACGTTCTTCACAATTAATTCATAGCCATATTTAGAAAGTCCCAGCAACACATGGTGTCCATTGTATCATTTAAGCATAAGGTACCACTCCTAAGGCATACTACTACCACATGATACTAGCAAATAAAATCTTCTACATGAATCATATCTAAAGCACACTTCTTATGTTAATTTACTATTCAACACACCATTATCACTTCCTATACACATTCATTCATTGTTTACATCCAATCTCATCTAATAATCCCACCTATGCATTTCATCAAACACTTGGTGTGCATGCCATCATTTAAGCCTATAGTAAAAGTATTTTATGCATACTCTTCCTAGTTCATAACATAGATCATCAATTTCAACTAGAATCATATAACTTTTATACCATTATCTAACAATTACTCATTACATACAACATCAAATATCAACATCACACAAGTATTGAACATGCATAATCATCCATATCGTCATCTCTACTACTACAAGTGGGTTTCACCCTAAAACATCAAATTACTCAAAATCTTGCATAACACATGTTCTATTTAATGATTCTAACACCCATTCATGCTTAGTTTCATACAATTCCACGGATTTGCTCATAACCCATTTCTTAAAAGTTCACCAGATAACAATCTACAACTTACCACATGGTTGTTAATGTTGGGTGATGCTAATTCTTCATTCAAGCATGATTTTCCATTCGATTTTAGCTTTGATTGGGCTGAATTTGTGTTGATGTTCTTGAGAGCTAGGGTTCATCCTTCTGCTCTTTCTCCTGATCGAAGTCACGCACACACACCTTCTGTGTGTGTGATATTTTGTTTAATAAATTTTAGTTTCCATTTTGGCACCCTAAGTCCCTCAAGATTCACCATATTCCTATACTTGCCACAACTTCATTCCTTTAAATAAAACACTTTCCATTTATCCTCTTTTAACCCTTGAAATTTGTTAATAGTTAGTCATAAAAATTCCATTCCTAATATTTAACTTGTAACTATAACTAAGTTAACTAACTTAGTTACCATGTCACATCGTGTAAAACAACACATGCTCAAAATTTAACATTCGGGTTTTGAGGTGTTACAAGTCTACCCTCCTCAAAAGAGGTTTCGTCCCCGAAACCTTGCTCCTTCTTACTCTTACCTTTTCTTTGAACCCATTCAGAGTGCATAATACAATATGAATACATTCGAGATCTTGGCCTAAATTTTTATTCATAATTAATGTAATTGTACGCATTGTCCCTACCTACTTAAATTAAGCAAACTTTACCTTCACATACACACGAAAGGTCGGAAACTTATCCAGAGCTCTTATTAGTGTCATTTTCACTTTTTACGATTTATTTCAATCTATTATTATATCGTACACATTATTTCATTATGTTCACCACGATCAAACCTAACACCCCGTTACTAACATCCCTTCTACTTACTTTCACATTCATTGAAAGGTCGGCATATCACTATACGCATACCATAAACATTCTATATACCAATTCTTACTTATAATCGCAAGCTAAAATTTTTACTAACCTCGTTTCCATTGCATAATCCAATTGCCTGCGACCCGAATCGACCCAATTCATTGTGAGTCATGCAATACCTGGGTTGATCGTATTTATTCCTTGTTAGGCTTCCATTTAAATGCGTTCTTTCAACAATGTCTTGTTCATATGAACATGGCCAACAAGCCTAGCATCAAGTTAGTATTTTCAACGATACTTACTGTCTTGTATATTCTATCAGAATTTCCACAGTTACATTCAACTTTGTTCAAACATAATGTTTATTGCATTTCTTATTTTTATATTAATTCTTTCTCGACTTATTTCTCAAAACATTGGTACGTTCAACCTGTTTAAACAGGTCAATACATGACCATTACCTAACATTTTAATTTCTTTATTCTCTTCATTCATAACATGTCGATACATATTCATTCCTTGGCATACTATTTACACTCGGCCCTTCATGGTATTCAGTGTTGAATCACCTATGTTATTTCGAAATCCCTACTACTAGTATTTCACTTTACACATTGCGTTTCTTACGTAATACTTTTCAACTTTCGTAAATAATTATTTACCGACATCTACAATTTGACTCTTCAAGGTCAACTGCCACTCAGTACCTAGTGTTATACAAGTATCATAGTACGCGTTGTACTCACTTTCCGTTCGAACATTCTTACAAAAATTATTTCATTACTTTAACGTTTTCTTGCAAAAACCCTTCATCCTCGTCCATACCTGAGGCATTCACTTGGGTCATAACCGTCATTTATTCTAACTCCCAAAAGCCAATCTAAATACATGTCTAGCATGTAACTCATTTCAAGCATACCTCTTTCTACTAAGGTTTCTTGACACTACCATAGCTTTCCTTGTTTTTCTTTACTTGGCGAATCAATTACTTCGTGCTAACTTTATTAATACCTGCTTAGCAACTATCACTTACTTTGTTTAACTTGTTCGGACTTCCAATTGTAAAATACATTCTGACCATATATCTACCAATTACCCATTTCTGGCACATTCCTCTCTAGTCGAGTTATAAGCCCCTACTCAAAAGAAAACATAACCTTGTACATACCTTGCGCGAATCAAAACCTTTGACTCGTTATGCATAACTTACGATGGTCATTTCCTTCCAATCTGTGGCATTGGATGATCATACATTATGCTCGCCTACAATTATAAGACTTGACAATTTAAAACATTAAATATCAGGTTCAATGGCAACCCCCATTTGACCCGTATGAATCGTTTATACATCTCAACCATCTTGCATATAACATGTTTACATAAACATATTTATATGGGTAGAAGTTTAAATCATAACTTGCGTAATACCCGCTTTTTAAAGAATATTTACTCGTTTGGTCTGTAATTACTTACAAATTTAAATCCTTCATTATATCATTCCTTCCCTTATATGATTCGAATCCGTCTCGAGGATTCTGACATATCATTCATATCCTTCCTTCTTTCTATGTTTCGAATCCGTCTCGCAGATTCAAACATTGCATTCGCATCTTTCATTTCTTTGAATCCGTCTCGCGGATTCAAACATTTCATTCATACCTTGTGGATCCGTACTTTCTTACGGATTCAACATTCTTTATTCTTATCGCTCACACTTTTCACTCTTGCGTAGTACTCTCAATCTCCCGAGAGTCTTACTACCCATTTCACCCACACGCCCACCTGCTACCTAATTCTAACGGACATACCTATAGCAATTATCACAGTCCCACGAACGTCAAATGTTTCTTATGTACTGGCCAGGTACACAATCCACATACTAGTTTCGTGTCTTCGTGTAATCGCCACCTTATGTCCGAAGGATTAAGTTTCGGCACGTGTAATATTTTCAAAACTTCTTTACCATGTCGTTATTATATTCTTTTAAAATTTTCTTTCACTTGTTTAAATATACCATTTCATACGTCCACACGTTAAGTTTACGTACCTGGGGTCAATTCGTCTTATTACTTGTCTTGATGCCGGTCCTAGACCGCATTCACGGATCATCCCTTCCGAACAATTGCGCTTACCCTTCACATAACATACTATTAGTTCCCTTCAAGTTCATAATCTAATACCTACTTACCTTTGCTTCTACCTTTAGATCTCGATCGAGTCTCGGATTGTACGGGTTTCTTGTTACAAGAGCACACAGGTTTGAGTTCAAGTATTCATCGTCTCATACTTGATTTCACTCAAACCATGGCTCTGATACCAACTTGTAACGCCCTAACACGCTTTTACTGAAAAGACGCAGCGGAAATTCGTACCATAAAATTTCTTCCATTAAAAAAACGTCTTAATTTACTCGAAGTCCATTTAAAGGTGACAATTTTACAATAAATACATCAATAGAACTCATTTGCAAAATAGAAACATAAACTATGTTTGCTAAATTACTTATTCAAGCATCCCGTATAATCTAACTTGTGACTCGATCCTTGATCTTCACTCCTCGGTGATCCTCCGAGCCTCGCACAACCTACACTCACCATACCAATTCACACGTTAGTACACATTATGAACGTATCAAGATTTATACTCTTTTACTTTCCATTCCTTTATTCCTCTACCTAAGGCGTTTCCGTCTGAGTATCCATTTCCTGGTGAGACTTCAACATTGTACCTGCATTATACTTTATTCTCAAGGTACACTGTTAATAGCATCAATACTCAATCGTATTGAAAACATACGAGCATACTTACATGCCTACTGGCATACATTTATACATACATACTTGCATCCACATATAAAACGAATCATAACTATACCCGTGCATACCCTCACTAGTGAAAACTATACTTCCATACATACATACGAACCCACGTACTTAATTCATCACCCCGCATACTCACTCACGTATCCCGTTCCTACTCACACATCAATAACACTTTTAAATATCTTTCGGGTATGCTTCGGATCTTTTAGAATGAGTTCCATTCTCACCCGTAACTTACCAAGCCCTTTGGTAGGATTGAGGTGCATTATAAAAACTTATCAAGGCTTGGAATGGGTTCACGGGGCCCGAAATAGAAGGAAAACGACTGATTACGTAAACCTTATAAGTTGCACCTGGCCTCCACCGTAAGCTACGGTGGCTACCGTAGCTTACGGTGGCCATAAACCCTTACGGTACATTTCTACTGCCTTACGGCAGGAAGAAAGGCCCAGTACCTACCGTAGCTTACGGTGGCTACCGTAAGCTATGGTAGAGCCCAGTTCAGCCTACCATTTAGAAACTAAAACTCGCATAACTTGCTCGTTTTGCATCCGTTTCACTTGAAACTTATTTCTAATTGTACGTAAAACATTTCCCGACATATTAGACTAAGAATCCTTGCCCCGGGTCCTTATTCCTTACGAATTTCATTACCGCTACCTTACTTATACATGCTTATTCAACCCGTTTAATCACATCAAATTACCTTTGACTTACATAACTACCCTCGTCTAACTAGATCAATACTTTATCTTAAAACTTCCATAATTTCATAACCTTACATAATTTCCCCCACATTCATACTAAGAAGTGAGTCGGAAGTCACTTACCTTGTGCTCGCCATGTTTATGCTAGTTTCTTTGCCTCCTCTTTGACCCGTTTGCCTCCTATGATAGGGTCCATGTTGACATGGTTCTTATTCTTTCAAGCTATCATATTTACAACATTGTTAGCATATATGCTCATACGTATTAACATCCATTTCCAATACATGGGTCACATTGACTTTCACTAGTCCATTATAACATACACAAGTCCTACTTTAACAATTATTTCATTCCAATTCCATACAATTTACCATATCATCAAAATAACACATGGTGATGTATTAGGCATCACATTATCTTCCTAATCTTACAATCATGTTGGATAAGCCTAGTCAAAACATTTCTACATTCATTGACTTTCAGAAAGTCAACTATCAAGCAACTTAAGTTCCAATCTAAACACACACATACATCAGATCGTGGCATGTTAGAACATAACCATTATACTATATACGCTTCACACTCATGAAGTAAGACACATACAACCACATTCACCTAGATTTCACATATGTACATAAACAACTTCCATTCATACTAGTATTTATGTAATCATACATGTAGCATTATAACCCATGATTCGCCAACCTAAATCATCATTCTAATATTTCTTCTTCCATATACATTCACGTTCTTCACAATTAATTCATAGTCATATTTAGAAAGTCCAGCAACACATGGTGTCCATTGTAACATTTAAGCATAAGGTACCACTCCTAAGGCATACTACTACCACATGATACTAGCAAATCAAATCTTCTACACGAATCACATATAAAGCACACTTCTTATGTTAATTCACTATTCAACACACCATTATCACTTCCTATACACATTCATTCATTGTTTACATCCAATCTCATCTAATAATCCCACCTATGCATTTCATCAAACACTTGGTGTGCATGCCATCATTTAAGCCTATAGTACAAGTATTTTATGCATACTCTTCCTAGTTCATAACATAGATCGTCAATTTCAACTAGAATCATATAACTTTTATACCATTATCTAACAATTACTCATTACATACAACATCAAATATCAACATCACACAAGTATTGAACATGCATAATCATCCATATCATCATCTCTACTACTACAAGTGGGTTTCACCCCAAAACATTAAATTACTCAAAATCTTGCATAACACATGTTCTATTTAATGATTCTAACACCCATTCATGCTTAGTTTCATACAATTTCACGGATTTGCTCATAACCCATTTCTTAAAAGTTCACCAAATAACAATCTACAACTTACCACATGTTTGTTAATGTTGGGTGATGCTAATTCTTCATTCATGCATGATTTTCCATTCGATTTTAGCTTTGATTGGGCTGAATTTGTGTTGATGTTCTTGAGAGCTAGGGTTCATCCTTCTGCTCTTTTTCCCGATCGAAGTCACACACACACACCTTGTGTGTGTGTGATATTTTGTTTAATAAATTTTAGTTTCCATTTTGGCACCCTAAGTCCCTCAAGATTCACCATATTTCCATACTTGCCACAACTTCATTCCTTTAAATAAAACACTTTCCATTTATCCTCTTTTAACCCTTGAAATTTGTTAATTGTCAGTCACAAAAATTCCATTCCTAATATTTAACTTGTAACTATAACTAAGTTAACTAACTTAGTTACCATGTCACATCGTGTAAAACAAAACATGCTCAAAATTTAACATTCGGGCTTTGGGGTGTTACACATTGTGGCCATCTTCCATGACATGATAGAAAAGACAATGGAAGTCTTCATGGACGACTTTTCTATCTTTGGAGATTCATACGACCAATGCCTTGATAACCTTGAACGAATGCTATCCCGATGTGAGGAAACTAACCTCGCCCTTAACTGGGAAAAATGCCATTTCATGGTAACGGAGGGAATAGTACTCGGTCATAAAATCTTAAGCGAAGGAATGGAGGTTGATCGAGTCAAAATAGACACTATTTCTCGGTTACCACCCCCATTCTCCGTTAGAGCTATCAGAAGTTTCCTAGGGCATGCCGGATTTTATAGGTGATTTATCAAAGACTTTTCTAAAATCTCAAGGCCTCTAACAAAATTACTTCAAAAAGATGCCCCTTTCATTTTTGACAAGGATTTGCAACCAAGCATTCCTAACACTAAAGGAAATGCTAGTCAATGCACCTATCATGATAGCGCCTGATTGGAAATTACCTTTCGAAATCATGTGTGATGCAATTGACTTTACAGTTGGAGCCGTCTTGGGACAAAGAAAAGAAAAGCATTTTCACCCAATCTATTATGCTAGTAAAACACTTAACGATGCATAAGAAAATTACACAACAACAGAAAAAGAGTTACTAGCCGTGGTATTTGCTTTTGATAAATTTCATTCTTATCTTGTTCTTTCTAAAACAATAGTCTATACAGATCATGCAGCCATTCGATACCTCTTCAAGAAACATGATGCTAAACCCCGCTTGATTCGGTGGATTCTACTCCTCCAAGAATTTGATATTGAAATCAAAGACAAAAGAGGAGCAGACAACACCGCAGCAGATCATCTTTCGCGCTTGGAAGACCCAGCTTTCGAGGCAACCAGGGATGAGCAAATCAACAAAAAATTTCCAACAGAGTCCCTGGAAATGGTGGAGTACCGAGAAGAACCATGGTACGCCGACTATGCTAACTACCTAGCTAGCTGTATAGTCACCAAAGGATGGCCACATCATAAAAAAAAGAAATTCTTTGCTGATGTAAAGCATTATTTTTGGGAGGATCCTTATCTTTTCAAAATGTGTGCTGATCAACTCATCCGCTGATGCGTACATGGTAGCGAAGCAAGAAGAATTCTCCGCCATTGTCATGAAGGTCCATACGGAGGACATCATGGTGCCGCTAGTACCGCATGAAAGGTATTTGATTCAGGGTTTTATTGGCCGACCATTTACAAAGACGCCCAAAGTCTTGTCAAGACATGTAACGCTTACCAACGATCAGGTAATATTTCTTCCAAAAACGAAATGCCACAAAATGGCATTCTTGTTTGTGAAATCTTTGATGTGTGGGGACTCGACTTTATGAGACCCTTCCCACTGTCAAAAGGAAACAAATATATACTTGTGGCGGTAGATTACTTGTCTAAATGGGTCGAGGCCGAGACACTTCCAACAAATGATGGAAAAGTTGTGGTAAGATTTCTGAGAAAAATATTCTCTCATTTTGGAACACCTAAAGCATTAATAAGTGATAGAGGTACCCATTTTTGTAACCATCAACTTGAAAAGATTTTAACAAGATATTGGGTCTATCACAGGGTCTCAACAGCATATCACTCTCAAACAAATGGACAAGCCAAAGTGACTATTAGAGGTTTAAAACGAATACTCGAAAAAACTGTAGGGTTAAATAAAAAGGAATGGGCCGATAAATTAGATGATGCTTTATGGGCTTTTTGAACTGCTTATAAAACAACAATAGGTACAACCCCATATAAGCTCGTCTATGGAAAAAGTTGTCATTTGCCAGTAGAAATTGCACACAAAGCCTACTGGGCAATTAAAAATGAAAACTTAGATTTAGAATTTGCCGGTAAAAATTGATTTTGTCAATTATATGAATTAGACGAACTAAGGAATTATCCATACTCTAACTCCAAAATTTATAAGGAAAGAATGAAAAATTTACATGACAAACACATTAAACCTAATGAATTTCGAGTAGGAGATCAAGTTCAATTATTTAATTCATGACTTTGATTGTTTCCTGGTAAACTAAAGTTGAGGTGGTCAGGACCTTTTTCCATCACCCATATTTTCCCACACGGTGCAGTAGAAATTAAATCTCGGAATGGAATTCCATTCAAAGTCAATGGCAAACGGCTGAAGCTCTATCAAGGATTCATTGAGGATGAGGAGGAAAAATCTCGCTTCAAACGGTCGAAGAATGAAAGCATCAACATCATACCTGGTAAGTTACGAACAAGCGGGTGGACATCTAAATTGGTAAGTCTTCTAACCGAGTTTTTGGGAAACAAGGGCACTCACACGAGCACTAAAAAAAAATTTGAAAATTGCCCGCCCACGGGGCCATGTCCGCGCAACTGTCGGGATAAAACCCCCCTTTTCAACACAGTTTCTTCATTCCACACGCCCCGTTTCCCCGAAAACTCTCTGGTTCAGGCGATTTTTCTGCAAGATTTTGACGTCTCCTCTACTTCTAACAACATTAAGGTATGATTCTATCATTATTAGTAGTTAGATTAAGCATTTGCATGTAGTTTAACATAAAAAATTTGGGGGAAAATCTAGGGTTCTTGAACTTCATCCGGATCGAACCTCAAATTTTTGCTTAGATCTGTTAGCATTAGTTTAGATACATGTTATAGGAAGTAAATCAACTTGCATTGTTCATAGATTTGCCCAATTTCTCACAAAAACCCTAAACCCTTGTTTTTTAACCGAAAAAGATAAAATTGAAGGGGTAAACGGTTTGTTTTGGGAAAAACGGCACTTGGGGTTTCATTTTCGGGGAAAACCGCCCCTACTGGACCAAAAATTTTTAGGTTTTCGGGACCGGGTCGAAAAATGGAATTTTTGGGAAACAGACGTCTAGACACGGGGTCGTGCTCGCTGAGCACGGGGGCGTGTCCAGCCAATTTCAGACCAACTCGAGGCGTGTCCGCTGAACACGGGGCCGTGTTCAGCCGACTGTTTACAGTTTTCTCCGAAAATTTCATTGTTTCGTGCTAATTGTTTGGTGTTTTCTTTCAGATGGCCAAGAAATTCACTCGGTTCAATGCAAATGAGTTGGATGCTAAAGCAAGGTACGACGTGCTTCGAACCAGGCCGGAGGAATACCCACGAAAAGTATACATGGATCTTCTAGGAGCAGTGAACCAGCTTGACCGGTTTAACAACCTAGTCACCGGCCCACTAAGAGCCGCCCTGACCACTCGACTTCGCTCAGTCCACGAATATAATCTGGAATTCTACAGCACATTCGCGTTCAAATCAAGAGCCGACCCATTTGATAATGATGGGGTAGAATTCCGGTGTGGAGGGACTGTATACTCAATCTCGATGGCACAGTTTGGGTCAATAGTTGGGTTGTATGCGGAGGAAGATGCGGGGAATGAAGAAAACACCGGAGGACTACGTGAAATACAAGAGAATCAACGCCAGGCTGCTTGGGCGCAAATAGAAGAAGGCATCTACAACCTAAGCAGCACTAAGAGCACTAAGTTGAGGGACCCTCTTTAGTGTTACATCCATAGGGTTCTCACTTACTCTCTTAGCCAAAGGTAAGATAGTAGTGGCGTTGTAGGGTTAAGAGATCTGGTGGTCCTTCATTGCATTCATACCCGCACCCACCTTGACGTTCCGTACCTCCTGCTCCGAAACATGCATTGGAACCAGCTTGCTACTCCACCGACCCCTATTTTCTTTGGGGGTTGATATATCGTCTCTTCAAACATTTTGTGAACATGCCGAGGTCTTTCCAGAAGAGCCCATGGTCAGGAAGAGTGGACATGACCATCTGCCGCTCCATGAACCTGATTTATGAAGCATAAGACGGGACGGTTAGCTTCCAAAGAGTACAGGGGCATGCATGGAACCCGCAAGAGGCACTCGTCTTACATGCTCCACAATTCCAACCTCCTCCTCAATACCACTACCAGCCCCATGGTGATCCGGGCCAATCCTCCTCTCAAGGAGGCGGTTTTCCTAACTTCCAAAGTTTACATGATTTATTGCAGGAAAACCTCACGTGCACCCGAAACACCTACAACATGGCCAGCAACACGTGCACCCGTGTCGGAGCAATTAAGAGAAACATCTCCGACATACAGGATGACATTGGGAACATCCGAGAGTACATGGTGGGGCACGGAGGAGGAGATGATGATAAAGGCGAGGATATGGACTAGGCGGAAGGAGCAGAGGTAGGAGTAGCTGGTTGGAGGTCCCACAGGTTAACCCCTTATCCTATGAACAATTTCCGGCATGCATGCCATGTGTTGAACAATTTACTTTCCTCTAACACTTTTTACTTTTCTGCATTTTCTTTATTTTAACTTTGTGGTGTGGATGTTTGAACTATGGTAATTTAGGATGCTTGTTATGGTTTAGTGTAGTGTTTATTGATAAAACATGTACATATGAGGCTTAGAGCACTAAACATTAGTGCTACTAAAGCCGGGATAGGAAAACCGAAGCCAGAAACCTGTTTTTCACCTTTGCAGTTTGTCCACACGGGGCCGTGTTCAGCGAACACGCCCCCATGCCCATTACCCCAGACCTGCTGTTTGTCAAAATTCTGCAGTTTCCAGACACGGGGTCGTGGTCACACCCCCAAAATACCACAAGCGGAAACCCCAGCGAGGCGTGTGACGTACCAGGATCTAGCCACCAATCACATTGAAATCATGATAACAATCTTAAATAAAAGTTTTCATTTATTAAAATAAAGTATTACAAAACATATTTATAACTCGTTGTGTTTAGCGGAAGCATAATATAAGTTTAACTAAAACCCAAGTATATGAAATCGGCTAGTCTCGTTTCAAGTTTCCATGTTCCTCGACCCATGACCACTCCAGCATCCCAGACAACAAGTTCCACATCCACACGTATCAATAACCTGCGAGCATGCACACACGTGTTTCAGACAACGCTGGTGAGTTCATAGTTTTTTGAAAACACCAAGTGTTTAGTTAATCCATTGAATTTAATTCCGAAAGAAATGTTCATAATATCTCGATACTGAACTAGACGGCTCCTGATGTATGTTTTGCCCGTTCCCCAGTGCTCCTATCAAAGCACTGGGCCCGACTGGGTCATTAGTTCACAACCATCCTCCCCGGTACGGTGTGAGGGTGCCAAACCTAAGTAGCGCTACCAACTAATACCCCGTTACCTCCCCAGTAACAAAAGATGGGACTTAAGAATGATAGGGTGAGATTATTATCCAACATCCCAATTTTACCCAAAAGACTTATCCCTCCCCGGGATACCCCAAGACTGTCCCAACCACCGGGACGCATGCTCAAGATGAACTCACCTTAGATTGCTCGGTATGTTATGTTACCTGTTCCAAGTTGGTCAACCATACCCTACCGTGGTTACCAAAGACAGTCAGTTTAGTATTCACATATATCACGTATCCTTCGTACACGTTACACAAGTAACATACAATGAAACACATATCCTTATACAAGTCGTAACTGTTAATCATGCAACACATGGATCCATAACATTTAGCGTAAAGTCACATAGCAAGTGTATGGGCTTCATACAGGTTCACGTTCCAACAAATACCAATTTTTATTTCAACGTTCACAAATATGTGCGGTTTAATCAAGTTAATGGCCCAACTTAGAATGTGTGGCCCATGGAGAGTGTGTGCGGCCCATCAGTGGTCAAACCACACGGAGTGTGCGGTTGCCTCCAAGTGTGTGCGACCTAGGCTTTGGTGTGCGACTAGGCTCACGTGTGTGGTTCACATGAAACCCGAATGGACTGTGCGACTTGGGAAGAATGTGCAACCTGAAACTATTATGTGATCATGCATATTATTGTTGTACGTTACAAAATCAAAAGCATGTAGTTCATGAGTTGTGCGGCATATACATACATTTGTGCGATCCGGAAAGTGTGCGAGCCGCACCTTCCACTGATCGGTTGACCCAATCAACCCTCCTCATAACTCCCATATTTATCCCCTACTAATTTCGGTCACATCGGTTATGCAATTGAACAGTTAGACATTTTCCAATTTTTCACAATCAAGATAGTTTCCAAACATATCATTATCAAACACATCATCTATCATCACCATTATAATGAACACCTTATTCCTCCTAGTTCACATGTAACATCCAGAAAATAAGAATAGTTGGTTTCTTCATGATAATCATTAATGTGTTTATACTCATAATTCTCATTCATCGACGGTTACTGTGGGCGCATCGAGCGTAATTCTAGATCAACCGTTATTATAACCATGTATCATCAAAGATTCTATTATCATAAGATCTTAAGCCATAAGTCAATCATCATGCTACTTCTACATTTAAGACAACTGTTATCATTATAACTAATTCATTATAACCCATATCATGTTATAACACATATTTTAACATTCATCCATATTCCTTGATTAAATTGACATCGAATCAGACTATAGTCAAGACCCTAAATCATGCCTTATTCTCATACACACTAAAAACAATTTACATAATCACAGAACTCCAAAGTAGCCATGTTCGATGTAGTCTCAATGCATAACCAAAGTTAATAAAGAACGTGAATCACACCAACAATAAATCATACCAATCGAGAGAGGGTGAGGTGTTTACTTGGATGAGAACGTGAAGGCTTCACGAAGAGGAGGCTTCGACTAGAAAGAGCTACCGTCGATCCAAGAGAAGAGGGAAGAAGAACGATAGGGTGTGCTTCAATGTGATAATGAAAGATGTATGAGAACCCTATACTTTCTTGTGCATGTTTTGCAACAAGTGGGCCGAACCCACTTGGGATTTGTTTCGTATTTGGGCTCCAAGGAGCTGGGTCAAGGGAAGTCAAACAACACAAAGGAGATTTTTGGCCGATTAATTCAAACATTGAAGCAATATTTGTCAGATCCATTTATTACATAACATAGCGGTCCAATAAAGAAAAGCCATTAAACATAATACTCAGTTTGCATGTGAATTGAGTATTTTTTTATCATAACATCACGTGAATAAAGGACTTCATGAATTGAATTGGCATGTGATTTTGTATTATTTCTTAGTTGTGG
The DNA here is from genome assembly GCF_002127325.2 of Helianthus annuus. Lineage (NCBI taxonomy): Eukaryota > Viridiplantae > Streptophyta > Magnoliopsida > Asterales > Asteraceae > Helianthus > Helianthus annuus. The sequence goes on from NC_035445.2 coordinate 137,424,059, forward strand.
CCCAGTAGAAATTAAGGATATTGGACAAAGTCAACAGGTAAAAGTTTGCACGTTCTTTTAGTTGATAGGTTTTATTGAGCAAATTGTTGAATAAATTGAATTTCAAAGTATCGAGTGGCCAATCAAACGATGATTGTGGATTTTCCTCGGGTGCCACATCATCTCCAACTTGAAAGTAATTTCGTCCGGAAATTCGATAAGTAATCCAAAATAGCAAGATGTTAACTCAGGATAACTGTGGATTTTTCGCGGGTACCACATCATCCCCAATTTGAAAGGGAATTTCGTCCCGAAATTCATCAATGACAGCAAAAATTTATTCAAATGTCTGAACAACTGAGGATACTAGAGCTTCCTCTGATCATTGCGTTCCCACGTCAACTCCGGTCCACGTTTTGAGTTCCAACGATCTCTCACGATTGGAATTAGATCATGTTAACGAACCTTGACTTCCCGGTCCATGTTTTTGATAGATTCCTCGACATCTGCAACTTGTCGTTAACTTAGGTTCTAGTAAGGGTATCACAAGTGTTTCATCGGTCAAACACTGCCTTAGATTCGAGACATAAATGGCATTGTGTACGTTACCCAATTTGTCGGGTAATTTGAGTTTGTAGGTCACGTGATCGATTCTTTCCAGAATTCTGAATGACTCAACGTAACATAAATTAAGCTTGCCACGCTTCCCAGCGTACCACACCCTCCCAGGGTGAGACTTTCAGCATGATACGATCGCCTACAGCGAACTCCCGGTGTCTCCTAAACTTATCATCTTTCCTGACGGTCACGCGTTGCCGCCAACGATTTCCAATCCAAGGAGATTAGTGTTACTGTTCATACAATGCCTCAAATAGAGCTGTCTGAATACTAGAATGGTAACTGTTGCAGTAAAACTCAACCAAAGGTAGATATCCCTCCAAATTTACTAAAGTCAATCACACACATGCTCGCCGCATGTCTTTGAGTGTCAGGATGGTTCGTTCATTCTGACCGTTTACCCTACGGTGATAAGCAATGCTCATGTCTAGACGTGAGCCAAGGGTGTTGTGTAAGGCCTGTCATAAATCAGGTATAGATCAAAATCAGAGATAACAGGAGTTGGCACCTCGTGCCTAAAAAGCCGCCTCTCTCAGAGGAATATTCACAAGCTTGTGAAGACTCGTCAGTTTCCTTGATTGCAAGAGAGTGTACTAGTTACATGAGACAATCAATGATCACCCAGATAATATTGCTTCCGTTCTGGGTTTTCGGTAGTCCAGTGACAAAATCCGTGGCAGTCTGTTCTCATTACCAAATGGGTGTTTCTGGTTGCTGACCCAAACCAGAAGTTCTTGATATTCCACCTCGACCTTCACGCCCGGTTGCCAATACCAAGTTTATAGATCCTAATATCTCCTATCAAAATCCAGACGCCTAGAATAACGAGGCTGGTGTGCTTTGCTCAACACAAGCTACCTACGGTTGCCATATGGTGGGATCCATATTCGTTCCATGAAGTAGCGAATATCGTCCGACTTGCCAAAAGTTGCTCCTCCATGCCCCACATGGACTCAACTTGAAAATTCTCTTCCTTCAGTGCTTCGATGTAAACAGGGCGAATCCGATCGGGTAGGCTAGAGTCGATGATGAGTTGCAAGCTCATACGTGTATAGGTTCCATAATCGTATTCGCTAGAGGGTTTCATCCAGCGATGCCATCGCATAATTAGCTCTCTCAAAACAAAGGTACACGGGAGGCCCTTGTGATCGGTCTAAATGGTGCAATTGGTACCGTCCAAGTAATGCCTCCATCTAAATTCCAAGGACCATGGCTTCTATCGCAGGTTATGACTAGTGCAATTATTCCTGTAAATCCACTACGTAAACCATCACCTTCTCGTGTTGCATCAGCATGTGACTGGGGCTCTGATTCGATCCATCATGGTATATCACTAGATCACCCGTACACTCGGGTAAAGACGATGCTTGGTGCATGGTAGTGTTGGGTTCCAAAAGCTGATAAGACGTTCTCCTGTTTGTCTCCCACGAACGCACAGCACCTCGCTGTGCTAAAGAGGTTAAAGTTGAGAAATCCTTGAAAATCCTGTGTTGATTCTACGATAGTATCTAGCTGGACCAAGAAATTACTGTATCCCCGATGGACTATTTGGTGCCGATCAATATCTAATGAAATGGATCTTCAGCGAGTTTTGCATGTATCCCCACTTTGTTGACTACGTGACCAAGAAGGTGTACCTCCCAAATCCTGAAGTCACACTTAGGTAGACTCCGCGTGGAGTTGCTCCTCCCCTAGGAGCTCTAGGACAAAATTACAGGTGTCATTCATGGTGTTCGTTTCCCCTGGTAGTGATTCTAACATCACAGGTAAGTGCGGTCGACGAATCTGGCGAAACGAGGTTGACGCATACTACTCATGTGATCTCTTAGGCTGCTGGTATGTAGGATATCTTAAATAACTTGAACAGAAAATCGTAGTGGCCATACTGGGTCTGTAACACCATGTTAGGAATCATCCTCCCCATGGTCTTCCATCAGATGACAGTCCGGTTTTTAGTTAGTGATTCCGGATAGGATCTTGAGTATTGCAACGGGTCAAGCAGGTCGTCGATGCAAGACGAGGGTGACGGTCTATGATAGCCACCTTGTGGTAGTCTATACACGTACGAAAGGACTCGTCCTTCGTTTCTGCAATAGAGCGCATTTCCCGACACGTGGAGCTAGATCTATCAAACTCCCATCCTGTAGTTTCCTGAAGTTGATCGGACAGTACTTGCAACTTCTCAGGCGCCAGACGATAAGAAGTATGAGTAATCAAGGCTGCCTCCAGTCATGTGATCGAACTGAGAGTTTACCTAATCAGCCGAAGGGGGGGTGAACCTGGAAGTTCCTCGCGTAACATGCTGAGAGGAATCACGAGCAATTGGTGGGTCCTCGATCCTCTCTCCTTAGTCCAAACGTTAGTAACGGTTGCCAACATAGCGGGGTAGTCCCTCCGTAGACGCTCCTGGCTTTCATTGCTGAAATGATACTAACCTTTACACCACTCTGATGCTTTAGGACAGATGACGATCTGTCACCAAAGAGAGGGATAACCAATCCCTCTAACTACTACAATAAAACTATCAAGGGTAGATGTCGAACACTTGTCCCACAAGGTCGAGTTTGCATCCCAACAAACATACGAGGTTTCCATTGACTTTCCAACGAACAATATTTTCCAGTACTGCCGTCGTTCCCTTGGTTGTTGTCGTCTTGATTTAACAATGGCCAATCCATGTCGTAGGCACTCTCATTTCCCTACAGCAGGCTATGATTACGAGTACCTTGATGTTGCCGTGACTGCTGCCTCTAATGTCATTGCTTGAAACGGAGCCCTACGATCTTTCACCAACAGGATCCATCTTTCCTATTCCGTGACACTTCCTAAGACACTACTCAGCGTGCAGGCAGTCACACATTCTACACTATAATCAATTGTCATCACATATGTCCCGGTTGATTCGTAAGAGTTGACTCCCATAAGTTGCTGACTAGGTTTAAGAATTCGATTGAAGTCGATTCGCTGGGGTTCGTTGCCGGTAATCAGGGTCGTCCTACTACTGAGGTCGGTAAAGTACTATGCTCATCCCCTTGTCTATCGATCTTGCAAGTCGTTTGAGTAATACACGATATGTTGCTAGAGTGTTGCAGAAGTGATCGCACTTCGGGATCTAAGGCGTCGATGCGTTACGTTCCAGCAAACTAAGATAAGTGAGAAAGGTATGGATCAATCATTTGACACTACGACATCCAACTCAGAGACGTTCGTACAAGCACCTAACATTCTACCCAGTTCGCTAGGTGTTCAGATGTGTGTTCAGGTAATACTCGATAGCATCGAGATTCGTAAGGATTCAGAGAGGAGTGAGAAGATCACGTTCAAGTAGGAGGCCATCATTGCCAGGACTCCTATAAATTTGTTATGTTTCTCACTGATTAAATAACATAACAGAACCCCTTTTTCACTTGTTAAGGCTCACTGGGACTCGCATGCACCCCCACATTATTATTATGTGTGCACCCACAATAATCTTGTGATTTGCATGCTCATCTCAGTTCCTCCTAACTCTTGTCAAATGGTTCTTCAAACTCAAATGTCAAACGGAGGGTGACAAGGTAGTAAGATCACAGAAATCCAAAGACTATGACATACTCTCAACGCACCATGATATTGTCCGCTTTGGCAGCCAGCACGCTCTCAACGCCCGCCCCTCATGGTTTTAAAATGCATCAAAATGTAAGCAAGCAATTCATGCAATCATGCTACAGTGACGAGTGTGTGTTCGTATGTTACGTCATAAATAAATGTGTACTAGTCATGTAATGTATGCAACAAGTGAGAAAGACGAACCTTGTAATCTGGAGCTGAGTGTCATGGTCGTATTCACGTATTCAGAACTGTTCGGTTATAGTCTGGTTTTACAAAAACGTTTTAAAACCAAGTTCACTATAACCTGGCTCTGATACCAAACTGTCACACCCCCAAAATACCACAAGCGGAAACCCCAGCGAGGCGTGTGACGTACCAGGATCTAGCCACCAATCACATTGAACTCATGATAACAATCTCAAATAAAAGTTCTCATTCATTAAAATAAAGTATTACAAAACATATTTATAACTCGTTGTGTTTAGCGGAAGCATAATACAAGTTTAACTAAAACCCAAGTATATGAAATCCGCTAGTCTCGTTTCAAGTTTCCATGTTCCTCGACCCATGACCACTCCAGCATCCCAGACAGCAAGTTCCATATCCACACGTATCAATAACCTACGAGCATGCACAAACGTGTATCAGACAACGCTGGTGAGTTCATAGTTTTCCGAAAACGTTAGGTACCAAGTGTTTAGTTAATCCATTGAATTTAATTCCGAAAGAAATGTTGATAATATCTCGATACTGAACAAGACGGCTCCTGATGTATGTTTTACCCGATCCCCAGTGCTCCTATCAAAGCACTGGGCCCGACTAGGTCATTAGTTCACAACCATCCTCCCTGGTACGGTGTGAGGGTGCCAAACCTAAGTAGCGCTACCAACTAATACGCCGTTACCTCCCCGGTAACAAAAGATGGGACTTACGAATGATAGGGTGAGATTATTATCCAACATCCCAGTTTTACCCAAAAGACTTATCCCTCCCCGGGACACCCCAAGACTGTCCCAACCACCGGGATGCATGCTCAAGATGAACTCACCTTAGATTGCTCGGTATGTTATGTTACTCGTTCCAAGTTGGTCAACCATACCTGTGACACCCCGGGAAAATCAGGAAACCAACGCAACATAACTAGCTTCCTCAGTAACCATGTGCTAAATTTCAGGACGAAATTTTCTTAACAAGGGGAGAATATGACAACCCTCAAAATCCCATGTATTTCGTACAATTTATTAATGATAATTAAAGTGCTTGACGACTGTGTGGAATTACTTAACTGCTCTCTGATTACTATGTTATACTTACATGTGCGTGTTAACATACTGGTAGTATACAGAAAAGTTACTAAATAGTCCGGTATATTTTCCTATGTGTTAGGAATTAATTGAGTTACAAAAATATATATATAAGACGCCTTACGGAACAATTAAACACTTTAACGGAACAGTATCCGACCGAACAACCAGACATTACCCGGGACACCAAATATTTGTCAAACACATTATTTAATTATTTTTGGCTAGTCATGATCCCCGTGTACCATAACACCCACCAAAAAAATCATCACACAAACATATACTATCAAGATACTTGCACTCTAACTATCAATTACCATTTAGTTGAAATTTTACATCAAGACCCCCCCCCCCCAACCGAAATATGTCCCAAGAGGACCCACATAATCCTCACCATACTTCACAATATCATTCCTAGATTTGATTTCAATTTTATAATAGATTGTTGCTTGTTGATTTGGCCAAAATATTAGAAGACATTATATAAGTATGGTTCCATAGATTCAACATCACCTCACAAGATCCACCTCTCTCTCACTATCTTCTCTCCCTCTCTCGGCTCCCCTAAACCGCCACCATCACCACCACATAACCACTATCTTCACCCTTTATTCAAGCTCCATTCAAGTATCTAAGGTGATTCAAGGAAGTGCAAACTTGTGGAGCTTCAAGGAGCTTTGTTTCATGCTTTTCACCATCATTTTTCATCATCTTCTTCTTCACTAGAATGAACACCTTATTCCTCCTAGTTCACATGTAATGTCCAGAAAATAAGAATAGTTTCCAAACATATCATTATCAAACACATCAAGATAGTTTCCAAACATATCATTATCAAACACATCAAGATAGTTTCCAAACATATCATTATCAAACACATCATCTATCATCACCATTATAATGAACACCTTATTCCTCCTAGTTCACATGTAATGTCCAGAAAATAAGAATAGTTGGTTTCTTCATGATAATCATTAATGTGTTTATACTCATAATTCTCATTCATCGACGGTTACTGTGGGCGCATCGAGCGTAATTCTAGATCAACCGTTATTATAACCATGTATCATCGACGGTTACTGTGGGCGCATCGATCCTGGTCACGTCTCGCCTCCAAGCGGTGGTACTCCGCATGGTGGATTTTGGGGGTGTGACAGATTGGTATCAGTGCCATTGGTTATAGTGAACTTGGTTTTAAAAAAAGGGAAAGCTTTTTGATAAAACCAGACTATAACCTGTACAGTGCTCAATGATCCACAACGACGCTTCGCTCCACGTGCAAGACTCAACATAATAGGTGGTATGATCTATGTTATATTGTTGATTAGATAGTTTACACTGTGCATTAGATAATGTGATAATTGCTATTTGATCCTTGTGTGCTTACTCTCTACTGTCGTCCCACACTTACGCACTTTCGCGACACTTTTCTCACTTACGTTGCTTCGTGGTGAAGATCATGAGCGGACGCGGAGGACGTATCAACCTAACTCAAGCCCAGCTGACGGCTTTGATCAACGAACGAGTTGCTGAGGCACTCGCAGCTGTTCCTACAGGACCATGGCTTCTATCGCAGGTTATGACTCGTGCAATTCTTCCTGTAAATCCACTACGTAAACCATCATCTTCTCGTGTTGCATCAGCGTGTGACTGGGGCTCTGATTCGATCCATCATGGTATATCACTAGATCACCCGTACACTCGGGTAAAGACGATGCTTGGTGCATGGTAGTGTTGGGTTCCAAAAGCTGATAAGACGTTCTACTGTTTGTCTCCCACGAACGCACAGCACCCCGCTGTGCTAAAGAGGTTAAAGTTGCGAAATCCTTGAAAATCCTGTGTTGATTCTACGATAGTATCTAGCTGGACCAAGAAATTACTGTATCCCCGATGGACTATTTGGTGCCGATCAGTATCTAATGAAATGGATCTTCAGCGAGTTTTGCATGTATCCCCACTTTGTTGACTACGTGACCAAGAAGGTGTACCTCCCAAATCCTGAAGTCACACTTAGGTAGACTCTGCGTGGAGTTGCTCCTCCCCTAGGAGCTCTAGGACAAAATTACAGGTGCCGTTCATGGTGTTCCTTTCCACTGGTAGTGATTCTAACATCACAGGTAAGTGTGGTCGACGAATCTGGCGAAACGAGGTTGACGCATACTACTCATGTGATCTCTTAGGCTGCTGGTATGTAGGATATCTAAAATAACTTGAACAGAAAATCGTAGTGGCCATACTGGATCTGTAACGCCATGTTAGGAATCATCCTCCCCATGGTCTTCCATCAGATGACAGTCCGGTCTTTAGTTAGTGATTCTGGATAGGATCTTGAGTATTGCAACAGGTCAAGCAGGTCGTCGATGCGAGACGAGGGTGACGGTCTATGATAGCCTCCTTGTGGTAGTCTATACACGTACGAAAGGACTCGTCCTTCGTTTCCGCAATAGAGCGCGTTTCCCGACACGTGGAGCTAGATCTATAAAACTCCCATCCTGTAGTTTCCTGAAGTTGATCGGACAGTACTTGCAACTTCCCAGGCACCAGACGATAAGGAGTATGAGTAATCAAGGCTGCCTCCCATCCTGTAGAAAGAGCTACCGTCGATCCAAGAGAAGAGGGAAGAGGAACGATAGGGTTTGCTTCAATGTGATAATGAAAGATGCATAAGAACCCTATACTTTCTTGTGCATGTTTTGCAACAAGTGGGCCGAACCCACTTGGGTTTTGTTTCGTATTTGGGCTCCAAGGAGCTGGGTCAAGGGAAGTCAAACAACACAAAGGAGATTTTCAGCCGGTTAATTCAAACATTGAAGCAATATTTGTCAAATCCATTTATTACATAACATAGCGGTCCAATAAAGAAAAGCCATTAAACATATTACTCAGTTTGCATGTGAATTGAGTATTTTTTTTATCATAACATCACGTGAATAAAGGACTTCATGAATTGAATTGGCATGTGATTTTGTATTATTTCTTAGTTGTGGCCCAATAGAAATTAAGGATATTGGACAAAGTCAACAGGTAAAAGTTTGCACGTTCTTTTAGTTGATAGGTTTTATTGAGCAAATTGTTGAATAAATTGAATTTCAAAGTATCGAGTGGCCAATCAAACGATGATTGTGGATTTTCCTCGGGTGCCACATCATCTCCAACTTGAAAGTAATTTCATCCCGAAATTCGATAAGTAATCCAAAACAGCAAGATGTTAACTCAGGATAACTGTGGATTTTCCGCGGGTACCACAGTCGTGCTCAGCCGACACGCCCCCGTGTCCACCTTCTGTAAGTTCTTGTTACTGGAACTCTGACCATGAGGCCGTGTTCATCCGACACGGGGCCGTGTCCAGACGCCCAGTAACATAAATTTTTGTTTTTTCACACCTTTTTACACATTCAATCAACCTAAAAACTTATTTTTGGGACACATTGAGGAAAATGTGTAATTTAAGTGTGGGGGGATGGTAAAACTTTGAATTTTGCAAGTCCTAATTACAAGCCTTACACAAAACTCTATTGGAACCGCTAATCACCCCAAAATTTTTCCAAAAATTTTTCATTTTTTTTACTTGTCTAGGTTTAATTTGGGAATTTCAAGTTCTAAAAAATGTTATATTTTTACAAATTTACAACCGATAGCGTCGTGATAAAAAGAACCAACATAAGAAAATTATGAAACGGCATGACAAGTCTAGTTAAAATTTGATTATATATACTTGATCACATAAAAACCCATTCCCACAAAAAGTGAGTTTTGAGCCTTTATTGAGCATACAAATACACATCTTTAAACTAAATGCTCATTTTTCGTTTCTTGTGTGAATAGCCACTTGATTCTTACGACTCTAGAACTTGCCATGACGATACATTCCCGGTCCTTACCAATTTAAACCCAAGTAAGTAAATGATGGAGGCATTAGGACTAACCTTTTTTATTTCTACACCATTATTTTTCTTTTTCTTACCACCTACCCAAAATCCCGCTAGTTAACCCCTTTGAGCCTAAACCTTTTAATTTCTTAACCCAAAATAAACACCCCTTTACCCACCAAAACCTTTTTTTTTATTTTAAACCCTTTATTTTAGTAACAAAGCTCGGTTTTTCTTATGACTTCCTTAAAAAAAATGATGATGAAGCCAAAAAGAAATAAACGAACAAGTTTATCAAAAAGAACTTTGTTTGAAGAATTGCTTCATCAAAATAAAAAGTTACAAAAATAAAATGTCTTACGAAAACCGACGCTTTTTACGCCTTTCGCCCTTTTCTACTAACCACTAACCCAACCACCTACCTTTAACCCAAGCGTAACCATTCCCCCAAAAGTCCTCTTGATATTTACAAAGGTATATAGTTAAAAAGGAGGAGGATTGATTGCCTGGCAAGCCTATGGTAGGAGTAAGTTCCATGCCGCTCTCGAGTGTTTCACTAAAATACATATTCGACCGAGTGTTGAGTGATCCCCCGTGAGGTATGTGAACTTGAATATAAATAGAATTTTAAAAAGGCATGTTATGCTCTAATAAGTAATTTATCTTATGTATTGTTTTAAATAAATCATGATGAATAGGATTGTAAATAATTAAAAATAAAACTTGATAAAGAATCTTGGAAATCCTAACACTCTATGACAAGCCCAAAAACCTTCTCTTCTACCCATTCCATTTGGGAGTGTAAGCCACATTATAAAGAGTTTTGATTGAGGACAAACAAAGATTCAAGTGTGGGGGTATTTGATGTGCGCAAAATGCAACATATAAATTACATCAATTGTGGCATAAAACTAACCCTTTTTAGTACTAATGTTGGAAAAAATGTGTTTTTGTCTTCCTTTTGTATTTTCAGGATTAAGTGAGCTCAAATGAACAAAAGAAGCAAAAAGGCTGCTAAATCTAACATAAATACAAGAAAAGGAATAAACGTGGCATGCCCGACCCCTCGACAACATCTTCCCAAGCAAAAACAAGAGAACAGAAAGTTGAACACGCCCGGTGCTCAATGAGCACGGGGGCGTGCACAAGTGTCTGCAGAAAAGACAAAGTTGTAGAAGCTTCTATCACCCACCACGGGGGCGTGTCCAGCGGACACAGGGCCGTGGTCAACTCTAAGATTCGCAGAATCTAGGAAAATCTTAATAGTACAGATACGCTTCTGCACACGGGGTCGTGCCCAGGGGACACAGGGGGGCGTGGTCAACTAATGCAGACAAACTGCAATTAATGAAGAAAGAGAAGATAGGTAGACACGAGGCCGTGTCCGGGCTTCTGTGCAGGCTATAAATAGGGGTGCTTGGCTCATTTGCAAATCATCCCTTGGCAAACCACCTTTCTCACACTTCACCCACCCACCACCACCATCACAACCCACATCCACCACCATCATCCATCATCCATCATAGAGTGTGTGAGTAGTCTCGGGATCCAAGATTGATCGTAAGAGTTCTTGACAATCAAAGGCCATGTTTGCCTAAGTCTCTTACATCACTTGGTGAAGACAAAGTGTCTAGTGTAATACTTTTTATTTTTAATTTTTTCGCACTTTTTATTTGGTTATGTATTAATGACTTTAATAACTAGTTTCTTATGTTGAAGGTGAATCTTTCTTATCATTTGTCCGTGGTGTCTTGGCATTATTTTACTGTCTATATAAAATAAAAGATTTTCACCATTCATATCTCCACGGTCTATATGGAGAGATGTTGGCTACCTGGTCGGGGGTTAAGGGAATGGTTTGGTAAGAGTCTTGCCTTGTTCAGTGTATAGATCCTGCAAGGACCTAGGTCAACTTTAGTAGGACCTCCTTCAATACCCACTGGTATTGGATGGCGGGGGTCCGAACTCCTTGATCCCCTCATATGTAAGCTACTATTAAAACATTAACCCGGCTACTTAGGACTGTATCCCTGCTGACTCAGACTACTTAGCCGAGGGTAACGTCACCTTCAAAAGAGGGGCCTACCACATTACGCATTAATAACTTAATTAATTATCTTTCAATAATCAAACCCTTTAGGATTGTATCCTTGCTGACTCAAACTACTGGGTTGAGGGTAACGCACCTTCAAAAGAGGGGCCTACTACAATAACTAAGATAATCTCTTAAAAAGTGCAAAAGTGCGGAAATAATCAAAGGTTACACTAAACACGAGTCGAATCCAAGTGATTCATCTTGTCTATCTGTTTTTACTTTTATTTTTATTTTTCAGCATTTTTAGTTTTTTTTATTTTCTAGTTTAACATCTTTTTCTAAACTTTTGATTTGATTAGACGTTAAGGATAAACCGGTATTAAAAACTCTTGTTTCCTTGGACGACCTCGGTATCTTGCTAACACTATACTACGCTCACGATGGGTGCACTTGCCCATATGTGTGTTTGGTGTTACTAAAATATCGTGTTTTATAAATTTAAAATTGACTAACGTGTAAAAAGGGTTAAAAATATACATAAAAACTTACGACACTCACGCACACATCAATTATGCATATAAACCGGCAAAAGACAATTGAAAGATACAATTGAAGATAAACTTCATACATCTGAGAAAAATGAGGTAGATAGATTCTATACAAGGTTATATTTTATGGAGTTTATGTCTTAACTATAATGTTATTTGGATATATATTGTCTACTTAAACCTACTTACTTACGATTTTTAAACGACTATAACTTTTTCATACGATAATATTTAAAAAAAAAATTACACCCTATTAACAAGCATTGCATTCTCTTTAATTATTTGAGTAGGCTATTGCTATAATTTTCTTAATTTTCAGATTTTTTTTTATTTTAGAAGCTATAACATTAAGTGATTTTGTAACGTTACGTGACTATGTTCTAGTACGTAATTACGTAATGTGTATTTTAATCATGAAACAAGAGTAACATTACGTGATTGTGTATCAGTATAAATGAAATACAAAAGATTAACTAATCAACCTATAATAACAACGTATTGTCGTATATTACAGATTTAATCACCTAATAAAGTATAAACAATTAAGTTCTCATTATTGAATGTGTAATCACGTAATAAGTATAACAAATCATATTTAATGTCTAATCACGTAATCATGTATTCTGTAAAAAAAATATGAAAAATATATCAATAGCCTACTCAAATTAAAGAGAATGAAATGCTTGTTAATTCTGTGTATTTTTTTATAAAAATATTATCATATGAAAAAGTTATAGTCGTTTGAAAATTGTGTGGGGAGTGTGTTTATGAGTGAACAATATTGAATCTTTCTGAGATATCATTCTCTCCTACATTTCCTACGAAATTACTCTTTTGTATAATAATTGATCTCTATATAATTGTCACAACTTTGTAATGATACTAAAAAATGTATTATATAATTGTCACTTTGTACTAGAAATTTGTTTTATATCAAATTTGGTCCTACTTTTATATTCATCAACTATATTTAAAACTTTAACAGATTCATCAACTTTAAAAACTTTAACAAGTTGGTATCTCAATAATTCATTGTGGATATGATTGCACAACATATGTTTTAAGTTGTTTAATCGCACGACGATATTATTTTATTATACTATTTTACAAATTATATGTTTAAAAACACATTATTGATATTTTGAGTTTACTATTTAAAGTACAATTGTGCATTATGAACCCCGATTTTAAAGAAGATATACATTCGATGTTTAGGTTAACCAATTAGGCAATTATAATCCAAAGAGTGAATTACACATATGTTTCTATGATAAGCTAAAAATTCACATTTCATGTTAATTTTTGAAACATTACTCATTTATTAATAGATTTCGCATTAACACTTTATATAAAGAGAATCAACAACTACAATAATAACCAAGTTCTTATTTTTCCTCATGATCACCGTCTTTGGTCAACAGTCACCATCTCATAAGATGTGTGTGTATTCAAGTGAAATAGTTCATTATTTTATCTCTTTAGGATGGAGGGAGTGATCAATCACTGGTGAGTATTTAAGTTATTTTCTAGCCAATAATATCATGTCATGTCAAGTCCCCACTTCACTCCCCGTTTTGCACCCAATCACTGGCAATGATCAAACACATGAACAGTGGTAAAGAATTTTAAAAAAATTGATTGGTTGAAAGGGATTGGGGTCCACCATTCACCCCCTCTCTCTCCTCTCTCTATCTTTTCTTCCCGCATCGGTGACTACTCACCGCCTACACCCCTCCCCGCTCACCGCTCCAACACCAACACCAACACCGGCACCACCTTCCCCGTGCGGCAACCCCACTCCTCGAGACCCCTCCCCACTACCATACCATCCCCCTTTTGAAATGTTTTGAAATACGGGCTTATCATGCTTTCATTTACTTTGTCAAATAATCTTAAGGCTTAGTTATTTCAAAACAATTTTACACATTTATTGTATTCAAATTCTTTCTCAATTTCACGGTGATACTCTACACTTTGTTCTTGGCCAAATCTTGAAAACATACCCACTTTCATTTTTTTTATAAGTGAAAACTATGCAAATTTGTTCTAGTTTCTCGGTTTTTGTTTCTAAAAGGTTTTTTGATGTAACCTACCAACCCTATGCGATTAACACTCATAGACGCAACCATATGTTTTAGCGTTTTTTAAATTAATAGCTTCACGTCTCTAAATTGACACAACCATATGTCGAATAGATAGAAAGGCCAAGGGGGTCAAAACCGGGTTTGTGTGGCTCTCGAATTTGCGTCCTAGAATTAGTGAAGATACTCATGTGACTCATGATCATGTCTTATGTGATTTAGGGTGCCTACAACATAAAACACACATATTTGAGACTGAGTTCATGCCTTGTCCGTGCAAAGCATCTTTCGTGAGAATCTGGTTCTGCCTTGTTCTTTATATGAAACTCATGATTTTTATTGAACCCAATCCAACCATAAGAATGACTTGCTCACTTGTGTAAAGTGACAATAATAAAAGATAGTTAACAACGACTTCGATTATTTTTTATTTGGATTTCATAATTATTTACAAATATGTTTTTTTTTAACGGCGGGTATATTTATTAGAGAAAACCAAAGCCAGGAAGAAGCTACGCATCAATTACAAATACCCGAAACATATAGAGAACCACCACCCCAAAACACAAAAACTACTATCTATCGACATCAAAGGAGCACCAACTAGCCCAAGACCAGGGTCGCATTTGGGGGATCTAAATGAAGCTCTTGCTTTGGACCACCACTTTCTTGATGCCCCCAACCTAACCCAGCTTACATCCATGAATAATGTGTGGAAGACGGAGAACATCTAATGTGCAGCAGAAAATTAGGTCACGAGGAGTCTCCGCAGAAATCGAAGCTCTATGAGCAATGAAATGTCTCATCAAGATGCGATGTGCGAGTCTCAAAACGCAGACAGATACAAAAATTGTTTCCCCTAATCCCCAATTGATGCTTTAAAGTATTGCAGAACTCGTTTATCTTAATTGAAGCATCAAACAAATTTCCAAAATTTGTTGATTTATTTTGTCCTAAATCGTAATTGCTATAGTCCCCCCTTAATATGTTTTAATATGTTCTGGTATAAAGTTACGTCCCCATCAACTATTCTGATGCGAGTTTTGGCGACTCTCATTACCCATTTGTATGTCATTGTGTTAACGTACCGTAAGGTTCAGGTATCATACAAACTAGTTTTTGTCTTCAATTGATTTTGTTTTCCTATTTTTGGTGTTTCGGCTTGTGTTGAACTTTTTTTGTGTGTTTATAATCATATTTTTCTTTTTGTTTCTACAATTCTTCGTCGACTGTTGCTTAAATTGCTTGAGTGAATGAGTATATAGACATAGTTTGGAATATATATATATATATATATATAGGGGATGGATCATGAGAAAACTAGTTTAAATGAGAAAACCAAAAAACTAACTAAAAAACCTAAAAAAAACCTAAAAAATACCAATTTTTTTTTTTACAATTTTTTAAAGAAAAATTGCTACTTTTTATTTATGGAAAAAAAATTTCAAAAAAAAAAAAAAATTTGTTGTACTGCACATGTGCACTAATACGGAAATCCTAAACCACTTAACCCACCCCCCACCGACACCCCCCAAAAACCTAAACCCCCCCCCACCCCACCCCCACCCCCCAAAAACCTAAATTAACCCTCCCACCAAAAGCCTAACCCCCCCAACCCACCCCCCCAAAAACCTAAACCCCCCACCCCCACTCCCAAAAACCTAAAACTAAACCCTAAACATAAACCCGAAAAAAACCTAAACCCCCCACCCCACCCCCCCAAAAACCTAGCCCCCCCCCCCCCACACCCAAAAACCTAATCCTAATCCTAAACCTCCAAAAGAACTAACCCTAAAAGCTAAACTAGACTTAAAAAGCTAATTTTAAGCATGTAATGCAATTGTAGTACATGTTATATTGCACATGTGCACTACTATAATAATAGTGTTGAAAACAAGACGACACCATAAATCTTTTTTTATGTCATAAAAAATATGCTCGAATATACTTGAATGAAAGATAAGAAAATTTGTGATCTTATGGTGCCATTTTTGTTTTAAAATGATAACGTATGGAGAAATGGTAAATGTTTGAAAAGTTATATATTTTTTTTCCAATTTTACCCCTCCTTCATTAAAAGTCCCCCCTCCTTCATTAAAAGTCTCCATCCCCCTCCTTTTTAGTGGATTTTAGTTAGTTTTCTAGTTTTCTCATTTATATCTAGTTTTCTCATGATCCTCTCCCTATATATATATATATTGTCTTCAGTATTCTTATTCTATGCTCATGAAATTCAGTTATTACTTATTTCATTAAGGGTATATGATATTTAATAGGGGTGGTAAAATGGGTGGGATGACTCATAATTAAACTCGAAAAGGACCTTAATTTCAGAGTTTGCTTTAGCCCTCCAAAATGGTTGAGCCGTCCCTGCACAAGACTTTGATTTAGACCTACTCTTGATTAAAAAAACATATACCCAATGACTTGATGTCAACAATATGTATATCAATAGAATAACCATGTTAAGAATACTAGGGTAAATAAAATACCCAGGTGTGTAAATTTTATTACCGCTACATATTAAAGTTGTTGAATACCTTAAAAGTTGTCGAATACCTATACGGGGGCCCGGTGGTTTCGCACCTTTTCTATGCCGATGATGCCTTGATTGTGGGGGATTGGGGTGAGGAGAATATTTTCATGGTGGCTAGAATTCTGGGAGTGTTTTATGCGTGTTCGGGCCTAAAGATCAACATTCACAAATCGAATCTCTTTGGGGGTGGGAGTAGGGGAGAATGACATTGGTAGCATGGCTTCGGTCGTGGGTTGTAGAAAAGGGGATTTCCCCTTTAAGTACTTGGGAATACCTTTAGGTGCTAACATGAACATGGTGAATAATTGGGAGCCTGTTGTTATGATTTTTAAAAATCGCCTTGCTTCATGGAAAGCTCAAACTCTATCTATTCGGGGTCGGTTGGTTCTTGTCAAAGCGGTTTTCGAGAGCATTCCTATTTGTTTTCTTTCCATTTTTAAAGCGTCGGTGAAAGTTATTGATAAATTGGAATCCATTATGAGAAATTTCTTGTGGGGAGGATCGGAGAACGTGAGGAAAATGCATTGGGTTGCGTGGGACAAAGTCGCTCGTCCAAAAAAGTTAGGAGGTCTTGGTATTTGCAAACTGAACCTAATTAACGATGCCTTGCTTGCGAAGTGGATTTGGAGATTTTGGGTTGAAGATAATAGCCTTTGGAGAAAAGTCGTTTCGGCTTGCCATGGTAACTCGAGAAAGTGGTCGGCTTTACCTTCCAGCTCAGTTATTACGGGAGTTTGGAAAAATATTGTTAGAATGGAAGCAAAAGCCCTTTTAAAAGGTAACAAGATTCTTAGCTTCATTAAAGGGGTGGTGGGGGACAGTCGTAGCATTCGTTTCTGGATAGACCACTGGTTCGGTGATTCACCTTTAATGATCAGATGGCCTAAGTTGTTCGCGTTAGAAAAAATAAACGACGCTGGGTATGTGATCGTATTCCTGAAGACGGAAATGATTTTTCGCTGTTATGGGATTGGGTTAGATCACCGGCTTCAGCGGAGGTAGTCGCGGAGCTGGATGACTGCTCTGCAGAGTTATCTGAGGTTCGAAGATCCCCCGAAAGGGACAGGTGGTGGTGGTCTCCATCAGCGACGGGTCAGTTCTCAACGTCATCGGTTAAAAAATTGGCGATAGGGGCTGAGAATCAGGAGTGCGTTTTCTCGGTTAAAGGGTGCAGGTGGGTTCCCTCCAAATGTAACATCTTCATCTAGAGATCGGCTCTCGATCGTATCCCAACGAAGCAGCTTTGGTTATAAGAAATATTTTGGTGGACTCAGATACTTGCGTTCTATGTGGGGATGCTGTCGAATCAGTAGATCACCTTTTTACGGCCTGCATCATCTCTCACCGGGTATGGAATCGGTTCTGTGATTGGACCAAGGTGCCGCAATTTTTTGCTTTTTCCTTTAACGATCTTCTGGTCATTCACAAAAGCGTAGTCGGAGATACGAGATCGAAGGATATAGTCTGCGGGCTTGTGTTGGTGACATGTTGGTGTATATGGAAAGCTAGGAACGCGAAGATTTTTTCTAATGGTAAAGGCGACAGTGGGGAGATTTTCGGGGAAGTTAAATCTCTGGGTTTTTTGTGGTTAAAAAGTAGGTCCAAACATTGTAACATAGTTTGGAGAGATTGGTGTAGTTACCTATTATATATGATGTAATTGTTTTTGATGCGGCTCTGTGTTTTTAGTCAGGCCGGCCTTTCTAATGAAGTTCACCTTTAAAAAAAACGTATATGGCTATAAGTATAAAAGGTTAATAATATTAATAAAAATAGATGATTAACCCTTAAAAAACAGAAAAAGCATGGTGCTGAAAACAATGCTAACAAGTTATACTAACCCACTTCACCCACAGATTAAACAATATTATCTTTTTTCAAAGTTTATTTATATTACTTAATATATTTCTCTGATGTCAAAGTTAGCGATTGGATGTAAACATGATACACTTGTTTGAACTTTGTATTATTAAAAGTAACGGTGATTACTTATTGCAGTCAATTCAGAAATCTTTATAAATAATACTTAACATAAATCTTTATAAATAACACTTAACATAAATCCAAAGATGCATGATTTAATAACAATAGTCAATTCAGAAATCTGTATAAAACTATAAATAATACTTAACATAAATCGTTAGGATAAAGGGTGTCAGGTTCATGGTTGAAACATGATTCGCCACCTAGGAATATGAATAAAAGGCTACATCATCCTCTTGCTTGATCCATCATGGTTTGCATGGATTAAACCATGGCAACCATGGTCCTCCTTTCAATTTTTCAAGAAATCATTTCCTTTTTTCTTTAAACAAAGATAAACTAAAATAAATAAGGGGCTAGTGGTTTGGGTCATGACCACACCCATAGGGTAGTGGTTTTGGATGGTCGATTAGAGATGGGTTACATAACACTAATGTGGAAGGTAATGGTGGTTACGCGGGTTATGACCATACCCTATAGCCTTATAAATAATACTTAACATAAATCTTTATAAATAATACTTAACATAAATAATACTTGACATTTTTATGAAAAGAAATCTAATAAACACATAATACATTTATGTGATAGCATAATAAACACATAATTATTTATTTACTTTCTGATTTCTGTTATATTATATTCACAAAATATCATGTAATAACATGTTATAAGACACTCGTAGTTTTCTATTTAAAGTTGGTTATTTTTTTAATATAATTTATTATCATAAATCTAAATGTCTTTCAAAATCATTTATGATAAAAGTAACCGGAATCAATTTGGTAATTGAATCTGTGATGGTAATTTTTTATTGTAAAGTAAATCAAATCATTTGACTAATACATGTCACTTTTAAACTTTTTCTATAACTTTTAGATAACAAACTATAGTATTGTCATATAATCAATATACACATATACATACACACATATAATCATATAATCATGGAGGGTCGCTTAATACATAGCTAGTTGTAGTTTGAAGTTGAAATTTGCGAAAACAACTTCTAACACTTATAGCTATCTTTTTAAATACATGGTTACGTGTTTATCGACACTCCTCTTAACATTATATATGAACAGTATTATGTAAAATATTTATATGCAGGGGCGGACCTAGGTAAAGGGCTGAGTGGGCGGACGCACCCTTTGAAAAAGAAAATTTAGTATATTTTATAGCGCAAAATCCCGATTGCACTCCTTAAAATTTTGGTTAAACCCTTCGTTTGCACCCTTAGAAATTTGGTTATAAATTTAGTGTATTCCTAGGTCCGCCACTGTTTATATGCTTATTTTAGACTTCTATTTAAAGACGTATGTACAGGAGCAGTGTTATGTAAAGCACACTACATTATGATTTTTTAGCATGATTTTTTTAGATTTCTATTTAAAGATAGTTATGCATTAAAAGAAAATAATAACTTCACTGTATATGGATAGGAGTTGCATGATGTACTTACCAACTAGTATTTCCAACCGAAAAAAAGACATGGTTCTTTTCTCCTACTTCATGTCATTGTTATAACATTTTATATCGTTGTATTTTTAAAAACTATTTACATGTATTCTTAAAAACTATTTACATTTTATGAGAATTTTATACACTCATAAAAACAGATATCAAATCATTTTAATTTATCCCTAATATATACACTTGGCAACAATAATTTTCATAAGTGTAGTAATTAATACCATGTATATATTCGAAGATTGATTAAAAATATTTAGTACTTATATTGCAAAATAAATTTAAACTTTTTCCATTTTCTAAAAAAAAAAAATTATTTTATTAGTGGTCAAAGCCATTGGCAATCTCTCAGGGTTTCACATGCGACTCGCATATAAAATCGTGGGTTTCACACCCATTTTGACCCACGACCCGACCCGACCTCACCCAACCCGACCTGTTTGTCAGTTGTACATGCAAGGAAGTAAACAATATATACCTCTCCATAAAACCCCCAACATATAACAAGATACTTTCTTTTATAATTTTTTTTTTCAAAGTTGAGAAAAAAAGTTTGATTTATAAATTGTGATCACTGTGTTTTCTTAGATACGAGAATCTGAGAGACGAATTCGAAACAATAAAATAACTTCATATATAACAAACGATATACAAGCTTATACTATGTTGTGTAGGAAGTAAACTTGTGGTGTATAAATATTTCAAAGGAAGTAAATTTGTTGTGTATAAATGTTTCAAAAATAAATGCATATATGAGTATAAATAAAATAATGACTTTAATAATAAACAAATACTATTCTGGAAATAAAACAATTAAATATTAAATATTAAATAATTGATAGATTAACAATGTGTTGAACTGTTGAAGTACTTGAACCCAGAAATTTTTGAGGAAAGAAAAAGTTATATAATTGTTTTGAAGCCCAATACTTTATAACAAAAACCCAATGAAAAAAGACCCCAAATATTAGCCCAAGACCAAAAACAAATTAAATAAAACCACCACGGCACGTCGACACCATAATATATAATCGTTTTTTTTTGTCTGATAGTAAAGGTCAAGAGACAAAAAAAATATATATTTACAGATAGAATCTAGTGGGGTTATGTTTCATTTTGAATATGTTAAATAAATAATAAGGGTACTCGGTATGGGAGGAGGGTAGTCCTTGGAGTGCCATGTCACAGTTCTTGGATGATGCCCCTTCAAGGATGTAATCAAGGAAATGGTTGTTGATGGCCCTACCTCACTTATTTAATTTATTTATTTTTGTAATTTTTGGCAATTTTGACAAACCGACTCCACTTATTTATTCATACCCACCTTCAATTTCCCCAATTCCTTCAAACTCACCTTTAATTTCCCCAAATAAATCATTCCACCGGAGCCCATCTGCCCCACCGGAGCTCCACCCACAACCCGGTGTCAGTTACCAATACCAACAACCACCGGTACAATCTCAACAGAATCAAACCCAGAATCCCCAATTCAATTTTCCCCAAATTTATCTTGGTTCATGGTTCATGTTTTCAATTTTATCCCCCGGAAGTTATTCGGAGCTTTCAGATGGTGGATTTGGAACAACGACTATATTTTGTCTTCACATGGCCCGTCTTCAACGTCTTGTGGAAGCTGTTCTTGACGCTGACGCTCCAAAGGAAATGGCAGGATGGGGCGGCGCCGGCCCACGATGGCCCGGGGACGCCCCGAGTGGCCTAATAATAATAACAACAACAACAACAACAACAATAATAAACCAGTAACAGGGAAGTAGGTCTTAGACTAAAAAAATCATTTTAAATGTATTTAGTGGAATACTAAAAAACGTATTTAGTGTATTGAAAATTATAGCTATTATTATGGGTAGCAGGGCATCTTTTATCGCTATTATTCCGAAGGTTTCTGATCCGGTTTCCCTCAACAATTATAGACCCATCAATTTGGTCGGTGTTATAAGTAAAGTCATTTCAAAAGTGATTGCGAAAAGGATGAGAAAGGTTTTGGACGGAGTCATTTCGGATGTCCAATCGGCTTTTCTAAAAGGTAGAAACATTTTAGATGGGCCTCTCATAGTTAACGAGCTTATTTCGTGGATAAAAAAAAGAAAGTCTAAAGCCTTCATTCTTAAAATTGATTTTGAGAAGGCCTATGACAACGTTAATTGGAATTTCGTGATAAACATCCTTCAACAAATGGGATTTCCGAATTCTTGGTGTAAGTGGGTATTGGGCATTCTTAAATCGGCTAGTTCTTCCGTGTTGGTTAATGGGGCTCCCACTTTTACTTTTAAACGTGAAAAAGGTATGAGACAAGGGGATCCTCTCTCCCCTTTTTTATTCCTCATCGTGATGGAGGCGCTCACTTGCATGTTTAATAGCACGAGGGAGGCAGGGGTCATTAATGGTTTGGTCACTCCTAACGATGGGCCGATCATTTCTCATCTATTATACGCGGATGATGCCATTGTTTTAGGGGAATGGTCGAAGAACGAGATAGTCAACATCGTAAGGATTCTTCGATGTTTTTATTTTTGCTCGGGCCTCAAAATTAATATTGAGAAATCACATCTTTATGGCATTGGAGTGGAAAAGATTGATATTGAAGATATGGCTAATGAGGTGGGTTGTAAGGCGGATTGCATTCCTTTTAAATATCTCGGGTTATAAGTCGGTGCTAATATGAACCGCATTAGTAATTGGCAACCGGTGTATGATACGTTTCGTGCTCGTCTTGCTAATTGGAAATCTCATCTCCTTTCTATCGGGGGAAGGGTTGTTATTATCAAATCGGTGTTGGAGAGCCTTCCGACATACTATTTTTCCCTATATAAAGCTCCGAAAAAGTCATTATGGAATTGGAATCTATGATCAAAATGTTTTTGTGGAGTGGCTCTTTGGAGGAAAGAAAAATGCATTGGGTAGCTTGGGAGAAAGTTTCGCGACATAAGAAACAAGGAGGCCTAGGGATAAAAAGACTTGAAGAGGTCAACACTTCTCTTATTTTGAAATGGGGATGGCGTTTTAAAACGGAGAATGATAATTTATGGAAAAAAGTTATTGAAGCGCTTCACCACAATAGAAACGGTTGGGAGTGTGTGCCTTTCAAAAAATCGCTCAGCGGGACGTGGAACAACATTGCTAAAACAGTCATTAACACTAAGGTTGACGGGTTTCCTTTATGGAAATATATTAAAGGAGAGGTCGGCAATGGTTTACATATTAGATTTTGGTTGGACGTGTGGCTTGTCAATGACCCGCTGAAATCTAGATTCCCCGAACTATTCAGGATTGAGTTGGCTAAACGGTGTATGGTTGCGGACATAATCAGTAGTCAAGGTTCCGAATTGAATCAAACGTGGAGCTGGAACGTGCAGCAGATGTCTTCGGTTCAGCAGGCTGAGTTCGATCAGCTGTGTTCTCTGTTATCTGATGTGCAGGTTTCAGGTTATCCCGATCGGTGGAAGTGGACGCCAAAGTCAAACGGGGAATTCACGGTTAAATCGGTAAAAAAGATCTTGGGGGACGAGGAAGTTCAGGCCAATGAACACAGCATGGAGTGGTGCAAATGGTTACCGGCTAAAGTAAATATTCATATGTGGAGATTGGTTATGGATAGGATTCCGACGGCCGATGCGCTTATTAGAAGGAATGTGCAGATCTCCAACTCTGAGTGCATGTTGTGCAGTTCGGGAGAGGAATCAGCAGATCATATATTTACAGCTTGTCATGTCGCGGCTATAATCTGGAACGGAATTAGTAACTAGTGTAATATTCCGAACATTTTTGTGTTCTCGACGAAAGACCTTCTCGGATTGCATAAAGAGATCAGAGGATCGGATAAGAAAAGGGACGCGGTTCAAGGCATTATAATGACAGTCTGATGGAGTTTGTGGACGGCTAGGAATAGTGTTAAATTTTCGAATGCCACGTGTTAGTGCATTATCTGTCTATCGCCTCCGTCAATCCAGTCCGTAGCAGAAAACCGAAGAAAACGAGAGTTACATTGTTATATTTTAGTGATAGTTAGTAAAAAAGGCAAGGTGGCATAATTGTAATTAATGAGATTCCTCATTAATCCTTGGCCTATAAATAGAACTCTAGGGCTTCTAGTTTAGGACTTTTGGAGCTTTTGTCATTTTCACAACTTCTAGAGCTAGAGAGAGAAAGCTAGAGAGAGAAAGTTCATTGTACGTGATTCAGGTGCTGTACGTTTTCAGATTCGTTAATAGAATCACGTTTATATTACGTCTCGTGTGTTAGCTCGCGTTCGTGTACGGATTCCGCACGTCACACGTTCGATTACGCAATCGTTACGGAGTCAAACCGGTCCTAACAAGTGGTATCAGAGCAGGAGCTCGATTGCACAGATCAAACGCACGAATTCGCACAGAAATCCTTCAGATTCAGAGTCGAATTTACTCAGATTTGTCAAATTTCTTCATACTTTCTTGTTCTTCACGTTTTTATCTGAAAATCGTAAAATTAACAGTGTTTTTAAGGTTGAAATTGGATGAAATTTTGATATGTTGTGCGCCTATATCTGATCTATGATCCTACAAATTTTCAGGTCAAAATTCCAAGCCGTTT
The DNA here is from genome assembly GCF_002127325.2 of Helianthus annuus. Taxonomy (NCBI): domain Eukaryota; kingdom Viridiplantae; phylum Streptophyta; class Magnoliopsida; order Asterales; family Asteraceae; genus Helianthus; species Helianthus annuus. The sequence continues at coordinate 137,448,660 of NC_035445.2, forward strand.
GAGAGAAATCAGTGATTTTGTGTTCGTTTGAGCTGAAACTGTTCGTCATGTTGGTGTTAAACATTGTTCGATCGAACAGCATTCATTCCCAACCGATCGGCTAGCAAGTGCTAACCGAACGACCAGCATTTGTCCCTAACCGAGCGACTAACAATTTCCCAACCGAGTGAACACTACTTCCTACTCGATCGAACAGACTTTGTGTGTTATACACTATTTCTACTCGATCGAACAGAAGGTTGTGTGAATCGAGTAGGTAACTCGATCGAACAGCTACTCGAACGACTAGAAAGTCATTTCATCGAACAGCTACTCGAACGGCTAGAATTTCATTCAATCGAACACCTAATCGAACGGCTAGCACCTCCAAGTCGTTCGAACAGCAGCATTCATTAAAAGCCATTGACTTTTGACCCTGTTCGATCGAGTAGCAGCATAACATTCATTAAACACTTTGACTTTTTGACTCTGTTCGATCGAACAGCACAGCATTCCTAGCTGAACGGCTAGCACCACTTTCCTACCCGATCGGCTAGCATACTACCTCCCACCCGATCGGCTAGCGTCCACTCACATTCGATCGAATAGCATTATCTCCTACTCGAACGACTAGGATAACCCCTCTACTCGATCGGCTAGCAATACCTATTCCCACTCGATCGGCTAGCAATACCTATTCCCACTCGATCGGCTAGCATATATTCCCACCCGATCGACTAGCATAAACTCCATCCGTTTGATTGTCATTAAAGTGTTTTAAAATTGATTTGGATCAAACTATTTTAAAAATTCATATCAAATCAATTAACTTCCAAAATCAAGTTTGTTAAAAGTCTTTGAACTAATCGGTTGTTTACATAATTCATTCAGGTAATTGAAGAATTTCAAATCATGGCTGAGGAATTCTACAACACATTTTACAACGCATTTACTTCCGAATCGTCAGAAAGAAGAACTGAGATGAGAGAAGTTTCAAAAGAGATATCAGAAAATTTGAAGTTTGAAAACATGTACGGAAGTCAACAAAAGCCACCAAAATTGATGAAAGTTGAAGACTATAATTGGTGGAAAAACAGGTTTGAAGGATGGGTGAAAGCTTTCGCTCCTGAAAGTTGGTTGAAGTTAGTAACTGAATATCAAGCACCAGAAAAAGCAGGAGGAGAGTTAATCGAGGAGAAAGATTATACAGAAAAAGATGTAAAGAATGTTGTTGCTGAATACAGAATGATAACTTTGATTAAACAGTCAGTAAGAGAGGATATTATTTCATTGCTTGAACAAGAAAAAACGTCAAAGAAATTGTGGGAAGCATTGGAGAGAAAATGCATTGGGAGTAATGAGATTGTTAAAAACAAGAAAAAGTTGTTGCGTAGAGAGTTTGATTTGTTTAGCTGCATGAAAAATGAATCGGTTTGTAGTATGCTTGAAAGGTTTGGACATTTGAAGATGGAGTTGACAAGGCATGGAATTAGTTATGATGAAGATCTGATGGTAGATAAGTTGTTTGATTCGTTACCAAATGATCAGGAATGGCAATATTTCGCGCTTATGCTGAAAAACACAATTAAGCCAGAGGAATTAAAAATTGACTTGCTGATTGAAAGGCTTGAAAGCCATGAGTTAGAATTGAAGAGATCGAAAGTCAACATTCCATCGCATCAGCAGAATGTGGAACTTTACTACAGAAGTCGTATACCACAAGCTGGGTCTCCAAAAACAGCTTTTTCTGCTGAAAGCTCGAATTCAGTGAACAAAGAAAGTCTTCACAGTGGTTTTCACAGTGGTGCTTCTTCAAACACTTCAGATCAAACTGCTTCAAAGAATGTATTTCAGTGTAATATTGCAATCGATTTGAAGAATGGGCAGAACTTCAGTGAAGAATCAGCGAAACAACAGATGGTTTTCTTAGCGTCTGTACTGGAAGCATATGAAGGCCTCGTTGCAGGGAAGATTGGAAATACCAATTTGACAAAAGAAGAGTATGATCAAATAGATCCAGAGGAGATGGAACTGATGGATATCAGATGGTGCATGGCCAGTGCAGTTCGTAGAGCATAATGGTTCATGGAAATTACGGGGAGGAAGTCAATTGGAGGACCATCTACTAAACTGGGTTTTGACAAATCCAAAGTGACATGTTTTAAATGCAAACAAAAAGGTCACTTCAAGCGCGAGTGCAGAAATTCATATGTTGCTGAAGCTTCTGAAAATCCGTTCAACGAAGACTATTACAAGAAAGCGATTTATCATCAAAATAAGTCTGAACCACCAAGGTTGAAACAGCAGGAAGAAAAATCAAGGGCTCTAGCAGTCATTTATGATGATGAAGGCTATGACTGGAGCAAAGAAGTTCTTCCAGAACAGGATGCGGTTGGTTATGCATTCGTGGCAAAAGATGATCATGATACATGGTGGAGAAAAGATAGTGCAAGATGGGAAATTGGCAAGCTGTATGAACCATTTCATGAAGCACAGAGAGCCAAGAGATGGAATGAAGAGTTGGAGTGTTACTTGGATCCACAGGGGAATCCGGTGGTAGATCCGTCAAAAGTTGATTTTGATGCAGTGACTAATGTGTTTCCAAGTGAGCGTGTTTTCAACACAAAAAGGCTTTCTGATAGCAGCTATTTGCCAGAGTTGATGAACAAGTTGAGAGAAGTCTTTGAAACAAGTCTACCGAAGGTGGTAGAGATGAAGAAGAGAAAAGAAGAAGAGTTGAAGAAGATGATTGAAGAAGTAAAGACTGTTGCAAAGCTTGCTGGTGAAGAGAATCAGAAAGATATGGAAGAAAATGTTGAGAAGATACAGGAGACAAAGGCAGCTGATCATGTCAAGGTGCCAATTACTGAGGTAACAGAATCTTCTGAACTACCAGATGTTGATTTAGTTGAGGAAAACAAGTGCAGGAATTGCATTGAAAAGTGCAAAGCCTGTATTGAAAAAGAAGAAATAATCAAAACAAAAGATAATGAAATGAACAAACTTGAACATGTGTTAAAACTGAAATGTAGAGAAAGGATTGACACAGAGCAAAGTCTAAAATTAAAAGTTGAGAAACTAACACAAAAGTGTCATGATTTTGAAAAGGAAAATACAGTTTTGAAAGAAAAATGTGATACAAAATGTGTTGATTGTATTGAGAAAGAATCTAAGTTTCTAGAGTTACAAAAACAATATGATTCTTTAAAATGGTCAAGTCAGAAAGTACAAGAAGCTTATGATACTTTGAAGAGCCAAGTCAAAAGTTTTGATCAAAGATTGTCTGAAACTTTAACAACTAAAGAAATATATGAAAGACAATTTAAAGAAAAGCAAATTGAATTAAACAAACGTGTTGATGAAATTGCGAATCTTAAACAAGTCTTGGCTGAAAAAGAAAAGATTGTTACAAAACTTCAAAGTTATCATGACTCTTCGTACATTCTCGAACGTATTTTCAATATCACACCTGATAACAAAGATACTAATGTCTGTAAAAAGGGTATTGGTTCAGAATATCATCAGGTACCACCACCATTGAGAGACAATTATACTTTTTATGATGAGGAAAAGGTGGAAAAGGGTTTGAACATAGCTGACCAATTACCTGACAGTATCGATGTTACTTACACCAAATCTGATGATGCTGATGATTCAGAGGTGGTGAGTAAGGTAGTTGATAGTGTTTTGAAAGATGAGTCTACAAAAGGTAAGTCTGAATCACAAGATGAAGATGAAGGAAATCTTTATGATGGATATCTGAAAGATACAAAATCTGAGAAAAATTTGAATGATGATTCAAAAGGATTGGTCTATACCATGATTGGATCGGACAAACTATTCTTGGATGTGGTTTTCCCGATTCAGAATGTGATTTCAGAGAAAATTGACAAAGTTTTCAAGATGGTTGAAATTGAGAAGTCTGAAATGTCGAAGTTTGCTGGTAAAGGTTTCAAAGGGTCTTATAACAAACCTGGTTTTAAGAAGAAAAACATGAAGTCTGGTTTGGGGTATAGGAAGAAACATAATCGAAACAGAACTGAAAGGTCAAATTTTCAGACAAAAATGAATTTTGTTCAAGGAAAAAGTTTCACTAAAGAAGAAAAACTCAAACTTGGAACACAATCTAATGCAGAGTTTGAGGCCATGAAAAAGAAACAACAACAGCCAAAAGATGTGTCAAAGAAAGTTTGTTTTAAATGTGATCAAATTGGACACGTTGCACAGAAATGTCAAATTCCAAAGTCTGTTGATGTTCAAAAACAGAAATCTGGTAATGAGAAACCAAGGTCAATCAAATTTGATTCGAGACAAACTTGGAGGTACACTACAAACAAGTTTGCATCAAATCAAATTTGGAAACCAAAATCGGACAGGTTCGATTCAAGACAGACCTGGAATTCTCATACATCCGGATCGACTACAACACAGATTTGGAGACCGATAGTTGTTGTGACAGAACCTCGAGAAATCTGGAAACCTAAAAATGTTGTTCAAAAGCAACAGGTTCAGAAAGAAACAAATTTTTATAAAAGAGGTGCTCCAGAAGGTCAAAAATGGTCGGTTAAGAAACGTGTCGATGAGATAAAAACTGAGAATGTTGAAAAGAAATCTGAAAAACAAACACAAATTTGGAAACCAAAAGCTGAAACGAAAAGTTCAACTTCTGAGGTGAAAACATCTGAGGATTCAGTTTTGGTTGCCTATGATGCAAATTTTCCTCCGCTCAAGGCTGAAAATTTTAAAATTCAGATTGCTAGAATCAAGGTTACACCTAAGGCTCCTGAGGCCTGGGTGGACACCATGTTTGATTAAGTGGTTGAAATGCCGGAGCTTCCTGGATCGCGAAGCATGAATCGGCATCTATCTTTATTGTTTGAAATTTTATGCCAAATTGTTTGAGTATTTGATAAAATTTGAATGTGCAGGTGCTATATGCAGATGAAGATTGTGAGAGTGTTGCATGGAAAGAGATTGAAGATCCCTGGTTTTGGTCAGACAGGGAGTTTGTTTGTTGTTTTGTATGAATTTGTGTTGGTTTTGATGATTGTTGTATGTTTGTTGGTTATGTGTTTGTTTGCTTGATGTTTGAGATGATTGATGATTGTTTACTTAGAATAAGTGGTGATGGACTATGCCGAAACCCTCACGGCGGAACAAACATGATTACTCACAGGTTGAAGAATGGTTTTCTAATGGTCAAAATCCATGGGTTGTAAATCATGGGGGTACGTTATGTTTTCTGCGTAACAGAGCATGAGAAGCAGAAAATGGATGGCGAGACAAAGCTATCAGTATCGGTTTGTCAAATTTCTTTAATGATTTTGCCTTTTAGGGGGAGAAAAATTGTTAGAAAATCCAAAAACATTAGAAAATTTGAAAAAGCCAAAAACATGATAAAATAAAAAAATTTGAGTTTTGCGTAAAAAGAGGAAATGATAGTACATCAGTAGACAGTTGCAGTATGCTAAAGAAATGTAATGATTAAATAGCATTAAACAGTCTCACTGATGATATGTCGATAGGTTTTTATACATTTAGTAAGCTTTTTCGGGATATAAACCTAAATTAAAAACTTGCTTATTTTGTGGGGAACACTACTTGGATATATAGGTAACCCCTGAAATCTCGTTTGACAGGTCTCGTATTCTGATATACTAGGTGTTTATGCTCTATGATGTCTGGGGTATTATTCCGGGACTTCTGCTGAACGGTAGTTCTGACCTAGTCCTTGGCTAATACTTTATTCCAAAATGCTTGAAATATAGCATAAAGCCCTCAGCTGATTAGACAATAAAATTGATACTCAGTTGTTGTAGCTAAAAAGATTCTCTAAAGGGAACACACTGCAAAGTCGAAGCTGATATCTCTCTGCTGAACGGAAGTTCTGACCTGAGATCCCTCAGTTCTCGCATATCCTAAGTTATGTACAGACATCATTGTAAGTATTCTTACCTGTAAGACTGAATATTGGGATTCTGGATACGGGAGTATATTCAAGAGGTGGGACACATGAATGAGTTTAAGTCTTAAAATATCTAAATCGTATCCTGAATTAGTTGAAATTTGTATGAAAATTTAAGTGGATCAGTATATTGACAATCTAAGTGAATTGTTTAATTCTGAGTATGATTTAAAGCTTAACGGTACTTGTGACTGATCAAAGACTGATATGATCCTCTGATGCATACTCAAAACAAAAATATTGTTTGTATATATTTCTTTGCAGCTTTATTTTTTTTGAAAAACACAAAAAGATTTTGATTTCTGCGTTATTTTCGATAAACCGATGTCTGAGTTGCTGAGTTTCAAAATCAAAGTATGCTGATTGTGTTTCTGAAAACAAAACAAGTTCATTAATTTGAAACTTGAAATTTCTTGGAAAATCTTCAAAAACATGTATGATATCTTCAAGGTCATTAACTTGAACTTGAATGATAATGTGTGAGAAAATTGGATTCTTTATATTGCCATATCTGTTAAGTTTGTTGACAGGGGGAGTGTATTAGAGAACATGTTTAATGAATTTGAAAATATTGTTACTTATCATTTGTATGAGTTATTACAGGAAAAATCCAGATTACGATCCCAAAATCCGAGTCTAAGGGGGAGTCTGAAGACGAGCTCAACGCAAACAGAAGCGTGCAAAGTGTCAGGAATCATTCCAGGAAGAGCTTGTAACCGGAAAGCAAGGTGTTGATCCCAAAGCACGGAAGCTTGATGAAAGGGGGAGCCTGACGAAGAAAAGATTCTACAGAAAGAGAAAGAAAAGACGCTACGAGTTGACTACAGATTGACTACAGCAATATCCAAGGGGGAGTCTGTTAGTGCATTATCTGTCTATCGCCTCCGTCAATCCAGTCCGTAGCAGAAAACCGAAGAAAACGAGAGTTACATTGTTATATTTTAGTGATAGTTAGTAAAAAAGGCAAGGTGGCATAATTGTAATTAATGAGATTCCTCATTAATCCTTGGCCTATAAATAGAACTCTAGGGCTTCTAGTTTAGGACTTTTGGAGCTTTTGTCATTTTCACAACTTCTAGAGCTAGAGAGAGAAAGCTAGAGAGAGAAAGTTCATTGTACGTGATTCAGGTGCTGTACGTTTTCAGATTCATTAATAGAATCACGTTTATATTACGTCTCGTGTGTTAGCTCGCGTTCGTGTACGGATTCCGCACGTCACACGTTCGATTACGCAATCGTTACGGAGTCAAACCGGTCCTAACACCACGGTTAGGATTCAATTAATTGTTAGTGAAGTTAAATCGTTGAGTTTTCTTTGGTTTTCTAATAGGTCCAAACACAAAGGGGTTGAATGGATAGATTGGAGTAGCTTTGTGAATAGGTAATAGTTGTTGTTTTTTGTCGGCCCGGTTTGGGTCGGCGTTTGTGGTTAATGATAGTTACTTTTCAAAAAAAAAGTGTATTGAAAATTCATTTTTAATGCATAACATCTCCTAAATGGTTTTATTTAAAAAGACTGATTTTTTAAACTTTTTGAGTTTAAATAATCAATTACAAGTAACTATTTAAAGTAGATTATAATAATTTCTGAAACCGAAACGGATAAAAAAATTGAGGTGCAGTGACCTGATTGGCTCAAATATAACCCTGTTTATTTGCGTCCAGATTTATTTAATGGAATCATGTTTAAAAAAAGTTTTAACCCGAGTATACTTTTAATGTGAACACGACTTGTGTAACACATTTATATAAAAAACTTGGTTGTTCGACAATCTTGGTTGTTCGTTAAGAGATAATGTAGTTGTTAAAGTTGGCTCCGGCGTGACGGTCAGTTTTTGGGCAGATTGTTGGATCGATGGGGGAAGTCTTATGGATCGGTTCTCGACGATTTATAAGATTACAAGTTCTAAAAAAGCGACGGTTGCGGATAATATGGTGATTGTTGGTAAGGAAGTGCAATGGACGATAAAGTGTGACAGGCCCCGTCGAGATGAATTGGAATGGGCTCTGTGGGCCGGTTTGTTACATCTGTTATATGGTGCGAAGATTAGTGATGTGGAGGACAAGTGGGTTTGGAAATCGGATAGTAATAATGTTTTTAATGTTGCAGTAGTTAAGGACCAAATTATGAAATGCTCAGGGTGTGTCGAAGATGAATGGAAATATTGGAATCGATAGGTTCCACCGAAAGTAAATTTGTTTACATGGAGATGTGGATTGAGTCGTATCCCGATTAAAGAAGAGTTGTTAAAAAGAGGGGTTGCCGTTCAGAATTCTATATGCTTGCGGTGTGATGAACAGGTTGAATCTGTAGATCATTTGGTGTGCAAGTGTTCTTTTTCGAAATCTATTTGGTGGAATATTTTAGCTTGGGTAAAGGTTCCAGCTTCGGTGGTCTTTGGTTCGTGTTTGGAGGTTTTAGAGTTTATTGAAGTTAGAATTGGCTCCAAGGTGTGGAAGAAGGTTTTAAACATGATTTTTCAGACGACGATTTGGCACATCTAGAAGGCTCGGAATGAGAAGGAGTTTAATGGCGTCCAACTTTCGAGGAACATGGTGGTAGAGAATATCAAGGTTGACTCTTTTTTATGGCTTAAGAGTAGATCGAAATTTGATAATTTAGATTGGGGAAGATGGGTGGATTTCAATGTTAGAGACGTTATTCTTTGATTTGGGCGGTGGGGGTTGTTTGTGTCGATCGTTTTTCTTGTTTTTCTGTACTTTTGTTCGGGTTTTAACAGCATATGCTGGCCCTATTCTATAATCATAGAATCTTGTCGTTCAATATATATATATATATATATATATATATATATATATATATATATATATATATATATATATATATATATATATATATATATATATATATATATATATATATATATAGGGAGCCGCTAGAATGAGAACCACCCCGAGTTGTAAGAACCGCGAGAACTACACCCCACGGAGCGCCGTTCGCCATGATTTTTCTTTACAAGTAGATGTGTATATTATAAACACAGCCGTAAAAAATCATGGCGAACGACGCTCCGTGGGGTGTAGTTTTTTACACCACAAGTTTGGTGAAAAAAAAAGAAAAAAGAAAAAAAATTAAAAAACACCAAACTTGTGGTGTAAAAAACTACACCCCACGGAGCGCCGTTCGCCATGATTTTTTACGGCTGTGTTTATAATATACACATCTACTTGTAAAAAAAATAATGGCGAACGGCGCTCCGTGGGGTGTAGTTCTCGCGGTTCTTACAACTCGGGGTGGTTCTCATTCTAGCAGCCCCCTATATATATATATAAAACTAAGAAAGTGTTGGCAAGTTATAACTTATAAGGGTTGCAGTGTATGAATCCTACGATAATAACGGGTTGAATCACACTAGAAAAAAAAAAACAAAATTTGAACCGAAACAATTTTTTTTTATTGAATTCTAAATTTTAAATTAACCATGGGGCAATTTACATAAGGATAGCAGGTAGACGGGCAACAAACTGCGCCGCCATCCCCTTCTGAATAGAAAACCCTAACCTACTAAAAATAAAGCCTCGCCCCTGAGGGGTCGAAAAGTTACTGTGGACCACACGCTGAACTCTAGCCAAGAATCGAACCGCCTCCGGCGCCAAGGAGCCGAACGTGTCAAACGCCAGAGGGACAAAGGCATGCTGATTATCCTCACAAGCTTTCGCTTGCTTTTCCACCTTCTTTGACTCTGCTTTCAGTACCGCTTTCCCGCCACAAACACATTTTCCCGGAACCCGGCTAAAGGGGATACACCTGTGAGATCGACACAAGCATGTTTCCCGCCCTCCCAACCAAAAACTAGCACATCAGCCGGGCGTAGGGTGGACCTCCCTTCCGCTGGGTCCGTAAGAAAATTAACTGGTGCCTCTTTCTTTGCCGAGATCCCTGCTCGTCTGAGAATATCCATTAATGCGTCTCGAACAAAGTCATGGCGATACTTAAACCCCGGCAACTCTCTACAGTGTACGCATGCTCCCCGTATTTATCCAGACATGCTTTACGGCAGACTGGGCAGGTTTGATCATTCGAGAACATGGGGATCATCAGACGGTACTTAAGGATTGACCGATACTCCACCGCTGACATACATTGACCCAGACCTTAGATAGGAATAACAGTTAAGAAATCCTGGGTGTGAGGCCTCTGTAGGCATTCAATGACGGCTTTCTGGCGAGGGGATTAATGGAAATCTTCTCCCAAACTTTGTGCGATTCGACAATAAAGGGCATTCGCCAAAGTTTTCTGTGACATTTTGGGGGCGGTGTCCTTGTTAGAGAAACCGCCGAGATCAAAGTCCGGGAGAGATTCATGCAAGCGTTCCAAGGCACTGGCATAATCCGGGTCAGTGTTAGCAACCCCACTGTTACGTAAGATATGGTCCTGCAACTCCCAAGATTGAGACCTGGAAGCCACAAAGGCATAGGCAGCCACATCCTGGGCCGAAAGAAGGCCTAACCCACCAAGCCGCATCGGCAAGGTCGCGATCCGCCACTGGACTTCACCAAAAAAAGGCCCCCCACATACGACAATGTCTTCTATTGCTTCTCGAAGACCTTTATCAAAACACGAAATAGCATCATCCACAAAGGGGGGCTGGCAAGTTCGCAAACCAAATAGCAACTTTGCAACTCCCATACAAGATCTAAGCAAGAGGAGTTCGCTTTGAGGATCCTGCAACAAAGGAAGGTGTCTCATAATATCAACAGCTCGCGTTGCCCTTTTAGCCGCTAGACCACTAATGAAACTGGCATCACGGCTGACTGCCCCTCCTAGCAGTTTGACACCTCTCTCCGGCCTCCCAATCTCACTGGGGAAAAGCCCTGCCCTTTATTAAACTACGAATTGGGATTCACTTTCCAATTTTACAAATCAGGTTAGCAGCATCTGCAACAAATTTTGAGTTCGCTTTTCGATTTCGTTTCCAGTTCAACATAAATATTTGAGTTTGAATTATATAGTTTTAATCTTTTAAATGAAATATATTATTTATTTAGAGTTAACTGTTATTTACATCTCTGTAGTTTGTCCACTTTGGCCAATTTTCAAAATTGTGCTAATTTCCTCCCTGACATACTTGAAATGTGTCATTTCAGTAAAAAAAAAAAATAATTCTAGTTAAATCTTACAGTTCAATGAAGGACATATTTATCATTTTACGTTTTCTTTTAACTTCACTTTATTTTTATTCTTTTAGCTCCTTTATCTTTCAATTTCAATTTTACTTTATTTTTATTCCTTTAGCTCCTGTTATCTTGTTTTTTTTAATTTGACTTTATTTTAATGATCGTTAAAACCTAACCTTATTAGTATTTATATAAAAAGTAAAAAAAAATTGAAGAAGACCGAAAACTCTACAATCAGGAGTTAACTACTAAATTCGTCCCTGAGGTTTGACCCAAATTGCTAGATCAGTCCAAAATCAAGTTTTGTTGCTAAAATAGTCACTGGGCCTAAGTTCTGTTGCTAGATCAGTCCAATTATTTAACACAGTTCAAATTCTTGGTTAGTCAGGAGGGCAAAGTTGTCATTATACCCTTTAATTTGTTTTCCCATTTATTTAAACCTACACCCACACATCAGACATAACACTCTCTCTCTCTCTCTCTCTCTTTCTCTCTCTCTCATCTCTCACTCTGCTCTCTCTCTACTACCGCCACCACCACCACCCCCACCACCTTATCATCACCACCACCACCGTATCATAAAGCTGCCAGGCACGTTTTGCTTAAAAAGAAAGATTTGCAAACGGTGCCGTCGATGTCCACCATCATCTTCATCATCGGATCATCATCATCCTCAACAAATCATCATCAATCATCATCGACACTGTTCATCATCATCATCGCAGATCATCATCCTATCGTCATCATCCTCAATCCACTGCCGCCACCTCCACAACCTTCTCTCTCTCTCTCCGATCTACTCTCTCTCTCTACAGCTTTCTTTCTCCTGCAGGTTTTAGATGTGGGTGTTCGTGTAACGTGGTGCAAGAGGGAAGAGGTGTCGGGTGTTTTAGGGTAGAAGGAGGGTCGGTTATCGGTTTTGAGTGTGGCTGTTTTTCAATCTAGGTTTGGGTGTGTGTCTGTTTTTCGATTTGGGTTTTGGTTTCGATTTGGGGTTGGGTTCATGTTGGTGGTGGTCGGCGAATGGTTGTGGATGGTGGTCAGCGAATGGTTGTGGATGGCTATGGATGGTGGTCGACAAGTGGTGGGGTTCGATTTGGTGTTAGGTTCACGCAGGTGGTGATCGGCGAATGGTTGTGGATATTGGTCGGTGAATGGTTGTGGATGGCTATGGATGGTGGCCGGTAAATCGTAGTTGGTGGTTGGCAAATAGTTGTGGAAGGTGATGGGTTCAAGCAGGGGGTAGTGGCAAGTAGTGGTGGAAGCCGGTGGAAAACCTGGTTGGAGAGAATGGGTTTGATTTCGTTAATTGGGTTTTTAATCTGCTGATGGTGGTGGTTGAGTTGAGTTGGCGGCAGTGCTGGTGGAGGTGGTAGCGGCAGTGGTGGAGGTGGAGTTGAGGTGGCGGCAGTAGTGGTGGAGGTAAGGTGGTGGTGGCTGATGATGGTGGTGGAGTTGTATGTCTGTGATGTGTGGGTGTAGGTTTAAATAAATGGGAAAACAAATTAAAAGGTAAAATGACAACCCCTCCTGACTGACCAAGAATTTGAACTGTGTTAAATAATTGGACTGATCTAGCAACAGAACTTAGGCCCAGTGACTATTTTAGCAACAAAACTTGATTTTGGACTGATCTAGCAATTTGGGTCAAACCTCAGGGACGAATTTAGCAGTTAACTCCTACAATCAGTGGCGGATCCAGAAATTTTTTTTCTAAGGGTTTACTTTTGTGATGGTCGAAATTTCACAACCATACATTGGAATTTTCAGGCTGTGTCGGGTCTGGTCACGAAATATAATAAAGACCTAAATTTCATATTAAATTAGGACTTGATATTGTCCGGCTAACAAATTAGGACTCTGGAACCATCCATTGAACCTTTATTATATATATTTTATTCAGTTTTTTAAATATGAAGTTTTGTAAATGTATCATACCAACAATACTAATAAATCATCTTCTGTCATTTTATTATTCATTTTTTAATACACACAAATAATTTAAAACTAAATTTAAAAATTGTTTTTAATGGTCAACCCACTCAGTTTGGTTTGTTATCACATGAAACCATAGTTAGCGATTCTTCCTTACCAAACTTTATAGTGAACACGCCTAATAAAAGTCATAAGTTATCTCACCAAAATACACGAATATCAATTCAACAACACAATTTTACTATAAACAATAAAAAAAATCAATAAGCTAGTTCACATTGGCAGCAATAGTTTCAATTCGGTCATGCTTCACCAGCTGAGAAACCATGGTCCTGCAAAAATGCACCATTTGGCATTTTCTTTCTAGATGCAAAAACACACAACGTTTCACTAGTTTAGTAAAAACCATAAATCAATAAACTTGATTCAGTAGGTTGGGATTGAATGCAAATATGTGGTTGGTATACATAACACAAACTTGTAAAGGTGGAAAGGGTGCTCAAACACATGAGGAGTGGTAAACTTTTCACCTAGCCAATCAACACATATCATGTCAACTTCCCTCTCCACTCCCCATTTTGCACTTAAACATTAAGGATGCTCCCCGTGTGAGGAGTCCATTTTTATTATTATTATTTTGTATTTCTATAAATTATGCATTAATATCATCATCATCATCATCATCATCATCATCAGTAAATCCCACCAATAGCAAAGCTAAGGTAGGGTGAGGAGGGTAAGATGTACACAGCCTTACCTCTACCCGTTAGGAATAGAGAGACTCCTTCCAGTGAGACTCTCGGCTCGATAGTAGTTTTGCATCAAGCCTTGGACATAAGACACATAACACTCAGTAATTAAGACAAATGCATATTAGTGCATGTACTCCCTTGTCTTTCGGCTATCAACGTGTCACACCCCAATATTTCCACGTATTACCGGTGGGCCCGGTGGGGAGTATCGTGACGTAGTTGATATCATCATAGTCAATACACACAATAATATAGCACAGCGGAAGGCTGGGTAAAATAAACTATTACAAACCATAACGTCTGAGCGTTCGAGTTTATGAATGTACAGACAGGAATGTAATAAGATCCACAGGCGAATCATAATGTACAAAGAAACAAAACTACAGACTTTGGGTATCTATTGGATTTGCAAGATCCTCTATAACACCCTATAGCTCCAGCCTATTTCAGGAAGTACCTGTCAATCAATCTTTAGGAAAATACGTCAGTTTACACTGGTAAATACAATTTAACTGACTCGTTTTGAATACATTTAAGAAAATTGATTTAGGTGCACAAGGCACAAATCATTTATAACTTGGGACGATCTTTATTAAAATATTGTATACAGTTTTACATGTTTGTCATACATGTGGGGCCGGTCTGAAAGCCGGACATGATTAACTGACTCACCACTTATAGAACCCTCAAAGGAGTTATCCCCAACTTTTGGGTAATTTAATATTTAGCATTTGCATCTGTCAGGTGCATGCCTGCACCCCGTGCATAGGTCGTGGCCATTAATAATTTAAATGAGCCGAGGATATCCAGGACACGGTCGTTAACCCCCAAATGTTTATGTTATCAAACAATACAGATTAAAACGGGTTATGCGGATTTATTAAATCACAATCCGACAAAATAATCCCATACCCGACGAAGCGGTATTATTATACCGTATCCCAAGCCCGTATAGGGAAAATAAGTTAAAAGTATTTACCTGGTGATAGTAGTAAATTCCTAAGGTTCTTGAAAGGCACTTTTTATCGGAAGCTATTTAATCTGTATAGAAGGTTTAATTACCCTACAAGGATGCTAACGGGTCTTTAATTAGTCAAGGACTTAGAACGGCTAGCTAGAAGGAAACCTTACGGTTCTAAACGCTAGATTAAGCGGAGACCGGAATAGAATGTGATTTAGACCCGACAAGCTTGGATACTTGTATAATATGGGTAAACTAAATACATTCTGGAAAATGAGAATCAAATGATAAGGTTAAGCCCGTGTCGGTTATTTTACGTAAACTAGTTACGTAGACCGATCCGAACGCGTAAATGCGTAACGGGTAACCAAATAAATTATATACTGGTCGTAATCATTATTATGCTCAAAATATGCTAATATATCAGTGATATATTAGCATACATGCCCAAAAAGCAAATTAAACCAAAATAAGTCCCTTAAGGGCATTTTGGTAATTTTAATGCCCATAAAAGAGTTTATTTATAAAACTGAGTTCCAGGTCTGATTATAATTAGTAAAAACATGTATTTTAATAGGTTACATCAGTAGGATGCTTAATATATGAGAAATATACCTTTTATAACCAATAATGCACTGTAAGGACATTTTGGTAATTTTACATAAGCTTTTAAAAGTCAAAATAGACTTCTGAGTTTAAAAACTTTAGCTTACTGTAATATTACATATACTAGCTTAAAACATCAGTAGGTACAAAAAGCAAATTAAACCAAAATAAGTCCCTTAAGGGCATTTTGGTAATTTTAATGCCCATAAAAGAGCTTATTTATAAAACTGAGTTCCAGGTCTGATTATAATTAGTAAAAACATGTATTTTAATAGGTTACATCAGTAGGATGCTTAATATATGAGAAATATACCTTTTATAATCAACTATGCACCGTAAGGGCATTTTGGTAATTTTACATAAGCTTTTAAAAGTCAAAATAGACTTCTGAGTATAAAAACTTTAGCTTACTGTAATATTACATATACTAGCTTAAAACATCAGTAGGTAATGAGTTTTATAAGTCAAATATGGTTTTGACCCATACTAGGTGCTAAAAACGCTTAAAAACCGATTTAAAGGGCCATTTGGGTAAAAATAGGAAATCTGAGTTTTTGATCAGTTTATAAGGTTCAAAATGTTCTATTTATCATATAAAATCAGTAGCAAAAAGTTTGACATTAAAAAGTTATGTAAAACTCATTTTATGTAAAAAAAAAAGGTAAAACCGACGATAACCGAAATTAAGCTATAATCCTATGTTATGCTCAGCCTAAAAATAAATAAAAATCTTCAAAAATCACAAAATATTATTTAACATCAGTAAGTAAAATGTTTGGTGTCAAAAAAATTGGGTTTACATAGGCCTTATGCTAATTACGCCTTTTAATTACTAAAAAGTTTCTTAATTACGCTATTGAGCATAACTCCTATTCTAGACCTCAAACTGTTGTCATATTTTTGGGACATGCCTAAATATCAGTAGAAAAGGTTTTAGTCCATTCACATTGCTAAAAATCTCGGTTTTATACAAAAAGGGCGTTTTAGGCATTCTTAAGCATAATCGCGATCAAGTGCATATAATTCAAACTATTAGGTACCATGCAATATAACTCCAGAGGGTTATACTACTAAGTAATGTGGTCCTAATGGAAGCTTAAAACATGGAAGGATTAGGCTTGAACGGGTCAGAACTGAAAGTCAAAGCAAAAGTTAAGCTTTTGCGACTTTCGGTTATAAACTGACCTTAGACTATTAGTTGTCGGATTAGGACTGATAAAACATGATTAAATATTAATTACCAATTCATTAGAATGTTAAAATATAATTTAGAACCTCTGGTTTACTAATTAGAATCATTTTTGTAATTTCTTGTCAAACTGCTTTGACCCGACAATTAACTAGTCAAACGAGATAATTAGGAGATGCCCTTTAAGGGTTAATCACCTATACTAATGTGGTCTTATAACTACTTTCAATTTGATCAGTAGTTAACCTATGCATGATTAATTCGAAAGTCAAACTAAACTTACGCTAAATTTGACTCTAGAGTAATTAAGCTAATTATAACGACTAAACAAGTAATTAGAGGCTTACTTAAGGTCCAAGCAGTCTTTTCTACACTTGAGAGTCTTCTCCTTGTCCTTAGCAAGCTCCAGATGGTTGTGATTAAGAATTGTTGCAAATGTGCTTTGAAACTCAAGAACTAAGCTCACTTATATAGCAATTTGAATGATCAAGGATCACTTCCAGGTGTAATTGGAGGCCCTGGGATCACCCCAGGTGTCCTAGCTATTGTAAATAACCGACATATAGCTCCAAGAGTCGTCACAAACTAGGTAAAGGCGGTGGAACAGGCAAAACCCGCACCTGGCACAACTTTTCTGTTACTGGCAGTCCCTCGCGGCCCGCGTAAGAGTCCTTAAGGGCTTACGCGACCCACCTGGACATGGTGAACTGGCAAAACAGGTTTCTGTAAGCATGCTTGTAATCATTTGCTATGTAATTGAATCATTCAACTTAATGAGAGGCATTTGTTTACTAAACTATTTTCTCTCTTGATTGTGTTTACAAAGTTTGTTTTTCATTTCCGCTGCACTTAATCTTATTTTATATTCATTGATTCGTCAAATTCATACAAACAAGCATAATCATGACAGCCTTCGATCCTAACAATTGGTATCAGAGCTTGGACAGTAAAATTCGATCTAACAATCAATTTGACGTAACAGTTCAACTCAAAATTCATTGATACTAAGGTTGTTTGTATTTAGTTGAAAAACAGAGCAACGAAAAATCATGTTCAAAATGATGAATCAGATACTCTGTAAGACAACCAAGATGTCATAAGATTCACAAATTTCAAATAACAAGTGTTATCATGCTCAAATCACTCATAGTTTTCAGATCTGACAACATGTCTGGCAACTATGTATGACTATCTTCATTCAAAATTGATTTCAACTGTTGTTATGGAATTTATGATGATTTTATCATGTTTTATGCTAAAGTATGAACCTCAGATTAACAAAACCTATGTTCATGTAAACATTAGTGTTTTGCTAACTTAGAAAGAGGAAAATAAAACTTTAGTCATGAGATCTTATGTGTTAAAAGGCAGGTTGAGAATCCTCAAAAGGACTAAATCAACTCTGTCAAAACACATTAAGAAAATCAGGGGTCAAAAACAATCCAAATCATAAGTAATGTGAGATTTGGTAATAAAACATGTTCACATGCGGCCAGATCTCTCAAAACATTGCTGAAAATGATTTTGGATTAAGTATTCTTTCATTGAAAACCTCCCAGTAAGTATTTTATTACTTATGAATGGGAAGGGTAAAAAGGGAAGAAGAAAAATTACAAAAACTCAAAAGTGTGTTTATCTCAAAACTTTTGAAATCAAAAGAAAAGAGTATAAATCCAAAACACTTTAGAGTACAAAGTTGGGAAAACAATAGTCATCATGCAACTGTGTGCATTCATTAATTCAGGAAAAGTTCAGGTAAAATTAGTATCCTAGTGATTGAACTTAGAAGAGGATTTTACAATCAATTGATAAAGAAAATGATTCCAAACAGTGATCATAAAACTTGAAAATGATATGATTATGAACTTTGTGGGAATCGAACCCATGACCTAATGGTCATAAGCCTTATCCCACCACCAAGATACCACTAGGCTATAATGCCATGGGTGGCTCTCATAACAACTGTCCTCCATTATTTACTCTTTCATCAGGGGTTGGCACGTGGTCAGTTTTTAGTCGTCAGATCATTATAACCGCTGCCACGTCAGTATTCACTTTTTCCCTAAAATAAAACCCTGATTAAACCACACTGTCGAATTGAATTCCAAAAATTCTCTTCTCAAAGCAGTTTCCCATTCTTCTTCACAAAAACATTCTTCGATCTTCCTCATCAAAATGACGAAATCAAAGTCGAAGTCAAAATCAAAATCATCTTCTTCCTCCGCTCCTAAAGACGCCACTCAAATGGCTGCTGAACCGAATGAAATACCATACAAAGCTCCTCACAACTACTTGGGTATTCTCACAAAACCCACATCCAACAACACCTTCGACTCCATCATCAACACCTTATCTGCATCAAAGTACAAAACTTTGATAACAGTAGACGCTCCCATCTACCTACAAACCCAGAGAGAGTTCTGGAACAAGGCTACCCTTGAAAAACAAGGAGACACTGTCACAGCCATCAACTCCTCGATACAGGGTAAAAAGATTCAAATCTCTCCACAATCTATTTCAGAAGTCTTCAAACTCAATGATCTGAAAGGTAAAACCTCTTTTTCTAAAACTGAGTTGAAAAAGGATTTCATGAATAGGGGTTATGCAGAGCAACCAAAAACGGACACCTTACAAAAAGGTTTCTTCCCTTCTGCACCAAGATTTTTATTTCACACTCTGTTGATGTGTGTATCTAATAAAACAACTTCTTTTAATGAAATACCATCAAAAATTCAATGCCTGGGATATGCAATTCTAAACAATGAAAATTTTAATTATTCCCAGGAGATTTTTGATGATTTAGTAAAAAATGTTGATAGCAAAGCATTTCTGCTCTTTCCAAGGTTTTTAAGCTACTACTTTGAACAAACATTTGAAAAGGAAGATGCAGAATTGCCCAAACAAGGTGCCTCTTTTAAAATAAACTGTTTAACGCCTGAAACATTCTCTAGAATGTTGGCACCAATAAAAACAAAAGCAGAGGTACCCGAGCAGAATTTAGCAGATGAAACTACTCCTCAGGTATCGGTTGCTGAGCCCACTGCTCCAGGTGATCAAAGCAGCACACCCACTGTTTTGAAACCCACACCTGCCACCACCAAAAAGACCAAAAAGAAAACATCCAGAAAGCCCCCTAAACCCAAAACAAAGGCACCTCTGGAAGATGAGATCCCAGAGTCAATGCTAGGGACAGCACAAAAGTCACCAATAACCACTGCTGCTACTTCCTCACAGCAGATGGAAGAAAGATCTCAACCCTTGCCTCAAACTCCTCCTGCATCCTCTCAAAAGGAACAGGTTGTAAGCACAGGGACACCACAATATGAAGCTCTGGACCCACTCGGATCCATCTTCCACAGTCCTGATCCCAAGGACATGTCTCTTTCAACTCCTTTACCCTCACCCCCCACATTACCACCATCCATTATACCTTTGTTGCATGCAGTTGATGTTACACAGACACAAACCAGTTCCTCTCAATCACCTATCATTGAGAGTATACTCCCACAGGTGACTGGGTCGGATGCTGATATCTCTGCTATCCCAGCAACAACTGAGGAGGTTACACTGCAGGAGTTACAAGTAATTCCTGTCAGTAGTTCAAGCGGAGAAGCAACTACAAATGTTGGATCAACAGATCTGTATTTGGCCAGTTGTTTCATTAGTAAGACTCCCTTGAAGGCAATTTCTACAATAACACCTATGATAACCACCAGTGAGTATGCATTGCCCTCTGGTACCCTCAAAAGGTTATCTAGTGTTGAAGAAAGAAGTCCCCAGTACCAAGAACAAGGGGCATCAATGAATGACTTTTGGGACTCTGTTCCTAAGTCACACACTGGTACAACCACTGCTGGTGGGGATTCAGATGATCCTGTTAATTCGGGTGATGATTCAAAATATCGGGAATTGACGGGCAGGGTTGAAAACCTGGAAACCTCAGTTGCTGAAATAAAGGATATGGTGCAGCAGCTGTTAAAAGCTCAGAAAGCCCAATCCACTACTGCTCCAGCTCAAGCACCTGCACAACAGGCACCTGCTGCAAATGAGTTATGGAACATGTTCCAACCACTGCTGGAAAGACAAAAGCAGATGGCTGATCAGCAGCATGCTATGCATGTACAAAAGCTGGCAAACATGGTTGAATCAAGATTTAAAGATACTCAGGCAGATATTAAAGCTATCAAGGCTCATATACAAAGTGCTTCTGGAAAAGTTCCTCCCACTGTCCTCTTCATGAATGAACCCTTCCCAGATAATGCCAAAAAGGGGGAGAAGATCAAGTGGAAAAAGAAAGGAATTGATGATGGCATCTTTATTGAGCCAGAAAATAGCCAAACCAAAGCTACTGTATCAACACACACCACATCACCACACACCACCATAACCACTGCTCCACCATCTTCTGTGATCACAACACCAACAACAACTTCACCATCAAAAACAGCCACCTCATCATCACCTCCTGCCAAAAAGCAGAAGACTGCAGATGTTACAACATCTGCTGTAATGATAACAGTGGTTGAAACACCAGTTGTTCCAACTACTGTTAGTCAGTCACTCATCACCACTCAAACCACTGCCATCACAACCCCTGCTCAAAAGCAGAAGACATCTGCTGACATATCAGTAGTTGTAATGACAACAGCAGTTGAAACACCAGTTGTTTCAACCACTGTTAGTCAACCATCCACCACTGCTCTCATCATTCCCACATCACAACCAGCAAAGCTCTATACCAGAAAAAGAAAACTTACTCAGGCAAATGAGGACAAATATGATCCCATTGCTGCAAAATATCCACTGGAACTAGAAGCTATCAAAAATGAGATGAGGCAATTCTACACTGATGATGATCCTTCAAACAGAAGATTTCCTTCACTCATTGGCTTCATAGTCGCAAAAGACATGGATGAATACCTTGAGCTCAAAGCAAGACAGGCTAAGATAAGAGCCAAGGTTGAATGTGAAGGTCAAAGTGCTGAAGCCATTGCTGAAAGATTGGATTTTCTGCTCACAAAAGTCAAACAGATAAAAGATTTTGCACAAGAGCTGAGCAAAGAAAAGGCAGATCAACGAAAAGAGATGAGAAGAAAACTTCTTGCATACATTATGCAAGAAAAATTTTATCCTGCTGAAGAAAACCAATTTGAAGAATGGCCAATAGTGGCTTTAAAGCATGAGGTTGATAGGATTGATAAAATCAAGAATGATCCTAAAAAGAAGAAGAATGCTCCAAATTGGAGCAAATACAAAAAGCTCATCGCTGACCTAACTGTTGAGTACAAAAGAAAGAAACAGGAGCTGGTGGATGCAAAAATGGATATTGCCGAAGCCATATCAAAATGGTCAAAGCAGCAGACTGATGAAGCCTATGAAAGGCTGAAGAAAAGAAAGATAACTGTTTCAGGCACTTCAAAGAAGCATGAACAAATGATGAAGCTTGAACAGCAGATTGAAAACCTCCAAAAACTATTCAAATCAGCAGATAATCCTATTCTTGTGTCAAACCAAGAAGAAGGAAAACAGTTGTCTAGTGAAGAGGTAAAAGAAAAGGAAGCTGAGTACTTCAAGGATACCATCATGAAAATGGGTCTAAAAGAAGATACGTCAGCAAAACTTCAAAACCTTCTTAAAGAGGTATTAACCAAACCTGCATCACCAAACACTTCAACAGGCATGACAAACATTGAGAGGCAAGAGCTAATTGAAAGAGAGACTGCAGAAGACATAGCTGCAGCAAACAATGTCATTGAAATGGCCTTCAAAAGAATGTCTGAAAGTCTGCAAGTGTTCTCATGGCCAACATCTCCAAACTCATCTAAAAATAAATCTCTCCCAAGAAACCCATTAGGATTAAAAATACTAAAGTGGACGTCTGATCAAAAGACCCACGTATTGACCTTGGTCAGATCCAATGGTGAAGTGAAGTACATATCAAGGAAAGAAGCACTAGGCCTTAGTGTTGAAGATTTGCAGGATCTCCTTGAACTTACACTGTGTAGGGATGAAGATGACACAAGTTCCAAGAATTTTGAAGAAGAATTTAAAAGACAAGCTAAGGAACTTCTGATGAGGAATAAAGGTCCAGAATAATGAAGGGTTTTGGCATTATCTGTTCCAGGGGGAGATTGTTGGGATTGAACCCTACCAGAGGAACAGATAATGAAAGCCAAAACCGGATCACAACAGTGGATTCAGAATAAGCAGTTGTTTACACTTTGCTTTCCCCTTGGCAGTGGTAATCTAACAGCTGATGGATCTTAAGTACTGCTCACTATAACAACTGATGAACCAAACACTGATGAAACTCTAAAGACTGCTGAAGACAAACACTGTTGCTCTATCTACTGTTGTTTCCTAAGTACTGCTAAAGACACAAGCACTGCTCATTCAAGGACTGATCACCTTTGAAGAAAGCACTGATGTTCAACATCAGTGCTGAGGCTACAACAGCGGAACGTGAAGCAGTTGTTTTATCTTGTTTTGTACTGTACTTATAATCAGTTGTTTAACATCAGTAGTTTGTATAGAACAGTGTTTATAGGTTGTTAGGTTGTTAGATGTCACTATCATGGTGACGTCAGCTGAGATGCCTCAGTGGTTTGGTTTGCCTATAAATGGAGCAGTACCCTGTACTGTTACATTTGATTTGGACTGAGTGGATTCTTCTTCTCCAGTCTAATCCTTTCATCTTGTTCAACCAACCTCGGAGTATCAGGCTGAGGGGGAGCTTAGTTCTGTAAGCATGCTTGTAATCATTTGCTATGTAATTGAATCATTCAACTTAATGAGAAGCATTTGTTTACTAAAGATTGTGTTTACAAAGTTTGTTTTTCATTTCCGCTGCACTTAATCTTATTTTATATTCATTGATTCGTCAAATTCATACAAACAAGCACAATCATGACAGCCTTCGATCCTAACAGTTACCCGTTACGCATTTACGCGTTCGGATCGGTCTACGTAACTAGTTTACGTAAAAGAACCGACACGGGCTTAACCTTATCATTTGATTCTCATTTTTCAGAATGTATTTAGTTTACCCATATTATACACGTATCCAAGCTTTTCGGGTCTAAATCACATTCTATTCCGGTCTCCGCTTAATCTAGCGTTTAGAACCGTAAGGTTTCCTTCTAGCTAGCCGGTCTAAGTCCTTGACTAATTAAAGACCCGTTAGCATCCTTGTAGGCTAATTAAACCTTCTATACAGATTAAATAGCTTCCGGTAAAAAGTGTCTTTCAAGAACCTTAGGAATTTACTGCTATCACCAGGTAAATACTTTTAACTTATTTTCCCTATACGGGCTTGGGATACGGTATAATAATACCGCTTGGTCGGGTATGGGATTATTTTGTCGGATTGTGATTTAATAAATCCGCATAACCCGTTTTAATCCGTATTGTTTGATAACATAAACATTTGGGGGTTAACGACCGTGTCCTGGATATCCTCGGCTCATTTAAATTATTAATGGCCACGACCTATGCACGGGGTGCAGGCATGCACCTGACAGATGCAAATGCTAAATATTAAATTACCCACAAGTTGGGGATAACTCCTTTGAGGGTTCTATAAGTGGTGAGTCAGTTAATCATGTCCGGCTTTCAGACCGGCCCCATATGTATGACAAACATGTAAAATTGTATACAAGATTTTAATAAAGATTGTCCCAAGTTATAAATGATTTGTGCCTTGTGCACCTAAATCAATTTTCTTAAATGTATTCAAAACGAGTCAGTTAAATTGTATTTACCAGTGTAAACTGACGTATTTTCCTAAAGATTGATTGACAGGTACTTCCCGAAATAGGCTGGAGCTATAGGATGTTATAGAGGATCTTGCAAATCCAATAGATACCCGAAGTCTGTAGTTTTGTTTCTTTGTACATTATGATCCGCCGGTGGATCTTATTACATTCCTGTCTGTACATTCATAAACTCGAACGCTCAGACGTTATGGTTTGTAATAGTTTATTTTACCCAGCCTTCCGATGTGCTATATTATTGTGTGTATTGACTATGATGATATCAACTACGTCACGATACTCCCCACCTGGCCCACCGGTAATACGTGGAAATATTGGGGTGTGACACAACACCACCACATTATGCATGATTAATAATCCCCCTCTTTTAACGTTATTTTCGCGAAATTAGTAAATTAACGTTAAAATTAGTGCACTTTCACTTTTACCCCCGAGCGCCCACACATATATACATTATATGCACATACCGCTAGCGGGGTGTTTATGCATTAATAAATAAACCATATTTTAAACAAAATAAAATTATGTATAATTAAAAAAGAAATTAAATGATATTAAAACAAATAAAATACATTAATATAAAAATAAGTCAACACGTTAAATAAAATAAATAAAATGACATTAAAATATAAAAAAGACATTTTAAAACTAAACTAATTTAACTATTCGTCGTCGAAATCCACCAAAAGCTAGGGTAAATCTTGTTCTCCAAGATGCTCCACGAGATCATATTTTAGTCTCCAATGTGTATCTTCATCAATGAGCTCATTATAAACAGTATCATCGAAAACGGGCTCGAGTAGAGGATCCTGAATATGTACCGGTGCAATCGCGTTTCCGTCGTCTTTTAAAATCATGTTATGTATAATAATGCACGTATATACGATATACCTAATCTTTTTTACACTCATAGCACGCATTGGTCGATTAAGTATACCCCATTTTGACTTTAAAACACCAAAAGTCTGTTTCACATCTTTTCTTGCCGCCTTGTATTATCTCTTGAACTTGTTTTCCTTCAGAATGTGAGGATATGAAAATGATTCCACAAACACAAACCAAGCAGGGTAGATTTCATCAGTAAGATAGTATCCACGCTTGTACAAGTGGTTGTTCACGTAAAATGGTAAATTTGGTGCAGTTCCACTTCGTTGAGTAATAAATAACGAAGATTGTTGGAGCACATTGATGTCGTTTTGTGAACCTGGTAGACCACAAAAAGCATGCCAAATCCACAAATCTTGAGAGGCCACCGCTTCGAGCATAATTGTCAGGTACCTGTGATCCCCCCTCATATATTAGCCCCGCAACTCTGTTGGACACATTCTCCAAACAAAATGCGTACAATCAAGGCTACCCAACATCCCAGGAAGGTAATGTTTCTCCTCATGAGCTTGGTACAAAAGCGCAACGTTGTGGCTTGTTGGTCTACATAAGAACTTGGAAGCATGTAAATTACATACCGTTTGGCAAAAATATTCTAGACACTCACGGGAAGTCCTTTCGGCCATATTTAAATACTCGTTGTTCTCGTCTGCTGGGTTACCGGTTGCAAGTTATTTAATTGCCGATGTAACCTTTTGCAACGGTGTATAACTCTTATTCATTTTCCCGTCCACGCCCTCTTGAAACCACGAATTATTCACTTGCACGTCACTCATAATTTTTAAAAACAACCTTTTCGACATACGAAACCTATAACGAAAAACTTCTCCGTTGAATTTGGGCTCCTCGACAAAATAATCTTCGATAATGGTTTCGTGGCCTTTCTCTCGATCAAGACGGACAACTTTTTTTACTAGATGTGCCCGTGTCTTCTAGTGCGGCTTGCTCGATGAGATTTTTGGAAAAAAATTAAGCTACTACCGCTTAAGGAAGAATCATTTCCTTCATTAATGTCGAATGGAATGAGCAGCAATATGTCATCCACCATTTTTAAGAAAATAGGGTAAGATTTTTGGAATGTGAAAGAAAGGATTTGGTTTATAGAAGTTTTGATTGCGAAGAGAAGTGAAAAATGGTGTTGTTTATAAAGAAAATTGTATTATTTTTATTTAAATCAATATAAACGGCTAGTATACAATGGTAACATAACGACTATTTTATCAATCAAACACTCGATGACTACTCACCGTTAAAACAAGTTGCCGAATACCGCAAGGGTGCCGATGGAGGTATGCCACTGGCAAACCCAACTCATCGCCCTTGTTCACCGAAGCGCCCCTACCACCCTAAGACCACGGGGTGTGGGGCGTTGCTTGGGGCGGGGGATGCCAGGCAACGCTGGCTAAACCACACCGGGCCAGCGATGGCCACGGCGTTGCCCCGCTGGCGTGGGTTTGAAGCCTCGCGTTGGGCGGGGAGGGGGCTGAGGTAGCTGGCTTAGATTGGCTGGTGAAAGATGACCGTTTGGGCTAGCCGTTTCCAAATGACTACTTTATTTAAAAAAAATAGTTCTTTTTTAAACATTAGAAATACTCACCCATATTTATAATTTTTTACCATTTCTCTACTTCTTCTATCTCTATATTTTTTTATAAATTCAACCCACTTAATCCTATACAATGCATCCATTTAACCGAAACTACGACCCAACCAACCCCTTTGGTTACCAAGAGAACCTGAACCCTAGCCCGCCACAAAACCGTCAATCAACAAACCGCGACCATCCACCCGGTTTAGTATACTCACCGTGTCCTGATCTAGCCGGATTCGCGTCGTATTTAGGAAACCGTGTATTCATGAACTTTCCATACGACGATTCATCTATTCCAGTTAACCTTTCCCAACCCGATTCCGTACCAGAAACACAACCGCAAGACGTTGGTGGTTCGTCATCCAAACCAGCCAAAAAAGATGTCACAAGAAAAAAAAAACGGATAAATAGAAAGCACTAGCGGCCGCCCAACGAACACAAGTAAAGTGGACGCCTCAAGAAGAAACTACTTTGACAAGATGTTATATCGACGAATCGGAAAATCCAATTCAAGGTATTTTTTATATAACAATATTATTGTTTTCAGTTTTATTATATTTTTTTATAATGCCTAGAATTTTTTTGGAATAGGGAATTCACGACACCGCAAAGATTTTTGGGATTTCATAAAGAAATCATTTTATACGCAAATGCAAAGCGCGGAGATGTATCATGAAAATGATAGCCTCTCATCCAAGTGGGGTGACATAAATACACACGTCACTGCGTTCAACGCTTGTTTCCATAAGGCGAAGAACTCGCCAAGGAGCGGTGAAACCGAGGCCGACTTTATCAAGAATGCCATGGTATCATACAGAGAAAACAAGAAGCACGAGTTCAAGTACATGCATTGTTGGGATGTATGTATGTACGCTTCTAAATAGGCGAGAGTCCCTACTGCTAGCGAATCAACTTCATCCAAAAGGGCAAGAACACCCTCGTCCCAAGCTCAGTCCGATGCTCGTGATCAAGAGCTTGATCTTAATTTGGATAGTTTCGATGATTCTCCTTCCCGCCCACCCGGTAGAGACACGTCAAAAAAGCGGATTTAAAGAGGGAGATCGGGTTTGGCATCGGGTAAAGGGTTGTACACCGACCAGTTGGAAGAAATTGGGACGAAAATCGACACATTCAATTTCATCCAACAACAAAAGATCGAGACGATGAAAAATATCCAAGCATCGTACAATAAAAAAAATCTCTAAAAGAAAAATACGAAGATATGAAATTTCTCGTCATGCATGTCAATCACCTTACCGGCCCAAAATTGGAATTGATATTGCAAATGAAACAAGAAATCTTGAAAAAATATGACATATATAAATCATGAAGTTTTTAATCTTTTAATTTATTTTATGTAGTTTTTTTTTTTAATTTTATTTGTAGTTTTTAAAAAATCATATGCAATCTTCTATTTTAGTTAGTGTGTTAATTTAATTAAATGAAATTTTAAATAGTTAAAAAAAGTTAAAATTCACATGGCTGGGCACGCCAGCCGAAGCCACGCCACGCCACCCCACACCCCTTATTTTAAAGAATTACCTAATAGATCTCTCACCCATCACGTATCAAGCAATAGCCCTAACCCAAACCCCAACACCCCAACACCCCGCGGTCTAAAGAGTGAACTGCACCTTAATGTTCCATTAATTATCCAACAATTCCCTATGCAACTGAATTGTTTTATCTACTCAATATTAATGTGTGCTAAGACTGTCTGTAATGCATCGGCCTGTATTTACTACATGCATTCTAGTCATCACTGTCACATCAGCTTTTTACACATTCTTAGAGCATTCACATCCAATCCATCAAATTATACATACATTCCACTAAAAAAACAACTCCTATATCAATATATTTTCACTAAAAACAAATACTTTTTCTCTCTCCTTTTCAATTAAATAATATTATCATTACATTTTTCTCTCTCCTTCACTCACAACCACTTTCAATATATATTAAGAAAATTATAGTGGGTGAACAGTGTCCCCTCAAATATACAGATGAACAGTAACATTTTCTCTCTCCTCCACTCACAACCACTTTTTATACCCTTTATAATATAAAAACTCCCCCTCACATATTTTGATGGATAGAATGTGAATGCTCTTAACACATGCACTCTCTCTCCTCTTTTTAACTCCAACCCATCTTTCCCACATGCATCCTCTCTCCTCTATTTTTCTTTTTTTTTAGCTTAAAATTGATTTATTAATGAATGGGCCCACCTTCTCTCTCTGCACTTGGATGCACTTCCCCACATACATGGACCTCATTTTAATCTTCACTCCACTTCATCCTTCCCAAATGCAGTATGCCAACTCATCAAATGCATCCCCTCCACATGCGCATCGGAGCCAGTCTAAATGCTAACATTTTGAGGAAATCAATATCAGGACTTTTATTCTCAATGCAATTGGAGTTTTATTGCATATCATGTTTAGCATTAAAAAAAAAAAAAAAAAAAAAAAAAAAAAAAAAAAAAAAAAAACCGGCAGAAGTTGGACTTGAACAAACGAGCTTTAAAGACAAAACACAAAGCCTTTAACAACTGGAACACTTTTATAATTTGTTATACGAGTTCACTTCAAATTAACTTATGGGTTCACTCATTTTTTTTTTATAAATACCTTCTGTTAAAAATTCAATACTCAGTGGGTTCTCGGAAACCATAAGTTACTATGTGGATCCACCCTGTCTACAACAATTGTACTACAATTTTTTTATCATAGATTTTCATTAAAACATTAAAACAGAGATGATTACAGAATAATGGCAGGTAGACGGGCAACAAGCTGCACCGCTACCCCCTTCTGAATAGCAAACTCTACCCTGCTAAACACAAAATTCTGCCCCTTAACATGCGCGGTGTTACTACTACAGATTAAAGAGCTACAAACCGTAAAACCAAAACGAACAAAAGCATCAAACCGACATAACTTGAAGACAAATAGCTCCTATCTATCATGTGTTTCTAACTCGCATCGAACTTATATTGATCATCATCATATGAACAACAATAGAGATAATTAGTAGTCACTAGCCAATAACAAGTTAATGAAATATTAGGGTAGAAAACAGAAATATAGATGGTTTCCAAGAAAGTGACATGATATTAGTCATTAGGATGAGATTATGTGAAAATGAAAGGTGACCCGGTCCGTATAACAGACGAGCAATAGCTGGCTGCTTGTTACATGGATATGATAGTATGGAGCAACAGTTTTATAACCGCGTTTTCTTTAATAACAAGATCTATATAATAATAAAATAATGGGTCTAAGTGGTTAATTACATATATGCCCTTGTACTAGGAACAAAAACACTAGTTTATTGAGGATGTTGTGTGCTCTTATCTGGCTTAGGAAACTTCTGAGTTATGTCTTGCGGCTTCATTTTTCTTCCTGAAATCCATCTTTTGTGGTCTTATGATAGTGACTATTCAGTATTCACCTCCAACTTTCATTTATTTCCACATGTGCCCTTCAAGTTCTAAAAACAGCCTACTTCGACTAAATTTCTATCCTTTTTTCGTCGGGTTATTAACCCGTTAATCTACTCATGTTTGATATAAACGTGGCGGATTTGGAACTTTTCGTTAGCAAATGTTACATTTGTATAAGTGGTTGGGTTAAATCAAGTCAGGTCGAATCTATTTGATGTGAGGTTGGGATAAAAGCAAATTTAAATGGAGTGTCTACCCTTTCCTTCACATTGATTTGTAAGGCTATAACCAAAATTAAAGCACGGTAATTATATTTTAATTAAGAGAAGAGAACGTGTTACATATACTGTACATGATGCTTTTATTTCTTCGTATTGTGCGAATACATATTTCAAAGACGAAGAAAAGCCTATAGTTAAAGTCTCAAAGGGATAAATGTGTTAGACGTGTCATTGAACTTATTTATTTTTACACATATGAAATATACATCAATATATGTTTACGAATATAAAAGTGTTATCATTTTTTTTAACTCTAATCAAGTAACTTATAAAAATGTTGGCATTCATTTTTTAATGGATTTGAAACTTTGAATGACAAACAAATGATAGTTAAAGGGGGTCAATGAAAACAATTATACTCCCATGAATTCAAGGAGAAAAAGGTCATTTCAAGCATGTGAATAGAAAGATATGTGATGTTCTGTCATCCATTTTAGTCATTCTTCTTCACACTCAAAACCCTATAAAACCACAATACATTCTCCTTCACCATCACTTACTTCAACTTCATCTCTTCACTAGTATTCCGCACACCAAACGCACCCTAAAACTCGCACCAATCCAATGAAGAAGAAAGACTCAAACTCTCACTTTGACTCGTTGACAAAAAAGAAGTACAAAGGAGTCAGAATGAGAAGCTGGGGTTCATGGGTATCCGAAATCCGAGCCCCTAACCAAAAAACAAGAATATGGCTTGGCTCACACTCAACCCCGGAAGCCGCAGCCCGAGCCTACGACGCCGCGGTCCTATGCCTCAAAGGACCATCAGCCAACCTCAACTTCCCACCTCATCAATACCACAATATCCATCATACAACCGCAGTCATGTCTCCTAAATCAATCCAAAAGGTGGCGGCTGCGGCTGCAGCCGCCGCAAGTACCACAGCCCCCAGTTCACCACTGGCGGCTGTGGTTGCAGCCAGTACAACTTCATCGTCATCAGTTGACGATGAAATCTTGGTTGGAAGTGATTGTTTTAATTCGACAACGTATGAACCGTCTTGGTATAATTTGGATGCACCTATATATAATGATATGTTTCATGATGCATCAGTGTTTGATGATCCTTTGTGGACTATGATGATCCAAGATGTTGATGAAGGTATTGGTGATATTCCTTTATGGAGCTTCTGCTGATTTTTTGGTGCTGAAGTTTAATTGGATTTTATTAATTAATTAATTAGTTTGTAGCTTGTGTCATGGATGATCTTTCATATTAATTTTTTTGAAGGTCACCATTTACTCAAAATAATATTTGAGAAATATTTATTGTCGTCATTAATTTAATTCAATTAATTGTAATAGATATCATATTCATATATGTTATATATAAGGTTGACTATTATTGATATATAATATATAATAATTGGATGATTATAATTTTTGTTTGCAGTCAACAATACTTTTTTACTTTTGAAAAGTTATAAAAAGTGCATTGAAAATAAATTTGAACAGTTAATCTGTGAGTTGATTATGATGGTTTTGGGTGAGTTTTTGACCCATCCTTAGGTCATGAAAAGTCATTACAAGGTTTGACATAATCTTTTGATGGTTTTAGATACCGTTATAATGGCTTTACTTGTCCTTATCATGTCAATAAAAAAGACGATACGACAATGTATAAAGTCTTCCTACTGAACACCGCCCCTTGACCTAGAGGTGCTATCCCCTCACTACTCACCTCAACTTTTTATACCTTTGTGTTGGTAGGGTAAACGAGCGAATCAACTCGTGAGCTACTCGAGATCGACTTATAAATAAATTTGAAACCATCAACCTTAAACACGCCCGAGCTTGACTAGACACCATGGCCGGCTCTATAGGCTTGGCAACCTAGGCACGGGCCTAGGGCCACCAAAAAATAAGGGCCTCCAAGTTTTTTAAAAAAATTTATATATACTATATGTATGTATTAGGCCCAAATAAATACTTTTATTTCAAAACTAAACTTATTTTTCATTCAAGGAATCCAAAATAAATATTGTTTAGCAAACAAAGGTCAAGTTTCAAAACTCATTTTGCCTTGATTTCCAACTATTACAACACAACAACCATTGACCTAATTATCAATATTTAGCGGCCTAAAGCCCTAAATACAACCGCAATCATCGTTCCCCCATCGCAACCTGCTTTCAATTTCTAGGCTAGTGCCTATCACTAGACGAAAAAAGTAAGGGCAATCACCTATTGCGTCGGGATTGGAGGAGAGTTTATCGGCGAGATTAGGGCCCCTACTTCATGGTTCGCTTAGGGTCTCCAAAAACGTAGGAACGGCCCTGCTAGACACGCTAGTCTAAACGAGCATATCATTCTTGTAAACGAGCCAATCAACTCGTGAGCTACTCGAGATCGACTTATAAATAAATTTGAAACCATCAACCTTAAACACGCCCGAGCTTGACTAGACACGCTAGTCTAAACGAGCATATCATTCTTGTAAACGAGCCAATCAACTCGTGAGCTACTCGAGATCGACTTATAAATAAATTTGAAACCATCAACCTTAAACACGCCCGAGCTTGACTAGACACGCTAGTCTAAACGAGCATATCATTCTTGTAAATGTATTGATTTATATTATATGTAAAAAAATATAATGATAAATATTTTTATGTATAAAATCAATGACAAAACACTAAATAATATATATCTAATCTAAACTCTAATAAAGCATTTCAACAAATGCCACATGGCAATTTCTCATGCTATCTAATTATAACGAGATTTTAGGACCCACGTGTTGCGGTGTGAACGTTTTACCAAAAAGAAAATAAACGTTAAAATGTTGAACCACACATCTGACGTATGGGTGTTGCAGAGCATTACGTAAAACATTAACGTAGAAAAGAATAACGATAACGATAACATTTGTTCGCAATAGTACAAACACTCGCTACTACATAAAAAAGAAACACAAATGACCAAAAGAATTTATTAAAATAGATTTTTTAACATGTTTATATGTTAATTATATATTAAGTTTTTTTTTTTTTTTTTTTTTGAAAAGCCAGGCTAACTTCAATTAGAAAAGCAACAGCCTACTCCCAGCAAGCCGCTAGGAGGGCATGCCAAACAGAACAAGATCACAAGAACCAAAGAAAACAAAATCACATAGTACTAAACAAATAAACCGTCAGGCTAGTGGGTATGGTGATGGTCCATCCTTGGAGGATGATCCGCCACGTAGGCGTCACGTCATAGTCCTCCCAAGGATGGTCCATCCTCCAAAACTAGAGGGCATGGGAGGATGGTCCTAGATGAGCCTACCCCACAAAAATATGTACAAGTATTAAAGCATAATGTACAAATCTAATTCACAAACAAACAAAGGGGGCCCCACTTGATTTGCTCCGTCCTGGACGTCGAGAAAACGACGGAGACGACGCCGACGTTGGGGGGCGGCATGCAGGTAGGATCGGCGACGGATGGGGACGGTCCAAAGCCGATCCCCATACCGTATAGCCTCATCGATTCCTTTAAACCATATGTTCCAGTCAATCTGCTTCCATCTACATCTTCTCTTAGTCCACCAAAACAACGTCTCCTTAATATCCTTGACCTCGATTCTTTTGTTCGGTCGTTCGCCCCGGAAAGCCTTATTGTTTCGACTCTTCCAAATCCGTCAGCAAGTAAGCATCACCGCCGCCTCCCGAATCTTTTTAATAGTCTTATCCCCAGCCAGTTGGTTTACTGTATTCAGAAGATCAATAACGGACGAGACGCCCGAAATCGTTGGAATTTTTAGCCACTCAATGATGTCTCCCCAAACAGATCTAACATGAGTACACCAGAAGAAAATGTGGGTTATCTCCTCCCTGTCAATACCGCAAATAGGGCACTCAGGGGAGAGATTAATAATGCCCCATTTCTCCAGATTATCCTTGATTGCCAACGCATTTAAAGCCGCTCTCCAAAAAAAATCTTCACTTTAGGGACGACCCAACTGTTCCAGATTATACAATTAGGGGTTTGAGCTCCTGAATGCGTCTCCTCGATCGCACTTTTGACCCCGCTAACAGAGAACTCACTCCACTGATGCGCGTTTGGTGTAATATGTTTTAGGTATATATTTTAAGTCCTTTTTACACTTTAGCCAAGTTTTAAATTTATAAACACGATATTTACTAACACTAAACACACATATGGGCAAGTGCACCCATCGTGGACGTAGTATAGTGTTGGTAAGATACCGATGTCGTCCAAGGACACAAGAGCTTTTAGTACCGGTTTATCCTCAACGTCTAATCAAATCAAAATGTTAGAAAAAGATTTTTATACTAAGAAAATAAAACTAACTAAATGCTGAAAAATAAAATAAAAATAAAAACAGATAGACAAGATGAATCACTTGGATCCAACTCGTGTGTTAGTATAACCTTTGATTATTTTCGCACTTTTGCACTTGTTTAAGAGATTATCTTAGTTATTGTAGTAGGTCCCTCTTTTGAAGGCGACGTTACCCTCAACCCAGTAGTTTGAGTCAGCAAGGATACAATCCTAAAGGGTCGGATTATTGAAAGATAATTAATTAAGTTATTAATGCAAATTATGGTAGGCCCCTCTTTTGGAGGTGACGTTACCCTCGACTAAGTAGTCTGAGTCAGCAGGGATACAGTCCTAAATAGCCGGGTTATAGTATTAATAATAGTTAACTTATGAGGGGATCAAAGAGTTTGGACCCCCGCCATCCAACACCTTTGCATATTGAAGGAGGTCCTACTAAATTTGACCCAGGTCCCTTGCAGGACCTCTAAACGCTGAACAAGGGCAAGACCCTTACCAAACCATTCCCTTAACCCCCGATCAGGTAGCCAACATACCTCCATATAGACTGTGGAGATATGAATGGTGAAAATCTTTTATTTTATATAGACAGTAAAATAATGCCAAGACACCACGGACAAACGATAAGGAAGAATCACCTTCAACATAAGAAACTAGTTATTAAAGTCATTAATACAAAACCAATTAAGAAGTGCAAAAGATTAAAAATAAAAAATATTATACTAAACACTTGTCTTCACCAAGTGATGTAAGAGACTTAGGCAAACATGGCCTTGATTGTCAAGAACTCTTACAATCAATCTTGGATCCCGAGACGACTCACACACTCTATGATGGACAATGGATGATGGTGGTGGATGATGGTGTTGTGATGGTGTTGTGATGGTGGTGGATGGTGGATGAAGTGTGAGAGAGGTGGTGTGCCAAGGGATGAGTTGCAATGGATCCAAGCACTACTATTTATAGGCTGAACAGAACCCTGGGCACGGCCCCGTGTCCGCTGGGCACGGCCCCGTGCCCGTCTGACACTATCTCTCTTCATTAATTGTAATTCGCAATTACAATTAATGCGCCTGCAGTACTTTGGGCATGGCCCCGTGTTCACTGGGCACAGCCCCGTGGTGAGCAATAGAAGCTTCTACAGGTTTGTCTTTTCTGCTGCTTCTTGGGCACGGCCCCGTGCTCGCTGAGCACGGGGCGTGTTCAGTCTTCTGCCTTCTCTGTTTTGCTTGGGAGGATGCTGTCGAGGGGTCGGGCAGTCCACTTTTGTCCCCTTTCTTGCATTTATGTTAGATTTAGCTGTCTTTTTGCTTCTTTTGTTAATTTGAGCTCATTTAATCCTGAAAATACAAAAGGAAGACAAAAATACATTTTTTCCAACATTAGTACTTAAAAAGGGTTAGTTTTATGCCTTATTTGATGTAATTTATATGTTGCATTTTACACACATCACCACTTATTCGTAATCAAACCCCAACAGTCCGAGGTCCCACTAATCTGGACGTTTTGAAGCAGTTCAGATAGTTCCCCCACCTCTGAAATCTCCTGAGTTGTTTGAGGTTGTCGGACCCAATCTAAATTCCAACTAAGCCCACTTTTCAACTTTGTATAACAATCCAACACCCGTATTTTTTTTGAACCTGACCAACTTAAAAGCATTAGGAAACACTGCACACAGGCTGTCCGAATGGGCCCATTTATCCACCCAAAACATCGTTTTATCTCCCTTGCCCAACTTAACCGAAAGAAGCCTTTGAATGTCCACATTAAACTTTGCAAGATCCCTGTCAATCCCAACAATAGTCGCCTAGACCCCCTGCTGCAAACATTTTAGAGGCAATGATTTAATAGCCCTACTTGTCCTGTGAATCGAGTGTATAACCCTCGCCCAAAGGTGAGTCGGGGTTTCCTTGATCCGCCACCACCATTTACTCAAAAGAGCCAAGTTCGCCTCCTTGATACCCCCTATCCCAAACCCACCAATGTTCTTAGATTTGATAACTTTTTCCCAAGATACCCATCGCATTTTGGAACGGGATCCGGTGTAACCCCAAAGAAAATGCCTACGAATGCCTTCGAGGGTCCGGATCACACTACAAGGGGCTTTGTAGAGGGACAAGAAATAGGTTGGGAGATTCCCCAACACTGCTTTGATCAACATCGCCCTTCCCGCCAAAGACAAAACCCAAGCTTTCCACCCACTTAGACGCGTATTGAATTTGTCTATAACTAGTTTCCAATCCACGATCCGTCTCATATTGACACCCACGAAAAGACCGAGATAAGGGAAAGGAAACTTTCTGGTCTTGCAATGAATGGAGGTCGGCACCCGTTCTATCTCCAAATCGGTCACCCCTAAACCAAAGAGTTTGCTTTTGGATAAATTAACTTTCAAACCGGATGCCATATAGAAGCATCTAAGGATCCTATGAAGGTTTAAAATATTGCCAACTGACCACTTGCCCACAAAAATTGCATCATCTGCAAAGAAAAGATGCGAGATGGTAGGCCCATGATTGGGAAGCTTTAGCCTTTCAAATGTCCCTAAAAAATTGGCTCGACACAACATAACATTTATCGCTTCCATAACCAAAGTGAAGAGAAAATGCGATAGGGGGTCCCCTTCGCGAAGTCCCCTCTCCATATGAAATTCTTTCGTAGGTGAACCGTTTATAATGATTGAAGCTTTACTAGTAAACAAGATACCCATAATCCAATTCCTCCATATCTAGCTGGGAACCCCATATGCGTAAGCGTTTGAATAAGAAATTTCTAATTAACCGTGTCATATGCTTTTTCAAAGTCCACCTTGAAGAAAAAAGCCTACTTTTTCGTCTTTTCCCTATTGATACACCTCGTTAAGAATCAACGGTCCGTCAAAGATGTTTCTGCTGGCCACAAAAGCCGTTTGCACGGGCAAGATAAGGTCTCCGATCACCACTTTTAAACGATTAGCCAAAACTTTTGCAATGACTTTATGTATGACCCCGATTAGCGAAATAAGTCTAAACTCGCTGATAACACTTTACACTTGGGTCTATGGTTTTCAGGATAAGAGCAATAAACGAGGAGTTGCACATTTTGTGAAGAGAGTCGTGAACAAAGAACTCGTCCAAGATTGCTTTAAAATTACCCTTCACCTCCTCCCAAAAATATTTAACGAAAGCGAAAGGGTACCCGTCTGGTCCCAGCACTTTATCTGCGCCACATTCCCAAACCGCCACGCGCACTTCCTCATTGGAAAACGGCATCACTAGAAAATCCGCCTTGCTAGGGGGAAGCTTTTGGAACCCAACCCCGTCTAACCGAGGCCTAGAGGGTAACAGCTCTTTGAACTTGTTTCGAAAATAATGTTTCACTTTCTCCTTCAAGTCCACCGAGTTATTCACCTAGCTGCCATCAAACAACAGTCCCCCAATAGTGCTTCTAAGCTTGCGAGCATTTACAATCCCATGAAAAAAAAGATGAGTTCTCGTCCCCGAATTCGATCCAGTCTAGTTTGGCCTTTTGTTTTAGATCCTTTAATTTATCTTGCTCCCACTTAGCAACCAAAGCCTTGTCACCTCTCCAAATATTTTTTTCCATATTTGAGATGATTCTCATCTCAACCTTGTTTTCAAAGGAACTAATCCTGGATTTAGCACTAATGTACTCCCCATCCTCTGTCTCTTTTTTTATTAGCCCACCAAGCTTTCACTTTAGATTTAATAAATTTAGTCTCAAGGAGAGCAACACATCCTCCCTAGGGTCATCAAAAGAAGACTTCAAGCCCTCCTTCACTATCTCATCCAACCCTTCATTTCCCAGCCAAGAATTAAAAAAGCGAAACGGCGGCAACCCGTGGCTTAGCAGGGAACAATTTAGAACCAGGGGTCTGTGATCAGGACCATCCCTATCTTGGGCACGAAGAACGGCAGCTGGCCACCGATTCATGAACTCATGGCACACGAGGACACAGTCAGTTTTGCTCATATTAACACCATCCCCTTGCATAAATGTAAACTTCCCTCCACACATATTATACTCCAACAACCCTGATGTACTAATAAAGTTGTTGAATGCCAAAACATTATTCGCGTTGAAAGCGGAGAACTGCCTTTCATCCTCAACGCGAACATCGTTAAAATCCCCCAAGAAAATCCACATACATGACCCGGATTCCTTCAGAGCAATAAGTTCATCCTAAAGGGCCTTTCTCCTCGCATCGTCGTTTGGAGCGT
The DNA here is from genome assembly GCF_002127325.2 of Helianthus annuus. Taxonomy (NCBI): domain Eukaryota; kingdom Viridiplantae; phylum Streptophyta; class Magnoliopsida; order Asterales; family Asteraceae; genus Helianthus; species Helianthus annuus. Next base: position 137,487,667 of record NC_035445.2, read on the forward strand.
ACACGTTTACCACTGAAACCTCACAAGAATCACCCAGCAAATTACCTTTAACAAGAATGAAGTACTGGTGTTTGACAACCTGCAAGGCACGAAAGACTAAAAGGTTCAAAATAGAGAAAAGGCCACCCGACCTGCCCTCAGAGCCGACAAAGCAAACTGCGACGTCGAGTTGTCCCAAAACCTCAGCACCATCCCATCTTGAATGTCAACAAACTGAGTTTCTTGGACTGCCAAAAACGATACATTGTGATATCTTTTGAGACGTCTATTCCACTCTGCCTTTTTCACACCCCTGCCCCTCTAATATTTATAGATAAAAAATCATTTTGAAACGACTACCTCCTATTCTTCAACCATAGTATCCCTAACCAGGGATTCAAACCCTGAAAGCCCCATACCCACAACAACCCCTACACCCATAGTGTCCCTGATTTCCTTAGACACGAATTCTGCTGAAACATTATGATAAGGAGGAAACGAGTCACCTGTCTCTGATTCGTTTAGCCAAGAGGAGTTCCCATCGTCGTCTTCCGAAGAGTTCAGAGAGAGGTGGTCATCCATCCCTAGAAACTCAGAGAGATCCAGGTCCTTCTTCTTTCCCTTCCCTTTCCCTTTCAATTCCTTAACACAATTTTTTTTTAAATTTTAGAAGATCTGGCCCCACCCAAATCTGAGACAGGAGATGCCTTTTTATTCAAGTCGAAAAGTATTCTCTTAGAAAATTTTGAAATAGGCTGGGAAGAGAATTTGCGAGAATGTCTAAAATGACCCCCATTCTTTTTTCTATTGTTTTGGCCCACAAGATTTGCGTTAGACCCCACCAACCTGGTTTTCAAAACCCATGTACGACAACACCTGTCTTTACATATCTCTCTTCTCTCAACCATTTTTATCAACACAACACAACCACTGCAAAATGGCCGGTGCCAATAACCACCGCAACACTACCCTCATAACACCATGATCACCACTAACACAGCACCACCACCGCACCGACAACACTAACACACCACCACCACCATCACACCACCGCAACTAACGCAGCACCATCACCAGTGGCGTCTCTAAGAATTCACATACCTTGTTCGAGCTTGAAAAATGTGTCCATATGCTTTAACGGTAAACAATATAATTACGAAAATGACAAAAAAATTTATTAAAATCATACTAGTATTGGGCCAGTAAACCTAATGTGTAGTGGGCTAAATTATAAACCATTAAAAGTATTTGATAACCGCCTATATTGGAATTGGTATGTGTTTACAATTTTTTTTAAATAACATATATATATATCGAAGTGCGTTATAATTTTTATTAAAATCATATTAGTAGTAGGCCAATAAATTTAATATGTAGTGGGCTAAGTTATAAACCATTAAAAAGTATTTGATAATGGGCCTATATTGGAATTGGTATGTGTTTATAATTAAAAAAACATATATATATCGAAGTGTGTTATAATTTTTATTAAAATCATTTTAGTATTGGCCCAATAAACCTAATATGTAGCGAGCTAAATTATAAACCATTAAAAAGTATTTGATAATGAGTCTATATTGGAATTGGTATGTGTTTACAATTTTTTTTAAATAACATATATAGATCGAATTTTAAAAAAAATCTTGTGCCCCTCGAAATCACGGGCCTTGTGTGGAAGTGCTCCCCGCACACCATCATAGCCAGCCATGACCACCACCACCCAACCGCCACCTTCAACTCTGTAACCACACATCTCTGGTTTCTTGAGCCGATAAAAGGGTTCCGGTAGAGTGTAGCAAGATCACCACATCACCATCACTTGACTGCCACCATCTGATTTGAGATTTCCGACCATTTTCAACCTCAATTTTACTGCTTGCACGCGCCATCGTCACTGCCCGGAACAACTCCGATGATAGGTGGGGCTTAGTGCTGGTTGTACCTGTGTTAATGGCCGGTCGGAGCTGGTTTTGGCGTAGTGCGGCAGCTGTGGCTGCACCAGGGACTTGTACCATGTGTTTTTTGTTTGTACCATCGACCTTTTTTTCCATTCTGGCTCTTAATCTAACCCAACACACAAAAGGAAAATGATGTGGACCAATAGGAAGTTGACACATGGATAGTGACCAATAAAAGTAAACTAAAATTGAACAGTGATATGTGAGGACAGTAAGAACTTGCAGACTAAATTGTACCGGTGTTGATGGCTGGTCGGAGCTGGTTTTGGCGTAGTGTGGCAGTTGTGGCTGCACCAGGGACTTGTACGGTTGTACCATGTGCTTTTTGTTTGTACCATCGACCTTTTTTCCATTCTTCCATTCTGGCTCTTAATCTGACCCCACACACAAAAGGAAAATGATGTGGACCAATAGGAAGTTGACACATAGATAGTGACCAATAAAAGTAAACTAAAATTAAACAGTGATATGATATATGAGGAGAGTAAGAATTTATAGATTAATAGAGGGTAAATATTAAATTTATATTTTAGTTTTCTGTTTAAAATAATTTATAGATAACCAATTATATGATATGTTATATAGATTACTGTTAAAATATTTTGTTATTATTAACAAATAAATATGTTTTACTATAATTAAAAATATTCAACTATAACGATTAGACATAATAATATATATTTATGCCTTTTATATTAACTATAATTAGTTACTCCATATATTTTTAAATGACATGCTAGAATTAGTTACTCCATATATAAAACTAGTAATTTTGCTAGCGCGTGTTGCGGTGCGGTCACTTATTAAAATTCAAATCCAGTGGTCCGTCAGTGATCAAAATTTGTCGTTAAAAAAACGCAAACGAATTAATTTGAGTTCATAACGCCAATGTTCAGGATCTTTGTAAATATCAAACGACAAACGGATAGGCTATTGCTTGTCTTTTATGTAATGATCCACGTGTATTTAAAGATATTGGGAGAACGTGTTATAGTTAACAATAGTTATATCAAAATTATTTTTTTTAGAGTTAATTGCTCGGATGGTCCCTGTGGTTTCAACTTTTTTCACGTTTAGTCCTCACCTTTTGAAAATAGCAGGTATGCTCCCTATGGTTTGTCATTTTGTTACTCGGATAGTCCCTGAGTAGATGTCAGTTAGTTTGAAAATAACATGTATGCTCCCTATGGTTTGTCATTTTGTTACTCGGATAGTCCCCAGAGTAAATGTTGGGGGACTATCCGAGTAACAAAATGACAAACCATAGGGAGCATACATGCTATTTTCAAAATATGGGGACTAAACGTGAAAAAACGTGAAACCACAGGGACCATCCGAGCAATTAACTCTTTTTTTTATTTGCATGGAAAATAAAGATATATAGTTAAAATATCATATCTTCTTTTTTATATAGTTAATAAAGAATATAAATATTGTGTTAACTAGATTTTGCTCCTCCCGCGTTGCGGGGTACTAAGCCGAATATTTCTCTCTCATAACATGTCCGTCTATGTTTCGATTACTTGTACATACTACTCATAACACGATCTCGAAAAACATTACATTGAGTCAACCAATTAAATTAAAACACTATCATACTTTTGCTTAAGAAAAACAAAAACGATAGAAAAACAATAATTTTAAACTGAGGGAAAAATAAAAATTATACTGAGTCAAACAATTAAAACAAAGCACTACTATAGTTTTGTCAAAAAAAAAAAAAAAACCAAAGCGATGGCATGACTGTGATTTTACACTGGGGTCAAAATCGTAATTTGACTGGGAAAGCAAAGGAAAACGATGGCAAAAATGTAAATTTAGATTGAGGGCAAAATTGTAATTTGGCTGGGTGGGGAAAAAAACAAAACTAATGGCAAAATTGTAAATTTAAATGGATCAAAATCGTAATTTTGAATCGAGGGCAAAATGGTAATTTTTAGTTGAGGGCAAAAGCATAATTTTATTTTGAACTGGGGGTAAAAACGTAATTTTGAACTGATGGCAAAATCGTAATTTTAAAGCGTGGATAAAATCGTAAATTGGTTGGGCCAATGGGCGAGTGCCAGACAGCTTCCTAACACTATTCCCCCATCTTGTGTCTGTAGTTATACACTGGGGTAAAATCGTAATTTTAATGGGAAAGCAAACAAAAACGATTACGAAAATGTACATTTAAATTAAGGGGAAAATGGTAATTTAGCTGGGAGGAACAAAACAAAACTAACAGCGAAACTGTAAATTTAAACGGGGCAAAAATCGTAATTTTGAACCGATGACAAAATTGTAATTTTTAACTGGGACAAAAACATAATTTTATTTTAAACCGGAGGTAAAAACGTAATTTTAAACCGATGATAAAATCGTAATTTTAAAGCGGAGACAAAATCGTATTTTGATTTGGCCTAAATCAGATGAACTACTCTTCATCAAATTTCATAAATAATATAGAGTTAGTTAAATAATAATTAATATTAATAGTTAATTAATAATGAAATGTAATAAAAGAATAAAAGAATCAAAAGTATATATAATAGTATAATAGTAGTTGAGTACTGTTCATGGCAAGTATCTTTTAATATGTATAATACTTTGTAGTTTGTTATTAGAGTAAACTGCCATTTTGGTCCCTGTGGTTTGGGCATTTTTGTCATTTTAGCCCAAATCTCAAACTTTTTAAATATGGGTCTCTGTGGTTTCACTTTTATTGTCATTTTAGTCCAAAATTAAAAAACCTCCTTTTTTGACTTTTACAACCTGCCTATTTTGTCTTTTTGTTCAAGGGCATTTTGGTAATTTTAATTTTATTTCTAACATCTGGTCATTTTAATATTGATTTTAAAATAAATAGTCCAAAATTCAGAAATCTGTTGGAAGCTCTACACCTCCTCTCTCTCTCTCTCTAAACACACCTGACTCTCTCTCTTCTCTCTCTCTTTCTATAGCACCACCACCACCGCCACCTCCGCCACCTCCTCCCCCTTCTCACCACCGCCACCATCAACACCCACCCCATAAGCACCACCTCTTCAGAGCACAACCAGACATTACCGACAACAGCCTGTCACCACCGTCTTATAGTGTCTTCCCAATTTTGCCCTTCATTATACCCGATCTACACCTGACACTACCGACAACAACCTGTCACCACCGTTAATCTGCACCACAACAACCCCTCTCTTTCTCTTGTTTGACTTTCTCTCTCATCAAACATCTCATATTCAAACAAATAATGTTATATCATCTACAATCTGAAAGGAGATTTAGGTTACAACTTTATAGCACAAAATCCTATCACTAAATTCGGAATCAAACACTAAATTCACAAGCTCAAAGGCTATCATCTGTACATCATCACCAATTCACAAATTCAACTCCAGATCTATGTTAGAAAGATAAAGAGAGGAAAAAGAGAGAAAGCTATCATGGGTAGACACGAGGCTGATTGGGGGATAATTTGTGGGTTTAGGTTTACAAACCCATAACAATTACAAACCCTAATCATCCAATCAATCGATTCTTTCCTCAAATTTATCAAACCCCCTTCTGAATAACAATTCTTTAATGGAAGTGGTGGCGAGAAGGGGGGAGAGAGAGAGAGAGAAGAGAGAGAGAAAGGGGGTGTTGAGAGAGAGCGCAGTGGTGTTTGGGATTTTATTTATATAATTTTTTTTAATGACCAAAATGACTAAAATACCCCTGAGGATAAAGACAAAATATCAGGTTTTAAGTTGGGGAATCCGACCAAATTTAACTTTTGGACTAAAATGGCAATAAAAGTGAAACCACATGGACCCAGATTTAAAAAGTTTGAGATTTGAACTAAAATGGCAAAAGTGCCCAAACCACAGGGACCAAAATGGCAGTTTACTCTTGTTATTAAGAATTTAAGATTAAAAACTATTAATTTAAAAGAATTAAAATAGTTGCACCCATGAAATTACAAAACACCCTTCTACTATTCACAAGGTTTGTGAATTAATAGATATAGATAGGGGCGGTAATTTTTGCCATGACCCGTTAACCCAACCCGAACCCAACACGAAAAAAACAGGTTTTAACCGCAAGATAGTAAAAGTGAATATGCGGCTATTAACCCCGCCCAAATTTGTGTTTAAACTTTGCCAAAGTGGCATTGTGAACATTCCAAGTATGTTCAATTAGAGTTCGGCCACAAAAATTAGAAATATGTAGTTTCAGGGTTGACCATCTATTTTGCATTTACCAATATTTTAGTGTAACTTCCCAAAAATTAAACTTGAATCATGCCAATTTGAATGGGAAGTTACAATAATTTTAAGACATGCATCATTTCTATAATAACATGTAAAAAATGTGATGTTACAAATATTTCCAAAATAAAGGACTATTTGAAAACTTTTGAATGATAAAGTACTGAACTAATAAAAGATCCGAACCACTAAGAATCAGTATAATGTTTAATCGTTCAAAGGCAAATATTTGACAAATTCAGATTAGAGGTCTTAACCATTCAAACTCAGTATAATGCTTAACCATTCAGAGACAAATGTCTGAACCATTCAGACATCTGCTCACGAAACAAAGAGTCTGAACCATTAAGTGGTGAACTAGTTAAAGGTCTGAACCATTAAGAGCTCCGTTAAGAGGTAACCAAATATCCCTTTATCTTAATTAAATATTTCCCTTCCAAGTAGATTGATATCATGGCGGTTAAGCAACGACCAAATAACAGAAAAAATGTGAGTTGGTTTTGGTTATAGTGTGTCATAACCGAGTTGTATATACTTTATAACTGATTATTGTCTGTTTCGCTAAACTTTAAGTGTCTAACTTGGCTAACTAAACCTTAGTGTATTTGCAATTAAAAAAAATATACCGACAAGCACGCCTAAACATATAACACTAAGATCATGTGTAGTGGTAACCCCTCATAACCTCCCCATAATATTTGGGTGTAGTGATTAACACCACATAACCCCCACTACATGCCCCACAAAACATATTTCCCAACCAACCTTCACCCACATTCATCCAACATCACACTGTTATCACCATCACGCTCCACGAAATTCACATTTCATAACGCCGAGGGAGGCGATGTTCCCGGCGCTATAGGGCGTCGTGGGCCCTCTTCACCTCTTGATAGCGCTCCACCACGCATGCACTAAGAAAACAACTCTTTTAGTATGCATATTACTTGTAAAAGTAGACACATTAGCATAATAGTGCAGAATTATTGGCCATTTGTTGAACAAGATTCAAGTGAGATTCAAGTGAGATTGTGAGGGCATTAAAAACTCCGTGCTCGATCTTAGAGAGAATGTTTAATGCTCTTTTTTTTTCTGACAGCAGATCAAACATAAATCGAAATACAGAGGGCCGGCCTAAGCCTAAATTAGGGGTGAGCAAATTAACCACCATAACCGATAACCGAACCATAACCGACATAACCGAACCACTAATAACCGATAACCAATATAACCAATGGTTATGGTTATGAAACTTTGTATAACCGCTCAATCGGTTATGGTTATGGTTATGAAGCTTTGGTTAACCGATATAACCGAAACCGAACCGAACTTGTGATGTTAACTTTACATAATGGGTTTGTGTTTTACAAAACCATATAGAGGGTTTTTAATAAGATAAAAATATGTTAGTAACAAAATGATCTTGATGTAGATGTTATTTATTTTGATAAATAACTAAGGTCTTATGACCATAATTGTTTTTGTTTGAGAATTACTTTATTAAAAAGAACCCTAAATCGGTAGTTTAACCAAAAAGTTTAGTCTTCGTTATCTTATAAAATATGCTTAAGCTAAGTTCAAATCGTGCACAACCCTTTTTATTTCAAACCTTGCTTGGTTACTTAACCGAAATTAACCAAAACCGAACCATAACCGACTTCATAACCGCTTAACCATAACCGAAGTTTGGTTATGGTTATGGTTACCAAAACTCCAAAACCGAACTAGCGGTTATGGTTATGGTTAATAGTAAAAACCGAACCAAACCGACCCATGCACACCCCTAGCCTAAATATTTTGAGGCTTGGGCTTTGGGCCACCAAACCTATAGGGCCTCCATATTTTAGAATATATATATATATATATATATATATATATATATATATATATATATATATATATATATATATATATATATATATATATATATATAGGGGATCGCTAAAATGAAACGCCTCCAGTTGTAAGAACCATGAGAGTTTTTTGATCCGGGTCGAGTTGGACAAATTTTTTTTTCATAAACGTAGATGCGTGTATTATAAACACATTTGTAAAAAAAAATTCAAAATAAAAAATCTCGTGTATGTAGTTTTGAGCACCACAAGTTTGTGTTTATGCTGTGGTGCTCAAAACTACACATACGACATTTTTTATTTTGATTTTTTTTTTACAAATGTGTTTATAATACACGCATCTACGTTTATGAAAAAAAAAATTGTCCAACTCGCCCCGTACGATGTAGTTCTCATGGTTCTTACAACTGGAGGTGGTTTTCATTTTAGCGGACCCCTATATATATATACAGATATATGATATAATGATATGGACAAAACGTTAGTTGGTGGAGTGGTTTGATAAGCGCTGATAATTCCTTGGAGACTCGGGTTTGAGGCTCACCCTGTGCAACTCTTTTTTGTTCAAACAAAAAAAAAAACAGATATATGATATGGGCCTACGAAATGGATCTAATATGGGCCTAAGCCCTAGCTAAAATATGTGTTTAGCCGAAAATGGCCTAAAATTCTGCCTAAAATCTATGTTCATTCTGTGATATAATTGCCTAAAATTAGTTGCCTTTTTTTTCTTTTGAAAAAAGGCCACAAATTTTTACTTCGCCATATGCCACCAAAATGGTTGAGCCGGCTCTGAAAATACATCAAACGTAGAACGAAATGTTTGGAAAAGTTGTATAAATGTTAAAAAAATAAGTTAACCAAACCAAAACCAAGACAAAAGCCGATTAACCAAAGCTGATTAACCAAATACCGATTAGTTAAAAGACTCCAATATCCCAACATTTCGGTTATGGTCTTGGTTGAAACTTGAGACCCAAAACCGAACCAAACCCTCATGTACACATCTTAATTAAATATTTTCATGTAAGCCAACTTCACCTATGGTCTAGTGGTATGATGATTGTCTCCGTAAGATCAGATCTGTGTGAGTTCCAATAGTTGATTTATTGTTTAGGTGTAAGACCATGCGTAGTGGTCTAGTGAAATCTCATTTCACATCCAACCACATAGGGTTCACCGCCCCCTTCATGTGAAAGCATGTGAAAGGGGCAAAGCTAAGACTTTTCATGGTTTGTAACACGCGATAAAGAGAGAGAGAGAGAGAGAGGGTTCTTTTTGATGTGAGAGAGGGGGGAATTCTTTTTTATGAGATTGAGAGAGTGAGTGTGTATGAAAGGTGCGTATTGACTGGTTTTGTTCGATTCACACTTCATCACCACTACATCAGTTTAGAAGTAATTTCACTCATATTGATGTAGACGTCACATGACGAATTTAACCTCTTCACAAGGTGAACTACTACGGAAAAAAAATGCAAGTATGTAACCCATCTTTCATTATTATACATAGACAAATAGATTTTAATGTTAATAATTGAGAGTGGGTGGTACAGATTTCCGTATCTTTCCGTACCTTCTGTAAATCTTTTGGATGGTTTTGTAGGAAGCCGCCTATTTGGGTCCATCCAATTATTAATCATGAATGTAGCCATTTGGGGTTTCACTAGTCGATATGGACTTATTAATCAGCTGAAATTCTAAGTTATTTATCGAAAGATTCGACTTATCTTTAACAAAACACGTATAAATTCCTAATAATTTATATATAAGAGCATTCACATCCAATCCATCAAATTGTGTGTGTGAAGTTTTTATAGTGTAAAGAGTATAAAAAGTGGTTGTGAGTGGATGAGAGAGAAAATATTACTGTTCATCTGTATATTTGGGGAGACACTGTTCACCCCCTATAATTTTTTAATATATTTTGAAAGTGATTGTGAGTGAAGGAGAGAGAAAAGGTAATGATAAAGGTATAAAAAATATTATTTAATTGAAAAGGAGAGAGAAAATATAGTGTGTTTTAGTGTAATTTAGGGTGAAAATATGGTGGAATGAATGTGAATGCTCTAAGACTATTTTTTATGGGCCATTGGCCCACAAACATCAGAAGTTACTCCAAGTGCTCATGTCCACGTCCATTTAGATTGCAAAAAATATATTTATGTATTTAAAATTAATGATTAGGTAATTATTAAAAAGATGGCCTACATTTACATGACCGTTACACCCGTCCGCATATGTGAGTGTGGTTTCCCCCTTGAGTTTACGTGACGCATTGAGCTAGGGTTCTGTATTATTCATTTCATAATTTGGAAGTTTCTTATATCTTACTTCGGAATCAAAGATTCCTTGTCTTCCAAAGTAATCAACATTTCCCCCACACCTACATGACTAACGGATAATCTAATGGTTATATATTAAAGTCGTGTTGCATCATTTTGATGTTAACTAGTAATTTATTTTTAGATATACAATATGTTATGGGATTTTTGAAGCTATATGAAAACAATGGTAAAACAAAAAGAACAATACCACTCTAGATATGTATGAACTACGTAAACGAAGTTGTAGATGGTACACTAGTTTTTTATAAGTTTTGAAAGGTTTAGTAAAATATATTTAGTTATAAAATTCGACGTGATGATAATGTATTGATGTTTATACTTCATCCACATGAAATGTACTTGGAAGTTTTGAAATCGGTAATTTACAAAAGCTACGATGACACAAGGGGTTTTTACTTATAAGAAATACTTTGATAAATGGGTTTCTTTAAGTAGATGTTGTGTCATCTGCACCTTAAAGTTGTGTCATGCAAGTTTAAAACCAAAATTTGTCGTTTCGTTGAAGATGTCGCAACTAAAGGTTACAACATTTTTCTTTCTACTCAATAATCTCTGAAAAAGTTCATCAAAAGCAAGAAGTTAGAACTTATGGTTGCGCTATCTTCAACAAAACGATAAACTTTGATCTCATTCTTACATAGCACAAACTGTAAGGTGGAGACGTAGCAACCTTTGGTTGCGGTAAAACCCATTTTTAAGTGTTTCAAAAATACCTCAATGCCATCACAACCTTAGAAAAATATCCAATTATAAAAAAGATTAAATTGCCAAAATCGTCCCTGAGGTTTGGGCATTTATGTCATTTTCATCAAAAACAATTTTTTTGTACAATAGTCATTCGCTTTTGGGATTTTTAATATTAAATATAACCTTTTTATTATATTTAAAAAAAATATAACAATTTTTAACGTATTTTTTTAAATGTAACAATAATTTTTAATTTTTAATATAACATTTTTAATTAATTTTTTAAAAAATATAATAGTTTTTAATTAATTGTTTTTAAATATGACATTTTATATTATTTAAAAAAACTATAACATTTTTTAATTATTTTTTTTTAAATATAACATCAATTTCTACATAAAAAGATAACATTTTAATAAAAAAAACTAAGATATAAAACAATTTTTTTATTTTATAAATCAGAAAAGAAAAAAATAAAACATTTTTGGGCCTATACAATACAGATCGTATTATACCACAAATTTCAAAGAAATTCATGATTTTTTAAGCAATACGATGTGTATAGGCACATACGCATCGTATTGCTTCATCTTTCAATGAACAAAGCCCTCAAATATCAGCCTTTAAACCCAATAATCACACAAATTCAACGGTCAAAGTACAAAATTAAATACGTATAACTGATGAGGGTTCGGAGATATATAGCTTACTAGTCTTTGATCTTGAAATCAACACTGTATACGAACGTATGGGTGTGCACCGTATGTGTGTGTACTTTGGTTTTTTGGTTCTAATAGGAAATGATAACCCCCTGTTAATCAGGGGGTTATATCGTTTTGGCCTTTAATACGCATCGTATAGGCCTATACGATGCGTATTACCCTCTGAATTTTCACAGGACACTCTGGTTTTTTTGAGAAATCAGGCAGGTAATACGCATCGTACAGGCCTCTACCATGCGTATTAGTCTGCAATACGATAAAGTATAGGCCTATACGATCGTATTGGCCATAATAGCAAAATTTATTATTTTTGTGTTTTCCTCGGTTCGACGCGTATGCGTGTCGTATTTTGCCGAATTTTCACGTATTTTGTCATTTTATGAAGTACACCTTCGATATGCGTCGTTTCGGTGACGTTCGGTTGCGTGTGATTATCGTATTATATGATTACGTACAATTTTGTTTGAAATCCACTTGTGTTGTATAGTGTCGTGTTATATGTATACGCGTATCAGAATATAATTAATTGCGTACTTTGACGTATTTTAACGTATTTTAGCGTATTGTAGCGTATTTTAGCATTTGTTGACGTATTTAGCGTATTTTGACATATTTTAGCGTATGTTGACGCATTTTAGCGTATTTTAGCGCATTTTAACGTATTTTACCGTATTTTGACGTATTTTAGCGTATTTTAACGTATTTTAGCATATTTTGGCGCATTTTAGCATATTTTGACGGATTTCAGCGTATTTTGACATATTTTAGCGTATTTTGACGTATTTTAGCGTATTATACAAATAAATTATTTTTAAAATTACAAATTAATCAATATAATGCACTGTCTTGTAAATAAACAAATGGAATACATTATACAAATAAATTATTCTTTGAAATTACAAATTAATAAATATAATGCACTGTGTTGTCAATAAATAAATGGAACAAATTATACAAATAAATTATTCTTTAAAATTACAAATTAATCAATATAATGCACTGTCTTGTCAATATTAGGCTTCGTTATCATTTTGTTACCACGCTATGCGTTCCGTGTAGTTTTCCGTCCAGAGTGTTGCTTCTTCGCCCGCGTGTCTTACCCATAGTTATTAAAGGCGTTAGGCGCACTCAAGGCGCGTAGGCCTCGTTGGGGCCTAGGCGGAAAGCACAAAAAAATCGAGGGCCTGAGAAAAAAAAGCGCACCAAGATAAAAAAATAAAAAAATATATTATGTATTACAAAAATAATACTATTCTTTAAATAAATTAAACAAAAGCTATTATAAAGCATTTAATTTCATCTATTTAGTACCAAAAATTCTAAAATATTAGCGTATTTGTGTATAAAAGTAGTTTTCCATAGATAAAATTAGAAATCTGGCTGGAATTTGACCAGAAACTCTCCGGAATCTAGGAATCTCGCCGGAATGTGTGCATGGACCATCACTTGGAGAATTAAAGCGCAATTGCCTTGACTTAAAGCGCAATTGCCTCGCCTCGCCTAGAAAATGGGCCTAGGCGCAAGAGGCGATGGCTTTTAACGACTATGGTCTTACCTAGAGATAGTTCGATGACGGCATTGGATAGTCCCATTCATATTTGACGTGGATGAAATGACCATTGTTAACATATACCAGTGTAACGACCTGATGGGGGACACGTCCGCACTCTGGATGATAGAATGGGAATTAAAATCGAACAGCCTCTCATGGCTAATATGTGAACAATCACACCAAACCTATGGGTAAGAAGGAGTCCTTCCTGAGGCATCTCCATCCAATGCTCCATGGGTGCTCTCCCAACTCCGGTAAAATTTATTCTCTTTAGTTGCGCGTCGTAGTCTCCCGGTAAATCACTGTCTAAAATGTACCTCCACATATCTTTGTTCGCACTCATAAACTCTTCAACTAGTTGGCTCCGAATAAACCCAAAGTAGTCTTGTTCCAACCCTAAGCCCACAGTCATAGCCTGAATCCCACAATGTTCATATGGCTTGACATCTTTTATTCTTGAAATGTGGGGGTGGAACACTTTTGGAATTTGATTTTTGAATCTGAGAACATATTCAAGCGTCCCATCACCAATGATTATCGGTAACCCATGGTCCTCGCAAGGCTCTTTTTTTTCCATGAAGCCGTTGAACGACTGCGTTGTAGTAACGACCATTGAGACTTTTGAGACATTGCAGACGTAGACGGTATTAGAGAATCTTGCGACTGTACATAAGAGCTGTGTCGGGGAGGGTCACACCTACCTTGTTGTTCAGAAGGCCCAACTGAGCTATGTCTAGCAGGTTGTTCTTTTCTTTGTTGTTGGACCTTGGATGTTGGCCGCCCACGAGTGTTTTCTTGTACGACAGGCGGTTTTTTGTTGCTCATAAATGGGTTTATCACCGCCTTGATCTTTGATATGATGTATTTTCTTCACTTGCGGGGGTTGGGTACATATTTTCTGTTTCACATCTTCTAATTCTCTTTCTACATCAACCTCTTCATCATCAAAAGTTGATGGATTCAGGTCAGGTTTTCTCTAGAAAATGTCTATATGATCGAGCTGAATAATGCGTTCCGTAAAACAAAACAAAGCATTAGATAAGCATATTAAATTAATACAATAAACCTTTCTTTATAAGTCTATAAGTATCTGTATTTTGCAATCTCTAAAGACGACAGACACATAACAACCCGCAACCCGTGTACACCTGGCAGCCACATGTTGATCCGAATGACCGCAACGTGGTTAGTCTTCGTGTTAGCTCATTTTTTAATAGGTTAAGAGCATGGATGGAAACTTTACAAAGTAGGTTGCGAAACAAAAGAATCTTGTCACGACCCCCGTGCCTGGTTCGACCCGGTCCAGGAGCCGCGGGACAGAAACCCGTGGTATTCATTGTCACACCCCAACCGATGGCGGAAACATCGGGATGAGACGAAGTGTGTAGATTGCTCAAAACGTCATAACACTATGTGGCAATAATTAATTTAAATTCAAATTTCATTTCAAAACTAAATGTCATACATAATTCAAAAAGGAAATAACAACATTGTTTCAACAAGTAACATAACAAACAAAAGATAGAATATTCTAGGCGTGTATCTAATCCACCCTAAACTTGTTTCATGAATCATCCATACTTCAATAATCAACCTGCAACATGTATTAAAATAGAGTTTCAATGCAAAAGCAAAGAGCGAGTATACAAGTTTGTTTACATAGCATAATAGAATAAAATCTCATATCCAACATGAACATAACAAAATAGTTTCAACGTGCTAGTTTACGCAGTCCAAGTGATAGCCCAAGTTTCCCAATGCGTTTAAAGTACCTAACCCAAAGTTTAACGGGAGGTTGATATGTCTCCTCCTAACAATACCCCAAAGACTAACGGGGAGGTGCATTACTCCTATAGCGCTACTATTGTTAAGGCGGAACTACACACAAGAATTAAACGTTCACATTGCACAAAAGTCTCAAGATTCACAAGTTTCATGTTTCATGTTTAAATGGATAGAGTAAGTTTCAAATAAGTTTCAAGTGTCGTGTGCGTGTAATATAGAATACATGTTGCACCCAAAGTGTTAAAAGTAGAAATGGGTTCGAGTATACTCACGGTTTACAAGTGGTGACTTGAAGTTCCGGGAGCAAGTTTGTAGATGAGTTAGTTTGGAGCACCTTGTCCTTCTACACAAGGAAACGTAGGTGTGTGAGTTTGGCGTATACGGAAGATTATAGATTCGGAGTTTTTAAAATATAAAGAAAGTAACATAGGTGAAAATAATCATCTTGTACACATAACTCTTGTTCTTGACACTATTGAAACTCAAAAGAGTTGGTATGATTTCATGGATTCTAAGATCCATTAGAGTCGTAACAAGGGCATGGTCATAGATGATGTAACGTCCACTTAACAAATAACTATTAAGTCATCATCAAGTCTTAGTTACTTAGATGTATACGTATAGAATAACTTAGATATTATATAGTTTTACAAGTCTTAAGATTCAAGCATGAGGTAGGAGATTAATGTCTCCATTTAGGTACCTCTTTGTGTCATAGAATACATACATGAGGTAGGAAGAACAAGCTTCCATTTAGGCACCTCTATTGTTCACCACTACACTTGTTGTTATAAACAACAAGGAGGGTCATGAACATACAAGTATCAAAGTATTAACAACGACTAATCTATAGTAAAACATCAAGTAATGAGTGGATTCTTATGAAGGATAGCCCAAGCTAATCCAACCATCACACATACATCAAGCTTCACACTTGAACACTATTTGTGGGTAAAACCCTAATTAAAACAGAAGGTTTATGAGGTTTTAACCTCTGATTTAGATGTCTCAACCATGTTTTTAAGCTTAACTAACCATGAGAGGGGTTGTAAGCATTAGGACATTGGTTTGAGATGTGTTTCACACAAGTTAGATGAAGTTTGCATAAGTTTGAAACAAAACAGAAAGTTTTAGTCCATTTTAGGGCAAATCCAAGCCTGATTCTTCCAAGGAAAAACCAAGGATTCAAACCCAAGGAAATAACAAAGCAAAAGGAAGAAGAACCAAGTGATTTGGTTGAGAAATGAGCAAGTTACACTCACTTTAGTAAAGCTTCACGAATCTGTCCAAAACTCAGATTCTCAGCTGATTAGAGAGCAATTTAGTGAAGATTTAGGAGTTGTGAAAGTGTAAAAAGGGGTGGAGAAGGTGGGTATTTATAATGGAAGAGTTATAAGGTGATTGGAGGTGATTAGAGGTGGATTAAAGGTGATTGGGTGAGGTTGGAGAGTTGGATTTCGTGCAAAATTTAAAAGAAAACACAAGTCTGCCGAAACAAGGCGCTCGCGTAGCGCTAGCAACCAGGCCTTACCCGTCGCGCTACGCTAGCATATGGGTTCTGAAATAAAGTTTGATATTTTGACATTTAGGCCCCTGAAGTTCATAGTTTGGGGTTTTTAAGAGTTTTAGGGGATGTTCTTGTCATATAAGCATTGTTTAAGGGCAAGACAAGTATGATTATCATAAACCAAGTATAATTGAGTGCACGAATGTCGAAATTAAGTATCGTTCTCGTTCAAAACACGTTCAATGCATAAGTTTAGTTTAGTTATAAGTTTCGCACATAGTTTCCAAGAATCACGATTAAACATAGACTGATTCATCAAATCGAACATACGAGTATACATAGAATGCGTTTAACATAGATGTAACAAAATATAAGCTTCATTAATGATCCAAGTCTCGATTTGATAAAGATTACAAGGAAAGAAACGATTACAAGAATACAAAGTTTCCAAAAATAGAATTACGAATCAAACTTTCTATAAATGGGAAGTACAAAATAGCCGGGCGTTACATTCATATTTACAGTGGAAGTCTTAACAGGATCGTTTAAACTTGAAATTTGCCCGAGTATTATTTATTCCATAATTCGGGATAAATCCCGTAATTTACAGTAGAGGAATTTCATAAGAATTCCCTTATTTTACAAAACATGTTTATTTATTTATTCGAGCCACTACTTTAAGCTTGGGAGTGCTCCAGAGCACTTGTACTTGATTCAAAGTAGGTCACCTGAAACATGTTGTAAAATATTTTGTCAGCGGGGAAATACTGAGTGCATCATTCATTTGGATAAAATGACACGTAGTTATTAATTACAGCATAAGAGCGATTACAATGGCAGTATCTTATTTTTATCTGGCCTTGCCACCCGTGTAACGATGGTCATACCACTACTGGGTCCAGTCACCCAATTAGTGACGTTTTGTCACTGTTAGGTCTTATTAGCCTAACCTGTGTTAGGGCTTATTGCCTAACCGTGAGAAATTAGTAATGTGCACAATACCCCACTACCCAGTGATTAAGATAACCACGACTTAATCCCTATAATTATAACATTTGAAAATAATTTTAGGTATTGTAAAACAGTTGATAAAAAGAGAATGACTCACATTGCAAGTTTAGACGGGCAGGGTTTAGCCTACTGATAACCCGAATAACCTAGTTTAAACAACAATGCACACGAACCGGGTTAGTAACTAATACAGCATTTACGATAACTCACGAGATACAACCCTCACAATGAATGACAAAGTGCGATACTTAAATATCCAGCGGATTCGCAACGAATGACAGAGCATAGCCCGAATTTGGGCAACACCCAAACATCCTGTCGGAATCACGACGAATAACAAAGTATAACCCTAATGCGGGCAGCACTTAAACATCCATTGGATAGTTTCAATCGATCGGATATTTAATCGTAGTAGCGATCGAGTTATTACCCGGTATTGTGGCAACACCTCCCTATATGAAAATTATAATTTTTGACAGTAGAACTTCGTTTTTTATCGAAAATTTGAGCACGGAATGAAAGTCCCATGCACAGGCTATTTATAGCCTGAAAATGGGTCTTACGCGGCCCGCGTAAACCCATAGGCAAACCTTACGCGGCCCGCGTGGCCGCCTAGTCTAGGCATAGGGTTGATTGGTCATGGGCTAGACTTGCCAGATGGGTTATACGTGGCCCAAATGTGTATCTGGATAACTTCAAGTTGACGCGGCCCGCGTAAGGTTAGGCTATCCCTTACGCGGCCCGCCTAAAACCCAAATTTCTTGTTTTTCTTGATTTTTCAAGCTGGTTAGGGTTTTATGGGTCCGGGTTTTCATGTATAGATAAGTTAGGGACATTTTTGAAGGTGCTTACATCCTCCCCACCTTAATTAAAATCTCGTCCTCGAGATTTATTGAAATAAGTGTGGATATTTGTGTTTCATATCTGATTCTAGTTCCCAAGTATATTCAGGTCCTCTCTTTGAATCCCATTTGACCTTGACCAGCACCAGTCGCTTGTGTTTAAGAAATTTGATCTTTCTGTCCTCTATTTGTAGTGGTTTTTCAACGAACTTCAACTTTTCATTTATTTGCACATCTTGGAGAGGTATTACCAGGGAATCGTCAGATAGACATTTCTTAAGGTTGGATACATGAAACACATCATGTACTCCAGCTAACTCTTCTGGTAATTGTAGACGGTAAGCAACTGGTCCTATTCGTTGGATCACTGAAAATGGTCCTATGTACCTTGGGCTCAGCTTTCCTTTCTTCCTAAATCGTACTACTCTTTTCCAAGGAGAAACTTTCAAGAGTACCTTATCACCGATTTGAAATTCTAGTGGCTTGCATCGATTGTCGGCATAACTCTTCTGGCGATCTCGAGCTGTCTTTAGTCTTTCTTTGATTTGCGTTATCTTGTTGGTGGTCTCTTGTACAATCTCAGGTCCTGATAATTGACTTTCTCCTATTTCTGCCCAACAAACTGGATTTCTACACTTGCGTCCATACAGTGCTTCGAACGGGGCAACTTCAATGCTTGCATGATAACTATTGTTATAGGAAAATTCAATTAAGGGCAAATGATCATCCCAATTTCCACCAAAATCTATTGCACATGCTCTAAGCATGTCTTCCAAAGTTTGAATGGTTCTTTCACGTTGTCCGTCTGTTTGGGGATGATAAGTTGTACTTAAATTTAATCGAGTACCCATGGCTTCTTGGAAACTTGTCCAGAAGTGTGAGGTGAAACGACTATCCTTATCTGATACAATAGAGAGTGGAACTCCATGTAGGGATACTACCTCATCTACGTACAACTTGGCTAACCTTTCCATGCTAAAGGTCTCCTTCATAGGTAGAAAATGAGCTGACTTGGTTAATCTATCCACAATTACCCAAATCGCATCATTACCTTTTCTGGTTTTGGGTAATTTAGTAACGAAATCCATGGTTATGAGTTCCCATTTCCAAACAGGCATCTCTAACTGTTGAAGTAACCCTGAAGGTTTCTGGTGTTCTGCCTTAACTTGTGAACAAGTAAGACACTTAGATACATAACTAGCTATATCCTTTTTCATACCTATCCACCAGAAATTACTTCTTAAATCTTGGTACATCTTATTATTTCCAGGGTGCATAGTATACCTAGATTTATGGGCTTCCTCTAAAATCTTATTTCTTAAATTTCCTTGCTTAGGTACCCAAATCCTTTTCTTATGGAATCTCCAAATTCCATCAGTTCCTTGTTCCAATTTTTTTTCGTCCTTTCATTCCTTCAGCATCATCCTTGATTTTTGTGATTTGAACATTCTTTAATTGCTCCATTAAATCTAATTGTAGATTTAATCTAAGAGCACGAATTCGCTTTTGTTTCTCATGATACTTACGACTTAAGGCATCTGCAACTACATTTGCCTTTCCTTCGTGATATTGAATATCACAATCGTAATCACTTAGAATTTCCATCCATCTTCTTTGCCTCATGTTTAATTCTTTTTGCCCAAATATGTACCTTAAGCTTTTATGATCTGTATAAACTGTAAACTTACTTCCATACAGATAATGTCTCCAAATCTTAAGGACAAAAATTACCGCTCCTAATTCTAAGTCATGAGTTGTATAGTTTTCCTCGTGCTTTTTCAATTGCCTTGAGGCATACGCAATTACCTTTTTGCGTTGCATTAACACACATCATAATCCTAGCATAGAAGCATCGCAGTAGACTTCAAAATCTTCTGTTCCATCTGGTAATGCTAAGATTGGGGCATTTGTTAACTTTTGCTTTAAAATCCTAAAGGCTTCCTCTTGTCTGGGTCCCCATTCAAATTTTACGGCTTTACAGGTTAGCTTAGTTAATGGAACTGCTATTTTAGAAAAATCCTTAATAAAGCGTCTATAGTATCCAGCTAATCCTAGGAAACTTCTAACTTCTGTAGCTGATTGCGGGGCCTTCCATTTGGTGATCGCTTCTATCTTGGAGGGATTTACGTGAATACCCTTGTGATTCACCATGTGTCCTAGAAATTGCACTTCTTGGAGCCAGAATTCACACTTTGAGAATTTGGCGTAAAGCTTTTCCTATCTTAACAAAGTTAAGAGTGCATGCAGGTGCTCACAATGTTCCTCTTGACTTTTGGAGTAAATAAGTATATCGTCGATGAATACGATTACAAATTTATCCAAATACGGTTTACAGATTCTATTCATCATGTCCATAAACGCTGCTGGAGCATTTGTTAATCCGAAGGGCATGACTGTAAACTCGTAATGTCCATACCTAGTTCTGAAAGCAGTCTTAGGTATGTCTTCTTCTTGTACCTTCAATTGATGATATCCGGAGCGCAAATCTATCTTAGAAAAATACCTAGCTCCTTGCAATTGATCAAAAAGATCATCAATCCTAGGAAATGGGTATCGATTCTTAATTGTAACCTTGTTTAATTCCCTATAGTCGATACACATTCTCATTGATCCGTCTTTCTTCTTTACGAACAACACTGGAGCTCCCCATGGAGAGGAACTTGGTCGTATGAACCCTTTACTTAGTAATTCATCTAACTGTTTCTTTAATTCCAGTATTTCAGTAGGTGCTAACCGATAGGGTGCCTTGGCTATCGGTATAGCTCCTGGAATTAGATGAATTCTAAATTCTACCTCCCTATCGGGTGGTAAACCTGGTAGGTCTTCTGGAAAGACATCTGGGTATTCTGATATTATCGGAATGTCTTCCAGTTTCTTACTTTTGGTGTTAACAACTACCAAAACCATATATGTTATTCCTTGTTTTCTTGAATAACTGGCCAACTTCATTACTGAAATAAATTTCAGTGGCTTTTGTGGCTTATCTCTGGTAATTATTACTAATTCTCCTGTGGGTGTATCGATTTCTATGGAGTTTTTATCACAAAGGATTCGAGCATGGTTGGCTACTAACCAATCCATTCCTAACACAACATCGAATCCGGCTAAATTCATAGGTAACAGGTTTGCAGAAAATATATGGCCTAAAAGTTCTATCTTTCCTTCTTGCAAAACCTTATTTATTTTAACAGAATTCCCATCTGTCATTTCGACTGTGAAAGTCTGCCTAAGGTTGGTTAAAGGTAAATTAAGAGCTTGGCAGAACGAAGTATTTATAAAACTTTGGTTTGCACCAGAGTCAAATAATACTTTTGCATAAACGTCGTGAACTAAAAACGTACCTGCTATGACGTCAGGAATTAGTTCGGCTTCCTGAGTAGTCAATTGAAAGGCTCTTGCATTCTTCTTAGTAATTCCTTCTGCAGGTTTAGCCTTGTTGTCTGCTGGTTTAACCAATTTCGGGCAATCTGGCTTGAAATTCCCGGCTTCTCCACAATTGTAGCAAACTGTCGCCTTCTTTTTCCTGCAATCTTCTTCTCGATGTCCTGGAATTTTGCAGTAATTACAGCACCCTTTGCATTTTCCAAAATGCCTTCCTTTGCAGGTACTGCAAAATGGGGTAGTAGAAAATCGCCCTGTTCCTCTTTTCCTAAAGTTACTGCTATTACCCACACGAAATCCTTGGTTAATCTTTTGGGCTACTTCCTTCCTTCTATTTTCTTCTCGAGTGCGCACCAGTCCGTCAGTTAGGGTATTGGCTAACTCCACCGCATCGTCAGTCGTGCGGGGTCTCGCAGCTTTGACAATATCACGAATCTCGCTAATCAACCCCCAAATATAGCGAGAGATAAGTACCGGTTCCGGCGAAGCCAGAGTAGGTACAATTCTGGCATACTCAAAGAATTTTGAAGTATACCCTCGACAATCTATATCCACCATTCGGTGGCTCAGAAACTTATTCACCATCTGCTCTTTTTCGTATTCAGGGCAGAATTTCCTTTCTATCAGACGTTTAAATTCCTCCCAACTCATGGCATAGGCCATGTCGCTTCCCTTAGCTTGTAATAGTGTATTCCACCATTCTAACGCTTCTTCCTTGAAAAGGTGAGAAGCGTACATGACTTTATCTTCATCGGCATATTTACTTATTTTGATTACCGCCTCAGTTTTCTCCAACCAACGCAGTGCCGCAGTCGCCCCTTCATTACCTGCGAACTCTACAGGTTTACAGGCAAGGAATTCCTTGTAAGTGCAACCAGGTGTTGCAGCTTTCATCCTTTTGTGTATCGGGGCTTGAATTCCGTTATTATTATTACCGCCTCCATTGATACTATTACTAGCAGTATCGTCGTGCGTACGTTTACTAGGGTGAGCTTGCGAAGGTTCAATGGGACTTTTTACTGCAGCGACGATAGCTGGGATAGCATTAACTATTCCCTGAGCAACGATATTTTCTATGTCTTGCCGATTTAAGAAGTGATCCTCATTATTATGTTCTGACTGGTTAACTTCATTAATTGGTTCATTTACGGCGTGTTCCATCTGGATGTATACAAACTATTATTTAATATAAACACTTTGATATATTTTACAACCAAACTTTATTTAAAATAGTAAACACAACAACCTTATAGATCTGTTACAACTGAAATTCAAAAACATACTATGACAATTACACCCTGCATTTATTTTATTCCCTCGTACTTATTTATTTATCATGGTTGATCTTGGTTTGGCCACTTATCTTAATTAAGGATCGAGATTTACTGCAGTAGTGGCTAGCATATAAAGGTCTGACCATTTTTCATCTAATTCGTCTTCCCATGGCGGGTTTTTACCTATTTCCTTATTAACTACCACTTCTTTTGAATTGGACGTTCCTACTTTCTCTTGGCTTTTTCTAATAATCCAATCTCTCTTCTTGGAAGTAAGTGGGTTTTCATAATGTGTCTTACGAATAAATATTCCTTCAATAGTATTCACTGAATATCTTGAGGAATTTGATTGGGACGAGGTTCTCTTAGTCTTTTGGGCACTATCTAGTTGATGGTAAATATCCGAAAGCTTTTGCTTACCCATTCTATACATTAACAAGTAGTCAATTAACACGAAAAGACAAGTAAAGAAACAAATAATCACACAAACATGTACAGCCAAAACTGTCGACTTTGCGACTATTCGATTTTATATAGTTTTAATAGTATGCCTCCGTACACACTGATTATCTTACAACATTTTATTTTTAGGCTATTTTACAAGAGTTATATTTTACTATTACTTATTATTATACATTACAACCACACCACCCCATGTAATCCCTGTTAACTGGCTTTTCAGAAACGACGTTCCCTCTCGTCGTATTTCTAGGAGATCTGTTCTCCTACCTCCCGAATCCTATTTCTGACATCTACCAGCTCTTCGCCATAGTGGCGGAGTTCAGCTAGGTTTTCATTACTCATTGGTGGGTTTGGTATAGGTTCCGGGTCAAATTGAAGGAGAAAGGTATAAGGGTTATTAAGGAGGTTTTGAAACTGCCAGTCGTTACTCCACCACTCGTCCATTTCTCCTAAAGGTTGAGTGTGGATTAGAGGGTCTGGAATCATTGGCTACAAATTTATTGGAAGTTGGGTGTTGGCAAAATAAGGATAAAGGTTGGTGTTAATAGGTCTAATGATATCACAGCTTGCTAGTATGTAATCTAATTCCTCCTGAGAGGGTAATTTCTCAACTTGCCTAGAGCTTTCTCCAATTTCTATCCTTTTTCCTCTATCACTGGGATTTTCCATCTTAGAATTTTTCCTAGTGGTGGGTTTCCTTTTTCGCACGCTTCTCCAGCTCCCAATTTCTTTTCTTTTCTTTGGTTTTTGCTTTTCTGGAGGTGGAGCTTGAAAGTCCGTAGGTTCATCTACATTAGCTAGGTAACCCTTAAAGTCTCTGGAAACTTCTATTCTCACAGGGTAGAGATTAAATTTTGAAGAGCTTCTGATAATTCGTTCATGCTGTTAGCACACACAAAGACGCACACAATCCTAAGTTAAAAATTTGTAAACTAAAGTTTCACAAAATCACAGAATGGCAATCAGATAAATTAAGTATTTTTAAATACTTAATTGGCTTAAATCAGTGGCTCTGATACCACCGTTTTCTGTCACGACCCCCGTGCCTGGTTCGACCCGGTCCAGGAGCCGCGGGACAGAAACCCGTGGTATTCATATTTACAGCAGAAGTCTTAACAGGATCGTTTAAACTTGAAATTTGCCCGAGTATTATTTATTTCATAATTCGAGATAAATCCCGTAATTTACAGTAGAGGAATTTCATAGGAATTCCCTTATTTTACAAAACATGTTTATTTATTTATTCGAGCCACTACTTTAAGCTTGGGAGTGCTCCAGAGCACTTGTACTTGATTCAAAGTAGGTCACTTGAAACATGTTGTAAAATATTTTGTCAGCGGGGAAATACTGAGTGAATCATTCATTTGGATAAAATGACACGTAGTTATAAATTACAGCATAAGAGCGATTACAATGGCAGTATCTTATTTTTATCTGGCCTTGCCACCCGTGTGACGATGGTCATACCACTACTGGGTCCAGTCACCCAATTAGTGATGTTTTGTCACTGTTAGGTCTTATTAGCCTAACCTGTGTTAGGGCTTATTGCCTAACCGTGAGAAATTAGTAATGTGCACAATACCCCACTAGCCAGTGATTAAGATAACCACGACTTAATCCCTGTAATTATAACATTTGAAAATAATTTGAGGTATTGTAAAACAGTTGATAAAAAGAGAATGACTCACATTGCAAGTTTAGACGGGCATGGTTTAGCCTACTGATAAGCCGAATAACCTAGTTTAAACAACAATGCACACGAACCGGGTTAGTAACTAATACAGCATTTACGATAACTCACGAGATACAACCCTCACAACGATTGACAAAGTGCGATACTTAAATATCCAGCGGATTCGCAACGAATGACAGAGCATAGCCCGAATTTGGGCAACACCCAAACATCCTGTCGGAATCATGACGAATAACAAAGTATAACCCTAATGCGGGCAGCACTTAAACATCTATCGGATAGTTTCAATCGATCGGATATTTAATCGTAGCAGCGATCGAGTTATTACCCGATATTGTGGCAGCACCTCCCCATATGAAAATTATAATTTTTGACAGTAGAACTTCGTTTTTGATCGAAAATTTGAGCACGAAATGAAAGTCCCATGCACAGACTATTTATAGCCTGAAAATGGGTCTTACGCGGCCTGCGTAAACCCATAGGCAAACCTTATGCGGCCCGCGTGGTCGCCTAGTCTAGGCATAGGGTTGATTGGTCATGGGCTAGACTTGCCAGATAGGTTATACGTGGCCCAAATGTGTATCCGGATAACTTCAGGTTGACGCGGCCCGCGTAAGGTTAGGCTATCCCTTACGCGGCCCGCCTAAAACCCAAATTTCTTGTTTTTCTTGATTTTTCAAGCTGGTTAGGGTTTTATGGGTCCGGGTTTTCATGTATAGATAAGTTAGGGACATTTTTGAAGGTCATTGCAAATCTCAAGGTGGTTGTTCATTCGCTTGGTGTGACTTTCTTCCAAGCATTTCTTTATTTGCGTATATTGTTTTAGTACCAAGGTGTCCACCTTTTTCACCAGGGTTTCCAGACTGCATTTCGGTGTAGTGAGCTGTTTCTTTAATGTAGCATGTGCGCCTTCAGCTCTATTTGTTATAGTTTGGTAAAATGTCAGAGCTTGATTGGTCCATGCAGATACAAATTTATGGCGGGAGGTGTTTAACCAGTTATCCCACATGTAATAAAAAACATATGAAAAAATAAACATATTCAAATAATATATTTATTTAAATGAATGTATTAACCTAAGAGAAAACATATGTTTACGTTGTTGATTGAGAAGGAGTCTCTGAAGGTTGGTGAAGTTATAATCGTATAACTCCTCGTTAGCAGAATCACACACTGTTTTCCACTGATGAACAAAGTCCTGCCAATCTGGTTGAGTAAACGAATTCTTACAGTGCTTTACAATATTTTGTAAGATGTGGAACCTGCAGAGATATTTGTGTGCGGCAGGGCATATTTTTTACACGCGTTTATTAGTGTTTGGTCCCTGTACGTAAGAATTACACGCGGCTCCATGCACTCGTGCAGCATTGACCTGATCCTCACCATGACCCAGACGTACGTTACCTCCTGCTCGTTTGAAAGAAAAACATGCGCAACACAAAATGTTTGGTTTGTCGACGTCATACCCACAACTTGCAAAAATGGAAGATTGTACATGTTTGTTGTGTAGGTCGCGTTGACCATAAGCACATGCGGGAATGCCCTCCACATTTCAAAGGACTTTTCGTGACAAAAAAATATATTCTGAACGACATTGGTGGAAGGTTCCGCCTCTATGTAATAGGTCATCTTTTTTTCCTGGAGGATTTGTTCCAGTCTCTGCATAGGAGTCGTTTGGCGAGCGTTGTGTATGTCCTTTGGAACACATTTGTTTTCAGGGTTCTGTTCGGTTACGACCTTCCAGATTGTATGGGGCGCTGTATGTATTGATATGTCAGCTCTTGCACGAGTCTAAACTCATTAGGAGTAAGTCTCCTCGCATACGTGTAACCCTCCAGATGTTCAGCAGGGCCGTGGTTATGCTTCTCGTGAAAATTTTTGTGCAGATAATCTATCCACCAAGCTCGACGACTTTGGTCGAGACGACATATCACCATAAAAGGGCATGCACATTTTTTGCTACCGGTATCCTAACAGTGGCCTTACTCTCATGCTCGCCACTACGACAACATTGGAGCCATATCTAGTGATCCTTGGACCGTCTGGTAACAATAACGTATTCGTTGGCTAAACCCCTTCTTTTTACCCAACCTTCCAACTCATCTCAGGATATAAAATCATAAGAGAAAAAATATATAAAATTTATAAAAAAAATTTAACAGAAAAAATATAATATTTATAATATATTTTTTAAAATATATAACATTTATAGTAATATTTTTAACAAAAATATATATCATTCGTACCTGATCAGTTTTGTACGAAACTTTAAGGTAAGCGGGTTGCTCGTCACCCAATGACTCTTACGCGTTAGAAGGCTCACCAACGTCTTGTTGTATGACCGAGGCACCACTAACGAAAAAGTTATTGCCATACTATTCTTGTCCGTACGAGGAACCGTAACCAACTTCATAATACGGAGACCCATAACGATGATCATTGCTAGGCACGATAAACTTAAAAAAAACAACGGTTAAATCATAACAGCACAACTAAAAGCCTTCTTAATAATAAGTAAATATATTTTTACCTTGTTCAAATCTGGTAACAACGGTTGGCGAGGCTCAACAAACTAAAAAAACTGAGTAAAAGGTAATGGTAAGTTTAACGCCGAATAGAAAAAAATAAATAAATATTTACCTCGTTGAGGTATGGCAACAACGATTCATTATAATGGGGACAAAAGCCGGACATGACCTCCTCCGTGTGATCATCATTTCCTCTCCCATCGTAAGAATCAGGGACATCAGACCCTTCCTAATACAAACGGTGTGCTAATTATTTCATAAGAAAAACAAGTTAAAAATGCTATACCACACTGCTTTCCGGAATAAACGAGCTCGTGTTTGTGTCAGACAACTCGCCGAAAATGTAATTAAGGTTGAACCAAAACATGGTGTTAGTGAATATAAAGAAAAAACGAAGACAAATTCACAGAAGACAAATTGAATATGAGTTGTCTTCGTCTTCCCTCCTCGTTTATAAAGGCCAAGTAGAATGCATATTCACAGACTAATACGGGTCGTATAGGCCTATACGACCTTTACAGGGCTGACGCAATATTCTTTCACTCACTTTATGTCACTGTTGAGTGACATAAAGTAACCTCGTACTATAATACGGATCGTATAGGCCTATACAACCCGTATAGGGTTTGCATGTGAACCCTATCTGTCTGGTTTGAAGGACAACATATTACTAATACGCATTGTATAGGCCTATACGATGTGTATTAGTCCGCATGAGGAGATAGTCCGCGTGAG
This sequence comes from Helianthus annuus, assembly GCF_002127325.2. Taxonomy (NCBI): domain Eukaryota; kingdom Viridiplantae; phylum Streptophyta; class Magnoliopsida; order Asterales; family Asteraceae; genus Helianthus; species Helianthus annuus. Next base: position 137,516,212 of record NC_035445.2, read on the forward strand.
GAGACAGTATCAGCCTTTGACAAACCTTGAAAATTGAATTTAACATAATACGCATAATATAGGCCTATACACGTATTAGTGGTGTCGATTTAATTTTTCAAAGTGTGCTAATAATACTACGACCCATCTATAATCATTCTATATCCCTAATTGTGTTATTTTATGAGCATGCTTGGCTAAGCTTTTCCAACCAACTTATTGACTTAATCAAAAAGCCAATAAGGAGTTTTAGTGTTTGCCAAATGCAAAAGTCCTTTTCAAAATGACTTTTTGAGAAGGAGAAAAAGTCATTTTTGAAAAGTTAGAATGTTGTGACTTTTCGAACTAACTTATTGACTTATTAGCTTTTAGTCATTTTACATCAATAAGCTAAGCCAAACACTTTTTAAAAAACAACTTATTGATCTATTGGTTGTCCCACCCCATAAGCTAATCCAAACACTTTTTTTTAAAACTCCTTTTAAAAAAGTCATAAGTCAATAAGTCTTTTTCCCAAAAGTCGTTTTTAACTTAAACTAGTATTAAGCACCCGCCGCATTGCGGCGGGGGCCTATAACTGTGCTAAATAGCATCAATGTCACACCACCGCAATCGACCATCAACACTGAATTTGCGGCGTGTTAATGCTAAGAAATTAGATCGTAACGTAAAACACAGAACACAATAACTAAGTCGATCTAGGATCTGCATATTTTGACGAACCTGTCAAACGGGAAAGATAGACAACGTAAAAACATTGAACAACACACGTACATTGCGCCGTGTTAACTCACAAAGCTTAAAACGAAGCTTAAAACGAAACGTAAACGTTGAACCACACACGCACGTTGTGCCGTGCTAACTCGCAAAATTTAGAACGAAGCGTAAATCGAAAAAATTAACGAAAGATGAAATGTATATGAGATCAAAGTTGAAAGTAAAAAAGTTATGAGGTTAAATTTGAAAAGATGAAAAGTTTTGGGTTAAAAGTAGAAATTAAAAAAGTTTTGGGTTATAAGTAATTTTTCAAATACTTTTGGACTAAAATTAAATAATCCAAATTCTTTTTTTTTGAAGGACTCCCCAAGCATATGTTACAACACCTACCTAGATACATATATGAGTTGCTAACTAGGTTTTTACCCGGGATTGCTTCCCGGGCTCGGGAAAGTTATTTAGATTAATTAATTACTGTTTGTTTATAATACGACCACATTACATCAACCATCTAATTTGATTAAACAACAATGTCTTCAAATCACCGGATTAGATCATGAACTCATATTAGAGGACAAACAAAAGCACAACAGGACCATATGAATAATATCATTTCCACTTTTACTTCAATGCACTTACATGATAAGGTGATTTGGGATTTTGAAAAAATCTTTGTTTTTTACCTCTTTTACAAAATAAGATGTTGACCAAATTTGAAACAGATGTTGACCAAAAGTCAATAAGATATTGACAAATAGTCAAACAGATGTTGAGCTTAAACAGATGTTTGGTTTAAGGCCAAACATCTGTTTATGGCCAAACATTTGTTTAAGTCCAAATATCTGATATAGAAGGAGAACATCTGTTTAAGGCAAAACATCTGTTTAAGGTCAAACATGGGTTTAAGGTCAAATAACTGTTTAAGTCCAAACATCTGATATAAAAGACCAAACATCTGTTAAAGGCCAAACAACTGTTTAAGCCTTAACAGATGTTTAACTTGTTAAGATCTACTGTCTTCTCACACAGTTTTCCTCTTCAAAACATTGTTGAACCTAATATGGAAAGTTATTTAAAAACACTGTCTTCAAATCACCGTTTTAACCAAACAGCGGTTTCAACCACAGTTTTAACCCAACAGTGGTTTTAAACCACCATTTTAACCAAATAGCGGTTTCAACCACAGTTTTCTGAACAGTAGTTCCAAACATCTTGGACATCAATCTGTTGACCAAAGTCAACAGATTTATCAAACACTGTTTTATTTTCAAACATTTGTTCCCAATAACAGAGCTTTGATCATTTAAACATACCTTTGCCAATATTACAAGCTTTTACACTATCAAACCTAAATATTTATAAAAAGTACAAGTGTTAAACAATATACAAAGTTCATCCATCAGTTGTCCCAATTCAACAGATGTATCAACCACTGTTTAATTTTGAAACATCTGTTCTCAATAACAGAGCTTTGATCATTTAAACAGATCTTTGCCAATATTACAAGAATTTACACTCTCAAACATCAATATTCATTTACTTAATTTTAATAACGAACATTATTAATAATTTTAACACAACTAATTATATAAAAAATACAATTGTCAAAACAGATAATAACATTCAATAAAATACAGGATCCTAATTCCTAATCTATTGGTGAAACAGTAGTTTCGATAAGTAAAGCTCCTTTCGGACCATTGTAGTTGTCAACATGTTGGACGTATTTCAGAAGTTCATTAGTCAGATCAACTTCAATCATATCCCCCCAAATGCTTGTTATCAGCCACTTGTTGTCTTCAATTATATTAGTACTTCGGCGTGCATCAACATAATCAACTACACGAGGATTATTGAAAACAAACATCTTCTTCCAGCCTTCTTCTTCATATCTGAGCAAATCAGCAGTTAGCTCAGCAGACTTTCCAATAACAATCAAATGCAACCTTTTTGCAATGGTCAAAAAATGCCCTTGGCAAGGATTGACTACAATACTCTCAGGAAAGTGAAGCATTCTGAAAGTCTCACTAACAACATCAAAACAAACGATGTTCCTCTCACCTAGTGGATACCAATAATTTGAAACCATAAAATATATGGTTTTATCAGCATAAACTCCTGTAGACCATGAATAACCACTTGAACTATAATTGTTTACGATACCGGAATTTATTGTTGTCCATGACTCACGACGTCGTGAGTAAACACGAGCAGCAGTTACATTACGGTAACATCTGATGTTCAGCACTTTCAGATCATTGAACCGATCAAAATAAATTCCACCGGTATCAGAGTTTCGATGATGATTGTAATTAAAGTAGTCATCACACAAAACCTTATATTGCCTAATAGTTGGATTCCAAATAATCAACTGACAGCAAATCCCTTCATTGGAAATTAACAACAACCCATTAAATAAAGATAGAATACGTAAGAAGCTAGAGTGGACATGTTAGGAAAACTTAAGGTTTTACTACTAACAACATCCAACTTACCACCAACTACGTCGTCAATGACAATTGACGTGTCTTTAAAGGATAATAGTTTATTTTCTACTGAATCTCCACTTCGGAGAGCATGCATCATCTGAAATGCATGACTTGACAATTCCGTATAAAAATTCTTGGAAAGACATTTGAAACGGCAAATATCTTCTGCAGAGAGCCTTGAGAAAACCTCGTCAACAATCACTTGAAACCCAAATTTTTCCATCATGCAGAGAGCCTTGTGAAAATCTCGTCAACAAAATTTTTGAAGATGATTTAGTAGATAGAGGAAAATGGTAATGATCAAAACCTCTGCCAAATGTATTTTATATACCCAATGAAGAAGGCTATGACTAGATACATTGTCAGAATAAAGAATATCATGCGACACTCATTAGGCTTTTAATGCATTTACATGGGAAAAATATAAAATTAAACACGTTATTATAATTACAATTAACCTATTCATTTACCTATAACACGCCTTTAGCATAAGACAGAAGTGATTGCTTAACGTGCATTAATTGCACAGTATATATCCCAAGGCATTTTGAATTTGAAATTACCGGCAATTTCAAAACCACTGCTATGGTATATGTTTGCCAAAGGAAATATCTGCTAAGTTATACTTTCCTGGCTATGGGCAGTAGTTTGCTGATCTGGTTTGAAAGCAATTGTCATGATGAGTTTTCTAATAGCATTTATTATTGATTTAATTTGCAACAAATAGTCATCAATAATTTTCTTTATTTTGTAATTTAACTTTAAATTTTATCATTAAAACAATGTTTTAAATTAAATACTGTTATACATCTAATCTGGACATAAACAAATGTTTGAAATTAAATAAATATTTGACCTCAAACATCTGTTTGAACATAAACAGATGTTTGAAATTAAATACTATTAACATAAACAGAGATATAATATCTACAGTTTGGACATATAAATACTGTTAACAAAAACAAAGATAGAATATCTACTGTTGATGATGAACCACTTTTGTTGTTGGGCAGTGGTTCATCTTTGAGTTTGTATAGGTTTGTCTCGAGAGGTAAAGTATAGAGAACCACTGGTACACTAAACACTGTTACATAAGAAGGATTGATACATAAATACTAAAGTTGAATCCGCTGTAGAAGCTGTTATAACTACACCATAAGTGCTAGTCTTTAACAGGACTTTGCCTTCAACAGTGCATAGGCCTCATGAGACAATAAGCCCATCAGTTTTTATATGGAGCAGGAGTTAATTATAACAGTCCTTAGCATGATCAGCTGTTATAACCACACCATAACCCTTTGAGAGGTTGACCATTAAACAAATCATTGACACTATTAATCCTCTGTTGACTTACCAAACAGATCTTCAGACACAAATCAACATCAACATAATCTGAATATTACTGAAACAATAAATAATAAATAAAAATAAAACACAATAAAGATTCATAAAATTAAATTTATTCAGGACCTTAAAACTAAAAGTCCAATAATTACATGACATACTGAACAATATTAAAGTTCAAATCTAAGAATACAGCAGGAATTAATAAACTTTAGTTTCCACTACATCGATTGCTGAACCTCTTGATGTATGTCCTTCAGCATCGCCATAAACTGCACGTCTCTATCACCACACTCCATATTACTGACAACACAAATAAGAATAAGAAACTAACCTAAAATGCAAACGTCTCTTTTTCATTTTATTGCACATCTGAGTTTTCATGATACTGGACGAATCTATACTTTCTTTAAAAGAAGAAAATATTCCTGCCGCAAAAAAAGGTGACTTTGGATTTAATGGAAATAAAAAAAATGGCACATGTAACTTTAAAGTTGCATCTCTGCCATCAAAAAATGTAACACATGCAACTTTTCACGATGTTGCAACAATGATACTGCAGCATCGATATTGAAAGGTTGATGTGGGATGCGAATTTACATTGAAACAACGATGTTGGAACAATGATACAAGAACGATAACATGTAAACATTATCAACAAACATTCGAACAAAGAAGTGTAATGGGAAATTAGCTGCTAAATCACAAGAAAGATGCATTTGAGAGAGAAAGATACGCTCACATATATGAGCGAGCGAGATTTGAATGTGAAATCAGATAATTGTATCTTATTTATAGGATAAAAATATATATGGTTTGAAATTTGAATTTCAAAATTACTGATATTAATTAGTAATTACTGATTTGATTTGAAAGCAATTGTGATGATGTTTTTTGGGAACTGATATGCAAAGTAGGAAAAAAAAAAGAACGTCAATTTTAAATTACCATCTTACATATTTTTTATTTCAAAATTTCAAAATTACTGATATTATCAGTGATCTAATTTGAAAGCAATTGTCATGATGACTTTTCTAACTTTAATTAAGAGATAATAACCGTCAGTTTGAAATTCATATTTTGCATATTTTAAAAGTCCAAAGCTTAAGAAATTACCATTAATTAGTGATTTGATTTGCAACAAATAGTCATCAAGTATTTTTTTATTTTTTATTTAACATTAAATTTCATCAGGAAAACAATATTGGAGGAACTCTTATCTCATTGCAATGTAACGATTAGGTAAAATGGTAATTTCAATCACATATATGAGCGAGCGAGATTTGAATGTGAAACCAGATAATTATATCTTATTTATAGGATAAAAATATATATGGTTTGAATTTTGAATTTGAAAATTACTGATATTATTAGTAATTACTGATTTGATTTGAAAGCAATTGTGATGATGTTTATTGGGAACTGAAAGGTAAGTAGTGTATATCTTTATATCCCTCCTTATTAAAGTAAATAAATATTAGTAATGATATGCAAAGTAGGAAAAAAAAGAGAACGTCAATTCTAAATTACCATCTTGCATAATTTTAATTTTAAAATTTCAAAATTACTGATATTATCAGTGATCTGATTTGAAAACAATTGTGATGTTGACTCTTCTAATTTTTATTTTAACTTTAATTAATAGATAATAACCGTCAGTTTGAAATTCATATTTTGCATATTTTAAAAGTCCAAAGCTCAAGAAATTACCATTAATTAGTGATTTGATTTGCAACAAATAGTCATCAAGTATTTTTTTATTTTTTAATTTAACATTAAATTTCATCAGGAAAACAATATTGGAGGAACTGTTATCTAATTGCAATGTAACGATTAGGTAAAATGGTAATTTCATTTTAATTCTAGTTTTTATTTGATAATTTCAGTATAGCACTAATTAACACCATCAAGGCATCAATTATAAAAATGTGAGCAGTGGCTGTTTTTTAGGAATACCGTTGATGGTCAATATCAATGGATGTCAAGAATAAAAAAGTGACCATTGGCTATTTTTTCCTATCAGTAGATACCGAACAGTTTTTTAAACGTATGATATTTGGTAAGTCAGTGGTTAACACGCAGATTAAAGAAACAGAGGTTGTATTTCAGCAATGGATAAGAATTAACAATCAACTGTTTCAACCAACATAGCGGTTGTAACAGGCTTTTAAACACATGTTGGGGCTAAAACAGATGTTTCACCTTATATATCAGTTGTATGGACTTAAACAAAAGTTTGAACTTAAACAGATGATTGCCAATAAACAGAAATTTAGCCATATTTGATGGATTCAGGTTAGGTTTTCTCTAGAAAATGTCTATATGATCGAGCTAAATAATGTGTTCCGTAAAACAAAACAAAGCATTAGATAAGCATATTAAATTAATACAATAAACCTTTCTTTATAAGTCTATAAGTACCTGTATTTTGCAATCTCTAAAGACGACAGACACATAACAACCCGCAACCCATGTACACCTGGCAGCCACACGTTGATCCGAATGACCGCAACGTGGTTAATCTTCGTGTTAGCTCGTTTTTTAATAGGTTAAGAGCATGGATGGAAACTTTACAAAGTAGGTTGCGAAACAAAGGAATCTCAAGAGCATGGCTAAGCTTTTCCAACCAACTTATTGACTTAATCAAAAAGCCAATAAGGAGTTTTAGTGTTTGCCAAATGCAAAAGTCCTTTTCAAAATGACTTTTTGAGAAGGAGAAAAAGTCATTTTTGAAAAGTTAGAATGTTGTGACTTTTCGAACTAACTTATTGACTTATTAGCTTTTAGTCATTTTACATCAATAAGCTAAGCCAAACACTTTTTAAAAAACAACTTATTGATCTATTGGCTGTCCCACCCCATAAGCTAATCCAAACACTTTTTTTTAAAACTCCTTTTAAAAAAATCATAAGTCAATAAGTCTTTTTCCCAAAAGTCGTTTTTAACTTAAACTAGTATTAAGCACCCGCCGCATTGCGGCGGGGGCCTATAACTGTGCTAAACAGCATCAATGCCACACCACCGCAATCGACCACCAACACTGAATTTGCGGCGTGTTAATGCTAAGAAATTAGATCGTAACGTAAAACACAGAACACAATAACTAAGTCGATCTAGGATCTGCATATTTTGACGAACCAGTCAAACGGGAAAGATAGACAACGTAAAAACGAACAACACACGCACATTGCGTCGTGTTAACTCACAAAACTTAAAACGAAGCTTAAAACGACATGTAAACGTTGAACCACACACGCACGTTGTGCCGTGCTAACTCGCAAAATTTAGAACGAAGCGTAAATCGAAAAAATTAACGAAAGATGAAATGTATATGAGATCAAAGTTGAAAGTAAAAAAGTTATGAGGTTAAATTTGAAAAGATGAAAGTTTTGGGTTAAAAGTAGAAATTAAAAAAGTTTTTGATTATAAGTAATTTTTCAAATACTTTTGGACTAAAACTAAATAATCCAAATTCTTTTTTTTTAAAGGACTCCCCCAAAATATGCAGTCTTGAATTTACCCTATATTAACAAAAAATGAAAATCAATATAGGGGTGTTCAGTCTTGAATTTACCCTTACCACTGTGACCTATCCCTCTTCTTGCGACTCGAATCCTCCCCAATCCATACGGATCCACGATCATCGTCGTCAATCTGTCTCTCTGTAAGTACGATCGTAACCCTAGCTTGCATATACACATGTTTTCATCGGTTACATATCTCAATTATTAACTTTCTACACGTTAAATTCGCATTAAGTTCGCTTTCGCTTTCAATTAACCCTAGCGTTATTCGTTTCGCATCATTCTGTTGACGGTTTTCGTTTCAGTTTGTTGAACATATAGTTTGAATTCCAACAATCGAACGGACACGAAAAACGGTTTAAATTGAAGAAATTATGATTCCGGTGTACGAAGTGGATATGAATTTGCCGGTGTAGGTGTGTGTTTTGCTGTGTAATCTGTAAGTTTTTGTTCTCGGATAGATCGATTTCGTTAGTTTTGAGTTATTTGTTTTATGTGTTTAATATGCATTGTAATTTGTATAATTGTATGTGTAGTGTTTCTGCAGAGTTTGAGATCAAGAGCTTGGTGTTGAGCGTGTAGTGAAGTAACAGGAAGGAATCATGTTTGGTTCTAGCAATCGTAAGTTTCGTTTCTCTTCGTTTTGAATCGAATATACTGACTGAGATTTGCTGCAAAATGTTATTTGCGGTTTTGCGTATTTGTGTATTTCTGTTTTCAGCGGGTTGCTTTTTGTGAAGTTATTTGATGTTATGATTGAATGCATTGTTTCTGCTTTAGTTCTTGCTTTGATTATACGAAAACGTCGCACAAGAGTCTTAATATTGTTATAAATTATAATGTACTATTGGTTTTTAGGTCATTGAGCCTTCTGATTGTTACTATGGTAATGGACAATGGTACTCCCCATACTTAGAACTCTATGCAAACTATTTCTCAAGTAATAAATGAAAGTTTTAGACTTATAGTTATATATTCATGCATTTGCAGTTTTACATATTCGTGTATTTTTTCTTTTCAGCGGGTTGTTTTCTGTGAAGTTATCTGATGTCATGGTTAAAATCCTAAATGTAGTGTCTCTGCTTTAGTTCTTGTCTTTGATTATAGGAAATAGGTATTACTAGTCTTAACCTTGTTAAAATGTACCATTGGTTTTAGGTCATTGAGCCTTCCGGTTTGTTACGTCGGTAATGGCACTTCCGATACTTAGAGCTTCATGCAACCTATTCTTTAAGCGTTAAACGGCAGTCATAGTTATATTTTCATGCAAGCCTACATCGGCCAGGGTTATATGATTCAGTTGGAGTCAATAGGAATGGGGCCTATTAAAAACGAGGCAATGTTTATGTAATTTTATGACATGCTTTGTGCTTTATTTGTTATATATCCTTTTAATATAGGTTAATGTTTGGGGGTAGGGCTGAAACAAATGTTTTAGTTAATTAGTTCGTGAGATTTCTTCTTAATATTTGGTACAGTTAAAGGCTTAGCTAAACATTTTTTAGGTTGTATTTAGGCCAGTTTAAAAGGTTGCTAATAGCTTAATATAGTAATATGTATGGATGTACAGTGTAGAATAATTATTACTTGCACTCAATTTGGATGTTTAATCACATGACACATGTTTTCTTGTGTTGCGCCTAATTTGCTATCTGATTATGTTAAATACTTAAATTTGATCGTATTACCATTAGAAAGTATAGAAGCACTAGATAGAGAATGTGTGTTCTCCATGCTTTCATGTTAATATTCTGAAATAATACATTGATTTCTTAATAAATCTAATTGCTTCTGGTTTTGTACTACAGCGTTTGGGCAGTCAACAAACAGCCCGTTTGGGTCCCCATCGGTTTTCGGGCAGACTAGTAATGCAAATAACAATCCATTTGCTACACAACCTTTTGGTAGCACGTCTCCGTTTGGTGCACAAACAGGGGGTTCTATGTTCGGTGGCACATCTACCGGTGTGTTTGGTGCTTCCTCACCGGTTTTTGGTGTCTCGTCAGCGCCTGCTTTTGGAGCTTCATCAAGCCCAGCCTTTGGTGCTTCATCGTCTGCTTTCGGTGGTAAGCACACTTATATTTTATTAACGTTTTCTAGTTTCAGTTTCCGAATAACGTACTCAATATGACTTTTGACATGGTCTTTCATGTCAATGTTAGTAACCGGGAGCATAATCTCCCTTATAACGACATCGTATTTCGAAATCAAATTGTTGGTTACACACAATTCGAGTAACATGACATTTTCGTCCCTGAGGTTTGGCCAGTTTTGCGACTTTCGTCCAAAGGTTTGTTTTTTCGCATCTGGATCACAAAGGGTTGAAATCTTGCCATTTTCATCCAGTTCGTTAACTCCATCTGTTTTTTCTATGTTAATTCAGGGTTATTTTCGTCTTTTTTGTTAACTTAAAGGGCAATTCGGTCCTTTTCAAGGGTATTCTGTCTTTTTAAATAAAGCGAAAATAACTGAATTGCCTAAGTTTGCGAAGAAGACGTAAATACCCCTGATTTAACGGAGAAAAATGGATGAAGTTAATGAGCTGGATCAAAATGGTAAGTTTTCAAACCTTTTGGATCCAGATGCCGCGGAAAAACAAACCTTTGGACAAAAGTTGCAAAACTGGCCAAACCTCAAATGGCATTTTACTCGCACAATTTCGAGTGATCAGTTTTCTTTTAATATTCTCTTTTTTCTTTCGTCATATCCTAAAACACATACTTGATTTTGGTATGATCACACCAGTTGCATATTATTTTAAATCACTCTCTTTTTTCTCATGTGTTTTTTTATTATTAAATCTGATTTGTTTATGTCACCTCCTATATTCCAAATCACAGGTTCATCCGTGTTTGGGCAGACTCCTGCATTTGGTGGCTTCGGATCCACTACACAACAATCAAGTCCGTTTGGAAGCTCGTTTCAGCAATCGCAACCGGCTTTCGGAAGCAGTGGATTTGGATCCTCACCGTTCGGAGCATCGAGTCAACCCGCTTTCGGTGCTCCTAGTCCTACCACACCAACATTTGGTAGCACCCCTGCGTTTGGTGCTGCTACAAGCACACCGGCTTTCGGTTCTACATCAACCCCAACGTTTGGTAACACGGGTTCCGCCTTTGGTGTCTCTAGTACCTCGGTTTTCGGATCTAGCACTCCTGCTTTTGGTGCTTCGAGTACTCCGGCTTTTGGTGCTTCGAGTACACCAGCTTTTGGTGCTTCGAGTACGCCTGCTTTCGGTGCTACTACGTCTCCTTTCAGTTTTGGGTCAACTCCAGCATTTGGTCAATCAACTTCTGCGTTTGGCAGTAGCCCGTTTGGTGCTACTACTACCCCAGCCTTTGGTGCTCAAAGCTCCCCATTTGGTACGTTTTCATCTTTACGTAACTAAGAAGTTGTTCTAGGGCTGCAAACAAACCAAACGCGGACACGAGCAAGAAATTGCGTTCGTTTAGTTTCATTTGTGTTTGTTTAATAAATGAACGGACATGAGCAGGAAGTTGCGTTCGTTTAGTAAAATGAACGAGCATGAACAGAGGCCGCGTTCGTTCATTTATGACCGTGAACGTTCGGTAACTTGTTCATATATGTTTGATAGTTCATTAGTGTTTTTGGTTTTTTTTTTTTTCATTTAAATACTTCAAAATTCCGATATATGAAATATTATGAACGCTTGTTTGTGTTCATATTTCGTTACCTAAAATTAACAAATGAGCACAAACAAACACGAACACGTTCATTTTGTTAACGAACGAACACGAACAAAAAATCTCGTTCGGTAAGTGTTCATGAACACACATATATATCTCTAACAAACAAACATGAACAAGGTCTTGTTCGTGTTCGTTTGCAGCCCTAAGTCTTGCTCCATAACTAATAATATATCCTATGTTTATCAATTGAAAATGAATACTTTGCTGAAACTTTGTTACTATATACAAACTTGCAGGAGGTCAGACTACAGCACCAGCATTTGGGAGTCCTGGGTTCGGTCAACCGTCATTTGGAAGTCAACGAGGGGGAACGAGAGTATCGGCATATGCTCAGACACCCGAGGCAGACAGTGGTAGCAGTACACAACCTGCTGGAAAACTGGAGTCGATATCCGCAATGCCTGTTTATAAAGAAAAAAGTCACGAAGAGCTTCGATGGGAGGACTATCAGTTAGGAGATAAAGGTAATAGTCAAATAGTCAATGTGGTTCTACTCTTATCACTTTCTCGTATTGTAAACGAACTGAACAACACTAACAAGGCCTTGTTTGTGCTCGTTCGTTAAGGAATAAACATGTTCATGAACACTTACTGAACGTAGACGAACGCAAATGAACACAAACAAATGTTCATGAACATGAACATAAATGAACACAAACGGACGTTATATATTCATTTAAAACACAATCTGCATTTTTCATCAGAAAGATTACAAAGAATCTACCAAAAATAAATAAATAGTTAACATAAAAATTTAAAAGTTTGTGAAGCTTTAACACAAAAACTAAAGCCAATAAAATAAAAATATAACATAAAAAAACCTTTAAATAAACGACCATAAACGAGCGAACATAAATGAACACATTACCGAATGTTCACGAACATAAACGAACGGATGCAGCCTCTGTTTATGTTCGTTTGTTTAAGTTATCAAACAAAATATCTTGTTCGTGTTTGTTCATTTATTAAGCGAACTAACATAAACGAACTTCCCGCCGAACAGTTCACGAACTGTTCGCTGAACGTTTGGTTTGTTTACAGTTATCGGTTTTCTGATTTTTTTCCGTTCTGTTTCAGGGGGTCCAAATCCTGCTGGCCAGTCTTCTGCTGGAACGGGATTTAATATGAACAACACGCAGCAGGCGAACCCTTTTGCTTCCTCTTCACCTGCATTTGGCCAGTCATCTGCAAATCCGTTTTCGTCATCTACGTCTACCAACCCGTTTGCTCCAAAGACGTCAACTTTTGGTACCACAACGTTTGGAAACTCAACGCCATCACTTGGTTCTTCACCCTTTGCATCTGCAGCTTCTAATCCTTTCGGGTCAACACCTACTCCAGCACCATCTGCATTTGGGTCAACTCCTGCTTTCGGATCTACAACCTCTGGTTCTCTTTTCGGTTCGACTCCTGCATTTGGAACCTCAACGTCTATTTTTGGTACAACTCAAGCTCAGGGAACAACTTCGTCATTTGCAACTGGCCTTAACTTTGGAAGCACTCAATCATCCCCCTTGTTCCAGTCAACCACACCCACTCTTGGTCAAACGAGTTCGCCTTTTGGGCAGACTCCTTCAGCTTTTGGGCAGACTGCTTCAGCTTTTGGGCAGACTCCTTCAGCTTTTGGGCAGACTCCTTCAGCTTTTGGGCAGGCTGCCCCGTCTTTTGGGCAGAGTACTCCCGCCTTTGGTCAATCAAATGCTTTTGGAAACAACTTGTTCTCAAGCACCCCTTCGCTGTTAAGCTCGAACAGCATGGGATTCAATCAGACAACTGTGAGTTACTTTTGTTAATGCCCTTTATGTACATTTGATTAAAATTAACAGAGTTAATTTTCATAATAGCAGGTCAAGACTGTTTCTCTATTTACTTTTACTCTTTTAGACAATTTCTCTATATCTATGCAGTTAATATCGATGATCGGTCCCCATGTAAAATATCGGTGTGAAATATCAGCCAGAATATTGGTATCGATATTATGGGCGATATTGACTGATATATCACCGATTTTCTCGATATCAGTACCTTTCTTCTTAGTTCTACCATTCGTTTTTCTTTTTGTTGCTGCTATTAGTGTTTTAAGTCTTAATTTTTAGTTGTTAGTATTGAATGTTAGTGTTTTAAGTCTTAATCAATTCCTACTTGCTACAATTGTTAGTGTTTTTACAAGTTGCAAAAGGTTACTTTGTTAATGGTAGGAGAGTATATTGAATTGTTAGTGTTAAATTGCTATATATATTAATTCTGCATGATATTAAAATTATTGATATCCCACATCGATAACCTATATTAATTTACGGCATTAACTGCACAGATTTTTAGTATAGTTATGAGTACTTTCCACCGTCTAACTTTGGTTGGTTACGTCTGTAGCCTTCTCTCTCAACGCCCTTTCAGACGGCTCAACCAACTCAGAATCCAGGTGGTTTCGGCTTTTCAGCACCTGCAGGTAATTAAAGTATTAAACCGAACATATTTTAATTTTTAGTCTTGATGTTGAGATTTTGAATTCTTCTATTCATCTTCTTCACAACTTATTATTACTTTTCCCGTTTTACGTACTTATTAACAGGTGGCACACCAAGCATTTTTGGTCAGAGTAATTTCGGACAACCGTATGTTTTACAACTTTTGCTCACTACTGCCTCTTTCCGCACGGGTGTATATTTTATTCATTTTGTCAGTAATTTCTCAATGCTTCCTTATCCTTAATATGGCAGGTCTGTCAATCAGAGCCCACAACCACAGTCTATTACTATTACAAATCCTTTCGGAACTCTACCCGCAATGCCTCAGATGTCAATTGGCCATGCAGGAAATGCACCTTCAATTCAGTATGGAATTTCTAGCTTGCCGGTAAGTATTATATATTATTATATTATTATATATTATATAATAGCTAACGACATGAACAGTAATTTGACTTTTCCTTTCTTTTTGTCTTTTTGTGTCTTTGTATTTTTGTATACTTTTACCCCTCACCTTTCAGCATTGACACTTACAACCCCTTAATTTTCTAAAGACTTTGTAATCAAGTTTTACTTGTTTATTTGTATGTACGTGTCGGTATAAATTCAAGTTGACTTATGTTTCGACGTAAATTTTTCCCGGGAATGAGTTGGGTCAAATATAATATGTTCTTATGCTTATTTTTACGTACATTTTCAGTTGGTCTACACATAGTTATCAAATGCTCTAGGCGCACAGGCCTCGCCTGTCGCCTAGGTGAGAAGCGCAATAAAAGCACGGACCTGAGGGAAAAAAAGCGCAAGCTAATAAAAACATAAAAAAAGAAAATATTATGTATTGGAAAAAAACATTTTTTTTCAAATTCCAAAAGTATTTAAATACCATAATCCTTATAATAAGACCAAAATCATTATGAATCACCAAAATATCCCAAAACCAAATTGTTCAGACTTGAAAACAAATAAGGTTCAAACAGTAAATTAAATCATAAACAATTTATATGACGCAATGAGAATGGTTGAATATACTGCATAACACTCACAAGGTCAAAAATACATGTAGTATTGTATGTTTTACCGGCCAAAAAAAGTGCAGAAGATTATCAATGTTTGTTTATCAGAATAGGTTGTTATATACAACATGATCATTGAATAAAAAGATATGATATCTCTTTAACTTCTTTATGATTCAAATATATATTTTTAAAGATATCTAAGATTTGATTTGACTGAGATACGTCTTCCAAAAAAGTAGATAAATATCTGTAAATATAATCTGGTACATATATAAGATAGGATTCCAAAAAAAAAAAAAAAACACATGGCTTTTTTTTTACCTGGGAGTGAGCAGCGCAGACAGGTCAACTCGCCCAGAAATATCGCCTAGGCAGGAAAAACAATTGCTTTTGATAACTATGGGTCTACGTTTTGACGTAATTTTTTTTTCCGGAATTGAGTTGGGTCAAATATAGCATGTTTTTCGTGCTTATTTTTATGTACGTTTTTTAATTGGTCTATATTTTGACGTAAATTTTGTTTGCAAATGAGTTGGGTCAAATATGATACGTTTTCATTGGACGGTATAAATTCGAGTCATTGCGTTTCTACTTTCGACACCACCGCAACGTGCCGTACCATTCTTAAACTTAAAAAACACTATATTCTTACATGCTTATTTTTATACACGTGTCGGTATAAATTCAAGTTGGTTTACGTTTCGGCGTAAATGTTCTTCCGAAATATGTCGGGTCAAATATAATACGTTTTCGTGCTTATTTTTATGTACGTTTTCAGTTGGTCTACGTTTTGACTTAATTTTTATTCCGGAAACAGTCGGATCAAATATAATACGTTTTCATTAGACGGTATAAATTCGAGGTACTTTACGTTTCTACGCTGTGGCAACGCACAGGGCAATTTACTAGTTGCTTCTAAGATGCACTCACGCATCAGATACGGTACACAATTAATATGGTCTTATTAGCGTACATTTTTCTTAATATCTATAGGTCGTCGACAAACCTTCTCCTATGAGGATATCATCTGTGTTAACGTCGCGGCATCTATCTCAAAGGCGGATTAGGTTGCCTGCTAGGAAGTATCACCCCAATAATGACGGTCCAAAGGTTTAGTGTCACTTCACTTCTTCCTCAAGTGAATGTTTTGCACCTTTTTCATGACGAAAGAATGTTGTTTAATAATTTGATTTCTGCAGGTTTCGTTTTTCAATGACGATGAAGAGACTACCAGCACACCTAAAGCAGATGCTCTTTTCATTCCCAGAGAGAATCCAAGAGCTTTGGTTATTCGCCCTATGGAACAGTGGCCCGCAAAAGCATCTGCAGAGAAACCGAAAGAAAAGAATCCATCTTCTCCAGCACAAGCTAATGGTAAAGTTTCTTGCTGATTTTAAACTTAAGGAAAAGGAAAATGTGAATCGGGCACTAAGTAAAGGTGAACATTCTAGAACATTCTAGATTGAATATATTTACCAAATTTCATTATTATTATTATTATTATTATTATTTTATATATATATATATATAAAAGAACAACTCATTAGCTACAATAGAGTTTTTTCCTTTTGTATTTTGGCCACAATTTTTTTCTTACTTTTTGGTTCTATCACTTGATTTTTTAGATTTGTAGATTTTGTAGGAATTGTTCTTATTTTTAATTTCACATGAGATACGTATATCTAGACATTATATTAGTTATATAGTTGATAAAAAGATGAATATTAAGAACTTTTAACATAATAAAAATTATATGTATAGGTCGGTTCAATCTGTAGAGAGGTTTTTGTTAACTTTCAGTTTTACTATTTACACTGTAAATAATATACGTTTTTAACTCATTTAATTTGTTTTTATTCTAATAAGTTGTGTTCGTTTGTTAACTTTTTTAAAATATGCAATTGTGTTAAAATTTCATTCATCGATGTTTTGTTATAAATTTTATTGAATACTAAGTTTTATTCAAAATAAAGTGTTTCTTGCTATCATAAACAATACGGGTGCCGATACCGTACTTGTGACGACACAAATCGAATGCCGTACATGTATTGTGACGACACAAGACTTTTTTTTCTCTCTTTTGGTTGCTGTATCCATAATAATCTGAACTGATACCGATTGAGTTCTCGCCGTGTAGCAACCCCCACTAGTTTCATAAATTAAAATATAATCACCAAATTTCAGTGAACATTCTAGATTGCATCATAGTTGTCAATAGTGGTCGTTATGGTTGTTATGGCGATTAGCGTAGCACATAGGTTGAAGGTCGCTACAAGGTATGTATCCATAAATAGCAGGATTTCAGTTATTTTTTTATTCTATTAAATATAGATAGCGAAGTATGGCTATAGAATAGCTGGATTTTAGGTTTTTGTTAAATATACGTGTAAAATAGGGTATGTACTAGGGTATTTTGATATAATATACATATATTTTTTAATTTTTTTTTTCTAGTGTATCGCTATCTATAAAATAGCGCATGCAATTTATCGCTATTCGCTATGTAGTATATAGGTACCTTGTCGCTATTTGTCGCTATTCGCCATTAACAACTATAGATTCACCTGCTTTCTATCCATAAAATTTGTTACTTAAACTCAGGTCAATACACCGAGTTCGCTTCTACCGCTCATCAAAACGGCCACTCTACAGATGATGGGAACAGTAAGATCATTTTATTGATTCTTTTGTCACCATGCTATCTGAAAATGTGTGTTTTTAGCTCTAATGCCTATTTCATGCAGGAAATCATTCCGAAAACGGTGTTTCTAAAGAACAAGCTACTCCCGTAAGGATAACACAGAAGACAAATGGGCTACACGAGGATCCGAAATCTGACTCGTACATCACGTTAACCGGTCACCGAGCCGGGGAGGCAGCAATCGTTTACGAACACGGGGCTGATATTGAAACGCTCATGCCTAAACTCCGCCATTCGGATTACTACACCGAGCCACGAATCCAAGAACTAGCCGCCAAAGAGCGAGCAGAACCCGGTTACTGTCGCCGCGTAAAGGACTTTGTAGTCGGGCGGCATAACTGTGGAAAAATTAAGTTTTTTGGGGAAACGGATGTGAGACGTCTGGACCTGGAGTCGCTTATCCAGTTTAATCATCGTGAAGTGATTGTTTATATGGACGAGACCAAAAAACCGCCTGTTGGACAGGGGCTTAACAAGGCTGCTGAGGTAACGCTTTTGAACATAAAGTGTGTTGATAAAAAGACGGGCCGCCAATTCACTGAAGGACCGAGAGTTGAAAAGTATAAACAAATGTTGAAAAAGAAAGCGGAGGATCAAGGTGCGGAGTTCATCTCTTATGATCCGGTTAAAGGGGAATGGAAGTTTAGGGTTAGTCATTTCAGTCGGTACGGGCTCGAAGATGCACTTGTTGGATGATATAGTTGGTTTGTGGTGAGCAGTTATCTTGGTTTTTTTGTTGGCCTGCTTTTGTTTTTTGAACACTGGTTTGTATAGAATATGTTGATTTCTTCTGGTGTACGTATACCCGGTGCAAATTTGCTTCTGTTGTTATTGGGACCGGTTATTCGAATAACTGACTTAATTGGTGGGAATGCGGATACAGAGTTAAGAAACCGGTCTACAACCCTTAAAAAGTTTTTTTTATAGCCTAGTCGGTTTTTATCGTTTATTTTATATAAAGTTAAAAATATTAGTTATTTTGATCGAAATTAGTACATTTTCTTCGGTTATTCTGCAATGTTAAGAGTAACTTTTAATATGATAGCAAAGTCAATGAAAAAGGGCGATGGCTTTTATCACTGAATTTCTTTAAAACAAAATTTTATCGGAATTTCATCGGTTATTTTGATTTTTATCAAAATATGTTTTCTGAGAGTAAATATGTATATTAATTCATAGAAATAAAAAGATATTATTCCATTCATTGTACCTCCTCTTACTAGGAACTATTTATACATATACAAATAAAAGCTTTAACTGTTTAGAAATATTATAATATGCTGTTAAAATTATTAAATATTTTTAAAATGTAAGACATAGGATACCCAAGTAAAAGAATCCAAATACAGTATTTGTAGTTATTATATATTTAATATTTTTTACTTATTCTCTGTATCTCGATTATTTCAAAATTAGGTTAGAATCCCGTGTGTTACACAAGTTAAGAAAAGTAATGTTATATACTTTGTCCCATAAAGAATTATGTTCGTAAAAAACTTGTGTATTGCACAAGTTCAATAAACCCGTGTATTGCACGAGTTAAGAAAATTAATATTATATACTTGGTATTAAAAAGAATCATGTCTTTAAAAACCCGTGTATTGCACGGGGTGAATAAAATATAATGCAATTTGTTAATAGATATAGTCGTCAAGATATGTAATTGATAAATGGTAATTCAGTTAAAGTGTATTTGGCCATTTAAATATTCTTTTAGCTTAACTTAATTAACTTAAATTGCAATTATAAATATATAAATACATATAAAAATTAAGAAATAAAACTTGGAATTATTTATACCATCTATATATATATTTTTAATTCTTTGACATGTAATTTTACCATCAACACAACTAACCACGTTAAATATATAAAAAAAAATTATAAATCACTCATAAAAAACAATTATTATCATTATTTTTCCTTTTTAATATTTTAACAAATATAATTTTGAACTTTGTGATATTTGAAGACTTAAAAAACACGGGTTGATAAATGTAATTAAAAGGTTATGTTTTAAAGCCGTGTATTATACTAATATAATATAATATAATGTAATTTGTTAATGTATACAATCGTTATAATATGTACTTAAAAAATGAATATTGACGTGACATTTATAAATTTTGTTAAGTAAATATTAAAACATTATTTCTTTCAATTGGGTATTAACTTTGATTTTTTAACACCACCTATTTTTATATTATCTAACATATGGAATTTTGCAATTTTTACCATCCAATCACATTAAATATTTGAAGTTTTTAGAAATCACTAATAAGAACAATTATCATTATTATTCTTCGTTTTTTTAAATATTTTAACCAACATAATTTTAAAGTTGGTGAAGCTTTTATTAAAAAATATAAGTTTATTTAAAAAAAACAATAATTAAATTTATATTAAATTCATTCAATGATATAATAAATATATTTAATTAAAAAATAAGTATCCATACGTGAAAATAAAAAATAGTTAGCTCCAATGAATAACATGTGTCATCTATGATTTTTCTTTTATTATATAAAAAGGCGCCACCTAAGGCACTTGATGTGTGCAAAATGCAACATATAAATTACATCAAATGAGACATAAAACTAACCCTTTTTAGTACTAATGTTGGAAAAAGTGTTTTTGTCTTCCTTTTTGAATTTACAGGACCAAATGAGCTTAAACGAGCAAAAGGAACAAATATGCAGCAAAAACAAACATAAATACAAAGAAAAGGAATAAACGTGACATACCCGACCCCTCGACATCATCCCCAAGAGCAAAAACAAGAAACAGAGACTGACCACGGGCCGTGCCCATTGGACACGGGGGCGTGGTCAGGTATCTACAAAAAGGACAAAGCTGTGGAAGCTTCTATGCCCCCACGGGGGCGTGCCCAGCTCAGCACGGGGCGTGGTCAACGCTAAGATACGCAGAATCTTGCAAAATCTTGGTAGTACAGATACGCTTCTGCCCACGGGGCCGTGGCCGGGCTTCTGTTCAGGCTATAAATATGGGTGCTTGGCTCACTTCAAAGGCATCCCTAGGCAAACCACCTCTCTCCCACTTTGCCACCACTCCACCACCACCACTACAACACCCACATCCACCACCATCATCCATCATCCACCTTAGAGTGTGTGTAGTAGTCTCGGAATCCAAGATTGACAGTAAGAGTTCTTGTCAATCAAAGGTCATGTTTGGCTAAGTCTCTTACATCACTTGGTGAAGACAAGTCTTTAATGTATAACTTTTGATTTTTAATCTTTTCGCACTTTTTATTTGGTTTTGTATTAATGACTTTAATAACTAGTTTCTTAAGTTGAAGGTGAAACTTCTTTATCATTTGTCCATGGTGTCTTGGCATTACTTTACTATCTATATAAATAAAAGATTTACACCATTCATATCTCTACGCTCTATATAGAGATATGTTGGCTACCTGGTCGGGGGTTAAGGGAATGGTTTAGTAAGGTTCTTGCCTTGTTCAGTGTATAGATCCTGCAAGGACCTGGGTCAAGCTTACTAGGACCTCCTTCAATACCCACTGGTATTGGATGGCGAGTGTGCGAATGGCTTGACCCCCTCATATGTAAACTACTATTAATACATTAAACCGGCTACTTGGGATTGTATCCCTGCTGAATCAAACCACTTAGCCGAGGGTAACGTCACCTTCAAAAGAGGGGCCTACCACTTTTCACATTAATAACTTAATTAATTATCTTTCAATATTCAGACTCTTTGGGATTGTATCCTTGCTGACTCAAACCACTGGGTTGAGGGTAACGCCACTTTCAAAAGAGGAGCCTACTACTATAACTAAGATAATCTCTTAAAAAGCGCCAAAGTGCGAAAATCATCAAAGGATACGTCAAATGCGAGTCGGATCCAAGTGATTCATCTTGTCTATCTGTTTTTATTTTTATTTCTGCATTTTTAGTTTTTATTCTTTCATGTTTAAAACATTTTCTCAAAAAATTTTAGCTTGATTAGACGTTGAGGATGGACCGGTACTAAAAGCTCTTGTGTCCTTGGACGACCTCGATATCTTACCAACGCTATACTACGCTCACGATGGGTGCACTTGCTTAAGTGTGTGTTTAGTATTAGTAGAATATCGTGTTTTATAAATTTAAAACTTGGCTAATGTGCAAAATGAGCTTAAAATATCAATAAAAACATAACACACTCGACACGCATCAAGTTTTTGGCGCCGTTGCCGAGGACACAAGGATTTTAAGAAAGTTAGGAATCAACGACTTCAGCACGGGGCCGTGCCTGGTCGAGCACGGGGCCGTGCCTGGTCGAGCTTACTGACAATTTTTGTTTTCTGAGTTACAGAAGAGTGACCACGGGGCCGTGGCGGTGTACCACGGGGCCGTGCTGAACTCTCCAGTAACTGGGATCTAGAAAACAATCACTGTGGCCATGACCACGGGCCGTGGTTAGTGACCACGGGGCCGTGGTGAGACATATGACCAACACTCTTTTTGTTTTTATCGCAGGACTTGGAACCCAGGCGCAACACCTGAACTTTCTACGCAGTGCATGAGCTCCAGTTCCAATAAAGACATAAAAGAGCCTCTAAACGAACCCGAACGCTTTCTAAGAAAAAGACTAAAAGCTAAAATCCAAGAGAAAGCTTCGGGGGACCAACTTCCAATGGCGGATCAACGTACCCTGATGGATTACCTACGGTCCACGGTAGGTAATCTCGGAGCAACTATCAATGCACCGAATGTCGATGCCAATAACTTCGAACTTTGGCCGCATTTGATCCAAATGCTCCAAAATTCCGCAACCTTCCATGGCCTAGCTGACGAAGATCCCCATTTACATATTACCAACGTTTTGGAAATATGTGATACTTTTCGGATCAATGGGGCATCAAACGACGCCATCCGCCTCCGAATGTTTCCATTTTCACTAGAAGACCGAGCTAAAGCTTGGCTTAACACCCTCCCAAGTGGTACGGTAAACACTTGGGATGAACTAGCCCAAAAATTTCTATATAAGTATTTCCCTCCTTCTAAAACAGCTAAATTAATGACTGAAATTAATACATATTCGCAAGAGGACGGGGAATCCTGATATGAAACTTGGGAAATGTTCAAGGAGCTATTAAGAAAATGCCCTCTTCATGGTCTTGCAGTGTGGCAACAAGTATCCACTTTCTATAATGGGTTGTTGCCACACACAAGACAAACTCTCGACTCTAGCTCCGGGGGACTCCTAGGTAATCGTCGCCCAAATGAAATTTATAATCAAATTAAGGAAATTGCTCAAAACAATTTTCAATAGCATACTCCCGAGGTACAAAATCTATTGCTCCGGGCGCCCATAAGGTAGATGAAAACATCTCTTTACAAGCCCAAATCGAGGCCCTATCTTCAAAAATCAAAAAAATTAGAAATGGCAAAAACGGCCTCGGTCATGGCTTGCGAAGGGTGTGGTGGGCCACATGAAAATTGGAGTTGTATGAAAGAAATGGATAATCAAACGGAAATGGTTAACTACATTGATAATAGACCTAGGCCGTCGGATCCCCCAACGGGCACCTACAACCAAGGATGGCGTAACCACCCAAACCTTGGTTGGAGGGAACCTGGCAACAGTAGTAACCAACAAAACCAAAACCAAAGAACAAACTTTCAACAACAACCAAGAAATGAGTCACAAAATTTCTCTCAACAACAAGGGGGACGAGAGAGGCTTGAAGACAATGTTTCACGCCTCATCTCCAAAACCGAAAAAAAGAACTCGAATCGATTCCTACAAGTGGAATCAAACTTTAGAAATCAACAAGCTAGTATACAAAACATTGAAAAACAATTAAATCAACTAGCCCAAAATTTCTCCGAGAGACCACAAGGCGCACTACCTAGCAATACCGAAACCAACCTAAAGGCGCAAGTACATCTCATAACACTGAGAAACCGGACCGTAGGTCCCGAGGAGGCCCCACTACCCCCATCCGAAAAAAGTCCACCCAGTCAAACCATGACCTCACCTCCAACCCATAAGGAAACAACGCCTCTGCCAAATCCCGAACTAACTAAGAACCCCTCGGTGCCCTACCCCGGTCGGTTACTTCGCCAAAAGACCGACGAGCAATTCACAAAATTCGTAAACTTACTAAAACAATTGCATATCAATCTTCCATTTGTGGAAGTCCTCACTCAAATGTAAAAATATTCGAAATTTATTAGAGACTTCCTCACTCACAAAAGGAAGATTGAATCATTGCAATTAGTCAATTTAAGTGAAGAATGCTCTGCCGTGCTACTCAACAAACTCACACAAAAGAAAACCAATGTAGGAACGTTTTCGGCCCTAAACGAGTCGATCAGAAGAATTCTTATCCAAAACAAGAGGCGGAAACTAATGTTTTGGTGCAATCTCAGCCGTATTCACTTTTAACTGTTGTTTTATTGCTCAATCGATCGATTACAAGCTCTGACAACACTTCGGCAGCACTTTGTGGCAACCGGAATGACAATGACCTAAAACTATTACTGATTTCGCTCCTAGGAACCCTTTATATAGTGGTTCTGATTTTGCTCCAACATACAATCTCACCAAGAGCGGAATCAGTCTTTTACAATTCGGGCGAAATCAGGTCCTAGACTATTTTGGGCGGAATCAGAACTATAGGGGTTTCGATCCAAATGACACAATGTCATTTGGAGCGGAATCACATCCAAATACATTTTTCTTGGATTCCTGCCCTGTTCTATCCTATTCTATGCAAGACTCGATACAAGACATAGGCGACAGACGGATGCACCAACAAACTCCCCCTCGGATGTTGACGGAGTCTTCAGTGTCGAGTCTTTGGTTGTCAACCTTCAGCCTTTATCAGTCTTCGAGCTTTTCTCGAACAAACTTTATCATCAACAAACTACTCTTCCTCGAATGTTGAATCTTTAAAATTCACCAGCAATCTCTGAGTCATAACCTGGCACTTTGTTCTTCAGACTCCCCCTCTCAATCTGCTGGGATCGTAGTCTGGAAATTACTGATTCAGAATTCAATTCAAGATCGTGACCTAGCTCTCTTTCAGCTCAGGTTACCTGCACAATCTCTACCCAACACATAAGATTCTCAAAGATTAAATCCTTTTAAAAATTTTGAAACTATTGTTGGTAAACATTCAAAATGATTTATTCATTAAAGATCACTTAAAAAATAATCAATCATTTTCACTGACACTCTTTATCCAAACCTGTTCTTCATGTTTAGCACTTGGAATTTCGAATTTTAGCTTTTCAACACCAGCTGTCGAAAATATTGTTGGATTTTTCAAACTTTATGCTAAAACACACTAAAATCTTTTTGGATTTTCTGAAAGAAAGTGAATACAATAAAGAAACTATTTACAAACAATATTTTTGTGAGTTCGTGCAAGAGGATCATATCAGTTTTTGAGACAGATCACTAACACCGTTAAGCTTTAAACATTTTAAGTTCTAAACAATTTACCTATATTGTCATTATATTTGTCCACTTTAAATTTTCACACAAATTTCAACTGTTTCGAGATACGCAATTAGTGTCTTAGATACTTAAACTTATTCGCGTGTCCCACCACTTGAATATACTCCCGTATCCAGATCCCAATATTCAGTCTTACAGGTGAGTATACCACAGATGATATCTGTAAAGAGGTTAGATGCGAGGGCCGTGAGAGCTCAGGTCGATATTTCCGTATACGCAGAGAGATGACGGCTTTGACTTTCGGTGTGTCCCCTTTAGAGGATCTTTTCTTCAACAGCAATGATTATCAATTTTATTGTTTAATCATTTTTGCTGAGGGCTGCGCTATATTTCAAGCATTTGCAGAAAGTATTATTCGGGGACTAGGCAGTATTTCCATACAGTAGAAGTCCCGGAATAATACACCAGATATCACTGAGTATAAAGACCTAGTATCTCAGAAAGAGGGACCTTTCAAACGAGATTTCAGGGGTTACCCATATATCCAAGAAATGTTCCCCATGAAATAAGCAAGTTTGAATTTAGGTTTATATCTCGAAAACAATTTACTGAATGTGTAAAAATCTACTGACACATCCGCAATGAAATTGTTTATCACATTTAAACATTTCATATCTGTAACACCCCAAAAACGAGTTTGGTAATCAAGCCATGTTAATAGTGACGACGGGTAAAATACCGTTAGTGGTAAAAATTAACCCGGTAAATATTAGGTTTTTAAATAAATTATCCTAATATTAAATAAAAGTTATACAAAGGCTTATGGATAAATAAAGTGTTTAAAAGGCCCGAGTTGACGGGACCTAAAATAAACTTAATCATAAATATTCCCGAACCCGCTAAGCTAACTAGGAATGTTTGACCCGGTTAATAAGAGGGAATATGCATTGTAAATAAGTAGGTTATAACCTACTTAATAATTAACGAAAAAAGAGGGACCAAAGTTAGATATTTGGAAAAGTTTAGTTACTTAAAACAAATAATAAAACACAACACACACACTAAGAGAGTGTGTGTGTGTGTGCGTACGACCAGGGGAAGCTCCCCATGGAGCCAAACCCTAACCTTCAACAAATCTACCAAATTGAAGGTCAATCCAAGACCCAAATCGATGCATGAACGCGTAGAAACGATCACCAAGTCATGGGGATAACAAGGTATGTCATAAAACCTAGATTGGTTGAAGTTGAAACTCGAGACAAGTAGGTTACTTGCAAATAAATTGATGGATTATGATCCAATGATGAAATTAGGAATGATTTTATGTCTAGGAGTAAACCCTAGACATTTACTTGTTGAATTGAGGTTCACAATTGTGAATTTCATGATATTCCATTTATGTGTTAAATGGGTTTTGTAGAAGTAAGATGAACCCTAGAATTATGACTATTAAAATGGTGTTAATTGATTTCCATGAGATGAATCTGAGAATGGTATGCATGCTAGACATAATAGAATTGAAATTATGTTTATGTTTATGTTTAGTAGAAATAACTAGTTATGAACTAGTTGTAAAATGTGTAAAAACAATGTATGCACATTAGGTGTTTGTTAAAATGCCTAAATGAAAACTAAAGTGTTGAAATTAGAGTGAAAATGTGCAATGAATAAGTTGATAAGTCGATTGACTTTAAAAAGTCAAATCGACCAAGTGTATGATCGGATGGTAAATTATATATAAGAAGAGTAGGATGGAATAGTCGTAAATGATTATGACTAACCTAACCATCTTACAATTAAAATGATAGTTTGACGCTTGGCAAGCTAGGTGAAGGCTTGGGGAAGGAAGCGGGTCAAACGAAGCAAGAATGACGGAAAAGCATAATTCGGATGCAAGGTAAGTATAGCTTACACTAGTCTTATATTTCAGAATATTCTCTTATCGTATTAGTTACGAATAAGATAAATACAAAATCGAGGTATGATGTTCCGGCGTGTAGACGTATGGAACAAGATAGTCGAGCATAATAAGAAACCATGTTGATGGTTTAAAAGGAGTTAAATCGGTAATTCGATCTTTTTATGACAAATGGAAAAAAATGAACTTTTGGAATGGTTACCTTATAGGGTAAACCAAAACAAACAATAAGGGTAACACGGTAAATTGGTCATGTGTTGACCATAACTATTGGTTTTGAAAGACACGGTAGGACGTAAGCCATGATAGACTAAAAATCGTTAAGAAACGATTAATAAGTGAAATGACCGCACGGTGTAAACCAGAGCGAGTCATGTAGATGAGATGGTAATAAATATCATCTCGCCAACAAAATCGGTCACTTAGACCAAATGGGTCAAAAGGTGAAGGTATCACCTTTTGACAATAACGACTAATGATTATTGTCGAGTTATATTATTTCAGTAGTAAATGTCAAATGGATATTCGCAATGCTAAGAATTTGCAATTATAAAAGCAAGGTATTAAAAACGGGTCAATATATTGGTCCGCGCCAGGTACGTGAAATAGTGTAACACTCATTTAGAACATGTGGTTCAAGGAGTGTTAAAAGTAGTCAACATAGACATTTGGTTACTTGATAAGTAAACCGAATGTTTTGTTATAATGAACATTGCGTTTGGAAAGCTTAATGACTTTTCAAACAATATCATAAGTTAAAAGAGGGTTTATGGGTCAAATATACTTTCAAAAGTCCTTCATCGTAAATGATTGGCTAAATGGACTAAAACGCCCTTATAAGCTAATTTCGACAAACGACCTTTAAAGGTAGTTTTGAAACGAGTTTTATGATCAAGTAAATAATTGGAATAAGTGTAAGAAGCGAAAGATGTAAATCTTCGGTCAAATGACTCTATATGAATCTTTGTCGTAAATTAGCAATCCGACGAGAAAAACTCGGATTATATAGATCACCTCATTAAGTCCACCACAAATATAGTTGTGGTGGAAGATTACTTGATAAGAAATGTTGTATAATAACGCTAGAAACGAATGAAAGCGTTTCATGCTCAAAATATGTCTAAATACCCTTAACGGGTCGAAATACGCAAATGAGCATAAACGGGTTTATGATACGTAAGAGACCCGTGACTTAAACCTAATATGATAGGAATTATTGAAATTATGAATATCATGAGAATAAGGATCAAATAAACATGTTTGTTTGATAAAATCGCGAACGGGTCAAAATTTGGTAAAAAATGGTAATAAGCCGAAGACTTAAAAGTCTTAAATTTTCTTAATCCGGATGTAGGATTTTGACTCCATATAATGAAGGGTCAAATTACAATCATGTAGGAAGAAACGGTGGGTCAAACGGATAAGCGGATTGAAAGATACGAAAGTTTTCGTGTCAATAAACGGCAAAATGAAAAGCTGGAATGCAGAGGCCACCGTAACTTACGGTGCCACCGTAAGTTACGGTGGAGCTGAAAAGTTTTACGGCAGCCCCCTACTGGTTTACGGTAGGGGCATGTCAAACCAGGGGCCACCGTAACTTACGGTGCCACCATAAGTTACGGTGGAGGCCAGTTGGAAATCTTTGTTTTTAGATCAAGAGTTTAACGTTGGGATTCTTTTTCCTTCCACTATCATTACCGGATTTGTTTAGACACCTTTTAAATCCCCGTATGACTAAAGCATTTCATGTTTATGAAATGTAGGTACATCTAGAATGCCGGAAGACGACCAAGCTCATCGAAGAACCGAACACGATATAGATTCATGCTTCCGCACTTGGTCACGTGTAAATTTTTAAACGACGAATTTGCTCACGTTATGTTGAATGACTTATGATTGTAAAAGTTTTAATAAACCCGTATTTCCAAATGTTTATGTAATCTTAATTACATGATTGTTTTTCGTAAAATATACGTTAAACCTTGAATAATAAGAACGGGTGTTACAAGTTGGTATCAGAGCCTTGGTTTAAGAGATTCGAGTATGGTGGGGAGGAACCATGCTTGGACTTAAACCTTATGCTCTTGACAAAGAATAGTGTTCGGTTCGAGGCTTGATCGCAAATCCGGTAAGTGCATGTATGCTAATGGTCTAGCGTATTAAAGTGTTGTAGACAACACATAGGGTTACCGTGTAATACACGTTACCCCAATTAAATGATTGATATAGTTGACAAAAATACGCGCGTTGACGTGTATAGTAGAAAAAGCCTTGTATTATAATACAGGCGATTATTGAAGTTGATATTACTAACTTTTGTGAATATCTTGATTGAAGGACACTTGCATTTAAAGATGACAGGAGTTGAACAAATTAAGGATATGATAGAGGAACGGTCCGAAGTATGACGATAGGAGCATGCTCACTAAGGACTAAATCGCGTAACGACCACGAACAAGGTTAATGGCAAGAAATGCCCGTCGGGGCAAGCATTACCAGGTGCGTGTTTTTAAATATAATCGCACAATTAGCAATATGCAACAAACATGTAGAGAATGATCGTTGCATAGGTAAATTAGAAACTTGGAAAAACCTGAACAGAAATACATATCCAGGATATAATTTCCAAGAAAACTGAATAGAGGCGTTACTTACATAGGGCGTGATGTGAAAACTATAAAAAGGTCGTGTATGTCATGTGTTAAATCGCTTACTCTGGCCAAGTAAGTAGTGGCATATGATACCACGAGTTTCTTATAGCGGACACATTTACATCCGATGTAGTAAGGGCGGAGTGAAGGGGACTAATTAAAAAGTACCCAAATGAATCAGATAAGCAAAATGTTTGATAATAATGTAAACGCACAACCGAGTGACGGAAGCGTATTACATCAGGATAATGAGCCCGAATGAAGGGACAAAGAAGCATGTAAAATGATTTAGACAAGTATTGGGAGGGAGTGTACTTACACTCGAACCCAGAAAACGCAAGCATGTAAAATGATTTAGACAAGTATTGGGAGGGAGTGTACTTACACTCGAACCCAGAAAACACAAGCATGAAAAGTGATTTAGACAAGTATTGGGAGGGAGTGTACTTACACTCGAACCCAGAAAACGCAAGCATGTAAAATGATTTAGACAAGCATTGGGAGGGAGTGTACTTACACTCGAACCCGGAAAATGCAAATATGTTCCTTAACGGGTCGTTTTTGTAAAACGTCAAACTTAAAGACAAAGTCGGAATATAAAAATGAAGCGAGGTCTTAATGCATACCGGGAGGGTTGCAATAATAACGACTTCGGTAAAACACCCGGTGGATGGGTAAGAATTAAACACATGCGTAAACCAAGAGACGCACGGGTTGAAAAATCAAAGTAACTTGGATTACGAGTTATGACTATAAAATCTCGTATATAGAAATTGTGAGTAAATATGTTCAACTATTCGAAGTCGAATGGGTTGAATAAAGAATAAAGTTGATTGTTTATAAGTGATGGATTTCACATTAATAGGTCAAACATGTTGAATACAATATAACGCCGAATGGCACAAATGAGCGCTAGCCATATAAAGGTAGCATTAAATGCAAGAGAATAATGAGCCCGGTAATGGGATATAACCAAATAAGAATAAATTATGGACTGTCAATATCCTGGTATGGATAATTGACAAAAGTTAAAGAGAAGATCCTAAAACTAAAACTTCGGTTTTAGTAAGAAATAATGTTTTTACAAACATAAATTCTGATAGGAATTTAAATAGTAAGCATGAAAGATACAAGTCTTGACACTGATAGGCGCAAGACGATATATTCGAAAAGTGATATTTTCGAAAATGAAATTTTGATATAAATTAAACATGATGTAACACAATCACGGTCAAGAAATGTAATGCGAAGTAGAATCACATTATAACCAAGCAAGCGGTAAAAAGTAACTGGACTAATAAGTCTAATTAGTGAGACCCGTCAAGGTCATTTAAATAAATTTGGTTTGCTTGTAAGCGGTGGATTCGGTATAAATGAACCGAATAAATAAAATTGAAAACAAAAGAAATCGTTGCGAAAAGTGACAGATTTCATTAAAGACCTTTAAATGGGCCAAAGTAACGGATTCATAAAGAATTCGAGAATATATGAAAGCGATGGGAATCGCTAATTTAACTAAACTAGTGGAAATAACGAGATTACGTTGTTTCGAGGTGCACTATGATGTATGAGATACGTACACAATTAGTAACCAGAAAGATGTTACCATATTTTTCTGGTAATACTAACAATCAGTTAAAGTTGGAGTAATGCTTAAAAGATTACTCAAGTCAAATGCATTGAGTTTAAAACTCGATGAGCTATGTAAGAAAGGTTTCGAGGACGAAACCTCTTTAAGGGGGGTAGACTTGTAACACCCCAAAAACGAGTTTGGTAATCAAGCCACGTTAATAGTGACGACGGGTAAAATACCGTTAGTGGTAAAAATTAACCCGGTAATATTAGGTTTTTAAATAAATTATCCTAATATTAAATAAAAGTTATACAAAGGCTTATGGATAAATAAAGTGTTTAAAAGGCCCGAGTTGACGGGACATAAAATAAACTTAATCATAAATATTCCCGAACCCGCTAAGCTAACTAGGAATGTTTGACCCGGTTGAGGGAATATGGATTGTAAATAAGTAGGTTATAACCTACTTAATAATTAACGAAACAAGAGGGACCAAAGTTAGATATTTGGAAAAGTTTAGTTAATTAAAACAAATAAGACCAGGGGAAGCTCCCCATGGAGCCAAACCCTAACCTTCAACAAATCTACCAAATTGAAGGTCAATCCAAGACCCAAATCGATGCATGAACGCGTAGAAACGATCACCAAGTCATGGGGATCACAAGGTATGTCATAAAACCTAGATTGGTTGAAGTTGAAATTCGAGACAAGTAGGTTACTTGCAAATAAATTGATGGATTATGATCCAATGATGAAATTAGGAATGATTTTATGTCTAGGAGTAAACCCTAGACATTTACTTGTTGAATTGAGGTTCACAATTGTGAATTTCATGATATTCCATTTATGTGTTAAATGGGTTTTGTAGAAGTAAGATGAACCCTAGAATTATGACTATTAAAATGGTGTTAATTGATTTCCATGAGATGAATCTGAGAATGGTATGCATGCTAGACATAATAGAATTGAAATTATGTTTATGTTTATGTTTAGTAGAAATAACTAGTTATGAACTAGTTGTAAAATGTGTAAAAACAATGTATGCACATTAGGTGTTTGTTAAAATGCCTAAATGAAAACTAAAGTGTTGAAATTAGAGTGAAAATGTGCAATGAATAAGTTGATAAGTCGATTGACTTTAAAAAGTCAAATCGACCAAGTGTATGATCGGATGGTAAATTCGATATAAGAAGAGTAGGATGGAATAGTCGTAAATGATTATGACTAACCTAACCATCTTACAATTAAAATGATAGTTTGACGCTTGGCAAGCTAGGTGAAGGCTTGGGGAAGGAAGCGGGTCAAACGAAGCAAGAATGACGGAAAAGCATAATTCGGATGCAAGGTAAGTATAGCTTACACTAGTCTTATATTTCAGAATATTCTCTTATCGTATTAGTTACGAATAAGATAAATACAAAATCGAGGTATGATGTTCCGGCGTGTAGACGTACGGAACAAGATAGTCGAGCATAATAAGAAACCATGTTGATGGTTTAAAAGGAGTTAAATCAGTAATTCGATCTTTTTATGACAAATGGAAAAAAATGAACTTTTGGAATGGTTACCTTATAGGGTAAACCAAAACAAACAATAAGGGTAAAACGGTAAATTGGTCATGCGTTGACCATAACTATTGGTTTTGAAAGACACGGTAGGACGTAAGCCATGATAGACTAAAAATCGTTAAGAAACGATTAATAAGTGAAATGACCGCACGGTGTAAACCAGAGCGAGTCATGTAGATGAGATGGTAATAAATATCATCTCGCCAACAAAATCGGTCACTTAGACCAAATGGGTCAAAAGGTGAAGGTATCACCTTTTGACAATAACGACTAATGATTATTGTCGAGTTATATTATTTCAGGAGTAAATGTCAAATGGATATTCGCAACACTAAGAATTTGCAATTATAAAAGCAAGGTATTAAAAACGGGTCAATATATTGGTCCGCACCAGGTACGTGAAATAGTGTAACACTCATTTAGAACATGTGGTTCAAGGAGTGTTAAAAGTAGTCAACATAGACATTTGGTTACTTGATAAGTAAACCGAATGTTTTGTTATAATGAACATTGCGTCTGGAAAGCTTAATGACTTTTCAAACAATATCATAAGTTAAAAGAGGGTTTATGGGTCAAATATACTTTCAAAAGTCCTTCATCGTAAATGATTGGCTAAATGGACTAAAACGCCCTTATAAGCTAATTTCGACAAACGACCTTTAAAGGTAGTTTTGAAACGAGTTTTATGATCAAATAAATAATTGGAATAAGTGTAAGAAGCGAAAGATGTAAATCTTCGGTCAAATGACTCTATATGAGTCTTTGTCGTAAATTAGCAATCCGACGAGAAAAACTCGGATTATATAGATCACCTCATTAAGTCCACCACAAATATAGTTGTGGTGGAAGATTACTTATTAAGAAATGTTGTATAATAACGCTAGAAACGAATGAAAGCGTTTCATGCTCAAAATATGTCTAAATACCCTTAACGGGTCGAAATACGTAAATGAGCATAAACGGGTTTATGATACGTAAGAGACCCGTGACTTAAACCTAATATGATAGGAATTATTGAAATTATGAATATCATGAGAATAAGGATCAAATAAACATGTTTGTTTGATAAAATCGCGAACGGGTCAAAATTTGGTATAAATGGTAATAAGCCGAAGACTTAAAAGTCTTAAATTTTCTTAATCCAGATGTTGGATTTTGACTCCATATAATGAAGGGTCAAATTACAATCATGTAGGAAGAAACGGTGGGTCAAACGGATAAGCGGATTGAAAGATACGAAAGTTTTCGTGTCAATAAACGGCAAAATGGAAAGCTGGAATGCAGAGGCCACCGTAACTTACGGTGCCACCGTAAGTTACGGTGGAGCTGAAAAGTTTTACGGCAGCCCCCTACTGGTTTACGGTAGGGGCATGTCAAACCAGGGGCCACCATAACTTACGGTGCCACCGTAAGTTACGGTGGAGGCGCGTTGGAAATCTTTGTTTTTAGATCAAGAGTTTAACGTTGGGATTCTTTTTCCTTCCACTATCATTACCGGATTTGTTTAGACACCTTTTAAATCCCCGTATGACTAAAGCATTTCATGTTTATGAAATGTAGGTACATTTAGAAAGCCAGAAGACGACCAAGCTCATCGAAGAACCGAACACGATATAGATTCATGCTTTCGCACTTGGTCACGTGTAAATTTTTAAACGACGAATTTGCTCACGTTATGTTGAATGACTTATGATTGTAAAAGTTTTAATAAACCCGTATTTCCAAATGTTTATGTAATCTTAATTACATGATTGTTTTTCGTAAAATATACGTTAAACCTTGAATAATAAGAACGGGTGTTACAATATCTTTAGTGTGTTGTGATTGTCCACTGATGTACTATCATTTCCTATTTTATGCAGGGAAAACTCATTTTTCATTTTATCATGTTTTTGGCCTTTTCAAATTTTCTAATGTTTTTGGATTTTCTGAAAATTCTTACTCCCCTTAAAATTCAAAAACACTTAAAGAAATTGAAAACAAACTGTACAGAACATGACAACTGATATGAATCGCCTCAATTCTCTA
This sequence comes from Helianthus annuus, assembly GCF_002127325.2. Classification (NCBI taxonomy): domain Eukaryota; kingdom Viridiplantae; phylum Streptophyta; class Magnoliopsida; order Asterales; family Asteraceae; genus Helianthus; species Helianthus annuus. The sequence continues at coordinate 137,551,329 of NC_035445.2, forward strand.
TCCTACTTGACATAAACAATCAGAACTCCCCCTCACAACAAACTATTTTCCCATTATGATTTCAAAACACTTAAGTTTGATTTAATCAAAATGGTTTTTCCGGAAAATAAGGTTTGTTGATTTTACCATTTGTAGGTTTGGGGTCATTTCATCACATTGTTTACCAATATTTTGAATGATAGTTAAATCAAGTTCAACTTAATGACCTTGATTAACCACTTGTAGAAACAAAAAGTGAACCACTTGTAAGAACAATGTATCAAACATTTTCAACCTTTTACCATCTGATGGTTGAATTCTCAAGGTGCTGATTCATACTCCACACTTACCAACCTGGGAGTTCCGGCAATTCACACTTCTCAATTTCAATTTCTCAAAAATATTTTAGAATGATGCCGATTCATGCTCTGCGATTACCAACTTGGGAGCTCCAGCAAGTCAGGTTTTTACTCTTTGAAAAATATATCCACCCAAGCCTGACCAGCTTTGGGTGTAACAACCTCTTCTTCATCTTTACTTTCAACGGACTTGTGAACACTTCTTTTAGAAGCATAAAATTCTTTGACACTTTTGGCCTGACCATTGACCATTTTGCCAAAAATGTGTTTCACATTTCTGTTGAAAGCTTTTTCAACATCAAATTTCTTCTTGTCAGAATAAAATTGATTTGAAATTTCAACTTTTCCAACTTTCTTCATAAAATTTTCAGCACGCAAAGGTGGAAAATTTTCATCATTCACAGTTGGAACTGATCTTTCAACCTTTCTTTCAACACGTGGCTCCTCTGATTTTGTGGAATCAGATTCATCACCAGAACTATTACCTGAACCCTTAACAACCCATTTTTGATTTTTTTACATTTTCTTTTCTTTTTAAAACATTCTTTGAACATTCTCCCACTTCAAAGGTTGAATTTTCAAGGCCTGTAAATTTTCGGGTTGTAAGTTCAGTTTTCTCAATCATTTTCTCTTTCAGTTTACCAGAGGCTTCCTGTTTTGGTTTGAAAGTTTCCGGACAATTCCTAGCAACATGACCCGCAGTTTTACACTGAAAACAGGTTCTCATTTCAATCTTCTTCTGAACAAAATTCTTCTTCAGCTCTTCTTGCTTCTTTGCAAGGAATTCTTGATTCGTCTGCTTCCTGAAAGCTTGCTCTTTCTCAGCCTCTGCTGTTTTCCCTGAAACAAACACAGTTTTTGGTTTATAAAATTTTCCATTTTTATAATTTTTTGGTTGAATATATCCAAGAACCTTCTTTTTGAGATTACCATTACGGTTTGGTTTCTTTTGACAACCATAACCATAATTGTAACCCATTTTCTTGTTAATTCTTTGTTGAACTCTTGAAGTGTATTGTTTAGGTTTTCCAGTAAGATTTAAATCTTTTATTTCAGAAATATTAATTTATGTGAGTTTGAAAACCTTTTTAATCATTTCAATATTAACACTTCTTATTGGAAAAATCTCATCAGAATATAATTTGTCAGAATCTTTCAAAGTATAAGCTACTTTGACCGGTTCGTCATTCAAATTAGATTTTGATAGCAAAAATTCTTTATCATAAACCCGTTTGTCCTTTTTTATTGTTGGATTTGACGCATCGGACTTAGACTTTGACTCAGGTTTGGACTCCGGTTTTGACTCCTCTATGTCATCTTTGTCTAACACCTGATCAACCACACTTTTTATCAATTTTGACTCATGATCGGTATCGGACGATGTGTATGTGATATCAATATTTTCTGGCAAGTTATCCGACGGCCTAGATTCCCATTGTAAGTTAATTGCCTTTTTGACTCTTTCGGAATTTGGATTTCGAGGTGAATATCCATTTTCGACCGGGGGCGGACATCTATTGTAGACCACACTTGATTTCTTACCAGAAATCTTCACTTCATCTTCTTCTTCTTCTTCTTCTGTTTCGGACTTCTTTTCTTCCAAAGTCTTCTCTTTTTCAAACGTCTTCAATTCCTCCACAATTGGATAGATCCTGTCAACAACAAAAGTAGAACATGAGTAACTTTCTAATAAATTGTTGACTCTTTCAGTTTCTATTTTTGTGTTGCCAATTTTAGTTCCAGCTCAGCACATTTCTTTATGAAAAAATTGACATCATCAAGCTGTCTCATGTAAGCTCCTTTGAGTGTATTCATTGCAACAGCTTGTTCACAATTCGACTCAGTGTACTTGTTGATCTCTCTGTTCATTGTATCATATGATTCTTTCAATCTGTTAATGTTATGCAACAGTTCATTTTTTTGCTTGATCAAAGAATCACAATTCAAGCACTTTTCAGAAACTTTGACTGCCTCAGTATCAACTTTGATCTCAAACTCTGGAACATCTTTGACTGTTCTGTTTGATTGGAAAAATTTATTTCTTTTCTTTCTCTCGGCTTCAGCTTCAGCTTTTAACCTTTCTTCTTCTTCTTCTTCTTCCTCTTCTTCAATCTTTCTCCGCTTTTCTTCTGCAGCTTCCCTGACTTTTCTGCATTTTTCTGCCCACTTCAGATCATAAGCATTAGCAATAAAAGCTTTAACATTTGACGTGTTTTTGGACATTTCTTTGGCCAAGAACTCTTGATCTGGGCAGAAATTGTCCCAACTAAAACCTTCAGCCAACTTTTCATCTTCTTGATCTGCCAAACACACTTTGCTTTCTTTTGGAATATACTTATCCCAACTAAAATCACCATCTCTGCCTTGGTTAACCAAACAAGCTCTCTTTGAATCTTCAATCATGCCTCTTCCATGTGCAGTTTGTGCCTGATGCTGTGCTTGTTGTTGTGGTGTGATTTGATGATAAATCGACTTTTTGTGATAATCATTGTTTCCGAAGGGATTTTGAGTTCCACTCGCTTCTCGATTTGTGCACTCTCTCTTGAAATGCCCCTTTTCCACTCGCTTCTCGATTTGTACACTCTCTCTTGAGCCTCACGAAAATCATCTCTGCCTGTAATTTGTTTGAATTTTTCAGCCCGTCTCAACACACTGGCCATGCACCATTTAATATCCATCAATTCCATTTCCTCGGCATCGATTTGATCGTAATCCTCTTTAGTAAGCATAGGATTTCCGATCTTTCCAGCCACAAAACTACTATAAGATTCTAAAACCATTCCCAACAAAGACATTTGATTTTTAGCTACTTCCTCAGTATAATCTTGATCATTCTCAAGATTTAGAACAATATTGCGTTGAAGTTTTCTTCCATTCTTTGTTGCTAACTGTTTGGATCGAATGATGGAAATGATGTGAATCTTGTTGAGCTGCTTGATCCCTGAGATGGTTTTTCAGACGAGCCTTTTGCATTGTAAGCTGTTTCAATTTTCAAAGAAAGATTTGTTTTTTCAATAACACCACTCTTAAAATATAGACTGATGTCTTGTTCTCCATCGTAGTTCTTCATCCTGGCAATCTTTCGCTGCTCCATCTCTTGAGCTTCCAGGTGTTTGATGAACTCACCTAGTGTTAACTTTTTATATTCTTTTTTGTTACTTTTCAACATCATCAGAAAAGTTCCCCAGATTTCATGTGGTAGTGCATCTGCAAGCTTTTCAATCAATTCATCGGTATCTTTTTTAATACCAAGTTTTGACATATTTCTCACCAAGTTACAATATCTTTCGATAATTTGCTTGGTGTTTTCAGATTTCAAACCCTGGAAAAGATCAAATTCTTTCTTCATGAGTGACATTTTGTTTTTAAGCATATCATCGCTTCCTACGAATTTTGCTTCCAATTCAGTCCAGATCGAATAAGCAGTCCCATCATGTTGAAGCAATATCAAAATGTCCTCTTTAATTGCTTGCTGAAGCAAACTCACCATCAATTTTTCATCTCGATACTTCTTTTTTTCCTCAGCATTCATTTCTCTAATTGTTAACTGAATACCATTTCTTGACGGCCTTCCATACGGCTCTTCAGTGTGTTCCCAGGCATCCAAGTGATAAGCTTCAACCCAATTTCCAAACCGTTCGGACCAACCGTTATAATCATCAATGTCCATAAGCTTAGGCGGTTTTTGAGTTGTTCCAGTTTCATTTTCAAGTAATGCATTCTGAGTGATTGTTATCGGACTAGCAAAGGCATTATAAAATTCGTTGTCCATTGTTCAATTGTCCAAAAGTTCACAAATTTCCAAGTTTAGGCAAAATCAGATTCTGGAGCGGAATCAACAAATTCAAGTTCAAGCGAAATCAGAACTTGGAGCGGAATCACCAATTCAGTTTCGAGCGAAATTACTTTTGTAACCTTGGAGCGGAATCAACACTATACTTTGGAGCGGAATCAAATGTGATGTTCAACAGGAGCAAAATCAACCTCTAGCTTTGGAGCGGAATCATGTTCCGAGCGGAATCAAAATGAATCCTTGGAGCGAAATCTGATTTAAGAGCGGAATCAGATTTTTGGAGCGAAATCAAGATAAGCTTTTGGAGTGCAATCTCGATCTCGAGCGGAATCAGAAGCTGGTTTCGAGCGAAATCACATATGACGTCATCATTTGCACGATCGATTTAGAGCGAAATCACAAAAAATTTAAGTTTTACTTCGATTTTACTTCTGAAACTTTCAAGGGTTTATCAAATCATGATTACGCGTGTTCTATGAAAATTTTAGCCTGTTTTACCGTGAAAAATTTTCAAATTTTAAGAAGAATGAGTAGAAAACAGAAAACACACCTGAAATGGTAAGAACTCTTCCTCCTGAGCTCTGATACCACTTGTAGGAACGTTTTCGACCCTAAACGAGTCGATCAGAAGAATTCTTATCCAAAACAAGAGGCGGAAACTAATGTTTTGGTGCAATCTCAGCCGTATTCACTTTTAACTGTTGTTTTATTGCTTAATCGATCGATTACAAGCTCTGACAACACTTCGGCAGCACTTCGTGGCAACCAGAATGACAATGACCTAAAACTATTTCTGATTTTGCTCCTAGGAACCCTTTATATAGTGGTTCTGATTTCGCTCCAACATACAATCTCCTTAGGAGCGGAATCAGTCTTTTACAATTCGGGCGAAATCAGGTCCTAGACTATTTCGGGCGGAATCAGAACTATAGGGGTTTCGCTCCAAATGACATAATGTCATTTGGAGCGGAATCACATCCAAATACATTTTTCTTGGATTCCGTGCCCTGTTCTATCATATTCTATGCAAGTCTCGATACAAGACGTAGGCGACAGACGGATGCACCAACAATCGACCCCATAAGTTTCACCATCCCTTGTTCCGTTGGGGGATCTCCTATACGCAATGCACTAGCCGACCTTGGGGCTAGCATCAGTCTCATACCCGCATCAATGTTTGACCGACTCGGGCTAGGTAAAACAAGCCCTACAAAGATGAGCATACAACTAGCCGATAGGTCTATTAAATACCCACAAGGTTTCGCCGAAAATCTATTGGTAAAAGTCGGAGACTTTGTCTTCCCGGCCGACTTTGTCATACTCGACATGGAGGAAGACACCTAAGTACCGCTCATTCTAGGAAGAACATTCCTTGCCATCGCTCACGCAATGGTGGATATGAGTGATGGGAAACTAACATTGAGAGTCGGGGACAAAGAGATGAAATTCGGGGTTGGGAAAAGAGTAGAAGACGACCCGGTCAACTACATGGATGTCATAGACTCAAGCTTGGATAACGCTCTCCGACGGTGCAACACGGGATGCGAGACATCCCGCCTGGGTAACATATGACTGACTTAGGGTCTAGCCAAGTACCCTTATAAATGTGGCACACCACGGAGGCATTCCGCGGAACTATCCGTAGTTTTTAGTTTAGGTTAACTTTTATGTTTTCTAGTTTAGCTTTACTTTTCAGGAATAAAACACACTCGAAAAGGTGGAGGTTACCAAGGGAACGTTAAAACCACACCACATGCACAAAAACAGAGCCTCTCGACAATTTTCCAGCATTACAGCAAGTTCAGCACTGGGCCGTGCTCAGCCCAACACGCCCCGTGCCCAAGGCTCTGCAGAAATTTGCCCAGTTCAGGTAACTGGACACGGGGCCGTGCTCACTGAACACGCCCCGTGCCTAGCCTTCTGTTAAATTTTGGTACTGACAATTTGACCACGGGGTCGTGCCCGGACCAACACGGGGCCGTGGCCAGACACCTAGTAACAAAGATTTTGTTTTTCTATACCTTTTTACACATTCAATCAACCTAAAAACTTATTTTTGGGACACATTGAGGACAATGTGTAATTTAAGTGTGGGGGGATGCTAAAACCTTGAATTTTGCAAGTCCTAATAACAAGCCTTACACAAAACTCTATTGGAACCGCTAATCACCCCAATTTTTTTTTTTCAAAAATTTTCATTTTTTTACTTGCCTTGTTTAATTTGAGAATAACAAGTTCTAAAAAGGTTATATTTTTACAAAATTACAACCGAAAGCGTCGTGATAAAAAGAACCAACATAATAAAATTATGAAAAGGCATGATAAATCTATTTAAAATTTGATTATATATACTTGATCACATTATAAACCCATTCCCCCAACAAGTGAGTTTTGAGCCTTTATTGAGCATACAAGCATATATCTTTAAACTAAATGCTCATTTTTCGTTTCTTGTGTGAATAGCCGCTTGGTTCTTACGACTCTAGAACTTGCCACGACGATACATTCTCGGTCCTTACCTACTTAAACCCAAGTAAGTAAACGATAGAGGCATTAGGACTAACCCATTTTCCTTTCAACACCATTATTTTTCATTTTTTTATCACCTACCCAAAAATCCCCCTAGTTAACCCGTTTGAGCCTAAACCTTTTCATTCCTAAACCTATAAAACAAACACCCTTTTACCCACCAAAAACCCTTTTTCTTTTCAACCCTTTGTTTTGTAGAAAGCTCGGTCTTCTTGTGACGTTTCTTTATCAAAAAAATAAAAATAAATGAAAGTCTAGCAATAAACAAACAAGTTCCTCAAAGAAACTTTGTTTGAAGATGCTTAATTTGAATAAAAGTCACAAAAACAAAAAGTTTTACGACGACCGATGCTTTTACGCTTTTAGCCCTTTTCGCTAACCACTAACCAAAACCGCCTACCCTTAGCCCAAGCCTAACCCTTTTTCAAGTCCTCTTGATATTTACGAAGGTTTATAGTTACAAAGGAGGAGGTTTGATTGCTTGGCAAGCATATGGTAGAGGTAAGTACCATGCCGGTCTCGAGTGTTTCTCAAACATACATTTTCGGCCGAGTGTTGAGTGATCTCCCGTGAGGTATGTGAACTTGTATATAAATGGAATTTTAAAAAGGCATGTTATGCCCAAATAAGTAATTTCTCTTATGAAACGTTCTAAATAAATCATAACGAATAGGATTGTAAATAGAATAAAAATAAAACCCAATAAAGATTTTGGATTCCCGACACTCAAGACAAGCCCAAAACTTCTCTTCTACCCATTCCATTTGGGTGTGTAAGCCACATAATAAAGAGTTTTGCTTGAGGACAAGCAAAGATTCAAGTGTGGGGGTATTTGATGTGTGCAAAATGCAACATATATGTCACACCCCGGCCGCGTAAAACAACAAACCGCGGCGGGAACGCCGGGGAGGTGAGTGGCGACAGAATTATTGTTTCAACAACCATGGCAATTAAAGTTATGTATTATTAAAATTTAAAGTTACATTGTCTTTGAGTTCAAACTAAACTAACATAATAACTGTCTTTTAAGTCACTAAGGCCCGAGTCCGCCTAAGTGAAGCACAAGCATCATCATGCATTAGCACCTGAAACACATGTAAAAATAGGTACGTCAGCATAAAAATGCCTGTGAGATACATAGGTTTTGTTTATGCAGATTCATGACTTGTATTTGAAAGAAGAGTTTAATAAAATATAGTCATGAACCTTGTAAAATGTTTTCCTTTGTAAAACCATGTGAAAATCAATGAAAATCAAATGATGATGAAATGATAATGCATGGTTAAATAAATATCCAAGTGAAAATGAGTTTGTATAAAAATGTGTAATTTGTAAAACAATGTCATGTTTTTGTATAAAATGTTTCATGTCTTGTCCAAGTGGTTTATATAACGCAACGATGTATAATACGATAAAAGCACTTATATATAGGAAGTACCAGCGGCGTATCCACCATGCTTTTATCATATAACACATAGCCCCGTTACATAAGTCACTTATCAATAACCAACCAAAATGTCTGGTTCCATGTCAAAATGTGTATGTGTAAACCATGTACAATGTCATGTGTATCATGTAAAACCAATGAAATGCATAGCAAGTAGGAAATCATCTACTTAACTATGTAATGATGTCTAATGTGAAAACAAATGTCATGTATGGTGAATAACTAGAAGTTACTCAACCCCATAGAAAATGTACAAAACATGTTTTTGAATAAACCTAAGTTTAAATCAAATGTTATGCTTTGCAGAAAAACAATGCTTTATGATTACAAACATTTATGCAGTAATGTTAATCGCATACATTCAAGCCTTGAGACTGTGGCGACAAACCCTTAAACGAATTAAAGGTTCATCTAAAGTTATGTAGTCGGATTCTGTCATCCCCAACTTCCAAACAAACCCAGGAATTCGGAAACGGGAGTTGTCAATTCCTATGGTACCATTACATAAGTCCGAGCGGCGTAGCTAATGTTAATGAATGTATTATTGTCCCGATTGAACATACCAAATGTCATAACCAATGTAGCATGTGAAAACCATGTACTAGGAATGCTAAGTAAACATGCCTAGTAGAAATGTTCATATAATAACAATGTGCTAGCATGCTCAGTAAACATACATAGCAGAAACGTCATGTAAAACAATGTGTTACATATGCTAAGTAAACATATGCAACAAATGTGTAACAAATCAATGTGCTAGCATGCTTGACATACATAGCAAAACACAATGGAAAGCATGTACTATATATGTACTAGGTGAAAGTAGCATGTTTATGTCATAAAAGCATGAAATACACAAAAGTAACATGTATGTACATGTGTATCACCCCAAAGTATTTGAAAACGGTAAAAGAGGGGAACTATGTACTCACCTGGGATTGCTAATTAGTCTTGAGAATAAGACCAATTTAAGCTCCAAGTATCATGGAAATCAACCGGCACCTAGTATAGGTAACTATGTTAATAATCGGCTCCTAAATCGGGAGATAGGATAGAATGTGGTTCTATAAATCAAATGAGTAATTAAACTCATATGGTATGATTTAATAGACCCTACATTCTGATTGGAAAGCCTACCTAAGTGCTTTTTACCCGTTTCGACACATTATGGTAACGTAAGTTACTATAAGGCGTCGTTAGCGTACAACTATGTTCGGATGGTTAACTTTGTGCTATGTCAAGTCTTACATGCCCAATTATCCCTAAACATGTTACTAAATCAGATTACAAGTCAGAAATATGTTCACATAGTCAAATTACGGATTTATGCTTCAAAAGGGCATTTTGGTCATTTCCTATGGGCATACAAGCTAACAAGCATATGACTAACCAACCCTATGTGATCATAAGGTATAACCTCAGTGGTTATTCCCTATGCAACTATGATCACTAATTAAGCTTGGTCGGATCCTAAAGATCGACCAAACGGGTTGGGTTCGAAAGTGTAAGCGGTTGTTTAGACCGCTTAACTTACGACCCTAAACAAGCACAAACGAATAGTGTCGAGTTAGACATGTCAAAACATGTCTAACCTACTGATTTGGTATCAAAACAAAGTGTTTTGATACCCTAAAGTAGTTTCGTTGCAAAATGCGTGCTAAAACGCATGTTGACCGAAACTTTGACTCGACACTACAACTAGCTAACGTGGAAATCAGCAGCTATAACCGCGAAGGATTATAACTATCGTGATTACAATTACGTTTCAAAGTTCAATTGAACTTTGATTTGACCAATTGATGGTCAAAACCAAAAGTCAAACTGTTGGCCAAACGTTTGACTTTCTGCACTACATAAGGAAAAAACAATAAAAAGAATGAAAGAATGCTACTAAGGGTCCTTGTTATCTTTTCAACAAAGAAGACAAAGTCCCAAATGCTTTAGAGAGCTCCCAAGTCAGATGTGAAGAAGAGAAAATGAGAATGAGCAATGAAACAATGAGAGGAGTGGGCTATTTATAGTTGTGGTGAGGCTCTAGGATCATTCCAAGTGGTTTGTTTAGCCATTAAGCAATGAAATCTGGCCATACATGTGTAATTGACAGCTATACTTTGCTTGGAGAGGTGCTAACTTGGTCACCACACAAAGGAATTGCAAGAAAGGCCCCTGAATTTACAAACTGTTGCTGAAAATAATGTTTCTGCCCAGATGTGATCGTCGCGTAGCGCGACCACAAGGCCTTATGGTCGTCGCGCAGCGCGACGGTGTAGGCTGAACTTTCAAAGTTTGGCAGAAATGGTCCCTGCACGTGTTTAAGCTTGTTTTTGACGTTTTTAACCTTCGTAAAGTCATTTTCAAGGCTCCACAAGGTTGTTAAAGTGTAGGGGACCTGAAATATGCTCGAAAACATCTCGGATGTCGGTTCGTTTGGTCGTACGGTCACGTTGTTCGGTTATTTACGACGAAACTCGAACGGACATGTGTACGATCCAAAATGCGCGACGAATGGCGTTTACACGTCCGAAACACTAAAATAAAAATATTTTAGTGTGTACAAAAATTTTGGATGTCCAGATGTGTCCAGAACGTAAGATATGCGCGAAAATGCAAACTTACGCCGTTTTTGACACTTTTAGTCCCTGTAAGATCATGTAAGCATGTTTTCGCACACCGAACCTATCAAAGCTTATTTCTAAGCCATGTTTAGGTTATTTATGGTATGTTTAACTTATGATCAAGTTCCGGACTATACGTTGCCTTACGAAACGGCAGACTTTTGCAAGTTGACGCAAATAGTCCCTAAGAGCGAATAAACTTGTTTTTGCCATACCAAAGCCTTTAAAACTTATTTCTAAGTTATGTAAAGGTCATTTAAGGTATTTTAAGTTTATGATGATGTTCCGGAGTGTTTGTCGCGTTTTACTGATCGTGTTAACGCATCAGTTCGCGTATAACTTTCCAGAAAGCGATATAGAGTTCAAAATCGATCAAAAATCAACATGGGCACAAAACCAAACATAAATGAGAAACATTGGGATCAAAACACACTGTTTTATTAATATTGTATTGTTCAGAGTTTGTAAAATGATATCACAAGCACAGATGTCACAGTCTCCCCTACTTCAGGAAATTTCGTCCCGAAATTTATTTAGAGGAAACTTGTGAGAATAGATGCGGATATTTCGCTTTCATCTGATCTTCACGTTCCCAAGTAAACTCTGGGCCACGTTTAGATTCCCAGCGAACTTTGACCAATTTAATCCGCTTGCCCTTCAACTGCTTAAATGAACGGTCCACTATCTCCACAGGTTTCTCAACAAAGTGCATCGTGTTATCAACACGAATTTCATCAAGTGGTATGTGGAGGTTCTCATCAGCTAAACACTTTCTGAGATTGGACACATGGAATGTTGGATGAACATTTCCAAGTTCAGGAGGTAGCTCAAGTCTGTAGGCTACTTTTCTGATTCTTTCAACGATCTTAAATGGTCCAACATAACGAGGTGCAAGTTTTCCTTTCTTTCCAAATCTAATCACACCTTTCCAAGGGGATACCTTGAGTAGGACGTGATCACCAACTTGAAATTCTAAGGGCTTGCGTCGTTAATCCGCGTAACACTTCTGACGGCTTCTAGCTGTCTGAAGGTTTTCACGAATCTTCTTAACCTTATCTGTAGTCTCTAGAATAAGTTCAGGTCCTGTAAGCTGAGCTTCACCTATCTCATTCCAGCAGACCGGTGAATGACATTTTCGACCGTATAAAGCTTCGAAAGGAGCCATGTTGATGCTAGAGTGATAACTGTTGTTGTAAGAGAATTCGATCAAAGGTAGATGCGAATCCCAACTACCACCAAAGTCAATCACACATGCTCTAAGCATATCCTCCAATGTCTGGATTGTTCTCTCAGATTGACCATCTGTCTGCGGATGGTACGCTGAGCTTAAATGAAGTTGAGTACCCATGGCAAATTGCATGGTTCTCCAAAAGCGAGACGAGAATCGAGCATCTCTGTCAGATATAATGTTCAAAGGAACACCATGTCGAGATACAATCTCATCAACATAGATTTTGGCCAACTTGTCAGCAGATAAATCCTCACGGATCGGCAAGAAATGTGCTGACTTTGTTAGTCGATCAACAATAACCCAAATGGCGTCATGACCTTTTTTAGTGCGCGGTAACTTGGTAATGAGATCCATAGAAATGTTTTCCCATTTCCAAACCGGAATCTCTGGTTGCTCCAATAATCCAGAGGGATGTTGATGTTCTGCCTTAACCTTAAGACAAGTAAGGCATTTTGAAACATATAAGGCGATGTCTTTCTTCATACCCGGCCACCAGTACTGGGTTCGAAGATCCTTATACATTTTGTCTGCACCAGGATGAATAGAATAACGAGACTTGTGAGCTTCATCCATAAGCAAGGTGCGAAGATTGTCTATGCTTGGGACCCACAAACGGCCCATGTAATAGAAAATCCCAAAATCTCTTAATTCAAGCTCAGGATTAGTATGACACGGTAATTCTTTACCCATCAAGTCTTGTGCAACACAAGTATGTTGAGCCTGAATTATGCGAGATTGAATGTCAGATCGAACCTGAACACAGTGAAGCTTGACACGTTCCTTACGACTCAATGCATCAGCCACGACATTTGCCTTACCCGGATGGTAGCGAATTTCGCAATCGTAGTCGTTTAGGAGTTCAACCCAACGTCGTTGCCTCATGTTTAGTTCTTTCTGATTGAAGATGTGCTGGAGACTTTTGTGGTCAGTAAACACTACACACTTTGTACCGTAAAGGTAGTGTCTCCAGATTTTGAGAGCAAAGACTACTGCACCTAACTCAAGATCATGAGTTGTGTAGTTCTTCTCGTGCACTTTCAACTGTCTTGATGCATAGGCTATAACTTTGTTTCTTTGCATAAGAACGCAGCCAAGGCCTAAGTTGGATGCATCACAGTACACGACAAAATCGTCGTTACCCTCGGGCAAAGATAGAATAGGCACATCACAAAGTTTCTGCTTCAAGGTCTGGAAAGCTTCTTCCTGTTTGGATCCCCACTCAAAAGGTTTGCCTTTCTGAGTTAAAGCAGTGAGAGGAACCGCAATCTTGGAGAAGTTTTCTATGAAACGGCGGTAGTAACCCGCTAGACCAAGAAATGAATGAACCTCGGTAGGAGTAGTAGGAGTATCCCAGTCCTTAATCGCACTGATTTTGGCGGGATCTACATGAATACCTTGTTCGTTGACGATGTGCCCCAAAAATTGAACTTCCTTAAGCCAGAATTCGCACTTGGAGAATTTGGCGAAAAGCTGTTCTTTCTTTAGAAGCTCCATTGTAAGACGAAGATGTTGTTCATGATCAGCTCGAGTCTTAGAATAGATCAAAATATCATCAATGAAGACGATAATGAACTTGTCCAAATAAGGCTTACAAACCCTATTCATCAAGTCCATGAAAATAGCAGGAGCATTTGTTAAACCGAAAGGCATAACAGTAAACTCATAATGACCATATCGAGTACGGAAAGCTGTCTTGGGAATATCTTCTTCGAGAACTCGAAGTTGATGATACCCAGAACGCAAATCAATCTTTGAAAAGCAAGTAGCACCCTGTAGCTGATCAAAGAGATCATCAATGCGAGGTAGGGGATATCGATTCTTGATGGTAAGCTTGTTAAGCTCACGGTAATCGATACACATCCTAAAAGATCCATCTTTCTTTTTCACAAATAGGACAGGAGCACCCCAAGGTGAAAAGCTTGGACGGATGAATCCTTTGTCAGATAGCTCCTGAAGCTGCTTAGATAACTCTTGCATCTCAGACGGTGCAAGACGATAAGGTGATTTAGCAATGGGATTTGCACCAGGTACGAGATCGATGCGAAACTCAACTTGGCGTACAGGGGGTAAACCAGGTAATTCCTCAGGAAATACCTCTGGATAATCCCGAACAACAGGGATATCTTGGATAGTCTTATCCTTGCCTTTATCCTCTACGACATGTGCCAAGAAAGCAACATATTTCTTGCGTAGATATTTGCGGGCTTGGGTACAGGACATGAGTTTAACGGGTTTCTCCCCATGAACTTCTAAGATCTCACCAGTCGAAAGCGGTATACGGACTAGTTTCTCGAAACATACTACCTCAGCATGGTACTTTGATAACCAATCCATTCCTACTAAAATATCGAAGCTCCCGAGTTGCATCGGTGTGAGGTCGATAGGGAAAAGATGGTTATTGAGATTCAACTGGCAATTTCGAAGAACAGAGTCGAGTACAACAGGTTCACCACTAGCTACTTCTACTGTCAAGGGCTTTCCTAGTTTTGTTCTAGTCATCGCAAGTAAAGGCTCAAATGCTAAGGACACAAAAGTCTTATCGGCACCCGAATCAAATAGAACAGAAGCAGGATGGTTGTTAACAAGGAACGTACCGTTCACCACTTCGTTATCCGCACGCGCCTCATTTGCATTCAGATTAAAAGCTCTACCACGAGCTGGTGCCTGATTTGCATTTGCCAACCTCGGGCAATTGTTCCTGTAGTGGGTCAGATCCCCACAGTTGAAACATGAATCAGGCGGAAAGTGAGGTCGTGCAGGATTCTGGGCAGGGTTTTGCACTGCTGGGTTTTGAGCTGCCTGATTCTGATTAGGAGCAAAGTGGCAGGTATTTGCAAGATGACCAGACTTGCCACAATTCGTGCAGATACGGCATTGCATCTGTGGCTGGTGGTGGCTGTTACATCTGTTGCACAGAGGTGCATTGCCCGCATACTGCCTCTTGGCAGCAGGTTGTGCAGCCTGATTCTGTGCTGCCTGATTGGTAGCAGCCTGGTTAGTCTGAGCAGTGACCGCGAAATTCTTGGAAGCCTTACGCTTCCTAGATTTCTTTAAAGACTCAGCAGACTTCTTGCCCTTACTCTCCTTGGCGCTATCAGACTGTTTCTGCTTCTTGTCACCCTTCCTGTGGAGTTTACCCTTCTTGATCTGTGATTCAGTAAGGGTAGCAGCTAACTCAATGGCCTGTCGGACGGTAGTAGGATGACTGCCAGTGACAATATCCTGAACAGGATCTGGCAAACCGTCTATGTACCTCTCAATAGCCTTATCCAAGGGCGTGACCATAGTAGGACAGAGCAAGCTTAACTCCTCGTATCTGTCAGTATAAGCCCGGTGTTCACCACTGACTTGCTTCAGATCATTGAACTCATCTTCGAGTGCCCTCTGCTTGTGTTGAGGACAGAATTCTCTCATCATGAGAGTCCTGAGTTCCTCCCATGTCTGACCCAAAGCAACATCAGCACCTCTATCTCTCATTACCCCATTCCACCAGGTAAGAGCCCTCTTTTGGAATACACTAGAGGCAAACTCGACCTTACGGTTGTTCGGACACTGAACATGGCGAAATGTGCTCTCAAGACTCTCAAACCACTGGAGAAGCCCAGTTGCTCCTTCAGTACCACTAAACTTGAGCGGTTTAGCCGAGTTAAACTGTTTAAAGTTGCACGGAGCAGGTGCATTAACATTGTTATTGGTGGCTTGGTTTATTTGAGTTATGAGACCAGGTAGCATAGCAGCCATCTGTTGTGCTATAATAGCTGCCAGTTCGGCATCAGGTTGAGGAACGTTACGTCGAGGAGGCATTCTAAAAGAGGAAACATGAGAGAAAACGAGTGAGATGTTGTGATGAAAAGATGAGATAACAATAAAATTGACAAAAAGCAAGGAAGGTGGTAATTTGTTTGTTACCACAAAGCAAACAAACAACACACAGTGACAAATCAAAGTAAATGAGTCATAATAATGTATCGCGAAGACATGCTCGCCTATAAGTGAACACTCACCCCAAGAGTTCCCAGGTAAGAGTGACTGGTCCGATACTGCGGATTTGTACGAACACTCTAGCCTTAGACAGAAAACTCAGGGTACAGGCATTCACTCTTCCAGTTTGCACGTGTTCACATGATTTAGACCCAAAACTTTGACGAGATTTTGAAAAATTGGAAGGCACAAGGCCGAAAGAAATCATCCAAGGATAGATGATTGATTTCAAAATCGTTTTGGAATATTATGTTCAAGTTTTGGTAATCACCTAAGGATAGGTGACAGGTATTGTTTTAGAATCTAAACACAAGTAAACTTGTGTTAGGGTCCTAGAGTTATAGTCTAGGTCAAAGCATTGCTAATAACCTAATTCCCTATAACCATTGGCTCTGATACCAACTCTTCTGTCACACCCCGGCCGTGTAAAACAACAAACCGCGGCGGAAACGCCGGGGAGGTGAGTGGCGACAGAATTATTGTTTCAACAACCATGGCAATTAAAGTTATGTATTATTAAAATTTAAAGTTACATTGTCTTTGAGTTCAAACTAAACTAACATAATAACTGTCTTTTAAGTCACTAAGGCCCGAGTCCGCCTAAGTGAAGCACAAGCATCATCATGCATTAGCACCTGAAACACATGTAAAAATAGGTACGTCAGCATAAAAATGCCTGTGAGATACATAGGTTTTGTTTATGCAGATTCATGACTTGTATTTGAAAGAAGAGTTTAATAAAATATAGTCATGAACCTTGTAAAATGTTTTCCTTTGTAAAACCATGTGAAAATCAATGAAAATCAAATGATGATGAAATGATAATGCATGGTTAAATAAATATCCAAGTGAAAATGAGTTTGTATAAAAATGTGTAATTTGTAAAACAATGTCATGTTTTTGTATAAAATGTTTCATGTCTTGTCCAAGTGGTTTATATAACGCAACGATGTATAATACGATAAAAGCACTTATATATAGGAAGTACCAGCGGCGTATCCACCATGCTTTTATCATATAACACATAGCCCCGTTACATAAGTCACTTATCAATAACCAACCAAAATGTCTGGTTCCATGTCAAAATGTGTATGTGTAAACCATGTACAATGTCATGTGTATCATGTAAAACCAATGAAATGCATAGCAAGTAGGAAATCATCTACTTAACTATGTAATGATGTCTAATGTGAAAACAAATGTCATGTATGGTGAATAACTAGAAGTTACTCAACCCCATAGAAAATGTACAAAACATGTTTTTGAATAAACCTAAGTTTAAATCAAATGTTATGCTTTGCAGAAAAACAATGCTTTATGATTACAAACATTTATGCAGTAATGTTAATCGCATACATTCAAGCCTTGAGACTGTGGCGACAAACCCTTAAACGAATTAAAGGTTCATCTAAAGTTATGTAGTCGGATTCTGTCATCCCCAACTTCCAAACAAACCCAGGAAGTCGGAAACGGGAGTTGTCAATTCCTATGGTACCATTACATAAGTCCGAGCGGCGTAGCTAATGTTAATGAATGTATTATTGTCCCGATTGAACATACCAAATGTCATAACCAATGTATCATGTGAAAACCATGTACTAGGAATGCTAAGTAAACATGCCTAGTAGAAATGTTCATATAATAACAATGTGCTAGCATGCTCAGTAAACATACATAGCAGAAACGTCATGTAAAACAATGTGTTACATATGCTAAGTAAACATATGCAACAAATGTGTAACAAATCAATGTGCTAGCATGCTTGACATACATAGCAAAACACAATGGAAAGCATGTACTATATATGTACTAGGTGAAAGTAGCATGTTTATGTCATAAAAGCATGAAATACACAAAAGTAACATGTATGTACATGTGTATCACCCCAAAGTATTTGAAAACGGTAAAAGAGGGGAACTATGTACTCACCTGGGATTGCTAATTAGTCTTGAGAATAAGACCAATTTAAGCTCCAAGTATCACGGAAATCAACCGGCACCTAGTATAGGTAACTATGTTAATAATCGGCTCCTAAATCGAGAGATAGGATAGAATGTGGTTCTATAAATCAAATGAGTAATTAAACTCATATGGTATGATTTAATAGACCCTACATTCTGATTGGAAAGCCTACCTAAGTGCTTTTTACCCGTTTCGACACATTATGGTAACGTAAGTTACTATAAGGCGTCGTTAGCGTAAAACTATGTTCGGATGGTTAACTATGTGCTATGTCAAGTCTTACATGCCCAATTATCCCTAAACATGTTACTAAATCAGATTACAAGTCAGAAATATGTTCACATAGTCAAATTACGGATTTATGCTTCAAAAGGGCATTTTGGTCATTTCCTATGGGCATACAAGCTAACAAGCATATGACTAACCAACCCTATGTGATCATAAGGTATAACCTCAGTGGTTATTCCCTATGCAACTATGATCACTAATTAAGCTTGGTCGGATCCTAAAGATCGACCAAACGGGTTGGGTTCAAAAGTGTAATCGGTTGTTTAGACCGCTTAACTTACGACCCTAAACAAGCACAAACTAATAGTGTCGAGTTAGACATGTCAAAACATGTCTAACCTACTGATTTGGTATCAAAACAAAGTGTTTTGATACCCTAAAGTAGTTTCGTTGCAAAATGCGTGCTAAAACGCATGTTGACCGAAACTTTGACTCGACACTACAACTAGCTAACGTGGAAATCAGCAGCTATAACCGCGAAGGATTATAACTATCGTGATTACAATCACGTTTCAAAGTTCAATTGAACTTTGACTTGACCAATTGATGGTCAAAACCGAAAGTCAAACTGTTGGCCAAACGTTTGACTTTCTGCACTACATAAGGAAAAAGCAATAAAAAGAATGAAAAAATGCTCACTAAGGGTCCTTGCTATCTTTTCAACAAAGAAGACAAAGTCCCAAATGCTTGAGAGAGCTCCCAAGTCAGATGTGAAGAAGAGAAAATGAGAATGAGCAATGAAACAATGAGAGGAGTGTGCTATTTATAGTTGTGGTGAGGCTCTAGGATCATTCCAAGTGGTTTGTTTAGCCATTAAGCAATGAAATCTGGCCATACATGTGTAATTGACAGCTATACTTTGCTTGGAGAGGTGCTAACTTGGTCACCACACAAAGGAATTGCAAGAAAGGCCCCTGAATTTACAAACTGTTGCTGAAAATAATGTTTCTGCCCAGATGTGATCGTCGCGTAGCGCGACCACAAGGCCTTATGGTCGTCGCGCAGCGCGACGGTGTAGGCTGAACTTTCAAAGTTTGGCAGAAATGGTCCATGCACGTGTTTAAGCTTGTTTTTGACGTTTTTTACCTTCGTAAAGTCATTTTCAAGGCTCCACAAGGTTGTTAAAGTGTAGGGGACCTGAGAGCGAATAAACTTGTTTAGGTTATTTATGGTATGTTTAACTTATGATCAAGTTCCGGACTATACGTTGCCTTACGAAACGGCAGACTTTTGCAAGTTGACGCAAATAGTCCCTGAGAGCGAATAAACTTGTTTTTGCCATACCAAAGCCTTTAAAACTTATTTCTAAGTAATGTAAAGGTCATTTAAGGTATGTTAAGTTTATGATGATGTTCCGGAATGTTTGTCGCGTTTTACTGATCGTGTTAACGCATCAGTTCGCGTATAACTTTCCAGAAAGCGATATAGAGTTCAAAATCGATCAAAAATCAACATGGGCACAAAACCAAACATAAATGAGAAACATTGGGATCAAAACACACTGTTTTATTAATATTGTATTGTTCAGAGTTTGTAAAATGATATCACAAGCACAGATGTCACAATATAAATTACATTAAATGAGGCACAAAACTAACCCTTTTTAGTACTAATGTTGGAAAAAGTGAGTTTTTGTCTTCCTTTTGAATTTACAGGACCAAATGAGCTTAAACGAGCAAAAGGAACAAATATGCAGCAAAAACCAACATAAATACAAAGAAATGTAATAAATGTGACATGCCCGACCTCTCGACAGGTTCCACAAGAGCAAAAACAAGAAACAGATGACTGAGCACGGGCCGTGCCCACTAGACACGGGGGCGTGGTCAGGTATCTGCAGAAAGGACAAAGCTGTGGAAGCTTCTACGCTCACCACAGGGGCATGCCCAGCTCAACACGGGGCGTGGTCAACGTTAAGATACGCAGAATCTTGCAAAATCTTGGTAGTACAGATACGCTTCTGCCCACGGGGCCGTGCCCAGCGAACACGAGCCGTGTGGAGCCCTATGCTGACAAAAGCAATTAATGAAGGAAGAGAAAGGGATGGCCACGGGGACGTGGCCGAGCTTCTGTTCAGGCTATAAATATGGGTGCTTGGCTCACTTCAAAGGCATCCCTTGGCAAACCACCTCTCTCCCACTTTGCCACCACTCCACCACCACTACAACACCCACATCCACCACCATCATCCATCATCCACCTTAGAGTGTGTGTAGTAGTCTCGGGATCCAAGATTGATAGTAAGAGTTCATGTCAATTAAAGGCCATGTTTGGCTAAGTCTCTTACATCACTTAGTGAAGACAAGTCTTTAATGTATAACTTTTGATTTTTAATCTTTTCGCACTTTTTATTTGGTTTTGTATTAATGACTTTAATAACTAGTTTCTTATGTTGAAGGTGAAACTTCTTTATCATTTGTCCATGGTGTCTTGGCATTACTTTACTGTCTATATAAATAAAAGATTTACACCATTCATATCTCTACGGTCTATATAGAGATATGTTGGCTACCTGGTCGGGGGTTAAGGGAATGGTTTAGTAAGGTTCTTGCCTTGTTCAGTTTATAGATCCTGCAAGGACCTGGGTCAAGCTTACTAGGACCTCCTTCAATACCCACTGGTATTGGATGGCGGGGGTGCGAATGGCTTAACCCCCTCATATGTAAACTACTATTAATACATTAAACCGGCTGCTTGGGATTGTATCCCTGCTGACTCAAACCACTTAGCCGAGGGTAACGTCACCTTCAAAAGAGGGGCCTACCACTTTTCGCATTAATAACTTAAATAATTATCTTTCAATATTCAGACTCTTTGGGATTGTATACTTGCTGACTCAAACCACTGGGTTGAGGGTAACGTCACTTTCAAAAGAGGGGCCTACTACTATAACTAAGATAATCTCTTAAAAAGCGCAAAAGTGCGAAAATCATCAAAGGATACGTTAAAGGCGAGTCGGATCCAAGTGATTCATCTTGTCCATCTGTTTTTATTTTTATTTCTGCATTTTTAGTTTTTATTCTTTCATGTTTAAAACCTTTTCACAAAAATTTTTAGCTTGATTAGACGTTGAGGATAAACCAGTACGAAAAGCTCTTGTGTCCTTGGACGACCTTGGTATCTTACCAACGCTATACTACGCTCACGATGGGTGCACTTGCCCAAGTGTGTGTTTAGTGTTAATAGAATATCTGTTGGTGCATATGTTTGTCGACTTCGTCTTGTTTCGAGTCTTGTATTAGATTAGTTAGATCAGGGCACGATATACGAGAAAATTGGGAAAATATATAGGATTTACCATTTCACATGAAATGGAAAATGTCCATTTCGCACGAACTGGAACTGACCATTTCGTACGAAATGACAAGGCCATTTCGTGTGAAGAATTTCATGCGGAATGGCTCGCCTATAAATACGTGCCTTGTCCATTTCATTTGTAACAGTTCTGATTCTGGTACCGAAGTGCTGCCGAGGTGTCTACTGATTGTAAAACAGTGTTATATCAATATACAAGACATTAAAAGTGATTCTGTGTGTAAATCAAGCTGATTCGAAGTCGATACGTTAGTTTCCGCCTCTCGTATTGATTAGAACTATTCTTAACAACTCGTTTGGTCGTGCAAACGATCCTATAAGTGGTATTAGAGCTCAGGAGGAAGAGTTCATATCGATTCAGCTCGATTGCACTGAAATTTCTGATTTCTACTCATTCTTCTACACGTTTTTCAAAATTAATCAGGATTTCACGGTTAAAATGGATTGATTTACACATATAACACACGTAATACTGTATTAAACAATCCTTGAAAGAATCGGACCTAAAAATAACTTAATCCGGTTCAATTTTGTTAAAAACCGTTCGATTTGTGTGACGTCATCATTATTTCATACGAAATGGACCATTTCGTGTGAAACAGACCCTCATTTCGCATGATTGGACAAATTGGATCTCATTTCGCACGAATTGGGTGTAACAGATCCATTTCGTTTGAGATTACCTCATTTCGCACGAAACGGGCATTTCATTTCGCACCAAAAGGCCATTTCGTTTGAAAGCTGATTCCATTTCGCACGAATTAAGATTGAAAGGTCCATTTCATTTCAATGTGCCATTTTGTGTGAAAGTCATCTTCATTTCGCTTGAAAGGTTAAGTATCCCATTTCGCACGAATTGGAAATTAAGTCATCCAATTCGCTTGAAACAACATTACATTTCGCATCAAAGTATCCAGTTCATTTGAGACTTGATTTTAGTTTGTTTGAAAGTTTGAACATCAGGTTGTTTTGAATTGTGATTAAAATGTTTGACGAAGAGGAAAACGATAGCCTTGAAAGATTAAATAATTGGTATGAAGGGTATTGGGATAGTAGGTATAAAGATGTGAAAAAGGATGGTTGGGTTAAAAGATTTGAATATTTTTTGTGTATGAAAGATGAAAAGTTGGATGAGTTGAAAAACCGGTTTGAAAGTTTACTTGACAATTTAAAAAGGTACGAGATAAGAATGTCAAATGCTGAAAATATATCAAAATTTGCAGATGCGTTACCTGCAGAGTGGAATGAATTTTTGATTAATCTGAAAAAGGATACTAGTTTTTCAAAATTTTATCCAAAAGCATTTATTAATGAGCTTAAAACACACAATTACGAAAATACTAAGAAAAAGAAATATGTGTTATATGAAATAGAAAAGAACTTAGAAAAAATAAGTTTGGACGTGATGTTTGAAATGAGAAGAAGAGTATATATGTGTCTTGCAGCAAAAAATGTTATGAAATACGATATTAAGAGGGGTCATTATATTGATGAAAATATGAATCCTCTTGATTTTGTTATTTTTTTTTGTGCAGGCACATACAAGACAGAAACAGAGGTAATTTAAAGGAATGAAGATTCCGAGAAAAATAAAACTTGAAGATCTGAACCAGTGTGCTCAAAATGTGATAAATCTGAATCAGACAATGTCAAACTTGAAAGATGTGGAGAGTTTGACATTGGAAAATAAAAATTTAAAAGAAAATGAAAAAGAATTTCAAAATAAAATAAAAATTTTAGAAAAAGAAGATGTTTGGATAAATTTAGAAAACAAAGTTTTAAAAGAAAAAGAAACAGAATTTCAAGATCAAATAAACATTTTAACAAATGAAAAATCTGTTTTAGAAGAAAATAAAATTGAAAATCAAAAAGCAATAAATTCTCATCTTGAGAAAATCTCTCAAATTGAGAATGAAGTTGAGATTACTAAAAATAAAATTGATGATCTTGAAAAGAAATTGAAAGGTTTTGTGACCTCATCAGTGATACTAGATCAAATATGTCCAAAACCGATCAATGAAATTCCAATAAGTGAAAATGTCACAAATTATGACAAAGTCATAATTGAAGATTGTGATGATAAATCTGATGATGAAGATGATAGAAAGAAAATATTTTTGAAATTAAAAGAAAACTTTCAAGAAAGTGTTCTACAATCTACTGAAAGAGGTGAATGTTCAAAGCAAAAACTTTTTAAAAAGAATGTAGAACAAAAACAAAATGTTAAAAATTCGAAAATTTTTCAAAACAACAATAAAAGATCATCAGTTCAATCATCGAATCATTATAAAAAACCACAAAAAGTTGAAAATCAAAACTCACAAAAAGTTGGTATAAGTGGTGCAGGTTTGATCACAGTGCTCAAAAGTCAAATCAAACGGACAAGAGAAGGGATGATTACCACAAGGCCAAACAATGTTATGATCTAAATGTTTGGATTGATAGAGGAGAATGGTATGATAACAGAGTGTGTTACAAATGTGGTTTTCAAGGACACATTGCTGTTAACTGCCAGAGTAAGAGTTTTGAAACAAGAAGATGCTATGACTGTCAAATCAGAGGTCATATTGCCAGAGATTGCCCAATGAGATCAAAGGGACGATCGAGGGCTGAATCTCATGGAACGGTGAAAAAATCAGTCAAAATTGATGAAAAGCCCAAAGAACAGAAAGTGGAAGAACAGAAAGTAAAACTTTCACAAGGGCAGAAAGATAGAATGAGAAAGAAAAGAAAGAAAGCAAGGGAGTATCTTGAAAAGATCTTGTCCTCGGGTACAACTGGTAATTCAGATAAAATTTCTGATGAATCGATTTGCTCCACTAAAACTGATCAGTCAAGCAAAACGAATTAATCAGATACAAATCTGAGGACAAAAGAGAGGATAAAGAAAGAAAAATTGACTAATCAAACTGATAAAAAATCAAAGAAAGTTAATTTTTCAAATAAAATCTTTATCAAAGTTTTTGAGTATAAAAGAAACTATGAAAGGTCGTTCATGTCACAGGTTAATAAATTTGGAAAACCTAAATCTTGTAAGGATTGGGTCCAATAAAGAATGGCGATAAATTTGTTTTCTTGAAAACAAAAGAGCCATCTTCGGGCAATGAATCTGACTCGTCAAAGTCAGAGGAGCCACAAATTGAGGTAAAAAATGATGTTTCCGGGTCGACAATGGATGATGCAAACTTTCCATCATTGTCAAATGGAAATTTAAAACAAAAAATTGGCAAATCCAAGGTCCGTTAGGCTTGGGTGGATCTTTTTAAATAAAATCCTGACTTGCCGGAACTCCTAGGTTGGTAATTGGGGAGTAGGAATCGGCATCTTTCTTGAGAAATTCACAGGTTGGTAACTGTAATATTTCGACTTACAAGTGGTTAATCAAGGACATTAAGTTGTACTTGTGTTAACTTTCTTACAAGTGAAGGAAAAATGAACCTAGAAGTGGTTGAGAAAACAATGTGATGAAATAAACCCCGTGTTTGTGTAATGACAAACAAATTAATTTTCCGGAAAAACCATTTTGATTAAAACAAACTTAAGTGTTTTGAAATCATTATGGGAAAACAGTTTGTTGTCAGGGGGAGTTCTGATTGTTTACGCCAAGTGGATGGCGAATTGATGCAATTCACAACAGTTGTCAGTTTATTTGTACAGTTAGTTTTCAAATTTTCCTTCAAATCAAAAATTGAAACATATCTTTGATTTTAGGGGGAGTAAAATTTTTTTAGAAATTTCGAAAATTTGAAAAATCCAAAAACATGATAAAATTTAAATCCAAAAACATCGAAAAATTAAAAATGAGTTTTGTTGTGAAAAAGGGGAAATGATAGTACATCAGTAGACTATCACAACATGCTAGAGAAATGTAAAGCCAAAATGATTTTAAACAAGTCTCACTAATGATGTGTCAGTAGGCTTCACACAGTTAGCAAATTGTATTCGAGATATAAACCTAAATATCAAAACTTGCTTATCTCGTGGGGAACATCTCTCCGATATATGGGTAACCCCCGAAATCTTGTTTGAGAGATTGCCTGATTATGAGATACTAGGTCTTTATACTGTTTGATATCTGGGGTATTATACCTGGTCTTCTGATATTGTGGAAGCAATGGCCTAGACCTCGTATAATACTTTAATGCGCTTTCAAAGCTCTCACTCTGCTAAAAATTGAAGAAAAGATTCCCTAAAGGGAACACACCTAAAGTCGAGCCTTCATCTCTTTGATTGAACGGTAGTTCGTACCTGAGCTCTCAAGGTCTCGCACTAACCCGAATACAGATATCAGATCGGTATATTCACCTGTAAGACTGAATCTATGGAATTTTGATACAGGAATATATTCTGAGATAGAACACATGAGTAAGGTAGTGCTTAAAACATTAATTCGTATCTTAAATCAATTGAAACTTGTGTAGAAGTTTAAGTGGACAACAATACTGACAATCAGAAGTGAATTTGTTTAAGATTTAATGATTAATCAAGATCAACGGTGTTGATGATATGTCTCAAAATCTGATATGATCCTCTTACACAAACTCACAAAAATATTGTATGTAAATATTTCTTTATTGTTTTTCATTAAAAACAAAAATCCAAAAAGATTTTCGGAGTGTTTTAGCATAAATTTTTGAAAATACAAAAAGATTTTCGACAACTGATGTTGGAAAGCTGATTTTCAAAATTCTGGGTGCTAAACATGATGAACAATAGGGTTGGGAGAGTTTGTTTGAGATGTGAAATAATTTTGAAATGTTTAAATGGTTCATTAATTTGAATCAAAATTTTGAAAGTTTCAAATTCAAGAAGCTTATCAATGTCAAAATTGTTTATTTTACAAGTGGTAGAGGATTGTGCAGGTTAAGGCCAGGTTTCTAATCCTGTTGCTATAGAGAGCTAGGAGATATTCCAGATCCTGTGAAAGTCTGAGCAGAGTTTGAGCCAGGATTCGATCTCAAGGCGATAGCTAATTCCAGACTGCGATCCCAGCTTGACGAAAGGGGGAGTCTGACGATGTTAGAGCTAGAGTTAGACCCTGGAACAACATTCGAGAAACAAAATCTACTGATGACTGATAGAAGCAGTGGATGCAAAAGAGCTTAAGGAATCAAAAGACCTGATAAAGTTTTTGGAGAGCTAGATTGCAATCCAGGAATAGTCAGGGTGAGATTTTGAAGACAAGAAAGAGTTAGAGATTGAGGATGCTTACACTGTTAGATACTTTGGAGAGAGCACGAAGACTGATCAAGACTGAAGATGTGACATACCGAAGACTCGACACTGAAGACTTCGTCAACATCCAAGGGGGAGTCTGTTGGTGCATATGTCTGTCGACTTCGTCTTGTATCGAGTCTTGTATTAAATTAGTTAGATCAGGACACGATATACGAGAAAATTGGAAAAATATATAGGATTGACCATTTCGCACGAAATGGAACTGACCATTTCGTACGAAATGACAAGGCCATTTCGTGTGAAGCATTTCGTGCGGAATGGATCGCCTATAAATACGTGCCTTGTCCATTTCATTTGTAACAGTTCTGATTCCGGTACCGAAGTGCTGCCGAGGTGTCTACTGATTGTAAAACAGTGTTATATCAATATACAAGACATTAAAAGTGATTCTGTGTGTAAATCAAGCCGATTCGAAGTCGATACGTTAGTTTCCGCCTCTCGTATTGATTAGAACTCTTCTAAACGACTTGTTTGGTCGTGCAAACGATCCTACAATATCGTCTTTTATAAATTTAAAACTTGACTAATGTGTAGAATGGGCTTAAAATATCAATAAAAACATAACACACTCGACACGCATCAGCACCTAAACTTGGTCCGCCCTTTATATTACTCTCTTTTTATTTTGCTTTTAAAAAGAAGCGTCAACTATGTATGAAATTTAGCCTACGCTTTTTAAATGACGGCTAAAAGGGGAAGAGTAATTTCTAATTGTTGGTTAAATTTAGCTCATGCTTACATGTATTATTTTGTTTGGTTTTTTTGGACCTTATTATAGTTTTCAAGGGTTTTTTTTGTCGGCTAAAATTGCTTTACTATCTTAGACATCGTTACTGTCTTACCGAGACTTCAAGACGCTACTAACAGAGTTATCTGCCAATGAAGAAATAATAATAAAAATGATGAAGAGTGTAATTATCTTTATTATATATTTATGAGTAAATTACAAGTTTTGTCCTTTATGTATGTACCAAATTTCAGGTGGTGTCCTTTGCCTTTAAATTTGACGAGTTTTGTCCTTAATGTTTTAAAATCCTGCACGTTATGTCATTTAGCCCCAACTCAGTTAGATTTTTTTTGTTAAATATGGTCATGTGCCTTGCACATGAGGGTATTCTTGTCATTTTACATTCCCAATGGCTAATTTGTAAATAAATTTTATTCAAGGACTAAATTTTATATACAAAATTAAAAATTAAAAAAGAAATATAAACACTCTCTTCTCTCTGTCTTCTCTCTTCAGTCTTGTAACCACAACCCGGGTTATGACAGGGACAGAGGTAAGAATCAGGTTTGGTGGCAACATATCTGGTAACGCCGGTGGAGATGAGGAATGACGCCGGCGACTGGCGTCCATGGCGGAGGAGAAGGTTCCACGGCGAGGAGAGAGGGAACGGTGGAGAAGACTGAAGAGAGAAGACAGAGAGAATAGAGAGAGAGTGTTTATATATTTTTTTTTAATTCTTAGTTTTGTATATAATATTTAGACCCTGAATAACAGTTATTTACAGAATAGCCCTTGGGAATGTAAAATGACAAGAATACCCTCCTGTGCAAGGCATATGACCGTATTTAAAAAAAATCTGATTGAGTTAGGGTTAAAGGACATAAGTGCAGTATATTGAAACATTAAGGATAAAACTCGTCAAATTTAAATGCAAAGGACACCGCCTGCAATTTGATACAAACATAAAGGATAAAACTTGTAATTTACTCTATATTTATCTTTGTATTTGAATATTCGCTATGATTATCAATTTCTATTATATAGGTTTAATTAACTATATATCAATTATCATATAACAAAGAATGTTGTAATTAAAAGAGATAATGATATTATAGGATTTTGAGTGGTTGAGATTAACTTTATATTAATTAATTATAAACTTTTGTTTGTTAGTGTAAAATTAATAATTAAATTTATATTAACTTCATTTGTATAATTATCAATTTTGATGACATGCATAATTAACTATATATCAATTATCATGTAACATATAATAATTTAATCAAAAGAGATAATGATATTATAGGATTTTGAATGGTTGAGATTAACTATATATTAATTATAACCTTTAGTGTGTATAACCTTTAGTGTGTGTAAAATTAATAATTAAATTTATATTAAATTCATTTGTATAAATACCTTTTAATTAAAAAAATGATTATCCATAATTAAGTAGGAGAGAGACGATAAAATAAAAAATTAGATGACTTTAATGAGTGACATACGTCCTTATTGTTTTCTTTTATTATATAGTATAGATAGATATAAATATAGATAGACTTTTGTACAAAATCTACTAAAATTTTGATAATGACGAACTACTGATGGAAGGGGTTGGGAAGACTATTTAATTACTTGTGGGTTGTCACACCGCGATTTCAGGTGGGCCCGGATGAGTCGTGACGATTGGATAACAATATCACAATATAATATTGCAGTGGAAGTATATAAGTAAAAATATTCATTTAAATAAAAGCTTGAATATATATAAAAGTTGTATAAACGTTTCAGTACAAGCCCACAGGCGGGATCTAATAAACAGAGCTTTAGACATCATAGGCCTTAAGCTTGAGGAGTTGCAAATTCCTAAGCCTTCATTCTAGCCGACCCGGATTCCCAACCTATAATAAGGTTCGGTACCTACGGTTCAATCTTTTGAAAATACGTCAGCTTTCGCTGGTAAATACAATTAACTGACTCGTTTTGAAAACAGTTTTTTCAAAAAGGGTTTTTTGTAACACCCTAAAAACGGGTTTGGTAATTAAAACTCGGTTAATATAAAGGAACCGGTAAGGTACCGTTAATGATAAAAGTTAACCCGTGAACAAAATTAACTAGGAATAATTAACCTAGTTGATTATTTGTATCGTTAGTGATAAATATTGGATGATATCCATTTATAATTAAAATCTCAAAACATCAGGGACTAAAAGGGGGGAAAACCTAAAGCTTAGGTTTAATAAGGTTAAAACATAAAACACATACACTGAGAGTGTGTGTGTGATCGATCATGGCTGGAGAAACAAGGGGCAAACCCTTGTTCATCAAGAATCATCAAATTGAAGGAGAATTCGGATCTCATATCCATGCATGAACGCATATTAGTGATCAGCTAAACTAGGGGATCATAAGGTATGTCAAAAATCTTAATTTGGTGATGTTATGAAAGTAGGTAGATTTCATGGATTTCAATCCATGTATGAATATCAGAAATTAAAGTGAGATAAGAGGTGTATACTTGCTTAGGAACAAAAACCTAAGTGAAAATTATACATGTATTGCTATGATTTGGGTGTTTGGATGATTTACCAAACTTAGATAAGTGGGTTTTGATAATATGATGAAGTTGATGATATACTTGTGTTTAGAATCATCATACATGATAGTAATAGGAAGATACATGAATAATCTATGAGTTCGAGTACATGTTCATACTTGTCGTGGAATGGGTTTTGTATGATATGATGGAATGAATGTTATATTCATGTTAAATGATATTTGAAATCATCATGTGTTTATGAATGTTTGAAGTATTTGACTAAGTTTGATGTTTGGATAGATTCCATTTATATGATGCAGTGGGTTGTTTTATCGTGATGAAATAATTCAAAGTTCTTGTATGAGATTGATAGATTAACATATAATGATTGAAATCATGTTAAATTGATGTTAACAATTGTATGGACTTGGTAGAAAAATTTAGTTAAAACGGTGGCCTAGAAATAACGCCTACCGGGTAATTGATGGAATGCCTAAATGAGTTTGTTAAACTTAGTTGTGCAATTGCATATGCCTAAATGTGTTTGACTTTTAAAAGTCAAACAGACCAATAATGAGATCAAATGGTAATTTTGATATAAAGTCTGTAAGGTGAGATAGTCTTGATAATGATGACTAGTCTAACCACCTCGCGAAGGATAAAAGGTAGATTGACGCTTGAAAAGCTAGGTGGAAGCTTGGGAAGAAGCGGGTCAAACAGAACTAATATGCGTGGAAAACATAATCGGGTTTCAAGGAAAGTAAAGCTTACACTTTTCTATTAGAACACCTACTTGTTGTAGTTGTTATGAACAAGGTAAATTGGTAACTTGAATATGATGTTCCGACGCGAAACGATACGGGTCGGAATAAGTGAAAATGGTAAAAAGGGTAAAACGGCAATTCGATCATGTGATGACCGGATAAACAAAGAGTTTTGGAAAAGATAACTTATGGGGTAAACCATAATGGGTAACAAGAGCGAAATGGTAATTTTGGTCACGAGATGACGGAAAAATAATAGTTTGAAAAAGAGACTCTATGGCGTAAGTTATGATGGGTCGAAGGAATTAAGAAATGAACTTAAGCAATATGATCATAAGGTATAAACCGAAACGGTTTAAATGGTGAGATGGTAAATAAATACCATCTCATATTGATAAGATGGTCATTTAGGCCAAACGGGTTAAATGGTGCTGTCATCACCATTTGACATTAATAACTAATAATCTATTGTCGAGTTTTGTGCTCACAGGGATATAGCGTAAGGATCGCATTGCTATTAATTAGTAATCATTAGTGCAAGGTATTGAAACGAGTCAATGCTATGACCCGAACCAGGTATGTGTAATGAGTCAAACTCTCATTGAGGACTTAAGTTCGATGAGAGTTAAACAAAGTCACGAATGAACATTGGGTTACCTAAAGTAGGTAAATCTAATAATCTAAATCGTAGACATTACGTCCTTAGAAACATAATGATTGTAATAAGATCATGGTTAAAATGTGCAAAATTGGCCAAAACATGATATTGAAAGTCCTTCGTCGTAAAAGAAGGGGCTAAAGTTGACCAAAACACCCTTGAATGATAAACCGGGTAAACTACCTTGAGGGTGGTTCAATGATGAGTTTATAACTTGTAAAAATCCTTCCGATAGTCTAAAATTGAGGCCTTGAACCCTTTTTGGCTTAATGCTACATTATGGGTTAATTTCGTAAAAGTGACACAATGAGGGTAGAATGAGAATATAATGAATTTTTCTATCATAATTCGTCACAATTGAAGTGGTGATAATGGATGAATAAAGATCATAGCGGGAATAAGAGGTATGAAGGGTTGTAGATAATTTAAGCTTAAAGTGCTTAAATCTCATAACGGGTCAAAATAAATACGCATAAACCGGGTAATGGTTGCGTAATTCACAAAAGTTATGAATCCGGGTTAATTGGGTTAAATATGCAGGCCATGGTTTTACGGTCATTTAGAAACAAGTTTGAAGTGAAACGGAAGAGAATTTGAGAAGTTATGAGTTTTTTTTTCTTTTTTTGTGAAAGTGTTAGTGTTGGGAGCATGCAGCTTCCAGCTGCATAACTTTCTGGAAATAAGAGGTGATGCGTGCTAGTGTGTATATATTTTAGGTATATATTTTAAGCCCTTTTTACACTTTTTAGCCAAGTTTTAAATTTATAAAACACGAAATTTACTAACACTACACACACATATGGGCAAGTGCACCCATCGTGGACGTAGTATAGTGTTGGTAAGATACCGAGGTCGTCCAAGGACACAAGAGCTTTTAATACCGGTTTATCCTCAACGTCTAATCAAATCAAAATGTTAGAAAAGATTTTTAAAACTAAGAAAATAAAACTAACTAAATGCTGAAAAATAAAAATAAAAACAGATAGATAAGATGAATCACTTGGATCCGACTCGTGTATAGTGTAACCTTTGATTATTTTCGCACTTTTGCACTTGTTTAAGAGATTATCTTAGTTATTGTAGTAGGCCCCTCTTTTGAAGGTGACGTTACCCTCAACCCAGTAGTTTGAGTCAGCAAGGATACAATCCTAAAGGGTCGGATTATTGAAAGATAATTAATTAAGTTATCAATGCAAATTATGGTAGGCCCCTCTTTTGAAGGTACCGTTACCCTCGACTAAGTAGTCTGAGTCAGCAGGGATACAGTCCTAAATAGCCGGGTTAGAGTATTAATAGTAGTTTAACTTATGAGGGGGTCAAAGAGTTTGGATCCCCGCCATCCAATACCTTTGGGTATTGAAGGAGATCCTACTAAATTTTACCCAGATCCCTTGCAGGACCTCTAAACGCTGAACAAGGGCAAGACTCTTACCAAACCGTTCCCTTAACCCCCAACCAGGTAGCCAACATACCTCCATATAGACCGTGGAGATATGAATGGTGAAAATCTTTTATTTTATATAGACAGTAAAATAATGTCAAGACACCACGGACAAACGATAAGGAAGAATCACCTTCAACATAAGAAACTAGTTATTAAAGTCATTAATACAAAACCAAATAAAAAGTGCAAAAGATTAAAAATAAAAAGTATTACACTAGACACTTGTCTTCACCAAGTGATGTAAGAGACTTAGGCAAACATAGCCTTTGATTGTCAAGAACTCTTACGATCAATCTTGCATCTCGAGACGACTCACACACTCTATGATGGACAATGGATGATGGTGGTGGATGATGGTGTTATGGTGGTGGTGGGTGGTGGGTGAAGTGTGAGAGAGGTGGTGTGCCAAGGGTGAGTTGAAATGGTTCCAAGCACTCCTATTTATAGGCTGAACAGAAGCCTGGGCACGGCCCCGTGCCCGTCTGACACTCTCTCTCTTCATTAATTGTAATTCACAATTACAATAAATGCGCCTGCAACACTCTGACCACGCCCCCATGTCCGCTGGGCACGGCCCCGTGGTGGGCAATAGAAGCTTCTATAGGTTTGTCTTTTCTGCTGCTTCTTGGGCACGGCCCCGTGCTCGATGAGCACGGGGCGTGTTCAGTCTTCTGCCTTCTTTGTTTTGCTTGGGAGGATGCTGTCGAGGGGCCGGGCAATCCACTTTTGTCCCTTTTCTTGTATTTATGTTAGATTTTGCTGTCTTTTTGCTTCTTTTGTTAATTTGAGCTCATTTAATCCTGAAAATACAAAAGGAAGACAAAAGCACACTTTTTCCAACATTAGTAATAAAAAAGGGTTAGTTTTATGCCACAATTGATGTAATTTATATGTTGCATTTTGCGCGTATCAAATACCCCCACACTTGAATCTTTGTTTGTCCTCAAGCAAAACTCTTTATAATGTGGCTTTATTCACTCCCAAATGGAATGGGTAGAAGAGAAGGTTTTTGGGCTTGTTATAGAGTGTCGGGATTTTCCAAGATTGTTTAGGTTTTATTTTTATTTATTTACAATCTTATTCGTCATGATTTATTAAAAACATTTCATAAGATAAATTATTTATTAAGGCATAACATACCTTTTTAAAATTCCATTTATATACAAGTTCACATACCTCACGGGGGAAATCACTCACACTCGGCCGAAGGTGTATTTTTAGTGAATCACTCGAGAGCGGCGTGGAACTTATTTCTACCATAAGCTTGCCAAGAAATCAATCCTCCTCATTTTTAACTTTATACCTTTGTAAATATCAAGAGGACTTTTTGGGTGAAGGGTTAGGCTTGGGTTAAAGGTGAGTGGTTGGGTCAGTGGTTAGTTGAAAAGGGCGATTTTCTGGGCAATTTTCAGGGCCCGTGTCCAGTTACCTGAACTGGGCAATTTTCTGCAGGATGTTCAGCACGGGGCCGTGTTGGCTGGACACGGCCCGTGCTGATCTTAATGTAATGAAGAAATTGTTGTCGGATGGCCCCGTTTTTGTGCATGGGCCATGTTTCTCGTTTCCCTTGTTATCCTTCACGATCCCGAGTGTGGTTTATTTATTACAACACCATCCAAACCTTAAATCCATCATTTCATTAAAACCATAGAGAGATCTACATAATGTTCCTAGAAAAGTAAAAAAGAAATAAAAGAAAAAATCTTAACTAATTAGGTCAGGAGGTACACAAAGTTATCATAAAAAGTTCTACTTCTTGTTGAGAAAATTTCGGGAGGAGTTTCCCGATGTAGTAGGACTCTTGGCCGATTGTCTTCTTCCTAGATGTTGTTAAAGCCATTCTTCTATCTCCCTTGGGAGGAAGAAGGCGGCTTCATTTTCCTCGACATCTTGCGGAGGAGGGGGAACGACCACCGGGACTCCTTATATTATCCCTTGCGGAGGCTCCGGGTGTATGGCGTACCATTCGGCGGGTATGATGACGTCGGGGACCACGTTCCATGCCCTTTGGGTTATTATAGGTACCAAAGGAGGAGAGGCGAGAAGGTTTAACCTCTGGTGCAAGAGGTTTACTTCTCGGAGACACCCTTCCAGTCCCACCGTTAGATGGTTGATACGGTCGACCAATGCTTCTTCCACCCCCATCATTTCATCAATAGCTTCTCTTAGGCCGTAAACATAGTTTACAAGAGAGTTTTCCGCCGTTGATGATCTCCTCCCCTGTCGGTTATTTCTTGATGAAGACGTTCCGCTTGTTCTGCTTGCCATTTCTGGGAAATAGACCGAAGAGAGCTCAATTTTTACGAAACAATACCTCGGACACGGCCCCGTGCTCGCTGAGCACGGCCCCGTGTCCAGCTGTCTGCAGATTTTTAGATCAAGGAATCTTGGAGTTTTAAATTATTTTCATGGTTTTTATTCGAGTTTTAAGCACAGATAATTTAAAACAAAGTTACACAACTTACTGTGAATAAGATCCCTTGGATAATAACCTTACAAACTTCACACTAATGGTTGGAATCATGGAGTTTCCAAGCTTTAATGGAGGAAATGGTTGAAAAATTGAAAGAGAAAGCAATGAATAAAAGTGGAAAAGACAAGAGGGTTATTTGGAACCTTCTTTTAGAACTTACCTAGGATAGTATGAGTGAAGATTCCAGGAATCTCTGTCTTTTGAAGTGGTAAAAAATGAGCAGGAATCAGGCTGCATTTAAAGAAAACGACAACGCGTTGGACACGGCGCCGTGTGCAGGTAGGATCCTGACACATTTTGTCCGTATTCTGACAAAATCAGAAGAGAATCTTTTAGGTGGACACGGGGGCGTGCTGACCTGGACACGGCCCCGTGTCTGGAAGCTGTCTTATGGAGTTTCTCCATTTTCTAAGGAACTTATTTGTATCAGGTGGTTCCTTACTGGTTGGAACAACCCCAAAATGCCTAAGATACCTTAATTGCTCTAGACTAAGACGAGAACGCAAGAGGTTGTCGGTGAGGGTAATTCCTATGTTTATTTTAGGTGGACAAGTCCAACCCTTTTCCGGGCTCTCTTTAAAGAAGGTATATGCCGAATCGCTCAGGTCTATGTATGCATCGAACGAAGTCGATGGAGAGTCCTTCACGGCACAAGCGACACAGGGACGACTATCGTCCAAGTCTTTGCTAGAGTCGAAGGTATTATCGGAAACAACGAGGTTGTTTGAATGCGATCCCAACACTTCTTCTTGGTTATTGTCTTGAGATGAATTTAGGAAATCCATCCTAAGTTCTTTTAACCAATTTATCATCAGATCTTCTAGTTGAAATAGTTCATCAAGAAGCATTTCTCCTAAAATATCTGGTTGGGCGCTTTCGAGGGAGAGATAAGGATTATTTTTACTTTCGCCCCTCTTAAGGATACAGGGAAATGATGGGTCTATATAGTGGGGCTTATAGTATAGAAAATAACATTCTAACTCATTATGTCCGCCTCCACATAATTGACACCATGTACCATAAGAGTGCCGAAAGTAAAAAAAATCGTCGTCACTCATGTTTGTGTCAGAATTTACCAACCATCGGGATCTTACGGTTCTGTTTTCAGCAACTGAATCTTGGGCACGGGGGCGTGTTGAATGGACACGGCCCCGTGTTCAGCTTACTGTCTGACTTAAAACAGGATTGCCAGTTCCAAAGATTGAGCACGGGGCGTGTTCAGCGGGCACGACCCGTGCTGAGCTCTGCAGAAGCTGAAAAATTAAGAAAATCCTAAAAAAATAAAAAAAATGATTAGGCCGTTGATTCCTAACTTTCTTAAAATCCTTGTGTCCCCGGCAACGGCGCCAAAAACTTGATGCGTGCTACTGTGTATATGTTTTAGGTATATATTTAAGCCCTTTTTACACTTTTTAGCCAAGTTTTAAATTTATAAAACACGATATTTACTAACACTACACACACATATGGGCAAGTGCACCCATCGTGGACGTAGTATAGTGTTGGTAAGATACCGAGGTCGTCCAAGGACACAAGAGCTTCTAATACCGGTTTATCCTCAACGTCTAATCAAATCAAAATGTTAGAAAAGATTTTTAATACTAAGAAAATAAAACTAACTAAATGCTGAAAAATAAAAATAAAAATTAAAACAGATAGACAAGATGAATCACTTGGATCCGACTCGTGTATAGTGTAACCTTTGATTATTTTTGCACTTTTGCACTTGTTTACGAGATTATCTTACCTATTGTAGTAGGCCCCTCTTTTGAAGGTGACGTTACCCTCAACCCAGTAGTTTGAGTCAGCAAGGATACAATCCTAAAGGGTCGGATTATTAGAAGATAATTAATTAAGTTATTAATGCAAATTATGGTAGGCCCCTCTTTTGACGGTGACGTTACCCTCGACTAAGTAGTCTGAGTCAGCAATGATACAGTCCTAAATAGCCGGGTTATAGTATTAATAGTAGTTTAACTTATGAGGGGGTCAAAGAGTTTGGATCCCCGCCATCCAATACCTTTGGGTATTGAAGGAGACCCTACTAAATTTGACCCAGGTCCCTTGCAGGACCTCTAAACGCTGAACAAGGGAAAGACTCTTACTAAACCGTTCCCTTAACCCCCGACCAGGTAGCCAACATACCTCCATATAGACCGTGGAGATATGAATGGTGAAAATCTTTTATTTTATATAGACAGTAAAATAATGTCAAGACACCACGGACAAACGATAAGGAAGAATCACCTTCAACATAAGAAACTAGTTATTAAAGTCGTTAATACAAAACCAAATAAAAAGTGCAAAAGATTAAAAATAAAAAGTATTACACTAGACACTTGTCTTCACCAAGTGATGTAAGAGACTTAGGCAAACATGGCCTTTGATTGTCAAGAACTCTTACGATCAATCTTGGATCCCGAGACGACTCACACACTCTATGATGGACAATCGATGATGGTGGTGGATGATGGTGTTATGGTGGTGGTGGGTGGTGGGTGAAGTGTGAGAGAGGTGGTGTGCCAAGGGATGAGTTGAAATGCTTCCAAGCACTCCTATTTATAGGCTGAACAGAAGCCTGGGCACGGCCCCGTGCCCGTCTGACAGTCCCTCTCTTCATTAATTGTAATTCGCAATTACAATAAATGCGCCTGCAGCACTCTGACCACACCCCCGTGTCCGCTGGGCACGACCCCGTGGTGGGCAATAGAAGCTTCTATAGGTTTGTCTTTTCTGCTGCTTCTTGGGCACGGGGCGTGTTCAGTCTTCTGCCTTCTTTGTTTTGCTTGGGAGGATGCTGTCGAGGGGCCGGGCAATCCACTTTTGTCCCTTTTCTTGTATTTATGTTAGATTTTGTTGTCTTTTTGCTTCTTTTGTTAATTTGAGCTCATTTAATCTTGAAAATACAAAAGAAAGACAAAAGCACACTTTTTTCAACATTAGTACTAAAAAAGGGTTAGTTTTATGCCACAATTGATGTAATTTATATGTTGCATTTTGCGCGTATCAAGAGGCTTTCGCCACCCGCGACGGGCAACGCCCATGGTGTCGCGCCCCGCGAGGCACTCTCGCTACCCGCGAGGCTTATGCCTCAATCTGTCGCGACCCGCGGGAGGCTTCGAAACTCGCAAAAACTGTTTAATTTATTTGCTTTGACATACGGACTCACTTAGATATGTTATAAAATCTATATAACTAACGCGTTTCATGGTTTATGAAAATGTAGGTATACCTTGAAGTATCGGATGACGATCAAGCTCAACAAAAACCGAACACGAATAAAGATTCAAGCTTCCGCATTTTTTTTGCTTAGCCGTTTACGAAACTAAACTACTATATCATGTTTAGAAGTTCTACTATTTATAATAAATTTATGAAATCCGAAAATAAACACTGACGCGTATAGGAATTTATTTATATAAATGCATAATTTGTTATAAAATTTCATTTCTTTAAGTAACGGTCTTATAGTTTTATACATAGAGAAAACCCGTAGGTAATCACTTTATATTTCTTGGGATTTTATCTTGTCACCAGATTTACATACTTGTCATACAATGGGAACCAGAGATCAGAACCGATCATTTTCAGTGCTATAATGATTAAGGTACACACCAAAGTTGAATAAAACATGTCTTACAGTTGGTATGCCTACCCCTACACGCTATTCCGCATGGCCATAATAGTTAATGAGCCGGGACACCCAGACACGGTACCAATAACCCCCAATTGTTTCAGTTATCAAGTAAAACGGATTAAACCGAGTTCTTACATTTATGAGCAGTCATAGTCGACTCATTTATAAGTTAAGAGTATTTACCTTTTGCTAGCTTCCAATAAATATGATTATAATTTAGCAAAAGCCGCAAGTAGAAGTATTATTGACCCAAGTCTGATTATCTGGGGGTTCTATAGTCTGGAATGAACAGAATTATTATCTGTTAGAATGTATACGGGTCAAAGGTTAGTCCATTTAGATATGACCCGTTACTTAATAATAGATTCGCTAGATTAATTGTAAATCATATAGAATGTTGTTTATACCTATCCGAGTGCAATGACTCATTGGATAAAGGTTATCTAACCAAGCATTCTGATTTGGAGTGGTTTTGAAATATCTAGACCCATTACGCCTAAATTATACAAACTAGGTTCGTATAACTAGTTATGCGTGTATAAGTGGGTTCGGAAGGTTAGATAGGTCTTCTGACAAGTCTAAAGTGTCAAAACACATTTTACGACATTTATACATTCTGTTTTAAAGTCAGAATGTTAGCTATTTGGTTTAAAAACCGTTTCTTTAGCTTTTAGGATGAAAAAGGCATAGTCGTCCATTTAAAATATAAGATCTAGACTTGTCGTATAACCTATCAAACAATATGACCAAGAGGTATAACTTCTAAGGGTTATACCTTATACTAACATGGTCATAATATCAGTTCTAAACAAGTCCTAATGTTGACCAAACGGGTCAGAATCGAAAATCAAAGAAAAAGTCAACTGCTTGACTTTCGACACAGAATTAAGCTCTAAACAAGAAATGACAAGTTGGACATGTTTAGACATGTCCTAATATGTTTTATAAACTGTTATGATGTCAAAACTTAAGGTTTTAATAGTTAAAAACTTAATTAGCGCAATTCGCAAAGTTTCGTTTTTTGACATTTTATTTAATATAAATGCGACTCGTCATTTCGCTTACTTAACGTGATGTTTAGAAGGTATGATCCCAGGGGATTATAACCTTCATTATTACGACCACGTAGCCATGTTCGAATCGAACATTGGCTTGACCATAATGGTCATAACCGAAAGCCAAACAGAAAGTCAAACTGTTTGACTTTTGGCTAATAACTGCCTAGAATGAAAAACAACTATGAAAGAACACTTACTTGTGTTCTAGGAGAATATTAACTTCGGTAGGAGGCTTCCCTTAGATCAGGAAACACTCCAAGAATGATAGAGAGAAGATTGAGTGAATGAGCAAAGAAAAATGCAAACTTTAATTGCCATTTATAGTTGAGGAAAGGTTGTAGGATTATGCCATGTGTTAGGGATGGTTCTAAGATCATCACATGTGTCTTAAGAGGTGTTACAACCAGAGAAAATGGTGGCAAAACGAGCTAGGTGTCAAGTTGTAAAGTTATGCTTGGAGACCAAGCTTAAAACTGCCAGCATGGTCCGTTACGGTCCGTAACGGTTAATTGCTTACGGCCGTAAGGACCTTAGCGCACCAGTCTTCTTTGCAGCTTTCGGTCCGTAAGCACCAAGGACTTACGATCCGTATGAGGTTGCCAAGAGAGTTATTTTGAGACTTTTACATCTTTAATCCCTGGACTTCGATTCTCTTTGCCATTTGGCACTTTTATTCCATCTCCTTCCTCATAGTTGAGATTAGTCGGAGATCCCGGACGCGTTTTAGTTAACACACAATAATAGTTTCTCTCCTTCCCAGAACCGGGATCAGTCGAAGATGCGAAATACATTTCAATGAACATATAATGTAGGTCCTTTTTCCTTCCACATAGCCGGGATTAATTGGAGGTTTCTCCCTCCACGTAGTCAGGATTAGTTGGAGAATTGGACACGTGTTGTCATAAAATTGGATGAAATTTTCGGGGTGTTACATTAGGGGCTGTGGTAGTGAATTTAGTTATGTGATATAATGAAAATAGTAAAGGATCAGCTTCTTTATAGAAATTTCAACAGCTTAACGATTGTAAGTCAGAACATTTTTATTACATGCCTTAAACAAACAATTATAGCTTTAAAAACACGGGTTTTTTTCTCACCAAACTAGTGTTGATGGAAAAAGTATTTACTAAAATAGTATTCCCTAAAAAATATTTATCAAAAGGGGTAGGCTAAATATACCCCCCTCTTATTACTTTTTATACCCCCTTTCTATAAAATCACATTAAAACTTTTAATATTTACCCCCTATACAAATTATCATTTAAAAAATTATTCTTTTTGTTACAAAACAAATTCAAAAGTGTAAAAAAAATTACTAACGTTTTTTTAAATATTTATTTTTTAATTTTTATTTAAATCATATTTTTAAAGTTTTCATATATTGTTTCTAAAGACACTTTCTTAAATAGTATTTTGATTATGTTTTTTTTTGAACATCTTTATAAATAAATAATAACATTTTTTTCTTATAAAAATAATAAAAAATGTTTTGAACTTTCTTTTTGAAAAAAAGTCTATATTATGTTTTTTCCTCGTCTAGTTTGTATTTTAAAGGTCTTACTTTTATAATTTTTAATACTTTAGACGTGTTTACAAAATAATTAACAATTTTTATTTATCAAAAAAGTAAAAAAAAAAATTTTAAAATAGCGTTTACAGCCCATCTATGTAAGTGAACAAATAAACAATAGATACTAAAATTATTTTATCCAACTATAAATTAACAATCTATATAAATTCAAATTTAATTAGTGTAAAGAATATATATTATAAACCTGTTAAAACCAGTTTAAGACTTAGATCGAAGTGAACACTTTTCTAAAGCAAAACAAATGGATAGGGTTGATTCACAAATATTTTTCTCTTCTTCATTTAAAAAATATATCAAACTGGTTGATTTCAAAAATATATATGGATTTTTTTTTTGTAATCAAAAGTAGGTCATTCGAAACCAAAAATCACGTAAAAGCATAAACATAATTACGAATAATAATTGGTTTTCGACTACGCATCAGATACCCACTTCAGGTCGTTCCAAAATAAAAAAAACATTTTAAAATATTAAAAAATAATAAATATAAGACATTAAACTAGACGAGGAAAAAATATAATGTAGACTTTTTTCAAAAATAAAATTCAAACTTTTTTTATTATTGTTTTTATATGAAAAACGTTATTAGTAATTTGTAAAGATGTTTAATAAAAGAAAACATAATTAAAATACTATTTGAGAAAGTGTAAAAAAATATCTGAAAACCTTTTTAAAAATATGGTTCTTTAAATAAACATAAAAATATTTTTTTTAAAAACGTCTATAATATATTTTTACACTTTTGAATTTTTTTTGTAACAAAAAAGAACACTTTAAAAATATGACTTTTTAGGGGGTAAATATGATAAGTTTAAATGTGATTTTATGGAAAGGGGGTATAAAAAGTAACAAGTGGGGGTACGTTTAGTAGCCCCCTTATCAAAATAGTATTTTCTACCACTTTTCTCCTACTTTGCTAGTTTCTCACTCCTAATCATATTGGATACTTCATTTAATAATAATTGACTTAATCATTTTTGAATTGTTTTTTTTACTATAAAAAATTGTTAACCTTAAAAGACTTCGTGATCTCACAACGGTAAAAAAAAATATATATATAATAACTTTCCCTAGAAATACTAATATGGTATTATCCATGTTATATTTTTCTGCATCCATATAAACTAATTAAAAATATACAAAAATTTTAATGTTGCGATATAAATTTTATCGAAAATGGATACCGTACCATTGCCGTATTAAATTAAAGCGAAACCAACAATATAGTAAATTTTTAAGTATATATAATGACTTAATTTTCTGATAACTTGCGTTCTATGTTTCTTTTTCGATATCGCAATATAAATTTTAGTGAAAACGGATATTGTACCGCGATCGTACTAAAGCGAACCGAGACTGACCGAACAGCATATATATCGATACCGGTATGTATTTTTACTGTTTTTGCT
Organism: Helianthus annuus; assembly: GCF_002127325.2. Classification (NCBI taxonomy): domain Eukaryota; kingdom Viridiplantae; phylum Streptophyta; class Magnoliopsida; order Asterales; family Asteraceae; genus Helianthus; species Helianthus annuus. The sequence goes on from NC_035445.2 coordinate 137,594,366, forward strand.
TTTGATTAACTGACACCGTATCGTTACCGTACCGAACAACATTGGTACTGATATTCACTTTTATGGTTTTCGGTTCCGATATTTTTTCATTTATAGAAATTTGTTTGTGACGATAAATGATCCATCGATACCGTTTGAACATCGTCAGAGTCTATAGCGCTGTTCGTTTTTATCGTTTTTGGCCAATGTAAAACATGTGTTGATTTCCATACCGAATGCATGTTTAGTACTGATATTGTAACGAACCGAACCAATACACGATTACCAACAGTAACGCACTACCGCAATGCACGAGCAAAAACGCTATTAGTTTATATAGATGCATACATATAATTAAAAAAATTATTTTAGTGTTGCTCAATGCTTTTTTTTATTAAGCTTATATAGATGTATACATATAATTTAAATTTTTATCTTACTGTTGCTCAATGTTTTTTATATATAGTAAAAATATAAAATGGAAGATAACAAATTAAGCTGTTAGCATATTTGATAAAAGTTAATTCAAACTTAATATTAGTTGTGACATCACAAAGTTCTAGAAAGTATTTAAGGTTAACGTTTTATTTCTTTATATAGCCGTTCAAAAAAAAATTTGTTATATATAAAAAGTGATTAAGTCAATTGTATATATTAAAAATTATATTATATATATATATATATTAAAAATATAAGTCAATAAATAGTGTTTTAAATATTATAATAATATATATAGTTTTTTTAATACTTTTATTATTTTCTTTATTTTTTAAATAGAAGTCAATAAATAGTGTTTTAAATATTATAATAATATATATAGTTTTTAATACTTTTATTATCTTCTTTACTTTTTAAGTTGGACAAGCTTGTGTCAATCTGTACTGGTATCAAAAATACCGGTACGGTTATCGGTACATGAAGGTAAAAACTGACACCAGTCTGGTACAGAAAACACCAAAAGTCGGTATCGAATTGATTATGAAAATCTTTTAGTTCGGAAAATTCGGTATTGCTATCCGGTACCATTTGCCCATCCCTGATCATTATGAATGAAAAGCACAAAGTGATAATACGTGGTTTGTTTAACAAATACTTTACCACATAGCTATAAGATAAAAAGAAAAACGTTATCCAATGAAATTAGGAGTGAGAAAGTATTAAAGATGGATAAAACATCATTTTGATAAATATTTTTAGACCAACATTGTTTTGGTAATTTTCTTTTCACCAACACCATTTAAAAAAAAACTCTTAAAATTATGTGAACCCAGAGCAACATTATATTATATATATAGGATCAGGATTTAGAGAAAACGGTGGAAAGTGTGAGATCGTCCGATCAAAACAATCTACGGACTAGATTGGCGCGGTGACGTTTTCATAAATAACATCAATTTTATTACGTGGACGCGCTTCATTAAGGGTAAAAAAGGTAAAACATCATTTCTCACATTAAACGCCGTTGAAATATAAAACGCCAAATAAATACAAAACGACAATTTTATCACTGCGTAGTTTTTTCTGTGTTTTTATTTAAGCTCTCAGGCTACAAAAACGCTACAAAATGTGAAACGCCATAATATATAACGCCAAGCCTTACATCCGGATAAATGTTAATTACATTTTTGTTATAAAAATAATATCCCGCCTAAACTACGCGACAAAAAATCCTATAAATAGAAACGTCTCACCACCTTCCGTTTATCACACCAAAAAAACACACAAAAAACACAGTGGTTCCTAAAAAAATACAACAAAATGTAAAACGCCAAAAATACAACGATGACAAACATCTTTTCTTTGATACTTAGTAATGTTCTGCATGAAGTTTCGCTGAATGATTTGTTAGGTGAGTGTAGTAAGATTTTGCTACAAGAGATGGACAAAATTCAAGAAAGAGGGACTAATAACACCCATATGTCATTTTGTCTTCTTTGTTCTTGAAGAAGGTTTGGATGATTAGAAGAGACATTTCCCAATGTAAATGCTACTTTAGCCTCGATGATTATAATGAAGACGACGTGCAGATAACATCCACCCACACGGGGTCGATCTATGTCTCCAATATCCACAAAGACACTTCAACACGTGAACAAAGAAAATAAACCACCCCAAACCCAAAACGCCATTTATTTGTGACAGTTCTTGTAGTTTCAAAAGAAGAAAGAGACTGATGACACTGAAGATTTAGATCATAAATTGCTTCTATTTGTTTTTTTAATTTTCTTTATCTGTTTTTTGTTATGTAATTTCAGCTAAAGAAACAACAAAGTACATTAATCCTATAATTAAAAATATAATAAAACACCAAACGAGCAAATGCTTGTAAAACGCCATCATGCCATAAAACGCCCAAAAAACTACCAAACTACAATAAAATTACTTTGAACAAGTACAATTATAATATATCTAAAAAAGCTTAAAACAATGTGCAAAGAAAATAAAATAAAAAAGTGCCATCGTTATCTAAACGTCATTGGAAAACAAAACGCCAAAATTACAGCCGTCAAGATTAGACGTGTTACACCATAAAAACAGATGAATCTGAAAACAAAACACGGTAACTGCAAAAACAGTAAAATGAAACGACGGAAACATAATTACTAACATTTATTATATTGAAAGCCAAATACTTGGGGAATTGAATTTATTTATCTTTTTCAAAACGCCATAATTACCTGTCATGCGCGGGAAAAAAAATCAATATAAAAGAAGACCATGAGAACACAAGCTCAAACACGCCAAAAACATTGACTAAAAATGCCACATATTGTCCAAAACGCCAAAAACTTCAAAAATGGCTAAGGTTATTTTTTTTTTGAATGGCCAACGAATCTTCCAACTGGGGAAAACCCTCACCTAAGGCAGAAGCCCGTGAACACTCGCCCAAAGGCACGACAATGCGGTGAGGTAAAACCCATTCAGTTCAAGGATCGAACTAGCGATCGCCGCCTACTCGCCTAGTCTCCCATCATCACCAGGTGCCGCTGAAAACTAATGGGGAGAAGCAGGAATTGAACTTGGGTCTCTTAGAAACCTAAATCTTTTCCATACCACTCCACCACAAGCTCATTGGCTAAGGTTATTGCATGGTAGTTTGAAAGGAAAGAGAAATGATTCATCATAGAGTTCTCTTATAGGAGAATGGTGAAGGTAAGGACAATCAAAGCCATGCTTGGTATGAATGAAGGGGTTTAGAGGGATATGCTGGCCCTTGGGGTTCCAATGGCAAACGATTGTGAAAGAACCCGAACTGTAATAAAAAGATTAAAGAGAAAATTTCGTGCAGAAGATGATGATGATGATATTGACGATACTCCTCTACCAACACTTAGCAGTTGGGTGATGCATGAAGAAGCAGGAACGGTTGAAGTGAGTTATCAACACGGGGTGCAATATTCATTGCCAATGGAGGAAATGTTGAAGACAGGAAGGTTATCTCTCATTGAACAACTATGTGATTTAGCACCTTCGAACGATCCAAAATCCAGGGATGCAATGATATTCAAGAATAGGCTGCAGCAAAGAAGAGACGAGCTAATGGCGTTATACGCCAAACTAAAATTTGATGATGAATCTGAAGAAAGTGATGAACAAAGCGATGGGTACATCTCTGATGTAATCCCATCCACGGAAGACTATTAGTTTATTTTGATTTCGTATTATTGTAATTTTATAAAATATTAATCTATTGTAATCAATTATTAACAAAAAGACTCAGAACGCCAAAAAAATGACTTGGAAAACGCCATAACGCCAAAAAAATTAACTCTGTGACACAAAAAAATTAATTCAACGAGAAGAAATCTGGGAAAAACAGTAAAACGTAAAGTAATTAATAATTCTAGTTAACGCCAAAATTATCTTGCACGCCAAAAATGAAGCAGCATGTTACACGCGAAAATCGGGAAAGGAGAAGAATATTGAAAAGACAAAAAAACCCCTCGGACCCTGATCATGTCCTGCGCCACGTGTTGGTCTAGGATGCGTTCTCACTGTTCTCACACTTTTTGACGTTTTCTCTTGATCCCGTTTCTATATATATATATATATATATATATATATATATATATATATATTGTTAACGAGCGATAATGAATAGTAATTTTATAATAATATATAACTTTTTATTATTTTATTATTTAATATATTATAATAGTTTATTATTATATTTACTTTTAATAACATATTTTTTATTTTTTCCTTTTTTAAAATATTATATATTTTCTTTACCATTTTTTAATAATTGTTTTTCTTTTTTTAAACATATACTAATTTATCAATTTATCTGATACTTCTTTAATAATTTACGTTATAATTTTTTTCTAAAAACTTAAGTATGTAGTCGTGCTTAATTTTTTCCCTGACATTCTATTTTAAATTTTGTTAAAAACGAAATTGTACTCAAAATAATGTATTTATTTGGTATCATAAAACGGTAGGATGATAATCTAAATCGTTCTAATGATTTGACTTTCTAAACAACATGCTTTATTTTCAAATCACGATTATTTTACATTATTATTTACTCGGTTTCACCGCAACACGCAACTTAAAAAAAACTAGTTGCAACTAATTTAAGATTTTAAGTACTTCAATATAATATATAATTTGAAAATTTTTATGTCAATCTTCCCTACTTTACAGAAACTGAATGCTCCACGCATGTTACAAGTTACAACATATAAATTAGTGAAAAACTAAATTATATTATATTATATTATCATTATTTATTTATATACTACAGTCTACAATTGTGAACTTGATCTGATTGGTCAGAGATGAGGTTGTTTTTTGTTTTTTTCTTTCCTTCGTTATGCTTTGAAACTGTTTTCCTGCATTATTATCAAAGGCGAGCTGTAACTCGATGGTTTGCTCTTTCTTGCATGAATCTTCCCCTCGGTTGTTCTTTTTTTTGCACAATTAACCCACCCAACATTTAGAAATAGAAAAACGTATAAAATATTTAAAATACATTAAATTAAAAATCTAATAATAAGTCATCTTAAATTACAATTACACTAAGCGTTCATTAACCTTTTTATAAAAATCTGAATACACGTTTGTGTTTAATTTTTTTCTTTTTGTATCATAGGCTATACAAGTGGTGGTACCCTAACAAATAAAACCGATTCCGACCGAACAACATTGGTACCAGAACCGGTACTGATATTTGTTTTTATGGTTTTCGATCGATGTAAAACACGTGTCAATATATTTTTGGGCATATCACGGTTTTTTTATCTTTATGTTTTGGTTACTATAACGAGTGCTGATGCTCTAACGAATCGCACTCACACCTAACGAATTTCACCCACGTAGCGTGACGGAATCCCACTTTAGTAGATGTACGTGTCATCTCGAATTTCTTTCTTTTTTTATTTTAATTTTTTATCTTTACGTAGTTTGAATAAGTTTTTATGGTTACTAGTCAATTTTCAAAACCAGTTTTGGTTCTAAGTAAACTAAGAGATGTAAATAGTAATTATGTTAAAAACCCAATACGTGTTTGCCAACTCATCACAAACAACAAGAAACATATCATATCCGCTTATTCAACTAGCATATTCTCATAAATACTATTCACATTCACTAGCTTAACTAGCGGATCACCTAGAATAAAAAAAAGTTCAAAAACTGAATAGAAGTCATAAAAACTTGCTCAAACCACCTAAAGAAAAATAAAATGGTGTGATATGATCGAAAATCTGTAAAGTTTGGCAGACATTATCACAAACAAATTCACAATTTTGAATTTTCTGAAAGTACACTTAAATCCAATATTATGTACGTAAGACCACATGTCATATATTGCTTATGTCACCTAACACTACGTCATCTTTATCGGTAATCATCATCAACACAATCACATTCACATGACATGACCAAACCAAAATTCGATACTTCAATGGTTATATAAACTGTTCCATTCTCATTTGCACCTCACATCACATCTCTCTTCAACAATGGCTACTAACTCTAAAACATTACTAGTTAGCGACCTTGTATCCTCCGAAAAAATCGACCATGTCCCTTCGAACTACATCCGCCCCATCTCCGAACGTCCCAATCTTCAAGACGTTTACGATGATCCCATCCCACTCATCGATCTAAACGATCTATGTGGCCCAAATCGCTCTCATGTCGTTGATCAAATTGGTTTAGCATGCCGAAAATATGGCTTCTTTCAGGTTGTTAATGTTAATTGTATATATTGTATGTAGTTTGGTTTATTACTTTACGCCCCACTAGCCTCGTATAGGCTAATACGAGGCTTCTTTCCTATATGTATTGAGAGTTCCCCTCGTTATTTTCATTTTTTTTATAATTACGTGCTTTTCTAATTTTGTTCCTGTTTGTAGGCGGGGAATGAGAAATTTGCGAAACTAGACATTCCACTAGTTGAAATAGCGAAGTCTAGAAAAAAAATAAAAATAAAAAAATAACTGCTGCTTAGACTAGCGGAATCTGATTAATTATATTAAAAAAACTAAATTTTCTAGTAGAGACTTAAAGTCGCAAAGTTAGTTCTTTTATTATCCGTTATTTCAAGTCACAGTGTCATTTTTTATATTATTTTTTGTCAGCTTTTTCCTAGACTCGGCTATTTTTTAACATGCAAAGTGCCTAGTTTCACAAAATTCTCATTCCCCACAAACACTCAGATAAAATTAGCAAACCACCTACTAATGGTAAAAGTTCTACTCATTTACATGCTTTTTTTCGTGTTTGTTTCTTGTGTTCATCGACATATTTTTCACATTCTCATTTCACAGGTGAAAAACCATGGGGTACCCGAATCAACCATAGCCAACATGATGCAAATCGCGCGCGAATTCTTCAAGCTACCCGAACAAGAACGACTCAAGACGTACTCAGACGACCCAAAGCAAACCACAAGACTCTCCACCAGCTTCAACATACGCACCGAAAAAGTCGCTAACTGGAGAGACTTCTTAAGACTCCATTGCTACCCAATTCAAGACTACATCAACGAATGGCCTACCAACCCAGCCCACTTTCGGGCCCATGTCGCGGAATATTCCCACAGTACAAGAGACCTCGCCCTCCGATTGGTCGATGCCATTTCGGAGAGCTTAGGACTCGAAAAAGACTACATTAACAAACAATTAGGAAAACATGGACAACATATGGCTTTGAATTACTACCCACCCTGCCCGCAGCCCGATTTGACTTACGGGCTGCCCGGGCACACGGATGGTAATCTCATCACCATACTTCTTCAGGATGAGGTCCCTGGGCTCCAGGTCATGCGGGACGGGCATTGGGTTGCGGTCCGTCCGGTTCCAAACACATTTATTATTAATATTGGTGATCAAATGCAGGTGATTAGTAATGATAAGTACAAGAGTGTTTTGCACCGGGCTGTGGTGAACTGCGATAGAGAACGGTTGTCTATACCGACGTTCTATTGTCCGTCTCCTGATGCGATAATTGGGCCCGCTCCGAAACTGGTTACCCTTGATGACCCTGCTGTGTACAGAGAGTTTACATATGGGGAATATTATGATAAGTTTTGGAACAAAGGGCTTGCTAGTGTGAGCTGCTTGGATATGTTCATGGCTACATCATCTGTTTAATGGGTTTGATTTTATGGGATAGTTTGTTATCGTTTTTTATTTTTTATTTAGACGCAGAGCGAAAGCACAAAAAATAACGCATAATGAATAAAAAGATATATTTGTTATCTTTTTTTCGTTATTACAAATAAAGTAGTATATTGTTGAATAAATAAAATGCACCTTTTACCGTGAATTCTAAATTGGGTAAAAGAACATTTATTGATGAAATCGATGCATTAATGATGGAATTCGGGTCTGATAGTTAGGTGCTTAAGGCGGTTGCCACAATCTGGCTCACCGAGACCTTTCCGTTAACTAATTTTGGGCCTGTAACTCCACTCCTAGCCTAAGTTATGCTCCTTTTCTTATGTTTGGGCCTTTTTCCTCTACCTAACTGGTCCAAGTACAGTCAGCTAACTTTTACATCAAATCCATATCAGATTTCGAGCCACGGATCTTTTTGATTTTAGTTTCTGATTTTCTTTTTAGGGTACCCTATTTCATAAAAAAAAAAAACTTATTTTGAGGTATTTAAAAGTCTGCAGAACTTTTAGTGAAATAATAAAAGAGAACAAAAATAATAAAAAGTAAAAGAAAAAACACAAGGAAAGACATAAAAAAAAAAAAAAAAACAAAAAGAAAAACAAAATCAAAAAGAAAATCTCAATCATTCAATATTGGAGGTAATACCCAAATAGCAAGCAAGGTAAAAAAGAAGATGTAAAAACTGAGCTTCCAGGGATCGAACATGGGCGGCGGGGGTTACATGGTGCGGCAACTACCAAATGTAATATCCCTCAATACTGACATAAAGTCCATACATAAAATAATGAGGTTAACGGTGTAGACAAAACTTGCAATTGTTATATATTTTATAATGATGGGAAAAAATAGATTTATATTTATTTTCAGTATCATCATATGTAATTTTTTGCATAAATAGGTGGTCTGAGCAAGAAAAGAGTGCCATTAGGTGGTCAAAATTTTTGTTTTCAGATTTAAGTAAGTTGCTGTTTCATACAGCGACTTTCAATGAGATTTCTGCAAAAAATCATGCCAAACTGCAAAAGCTGCAAAACATGTTAGAAGGTTGCTGTTTGATACAGCGACCTTGTGAAAGTCGCTGTATGATATAACTATCTTCCTGAAAGTCGCTGAATCAAATAACAATCTTTCAGAAGGTCGCTGATTCATAAATCTTTCTTGCTGAAGGTCGCCGATTGATATAACTTTCTTGTTAAAAGTCGCTGATTGATATAACTTTCTTTCTGAAAGTCGCTGATTGATATAACTTTCTTGTTAATCGTCGCCAATTCATATAACTTTCTTGTTAATGGTCGCTGATTCATGTAACTTTCTTGCTGAAGGTCGCAAATTCATATAACTTTCTTGTTAATGGTCGCTGATTCATGTAACTTTCTTGCTCAAAGCCGCCAATTCATATAACTTTCTTGTTAAATGGTGCAGCAGGCAGTGGTCACATGTGACTTTTAATTTCAAATTGGTGCTACGATTACATGCAAGCCTGAGACTTTGCAGGAGTCACTGTTTTCCCTTGTCTTTTTGCAGACATGTGATTTGAATTTTTGGCCATTGTTCAAGCCTGCATGCAATATACAGTACCCCTGCATGCATTCTTATGACATGAAATGACTAAAGAATGCAAAGTTTAATTTCATTGTGTAAGGATTCCACTGTATTGTAAGAAATCTACTGTTGTTCAGTATGGATTCGAAAATTGATACACAGAAACAAGTCTTTAAAGTTGAACATAAAGCAAAGCACTCGAGATACCACATTTCGTTTCAAACACCTATCAAATGAAGCTTCAAACCTTGCTTTACCGATAAATTTTCTGTGAACTTTGATCTGCTGAAGATGAGTTTTGAATGTCATCCTGGTCCTCTTAATGCATCGGTGTTGTTTTTGAACAAGGATCACCGGGCGTTTGAGGTATTCAAAAATCCAAATATCTATAGTAACCCATTAAATATTAAACGATCAGATCGATCGTTCTGGGTGCATATGAAAAAAAAAATCCGGTTGGTCCAAGGGTAGAAGGTTTAACACGTGCAACAGGATTCATTGGGATACTGGAAATTGGGTACCGGTATGTAGACCACGCCTTAATAACTGCGTTGGTTGAGAGGTGGAGGCCAGAAACTCACACGTTTCACCTTCCTTTTGGCGAAACCACTGTGACATTACAGGATGTCAACGTGCTGTGGTGGCTACCAATAGATGGGTTGCCTATATTTGGGGCTGACACTGGTATGACAATGTATACTGTAATAACCAAGTGTCAAGAGGTGTTGGGGTTTACCCCTGTTGAAGATGATGTGAAGGGCAAAAGGGTTAAGTCGACGCGAGTTTTACAAGCAATAAAGTTGAATTTTTATGAAAACCAAGCATCAGATGAAGACTGCCTTTTTCGTGCATGTCAAATAATATTTTGTTTGATAGGATGCACAGTCTTACCTGACAATGCAAACCACCTGATTGATATAAAATTTTTAGAGTTTCTTGTAGACTTGCCCGCATGTTCGGGATATAGTTGGGGCAGTGCTGTGTTATCTCACCTTTACAGAAACCTTTGTAACGCTGCAGCACCTAATGCTATAGCCATTACTGGCCTAGTTGCGCTTCTACAAGTGTGGGTTTGGGAGAGGTTTCGTTGTTTTGCTCCTGCTATTGCCGAGTTCCACTACAATGCCCCGTTAGCTGCTCGGTAGTCTGAATTGGAAATAATTAAATTTATTTTTTTGGTATGTATATAAGACTATGTCAATTTATTATTTATTTTTGTAGGTGGAAGGGAAGCTTAACCTGTACAGAGGTTCCCACACATTGCCTGAGAACATATAGATCTCAGCTGCAATTTATGACGGAGGCAACGGTATGGTTGTTAGTTGTTGTTGACATATAAAATTTAAGTTTGTTTGAACACGTTTCTAAAGATTGATTTTTTGTTGTTTCAGTTTAATTGGAGACCATACGACGACATTGTGGGTAAACTCCCCGATATATGTCGGAGTGGTGTGGGAATTTGGCGGAGTTGTTACCCTCTGCTATACTACTCGATTGTGGAGCGTCACTATCCTCAACGAGTGATGAGACAGTTTGGGATGTTCCAGTATATACCTAACCCAATTGCCATAGATAATTCTGAGCATGCCAGGCTTCATTCCATGAACCGGAGCGGGAAAACCGGGTGGAACTGGTTAACTCGTCACGAAACGTATGTTCGTGGGTGGGAGGCACGTCATCAAAACTTGGTCACCGGGGAACTCATCACATCTGTTTCCATTGCCAATGATTACATGCCGTGGTACATGCAACATACCGTGTTATATTTGACGAACCCACAGTTGCCAGCTGGCCCTACGAGCGGTTTTCAAGACGAAGGAGCAAGGGTCCAAATGATGGTATATACAAGTTTAAAATTATTGAAAGTTACCTTTATTATTGTTAGTATAAAAATTAATTATTATTTTTTTTGCAGTCGGAGACGATGGGTCTAATTCACCGATCTCAAGATCTGGGCGTTATTCAGGGTGCGGCGTATCGGGCCCTTGAGATGTCTAATGTTCTAGAATACACACAATATCCGACTCATCTGACACAGGAGCCGGTGGAACTTGTTTCATATCCTCGTACACAGAGGTTAGGGAGGCCCCAACGTCGTGGTCGTGGTGGTAGAAACGTTCAAGAGACCGGGACATCAATAGGTGGTGGTGTGGAATATGGAGTTGGTAACGTCATGTGGTTGCTCACCCCTCCAACAGCAAATAGCGATAGCATGGGAACAAGGGAATCTAAGCATTTGCCATTTCCCGCATGAGCACCGACTGCGTCTGTATTCAACGGTGTACTCGTTTCCACCGTCATCATTGGTTTCTTCCCTTGAAACTACCGCGTAGCGACCTTCTATGACATCGTAGACGGACACTTCATGTTGCATGGCTACGGAATGCAACTTGTTAAACCTGGACCAAATTTGAGGGGGTAGAGGGGTATTGCAGCTTTGGGCCATCTGCGCGTGCCGAGCATACTCTGATACGTCCTTGGTGAACGTATAATGAATCAAGGATTTTACTGGCAGGAGTCTTGCTTCACGTAAGACATTATTCATAGACTCGGATATGTTCGTCGTAATGTTACCCCAACGACGGTTTCCGCGGTCATGAACAATAGTCCACTTGCTTTTGTCGATGTCGTTCAGGTAGTTCCAAGCACCCTGATTTAACATCTGCATTTCCCTCACAGCCCAAACATACTTTCTGCGTTGACTTGTGCTCCCGATCATCCAACACAGCTTCCTAAGAGATTTGGTCTTGAACCTACCACTAAAATTGCTTCTTACATGCCGAAGACAATAACGGTGGTAGGCATTTGGTTCCCTCCAATCCACAAGGTTCTCCATCGCATTAATTATCCTGGCATGACGGTCTGATAGAACACAAATTCTACTGTTACAGTCTCTGGTGACGCATTCCTTCAAATTTTGGAAGAACCAACACCAACTATGAACCGTCTCTTCGTCAACTAGAGCGTACGCCACTGGCATTATGTAGTTGTTGGCGTTTTTGGTTACCGCAACCAACAACTTACCACGATACCCTCCTTTCAAGTGTGTGCCGTCCACAGAGATGACAGGCTGGCAAAGATGAAACGCGCGAATAGAAGGACCAAATGCCCAAAAAACATATTTGAATGTTGGATGTCCTGGAGCCGAGTGCGGGTGATGAAACCATGAAACCACCGTACCAGGGTTTCGAGACTGAAGCCGTAACACATACTTTGGCAGCTCCTGAAAGTTGCTTTCCCAGGTTCCATATATCCTCTCAATTGCCTTTCTTCGTCCATGCCACGCCTTCGTATACGTAACATCGACAGACATCGCTTGCTTTATATGCGTCCTGATGTGTTTCACCTTCAACGCAATGTCTGTACGAATTTGTGGCAGGATGTGTGCAGCGATATCCTTAGATCTAAGGCACCTGTTGTTGTTGCGTACCGCCGTGGAATAACAACTATGGGCAGGCGCCCAGTTGGTAATTTGCCACAGGTGTTGGTGTTTCTGCTTTGATGCCGTTGCACGCCATTCACACAAACGAGCATGAGGGAAAGGGTTTTTAAAATTTTTGTTTCTGGTGTAGCATTTAACTTTGTATAAAGTTGGTTTGCTATCCGTCACAAAAATTTCCCTTCCACGGCGAATGTTCCATTCTCGGATAGCAAGGTCCACCTCCTGTTTTGATTTGAAATACATGCCGAGACGTATCTGTTTTACTTTTGGATTCCATACGTCCATTGGATTATCTTCATAATCCGGACACATGTAATCTCTAAGTTCCTCGTCCTCATTTGGGTCTTCATGTGTCCCTGGAATGATAGGCCTCGGCTGAGCCAGGGTCAACTGAGTGTGTTGGTTGACTGCAGCCTCGTCGTCAGAAGTGCCATCGTCGGATGGTGGTGCCTCTTCACTTTCAGAACTTTCTTCAGTGCTGCAACTTTCCGAATCATCAAAACCGTCATTATTGTTGTCACCGACCAGAAACTGGGAGGACAGACCTACTATGTTATCAACAGGAGGCATGAAGTGGTGTTCTTGAGTTGTTTGCCCGTATCCCTCGTCATCTTCATCAGAATCTTGGGTGTCAACAACATTACGTTGTGTAATGTCATGCAGAAGGTTTGTGAAACTCATGTGTTGGACAGGATTGACTGCCTCCCACTGAACATAGATCTCGGCAATGAAGTTGCTATCCGATACTTCTGCTAAATAGTTCATCGTTTCAACACATCATCGTTGAAAAGTTTTGTTGTTTGAGATATGCCCTGAAACGTGTACCCTAGTAACAATGAAAGGTGCACCGATTCTTACTGTAGTTGAACATCATTACAGATTGAATCCACGAATTGGTCATACGACGATTTATGTCGCATAAGGAAAGAGGTTGTTAGCATGGATTGGTCAAACTGAATAGCCCCGTTAACAAAGGAAAACACACCGCCCAAATATAGTCTTACGAGGTATGGCCGAAAAGAATCCATGAACTAAGAAAGTGTAAGAAAGTGAAATGTTAAGAAATGTTAAGGATGAGTGGGTTGTGTAAGCTGTATTTCGTTTAGTATCTATCTGTTTTAAGGAAAGTTAGTGTGGGTTGAGAACCTAATACAATTGGTATTTATAGTGTTGGAGTAACAAGATAGTTGGTGGAGCCCACCATCTTCTGGGTTAATATACATATAATAATTATTTTTTAATATTCTAAAAAGTAAAAATGTAAGTTCTCTTAAAACAACTTTAAATACATATACGGCACCGTTCATTTCAACTAGTCAGTTAATCGGATTTTATTATTCGTTTGAAGTGGTTCTATTTTTTTCGTTTGAACCATCATTGAAATTATGTTTATAACGGGTTCGCAACAACAAGGCATGTTACAACACAAAATTTAACAGGGTTATTTATTAGGTAATTCAACAACATTACAACATTACAATAGAATCTGTCAAACTCGCAAATTACATAAATGCAGTACTATTTTAATTACATGCAGCCGAGGCCACTTTGTTAAAAATAACAAAACCTAAAACTAGTGATACGGGCCCGCAAAAATTGGGTCTGTCGCATGATAGAAGATACATAGCATCCTTTCAAGTTGAGCTTCCTAACGCAACTCTTTTGCGAAAGGAAATGAGAGGTCTGAGGTTAAGGATGCTGATAATTCTGCAACCTCGGTGATGTTCGGCGAACAACATTACAATAGGATCTAAATCTCCTACCGAAAACGGGGGTGATGCCCCCACCAGAAGTTGCAGAATAATTTACGGGAGGAGGTGGTAGATGAGAACTGCCTCAGCGTCTGCTAAATCTTTCATAAGACTCAATATCAGTCGTAGATGCATCCAGAGCAGCAGATTTTATTATCCTCGTACACCTTACGGGAGGAGATGGTAGATGAGAATAATCTTTCTCCTCCACACAAGATCTTCCCACTTGGTATACGAAAAATAAAACTGAGAAAAACATTATGATGAATGAGGTCCCGAATGATCCAAGAGCATGATGATACATTAACCAAATTTTCGAATCGCCAGAAATATCAACCAACGAACATCTTTTATGAAGAACATCATATAGACACAATTGAAAATTCAACATTATATTTTTTTAACAAACACAGTATGTTGTTACATATGAATTGTTGTGCATCTGTAATGTAATATAGTTGGGTTATAAAACTGAACATTTCAAATTTCAGAACAATTATAAAATTCTCTCCCTGCAAAACGGTCAAACACCAACTTTCATTAACATTGTAGGATGAATCAGCAACCTTCATTAACATTGTAGAATGAATCAGCAACCTTGAATAACATTGTCTTATGAATCAGCAACCTTCATTAAAATTCTTGTATCATTCGGCGACTTTCAGCAACATTGTGATATTATAAAGCGACTTTCAGCAAGATTGTCATATCATTCGGCGACTTTCAGCAAGAAAGTAATATGAATCAGCGACTTTCATCATCATTGTAATATCATACAGCGACTTTCAGGAAGATAGTTATATCATACAGCGACTTTCATAAGGTCGCTGTATCAAACAGCAACCTTCAACATGTTTTGCAGCTTTTGCAGTTTGGCATGATTTTTTGCAGAAATCTCATTGAAAGTCGCTGTATGAAACAGCAACTTACCTAAATCTGAAAACAAAAAGTTTGACCACCTAATGGCACTCTTTTCTTGCTCAGACCACCTATTTATGCAAAAAATTCCATCATATGTGCTTTGAAGCTCGTTTTCCTTGTTGCTAGCATTCTCACCAACATAACTCCCGACTTCGATGACCTTGCCTATGACAAGACACACGGGTTTGACACCATCATTCACTGTTGAAGATGTTGAATGGTTTCCCCTTACGTGGATTTAAAATAATTGTTTTTACCTGCATTATCATTGTTGGTGACTCCATTAGCACATTGTGCTAACTCATTTACGATTTATTCCCCACTTGTATGCCTTTTAACCAAAAAAGGAGAAACAGTCTACCCCAAATCTCTTATTAATCTTGGCTACGTCGGTGATCTCTTGGTACTTTGTGGATGAAAGTTTTTTTTTTCTTCTAGGTTTGGCTATATGTCGGTGATTACTGAGAAAATATTTATATCTTTTACTTTTTATTTTTTTCTGAATTTTTGTCGAATCCGTCATTCATATGTTGTTAAGTACCGACAAACTGTAGCAATTGGTGATCGTTTTTAGTAGCGTTAATTATATAGGATTAAAAAGTCAAAACCTTTAAAAAGTTACAACGGACAATATTTTATATATGTCGGTTAATCCTATAATATATAAAAATGTTTTATATGTGCATTCAAAGCAGTCTAGGTATGTAAGATGAAAAATGTTGCATCCGCACTGAAATAGAGGTTTTCTACGCTTCTCGCACACCCTATATCATTCACTAGATCTTTGCTGATGTTTTCAAGATTATAGAAGATGATATGACTGTACGCTCATCGAGTATAATAGGTAGCATGTGCATCATGTGTAGTCTTCTGACTTCTATAATGTGGCATTCTTACAGTCCTGGATATTACATCATCTGAATGGTAATTCTTGTCTTCCTGTCGAATGAGCTAACGAATTGTTCCAAACTCCTGATTGTTGTACCCAAATGATTCTTGTCCTCAATTTGTTTGTTTGTGTAATGTTAAACGAAGGAACACGACAAGCTCCATAAGTGTTCATTTAGTTTGATTACATGCATAGTCACAAACCACTAGGGCCGTTCAAATTGCTCGCCGCTCGTCGCTCGCTCGACGCTCGTTCAGAAATTGTTCGAAAAATGCTCGTTCGATTTGACGCTCAGTTGTAAATGAGCCGCTCTGCTCGGTTCGGTTTGTAAACGAGCCAAGCATGAGCAAAGGTCCGCTCAGCTCGGTTCGGCTCGAATTATTAGTTTTAATTAGTATATATACATGTACACTTACATATATAATAAACATGTATATACACATATACATACACACAAATATATATTATACATATATATATACACATACCTAAATATATACACATATTACACATACATATATACAAAAATATAAATTAAATTTAGAGTTTTATATGTACCATTCTCTTAGATTTTGGTCCACTATATGCAAATTTACAACTATATCTATACGTACTAGCCCAACCACGCCGATAAAAAAATTAATATCAAATCTAAAAGTTAAACCATAAACCGTTAAACGATAGTCTGCTCATTGCCTGAATGTTTCATGTCGTTATCCTAAATCGATCGTCTCCAGCTCTCAACGTAATTGTTCGTGCGATATAATCATCACCTCGTCGGCCACAACATTGTTATTCATAAGAAATATATTATGCCATGAAATGTGGATGTTTTTAAAGACATAAAAACTTGCTACTCAATATTGTCACTATCACTCTCAGAAAAATTAAATTGGGCGACACGGTTGTTCAAATCGCTCAAACTTCGCTCGACGCTCGCTCGGGATTTTTACCGCTCGAAAAATGCTCGTTTGATTTGAGGCTCGGTTCTAAATGAGCCGTTCCGCTCGGTTCGGTTTGTAAACGAGCCAAGCACGAGCAAAGGTCCGCTCGGTTCGGCTCGGCTCGTGAACAGCCCTACAAACCACGATGGCAGGCCCAACCCTTGGAATAGTTTAATTGGTTTGATTTTATGGAATAGTTTGTTATTGTTTTTTTATTTTTTATTTAGACGCAGAGCGGAATCACAAAAAGATAACGTCGCAGAATAAATAAAAGATATATTTGTTATCTTTTTTTTTTTTGTTATCACAAATAAAGTAGTATATTTGTTGAATGAATAAAATGCACCTTTTACCGTGAATCTTTGAAGTTGATAACTTACAATTAAAGACTGAAATTGTAGAAAGGTAGAGGATCCTGTAAAAAGTGTGAGAAGTGTATTATAACACTATAGAGGATCCTGTAAAAAGTGCTCAAAGTGTGAGAAGTGTGAGAAGTATATTTGTTGTCACAATCTATAACTCCACTTCTAGTCCAAGTTATGCTCTTTTAGTCTTTTTCTTATGTTTGGGCCTTACATCATTTCGTGTGCTGTTTTTCTCTACGTAATTGGTCCAAGTAACAGTCCGCTAACTCTTACATCAAATTCTTATCAGATTTCGAGCCACGGATCTTTTTGGATTTCATTTCTGATTTTCTCTTTAAACGCTCTTTTATGGTACCTTTTTCATGAAAAAACTTATTTCAAGTGTTTTATAGATTTTATAATGACTTTTTTATACATGCTTTTCACAATAATCAAATTGATGATCAATATAAGGCAGAAGCCTTTGCAACTTCCATCAACATTCTTTGCATAAAATGTGAGTCTCTCTTGACTATTTTTTAAATAACAATAAGATTCACCAAAGGGTTTCTTTGAAAAATGAACAGCAGAATAACAAAACAACATCAACTAACCCCATGAGATGCACCATATGTTCCACTGAAACTCACAAAATAACAACAAAAGACCAAATCTGAAAAAACAGAACATGTTTTTATTCTGATTCTTATTCTCTCTCAATCTGGATAGTCACATGACTGATATTATACTCCCTTCTAATGTAATCAACAACCTTATCCAACACCATATCCGCATTCGCCTCGCGCCTGATCTTCACATGACACGCTAACAAAACTTTCCCGACTGTAATCGCCCAAATATGCAACTCATGAATCGCGACAACTTCATCAATCTCACAAAGACCGTTCTCTAACCGCGTTGCATCAATCTCTCGCGGTGTACTCTCCATCAAGACCTCTAGAATATCGCGCAACATGTTTATCGTCGTGTACAACACTATAACGGAAAACAAAAGCGTGCATATCGGATCAACAACTTTCCATTTGGGATTGTACCATATGATTGCGGCCCCAATCATTACACCGATACTCTGGATCAAGTCCCCGAGCACATGAAGATATGCGCCTTGAACGTTTATATTACTCCTTTTCGTCTTGTTTTCCAATAGAGGTTCGTGAGTTTCGGTATGCTGATGACGGTGCACGCTAAGCCCATGAACGTGCGTGCCCTCGTCTTCGTGGTTATGATCATGATGCCCGTGATGATGTCCATGACCATGATCATGTCCGAGTATGAAAATCATGAAAACGTTAACAAACAATCCGACGGTCGAGATTATAAACATGAGACCGCCTTCAACCGCAACTGTACCATGAACAAGTCTATCAACGGCTTCGTAAACAAGGATACCGGTAAGTAACCATATCATCTGGATCGAAACCAACGTTCCAAGAATCTCGATTCTGAAAAAACCATAGGATTGTTGAGGCGTAGCTTCCCATCCGGAAGCCCAAACCGAGAACAATGAGATAGCGAAGGCTGCAACATCGGATAACAAATGGGCTGCGTCTGTTAAGATTGCGAGACTGTTTGCTTTGAGTCCTCCGACTACTTCAACCGCCATGAAGAGGAAACAGATTACGACACTGGCTAATAGCTTCCATGTGGACGATGAGCGTTCTTCTGCGTCTTTTGAGCTGGTTTTGGCGTCTGAGAATCCGCATGCTGCTCCTGCGCATACTTTGCTCGCAACATAGTTTTTCTCGGTGGTTTGTGTGTCGGTTGATATGTCGATTGAACGTTGATCGTGTTTAGGATCCATCTGCATATAGATAATAGTTTATGGTCAGTGAACAACATTGTATATGTACATAGGGTTGTTAACAAGCCAGCCAAGCCAGGTTGGGCTCAGGCTTGGCTCGGTTTGCAAGTCAGCTTGTTTATCTTAACAAGCTGAAATGTTGAGCTCGAGCTCGGTTTGTAAGTTGGCTTGTTTATCTTATCAAGCTGAAATGTTAAGCTCGAGCTCGGCTTGTAAAAAGCTTGAGCCACGCTGGTGGCTTGTCGAGCAGCTAGTTTATTTAAAAAAAAATAATCTTATATTTATATATGTAAAATAAAATATGATTTATTTAACATACTCAAAACTAAAACTAATGAACTCCAGAAATTGTAACTAATATATATTAAAAGAGTAAATTACGATTTTGGCCCATGTGGTTATATCACTTTTACCCATTTAGCCCAAAAAAAATCTTTTAACATCTGAGCCCCCAATGTCTATTTTTCTAACCCTTTTGGCCCCTAACACTAACCCCATTCATTTACTTTTAGGGGCCAAAAGGGTTAGAAAAAAAGACGTTAGGGGCCAAAAGGGTTAGAAAAAAAGACGTCGGGGGCTTAGATGTTAAAAAATTCTTTTTGGGTTAAAAGAGTAAAAGTGATATAACCACAGGGGCCAAAATCGTAATTTACTCGTATTAAAATTTGGGCTATACTTTTGAGATATATTAAATTGGGTTTGATTTAATCGAGCCAACAACGAGCGAGCCAATGAGCCAGTCTTATCTTGGCTCGCTTACAAACTGAGTCTGCTCGGCTTTGGATGGTTTACAAACGAGCTGATTTCGAATGAGCCATGGGTTGCGAGCTATTTGAAGATTAAAAAAAAAAAGAATACATGATGTTAGATTCAACTGGTAGCAACAGCAAACAAGGTTTGATTAAAGATAAATCACAGCCACTAGAAGATGTTGCTAACAACAATTTTGTTTGTAAACATTACAGAAAGAAAGAAAAAAAATTAGGGCTAAAACATTTACAAGAACACAAAGAATGTAGTAATTACCTTGTGAATAAAACGTACCAAACAGATTATGAATCAGGGTATTTAAATGCACGTATAGAAGATAAGAATGAGAAATCCAAATATTAATACACGTTTCAAATGTTTTATGAAGAATCGAATCTAAAAAAACGAAATGTAACAAGGAGAAAAAGAGAATATATATATATAAGTATTTAATGCAATGCAACATGCGTTTTAGAAACATGTGAATCATGAACGGTGAGATAGAAAAGTTAACCTTGTGAAATCGTATGGATTTTGAAATGATGGGGTGTTTCAGATGATTGAAATCATGATTTCTGTTGGTACTTTCAATCGATTGCCGGAGAATAACCGACAGAATTTTGGAGCAACAGATTATGTTATCACATGATTACCTCACGGCGTGGATGTGGGATAAAGATGAAAATACAGATTTTCTTCGGAAATAAATTGCATTGCTACTTGCGGGGTTCAGGTGTAAACCAGCCAAGAGATAGACTAGGCAGCTAGGTTCGGCTCGGCTTGTTAAATTTACAAGAGTTCGAGCTTGTTTCAAGCCCTAATTTTAAAACTCGAGCGTAATTCATGAGTAGTTTTTTAGAACTCGAATTCAGCTTGTTTATTATTTATATATTAATTTTTTATGTATTTATAAATTAGGGTTTGTAATTATATTTATTATAATTTTTATATGTAACATAATCCATATTATTTAATTACTTTATATATAATAACTATAACTATTCTTATTTATAAATATATATTTAATATCCTAAATAAAACCACATAAACAATAGGCCCGTTTATTAAAAAACTGATGTTTAGGCTTGAGCTCAGGCTCGAGTTTTTTTAAGCTCAACTCAGTTCAAGCTTCTAACAAGCTAATTACTAGTAACGCATGTGTAGCTTGACTCTACACCACCAGTACTAATAGGACTCCTAGAATTTATGTTGCTTTTTGTAATGTTTTTCTTTTTTTTAAGTAATCTTTTACCACTATAATTTTTTTATTTTAATGTTATCCAGTGACATATAATCGTGTTTCACGTGTGATATGCGAAAAGTGATCTTGAGTCACCCGATATTTGAAAAGTGACACAATAATAAAAGAAAATAAAAAGCAAGCCCTCATCTAGAGTTAGGTTTGTCATACAATGTTACTAGTGAAACTTAATTAGTAAGCCAAGCCGAGCCCGCTTGTTTATCTTAATGAGCTGAAATGTTAAGGTCAAGTTCAAACTTATAATATGCTCTCATGTAGATATATATATGTATATATTAAAATTTGGGCTATACTTTGACTTACAATTTATATATTAAATTTGAGTTTAATTGAATCGAGCCAACGAGGCTAATGAGTGAGCCAAGGAGCCAATCTTACCTTAGCTCGTTTACAAATTTAGCCGGCCACGATACATAATGTTAGATTCAATTGGTAGCAACAACAAACAGAGTTTGATTAAATATGAATCACATTCACAGCCACTAGAACATGTCAACCACAATCTTGTTTCTAAACATTACAGAAACAAAAAAATTGGGGATAAAACATTTACAAAAAAAAAAACATAAAGGACGTAACAATTACCTTACCAAACAGATTATGAATCAGGCGAACGTTTTACGAACATGTGATTCGAGAAAAAGGCAAAATAAATGAAGATTTAATGCAATGCAACAGGCATTATTATACAAACATGTAATTCGAGAATCATGAACGTTGAACATGTGAGATTGAAAGGTTTACCTGGAGAAATCGTATGGATTTTGGAAGGATGAATGATCAGATGATTTGTGTTAGTAGGTTCAATCGCTTGGTGGAAGCAACGAGCGATAGAATCACCGATATGGAGCAATAAATTCTGTTATCACATGATACCAATGTGGGATACGATTTTCTTGAGAAATAATTTTGCTATATAGTATTGAAAACTTTGAACATTGCATTGTTAGTTAGGGGGTGATAGGGCTCCTCAAGTAGTCTATATCGTGGTGGGTTAGTTTCAACTAGGGCGCAGCATGTAAGGGCCGGGGAGGGGGCGCCCGCCCCCCCCCCCCCAACCGAACTTTTCGGTTAGTAGTGTTACGTATGTGTTTTTCGTATAGAAATTTTTAGGGATATACGTTTTCACCCCCCCCCCCCCCCCGAATTTAAAAAAAAATTATGTATATACGTGTTCGACCCCCTCGGTTTTATAAATTTTTTTTTGTATATACGTATTCGACCCCCGGTTTTCTATTATGTAGCCCAAATAAAATACTTAATTAGCCCAAATCAATTTATTATACACCAAAATCATACAAGCCCAAAATAAAAGCCCACCATCCAAAAAAAAAATAAACCCAAATTCAGTCCTGGTGGAATACGAGCATAACCAGTCGCACGCACAGAACAGAAGGGGAAAGAAACCCCAAATCGCTGCTGACCTTCTGTTGTTGTTCGAGTCCGAGGGCAGGGGTCTTGAACTTGCTCGATTTCTTCACGAATCACGGCTCATCCTCAGGTATGTGTGGTCTTGTACTTGTTCGACTTCTTCAATTATCTTTAGGTTTATCTAGGACTTCAATTTAAAGGTATGTGTTTTTCTATCTTTAGGTTTAATTTAGGGCTACAATTTATGTGATTTAGGTTGAAATTAGGGGAGAATTTTAACCCTAAACTTGTTGAAATTAGGGGTAGAACTATAATTCTTCAGGCAGAAATTAGGGCAGAACTGAATTTTAGCCCTAAACTTGTTGAAATTAGAGGTGAATTTTAGCCCTAAACTTGTGATTTAGGTAGAAATTAGGGTCAGAACTGAAATTAGGGCTGCAATTTATGTGATTTAGGTTGAAATTAGGGACACGACTATAATTCTTCATCCAAGTGAACCGGGTACCCCACCTTCCTCATCTTTTTAATGTTTTGGTGTCTTTGTTCAATTGTTTGTTAAACAATGTTTAAGTTTTAATTTTTGAGAACATTTTTTATTTGATATTAGCGTTTGACCCGACCCGAATCGAATCACCGACGTCCGACCCGAACATAGAAAATTTTTTTAGGTCCGGTGCCTTCCGCCCCCCCCCCCAAATTTTTTTTCCAAGCTTCGCCATTGGTTTCAAGCCCCTCGCTTGGACATGATCTGATATGTGTCCGTCCAGTCAGCAAAGCGATGTTATGGAGTTTGAATTTAAAATGGGTGTAGTGGTATAATGCCCCAAGCAATGATTACCCAATTATTATTATTATTATTTTTTTTGAAATTGTAACAAATAATATTTCATTAAATAAATAATACATTACCATTAATTAAAACTAGATTTGTTAACGTCGTGCATTGCCGTGAAACGAGGCAAATGATAAGGTAAAACAAATGTTATTTGAAAAAAAACAGGTTTTTTAGAAAGGCTAACCGTCATAATCGGTCCACTTTATTATCGTATCGTTTTATGATACCAAATAAATACTCTATTTTGAATATATGTTTATTTTTAACAAAACTTATACGAGAATGTTAAGGGAAAAATTAACGAATATAAGTTATTAAAAAATATCAAATTAACTAAACATGAAATAAGATTTTAAAAGAAAAAAATAATTATTAAAAATAGAAAATAAATGATAGAGGAAATATGGGTTAAGAAAAGAAAAAAATAAAAATATGTAAAAGAAAAGGCAAATGAAAATATAATGATAATGTATTACAATATTAAAATAATAAATAAAAGAGTTAATTACTGTTTTCGTCCCTGTGGTTTGTCAAAAATCACTATTTCAGTCCATTAGTTTAAAAATTGCGATTTCAGTCCCTGTGGTTTCACTTTCGTAACCATTTCAGTCCTTGTGGTTTCACTTTTGTAACCATTTCAATCCATTATTCTGTAAAGTACATGAACTGAAATGGTTATGAGGTGGACTGAAATGGTTACGAAAGTGAAACCACAGGGACTGAAATCACAATTTTTAAACTAATGGACTGAAACAGTGATTTTTGACAAACCACAGGGATGAAAACAGTAATTAACTCTAAATAAATAAAAGCTATATATTATTATAAAAATAAAATTGCTATTCATGGTTGTTTGTGAACAATATGTATATAATACTAAAAATTAAAGACAAAAATGCAAAATCCAGATCTAAAGTTTGTATTTGTCACGGATTTGTTGCCGACACATTTTAGCTAGGAGCAAGGCTTCTCCTTGATATCTGATATCTTTCTCCATTTGCCTCGCTTCTTGTACCATGACAAACATTTTGTTTTCGTCGTTTTGTTCTTGCTTTGTTTCCAAACACCTATGGCCAAGGTCTCGTATGTCTTGAAGTCGTCGATTCATCTGTTCAAAATCTTGTTTTCTTTCGACACTCGCCGAAGACGACTCCTCCCTTCCCCCTTTCTCCCACATCTTCTACCGGGCGGTCGGGGCAACTCCACTTCCTCATCCTCGTCATCTGATGTGTGTAAAATGCAACATATAAATTACATCAAAAGAGGCATAAAACTAACCCTTTTTAGTACTAATGTTGGAAAAAATGTGCTTTTGTCTTCCTTTTGTATTTTCAGGATTAAAAGAGCTTAAATGAACAAAAGAAACAAAAATGCAGCCAAATCTAACAATAATACAAGAAAAGGAATAAGCGTGGCATGCCCGACCCCTCGACATCATCTTCCCAAGCAAAAACAAGAAATCAGAAGGCTGAACACGCCCCGTGCTCATTGAACACGGGGGCGTGCCCAAGTGTCTGCAGAAAAGACAATTGTAGAAGCTTCTATTTCCCAACACGGGGGCGTACCCACCGGACATGGGGCCGTGGTCAACGCTAAGATTCTCAGAATCCAAGCAAATCTTGATAGTATAGATACGCTTTTGCACACGGGGCCGTGCCCAGCAGACACGGGGGCGTGGTCAACTAATGCAGACAAACTGCATTTAATGAAGAAAGAGAAGATGGTTGGACACGGGGCCGTGTCCGGACTTCTGTGTAGGCTATAAATAAAGGTGCTTGGTTCACTTCAAAGGCATCATTGGCAAACCACCTCTCTCACACTTCACCCACCCACCACCACCATCACAACCCGCATCCACCACCATCATCCATCATCCATCATAGAGTGTGTGTAGTAGTCTCGGGATCCAAGATTGATAGTAAGAGTTCTTGACAATCAAAGGGCATGTTTGCCTAAGTCTCTTACATTACTTGGTGAAGACAAGCATTTAGTGTAATACTTTTTACTTTTAATCTTTTCGCACTTTTTATTTGGTTATGTATTAATGACTTTAATAACTAGTTTCTTATGTTGAAGGTGAAAGTTCCTTATCAATTGTCAATGGTGTCTTGGCGTTATTTTACTGTCTATATAAAATAAAATATTTACACCATTCATATCTCCATGGTCTATATGGAGATATGTTACCTACCTGGTCGGGGGTTAAGGGAATGGTTTGGTAAGTGTCTTGCCTTGTTCAGTGTATAGATGCTGCAAGGACCTAGGTCAAGCTTAGTAGAACCTCCTTCAATACCCACTGGTATTGGATGGCGGGGGTTCGAATTTCTTGATCCCCTCATATGTAAACTAGTATTAAAACATTAACCCGGCTACTTAGGATTGTATCCCTGCTGACTCAAACTACTTAGCCGAGGGTAACGTAACCTTCAAAAGAGGGGCCTACCACATTATGCATTAATAACTTAATTAATTATTTTTCAATAATCCAACCCTTTAGGATTGTATCCTTGCTGACTCAAACTACTGGGTTGAGGGTAACGTCATCTTCAAAAGAGGGGCCTACTACTATAACTAAGATAATCTCTTAAAAAGTGCAAAAGTGCGGAAATAATCAAAGGTTACACTAAAGGCGAGTCGGATCCAAGTGATTCATCTTGTCTATCTGTTTTTATTTTTATTTTTATTTTCAGCATTTTTAGTTTTTATTTTCATGTTTAAACCTTTTTCAAAAATTTTGATTTGATTAGACGTTGAGAATAAACGGGTACTAAAAGCTCTTGTGTTCTTGGACGACCTCGGTATCTTACCAACGCTATACTACGCTCACGATGGGTGCACTTGCCCATATGTGTGTTTAGTGTTAGTAAAATATCGTGTTTTATAAATTTAAAACTTGACTAAAGTGTAAAAGGGGCTAAAAAATATACATAAAAACCTATAACGCTACACACGCATCATCATCCTTATTAATATTAACAGGATTATTTAAATCGACGTTTCGAGCATCCGATATGAGTGTTTCTGGATCAACCGAAGATGATGTTTTGGAGCGTTTCCTTTACACCTACTACTAGACATCATGGTTGGTACGTTAGACCATTTAGGACTTCCACGTAGAAGCTCCCAACACTTCATGTACGTGAATACCCCTCTCGTTGCGTTGAACTCCTCCAACACTTTAGTTAATATTGTAACAACCCGCGTTTTGAAGTCAAAGTCAAAGGAAGAAAAGATTGCTAATCCGATCTGTCATTCCTTGCTTTACTATTGATTGTACTCTTCGACTTGTAATCGATACTCTATTTTGTGTTACTTTAGTTGTATTACGTGGAGTAAATGCAAAAATCGCTACTTAACGCTATCTCATCGCTATCGCATCACATGTAACACCTCGAATTTTTGTGTCCAATGATGTGTTAACACGTGTCATTTGTTTACACGTGGCATCTATAATAAATAAAGGACTAATTTTGACAAACCTTGAAAGTGTATAAATTCGAGGGTTATAAATGTCAACAAGGGTAAATATACTGTATAGTAACCCTAAATAATGCTTGTACCCTCAAACGAATAAATCATAAATCATACGGAAGCGAAACGCGGAAGAAAGTGAGAGATTACGAGCTACAGGGGTTGACTGTGTCAACATGTTTAATTATACCTCTGAGTGACCCTTTAACGTTCCCAAGGCTTTGTAACAGTATTATACGCTCACTAGAATATACTGTATAAATTCCGCAAAGTTCCGTCTTAAAACGAAAGAGTTATACTCAAATTCGTATGAGAAGGGTTAAAAGCGTCAACAGTGAAAGTTAAGGCTTTCCAAATAATTAATAAACTAAACGGGGACTTTATAATGCGGGTAAATAACACGAGGCCCCTATCGGTAAATAACCGAGGGCCAAACCGCAAAGTTACCCCTTCAAAACCGAAAGGTCAGGTAAATCATTACGAAAGATTTCGTTATTAATTACCGGATTCTGATAATCATTACAAAATATTTTAAAAATCTGAAAAACAGACCTCTCGCGACCCGCGTGAAGGTTAGGCTTAAGTGTAGGCGGGCCGCGAGCCTCCTAAATTACACGCCTGATATTTGAACTTTAGGCGACCCGCGTTAAAGGAGCATGGAACTTCCATGCGGGTCGCGTAAAGTGCCCAGATGCAGAAACTTTGTAGTTTCTTGCCTTTTGAGCATTGTGAACGATCAAACCTCAATTAATGGAGCATGGGCGCCCCCTACTCGACCCATAGCCCTCTGGGACACCTACCCATCATCTCTGGACTGTTGTAGGTAATTGTAATGATCATAGATGCTTGGCATTGGCTATAAATAGCCACATTTTGCACATAACATTCACAACACCAAAAACACACATCTCTGGTCATTGCAAGAGCCCTCAAGTCCTCTTCTCTGCTCTATAAGCAAGAACACACTTCTGTAAGTCGTTCACAACCATTTTGGTCATACATTTCCATAGTTTTAGCCTATAAACACAACCGTCGTAACTAACGGTTGTCATTACAATAACTTGCAAATGGTTCAGTCTTATGACGAATCAAAAGTGGTTATAAGTTGGTATCAATGAGGGTAATAAACCTCTAAAAGGGTTCCCCCTGATCACCAATCTAACTATGTCAAATATCGAGTCAAACGTGCGGTTAAAAAGTCAACAGAAAGCTATTTTAGCGATTTATGCATAATCTGTAATGTATATGTTATGAAACCTGTTTTGACACTCATAAAATATGATATTAAGTATATAAACTTGTTTGCGCTCGTTTGAATCGATCATTTGCTATATTGACCCGGTTCGGAGCCGAATGACGCAAAAGTTTGACTTTTGCTTTGACTTCAGTTCTGACCCATTTTAGTGAGGTATAGATATACCTTAGGACTCTCTTAGGACCAGGTCACATGTCGGTATAAACCTCTGTGATCGGTTCATGAGTTATCCGAGTCTTTTGCGCATTTCCGTCATTCGCCTAAAAGTTGACCGTAACGGCCTTTATAAAATAAAACGAGTATTTCGGACACGTGAACGGACCATAACCTTGCTTATTAAATTATAAGCATGTCCTTAAAGTTTCACGTCAATCCGAGGTCTAGAATGAGAGTTATTTTAAAAAGCGCAATTAAAGTAAACTTTAGTAATTAACGGCGCAATTAGCATGACGACCATCTAAACCATGATTTCATCACCAAAACTTTTACCCACTGTATTAAAATAATATTTTGGGAATTTTAAAGATTTTTAATAATTTTTACCTCGCTCATAACCTGCGGTTATGGCTACGGTTCGGTAAATACCGAATATGCCCTTTTCGGCCAAAACATGAGTTCTACAAGGTCTTTTGACCCGATTCCAGTTGCTACTGATTTTAAATAATAAATAAAGTATTTTAAGCTTTATAAGCTGTTCGGGAAACTCAGATTTCCTGTAGAACTCGAAAAGCTCTTTAAAAGTCTTTAAAATGACCGAAAAGCCCCTACGGGGCATAATATTAACTTAAACTCGTTACGGGCATCACGGAAGGTATCCTACTGATACCACAACCCATTTAAGGCATATTGACTTAGGAAATAAGCGTACGACTCTCATGGTTAACCGTTTCGCCTATTGCGCGCACGGTTCGGCTTATGAAACTAGTTTTCATAAATTAGCCGATACGGGTCAAATTATATTATTTGGACCCCAAAATCCAGGGTGTGAACCATAAACCCATATAAAACAAGTCTCTGAACTTGTTGGGTCAGAATCACACTCCATTCCCGGTTTTCGCCTTTTCGCGCGATTAAACCATATCTATATATAACGGAACCAACCGGTCTAGGCTACGGCCATTATAACGACTCGTTAGGATTCTAAGAGGTTAATTAAAACCTTCGTTCCAGATTAGGAGCCCCAGTAAAAGCTATCGGTGATTTAATCCAAATTAAGGAAATATACTTGCAAAGGTAAATACTTTAACTTATTTCCCCCATATGGGCTTGGGTTACGGTATATTAATACCGCTTGATTGAGCATTATATTCTTCCATCGCTTAGGTGGTTAATTAAATAATATGATCGGCTCATTTAAACAGTTTTGTTGCTTAAAAGCCTTTGGGGGGTTTAATGACCGTTGTCCCGGATATCCTTGGCATCATTTTACGAAATGGCCACGACCATCGACATCCCGGTGTAGGCGTACACCCGGTATAAAGTGTCGACATTAAAATTAAAAGACGTAGCCGTTGGTTTTTATACTACGGTTTTACGCAAACGTGGTGTGTCTATAAATCTTTAACCCGGCACGACCCGGGCTACTGAACGCATAAAAGAACATGTAAAACGTTCACAAGATTTTATTATAATTTTCCCAAGTTATAAAAGAGTTTGTGCCTTGTGCATTCAAATCAATTTTAATAAACATTTTCAAATGTGTCAGTTGAATGTATTTACCAGTGTAAACTGACGTATTTTCCCCAAAAAGATTAAGTGCAGGTACTAGACGAAATTGGCTGGTATTAGCTGCCTAAGCATCACGAATAGTCTCGCAAACTCGATGCCGTATCTGAATGAACAATATTTATTTATTTTGATCCGCTGTGGATATATTCAACTTCTGTAATACATTGGATATTACAACCAGAGGTTGAAGTTTATATATTTATCTTAAGCTTCCGCTGTGCATTATATAATTGTGTGGTTTGACTATATTGTTGCCAACATCGTCACGGTAATCCCCCACCGGGCCCACCGGTGAGACACGTGGAAAACGGGGTGCCACAGGTTGGTATCAGAGCCAACATTGAGCGAGTTAAACACTATCCTATTGTGTTTAATCTCAATGACACAATTGCACATACTTGAGTCTAGACAAGAACTTAGGACAAATTCGGATTAATACTCCTTTTTGTCTTTATTTTCAATTCGATTTTTTTTAAAGTTTTATTAAGCAGGAAAATGCCACCTGTTATATTCCGAGGAAGAGGAAGGGGAAGAAGAGGCAGAGGAGAAATCGTGACACATCACGATAACAAAGCTGGACCATCTGGTACAAGACATCCTTCGATGACACGGAGCGAAGAGCCACAACGACGAAGAGATCCCTATGAACCCGCGAGGCATTCCACCTCACACAGCTCGACGCCATCCTACCGGCACTCCTTTGGACCAAACTCAGAGAATGATCCCAACAACCCCCAACCTTCCTTCATACCTCTACAATGTTCGGTATCGACCCGGAATTATGACGACCCTACTCCATACTACATAGGTCAGTTTAATCCGGCTGACTACATACAGGAACCTTCAGGTTTTGTTCCACTAGGGCCACAAGACCATTTTTCTGAAGATCCCATGGAGGAAGATGAGGATCCTACTGAACCAGCGCGTGGTACGCCCACGCATCCGATAGAAGTCTCTGATGGGTCATCCTTCCATGGCACACCCTATCAGGGGCCAGACAGTTTCCAAGCGTTGTTTGACCGACATGAGTGGTACTACACGCCACCTCAACAAACATCTCAACAACCGCGACATCCACAGGATCCCTCTGAGGATTCACGCTTTGAGGCAGTTACGCCACCACCTCCGCCACCGGCGCAACCAGTAATACCTGATCCGCCAAGGCGTAGGAGGACAAATGCTCGTATGTCTACACGAGGAGGAGGGGGTATTCACTTCAGCACTCCTCGACATTCTAGTAGTAGCCACTATCCGCCACTACGAGAAGAAGGACCTTCAAGTCCTATACAGGAGGCGAACTCCGCACCAGCTGCACCAAATTCGCCACCATTTGGGTATGACCAACCCATACCTGCTTACACGGGTCCAACGGCTTACAATCCGTTCGAACCGTCACAAGCACAATACAACTACGGCTATGAGCGCGACCCATATGTGGTGTCGGCAAGATATAATGCGCGCTACCCTGACGGAGCACATGGAAACATGGGACCACCGGACTACTCAGCTCATGGGTATCCAATACCTCCCAGACCTCCAGTTCCGCACCAAGCGCCGCAACCACGTTTCTCTCCTCCTGAACAGGAAGAAATACTCCATCGACTAGATCGTGTGGAGAGAGAGTTTGAAGAAGAGAAAAAGAGCCACCGAGGATTTCTCAAGGGCTTGGCAAACCTACTAAAGGTCAAGAAGAAGAAACGTGACCATTAGCCCTTAATATTTGTACTGATGCAATTTCCATTTTTGAAATAAGTCCCTGCGTGGACACTTATCGTATCTCAGTCCCTACGTGGACTTATCTTTGAGTCCTTACATGGACACCTATCTTGTATTAGTCCCTGCGTGGACTTGTCACTTATTTTAAACCTCTATGGAGGTATGTACTATTTGAAAGACCCGTTTAGGGCAATATGTAATTGTATTTGAGATTTTGGAATGTATGTTATGAGTTTTGTTTTAATATGTATAAAATAAATCAAAACCATTCCTTTTATATTGATCTGCCTAGATAAAGAATCTTAAAAGGTGAAACCTAGCTTGGTGTCTTTTAAGATCCAGTCAAGATGGTACGACCTAATTGAAAAGATTCTGATTCCCTGTTAACCTCTGTACGCATGTTAACAATCATGGCAGATGTGATTCGTTAAAATCACGCACGTCATTCTTATACAATAATCCTTTAAGGATTTCAAAACCCGACTAAATGATTTATAAATCATGGGTTAAATCACCGATGAAGGTGATCAATATTATTAAAACATCCATTAGTGATGTAGTGCCTACGGGCCAACCTTATTAAAACATCCATTAGTGATGTAGTGCCTACGGGCCAATATTATTAAAACATCCATTAGTGATGTAGTGCCTACGGGCCAATATTATTAAAACATCCATTAGTGATGTAGTGCCTACGGGCCAACCTTATTAAAACATCCATTAGTGATGTAGTGCCTACGGGCCAATATTATTAAAACATTCATTCGTGATGTAGTGCCTACGGGCCAACCTTATTAAAACATCCATTAGAGATGTAGTGCCTACGGGCCAACCATATTAAAACATCCATTAGAGGTGTAGTGCCTATGGGCCGTAATAATTGTCTTATAAAGACAAAAGGCAGTGGTAGTCTATGACTCTCTGTCAGAAAGAGATAAAAGGACTACGGTTCAAATCTCTATGCCTTTGATTCTCTGAAATCTCGGCTAATATTATAAAACATCATCATGATTAGGCTTTATGCCGCCAATACTATTTATATAGCTGAAATAGGATATATTCACATCCTAATATGTAATGAAATAATAAGTTAACCAAATATGGTCTCTGTACCATGGTTGACAAATTGTCATAAAAGACAATTATATAATAATCTCCTGAATAAAATTTTGTTATCTTCTGTAACAGATTCAAGTTACAATGGCGGATCCCAACGGAGAGAATAGCCATACTAATGATGATGAATACGACAATACGCCAGTACATTTGACAGGCGCACAACTGAAGGCTCTAATTGACAATGCTGTTCAGGCAGCTCTTGATCGTCAATATACTGAGTCCCTAGGCAGAACCGTGTCAAAACCACCCTCTAAACCAAAGACACACTCCAAACCACCCTCTCAACCCAAGAAAGATGACGACAAACACTCGTCCACTGAGAACAGCGTTCATCGCGATAGAGAATATACTGATGCATCCAGTGCTAAGGGTTGCACTTACAAGTATTTTGTATCTTGTAAGCCCCGGGAATTTACAGGGGAGAAAGGTGCTGTTGATTGTATCACCTGGCTAGATGAGATGGACACTATTGTGGACATCAGCGGGTGTGCAGCGAGGGATGTGGTGAAATATGTGTCCCAATCATTTAAGGGCGAGGCCCTGGCATGGTGGAGGGCGTTGGTGCAGGCATCTGGTAAGTCTGCTTTGTACAAGATGACATGGGAGGAATTTATTGCTCTCATTAAAGAAACCTACTGCCCTCAGCATGAGGTTGAGAAGATCGAGGCTGACTTTGTGTCACTGGTGATGACGAACCTGGACTGCCAGGCATATTTGACGAGCTTCAATACGATGTCTCGCCTAGTCCCATACCTAGTGACACCAGAACCCCGAAGAATTGCACGTTTTATTGGGGGCTTGGAGCCCGCAATAAAGGCGAGTGTAAAGGCCTCTCGGTCGACGACCTTCAGGTCAGTTACTGACCTTTCCTTGTCTCTTACCTTAGACGCTGTCCATCTGAGGACACTAAGGAACAAGGAGGTTGAGAAGAGAAAACGTGAGGATGATACCTCACGAAGATCAGGGAAGAAGCACCGTGGAAACGGTGAAGGCAAAAGAGGGTCGGAGGCAAAGAAGGATGGGCAAGCTGGTGAAAGGCCCAACTGCAAGATCTGCAAGAAACCCTACTCTGGGAAATGCAGATTTGCATCAAACTCACAGTCGCAATCAAAGACTCCTTCCTGTGGACTATGCAAGTCCAAGGATCATAAGACTGTGGAGTGCAAGAAAATCGAGGATGCAACCTGCTATGGTTGTAATGAAAAAGGGCACATCAAGAGTAACTGCCCTAAGTATGCCAAGAAGGCGGAAGAAACAAAGAAGTCAAATGCGAGAGTTTTTCGCATGGATGCAAAGGAAGCGGTCCAGAACGACAACGTGCTTACAGGTACTTTTCTCGTAAATAATATATTTGCAAGAGTACTATTCGATTCTGGCGCTGATAAATCCTTTGTAGACCAGAAATTTTGCCAACTACTAAATATGCCTATCAAAACCCTTGATGCGAAATACGAAGTAGAGTTAGCAGACGGCACGATAGAAACCGTCTCAACTGTTCTAGAAGGATGTGAAATGTCCATTAGGAACCATTCTTTTCCTTTATCTCTACTTCCCTTCAAATTAGCGGGTTTTGACATCGTGCTAGGCATGGACTGGTTATCCCATAACCAAGCCCAAATCATTTGCGGCAAGAGGCAGATAGTTTTAAAGACTCCGAGTGGTGAATCTCTTACCATTCGAGGAGATACACAGTACGGGTTGCCCGAAGACGTATCTATGCTGAAAGCTTCTAGATGTTTGAACAGAGGCTGCGTAATTTACATGGCTCAGGTGATAATGGAGGAACCGAAGCCGAAGATCGAGGATCTTCCTGTCATTTCTGAATATCCCGAGGTTTTTCCCGAAGAACTACCTGGTTTGCCACCAGATAGACAAGTGGAGTTCAGAATAGACATCATTCCTGGAGCAGCTCCGATAGCAAGAGCACCTTACAGGCTAGCTCCAACGGAAATGAAAGAACTGAGGACCCAGTTGGATGAACTGCTGGCGAAAGGTTTTATCAGACCTAGTTCATCTCCCTGGGGAGCTCCTGTCCTATTTGTAAAGAAGAAGGACGGGTCAATGCGGTTGTGCATTGATTACCGAGAGCTGAATAAAGTTACCATAAAGAATAGATATCCTTTACCAAGGATCGATGATCTGTTCGACCAGCTGCAAGGAGCGAGCTACTTTTCGAAGATCGACTTAAGGTCGGGCTATCATCAACTAAGGGTCAGGGATGAAGATGTACACAAGACTGCATTTAGGACTCGCTATGGTCATTACGAGTTCCTAGTGATGCCTTTTGGGCTCACAAATGCACCGGCTGCGTTCATGGATCTCATGAATCGCGTCTGCAAGCCGTATTTAGACAAATTTGTCATAGTCTTCATCGACGATATCCTTATATATTCCAAGAACCAAGCAGACCACGAGAAGCACCTCCGTTGCATTCTCGAATTACTACAGCGTGAGAAACTCTACGCCAAATTCTCGAAATGTGAATTCTGGCTACGAGAGGTTCAGTTTCTAGGACACGTTGTGAGTGAGCGTGGTATCCAAGTAGATCCCGCTAAGGTAGAGGCAGTCATGAACTGGCAAGAGCCAAAGACGCCTACCGAAATCCGTAGCTTCCTGGGTTAGCAGGATACTACCGGAGGTTTATTGAAAATTTTTCAAGGATTGCTGCGCCCTTGACTTCCTTGACCAAGAAGAAAGAAAAGTACATTTGGGGCCCAAAGCAGCAAGAGTCCTTCGAAATACTGAAGCAAAAGCTAAGCAACGCACCTGTGCTGACATTACCAGAAGGTACAGATGAATTCGTAGTTTACTGCGATGCATCACACACAGGCATGGGGTGTGTGCTTATGCAGAAGGGCAAGGTGATTGCCTATGCTTCAAGATAATTAAAGGTGCATGAAAAGAATTATACCACCCATGATTTGGAGTTGGGTGCCGTTGTATTTGCACTAAAATTGTGGAGGCATTACCTTTATGGCATTAAGTTTGTGATTTATTCTGATCACAAAAGCCTCCAGCACCTGTTCAACCAGAAAGAGTTGAACATGAGGCAACGCCGTTGGATGGAGACCCTGAATGATTATGATTGCGAGATCAGGTACCATCCCGGCAAAGCGAATGTAGTCGCTGATGCCTTAAGCAGGAAAGAAAGGGTAAAACCCATTCGAATCAATGCCAAGAGCATTGAAGTCAAGAACAATCTAATTGAAAGGATATTAGCTGCACAGCGAGAGGCTGTGTTGGAAGCTAACTTTCCAAATGAAAAGCTGGGAGTAACTGAGGAGCAGTTGACTCTTAGCAAGGATGGAATCTTGAGGCTGAATGGACGTATATGGGTTCCGATTTATGGAGGACTACGAGATGTTGTTCTCCAGGAAGCCCATAGTTCCAAATACTCAGTTCATCCTGTTGCTGATAAGATGTACCATGACTTAAAGGCAAATTATTGGTGGATAGGCTTGAAAAAGTCTGTAGCCGCCCACGTAGCAAAGTGCTTGACTTGTGCTCAGGTCAAAGCCGAGCACCAAAAGCCGTCTGGCTTGCTACAACAGCCTGAACTTCCCGAGTGGAAGTGGGAATGCGTAACTATGGACTTCATAACCAAGTTACCCAAAACCAGGAAAGGAAACGATACAATATGGGTCATAGTCGATAGGCTGACTAAATCGGCTCATTTTCTACCCATCAAGGAGACGTATAGCTCCGATATGTTAGCCCAACTTTATGTTGATGAGATTGTAGCCTTACACGGCATACCTGTGTCTATTATCTCCGACAGGGATACTAGATACACATCTCACTTCTGGAAGAGTTTCCAGCAATCTTTGGGCACGCGTTTAAACTTTAGTACGGCTTACCATCCACAGACGGACGGTCAAAGTGAGCGTACTATCCAAACGCTAGAAGACATGCTTCGTGCATGTGCGATCGATTTAGGTGGTAGCTGGGATAAAAACCTACCCCTGATCGAATTCTCCTACAATAATAGCTACCACACCAGCATAAAGGCTGCGCCTTTTGAGGCATTATATGGTAGGAAATGTAGATCTCCTGTTTGTTGGGCGGAAGTAGGAGAGGTCCAATTATCGGGACCAGAGATTGTTTTCCAGACGACGGACAAGATTGTTCAGATCCGGGAACGTCTCAAGGCTGCCCGCGATAGGCAGAAGAGCTACGCTGATCCAAAGCGTAAGGATTTTCACTTCGAAGTGGGTGAAAAGGTATTACTTAAGGTGTCACCCTGGAAGGGAGTGATGCGTTTCGGCAAGAAAGGCAAACTGAGTCCGAGATACATAGGACCTTTTGAGGTCATTGAACGGGTCGGGTCAGTCGCCTATAAGTTAAACTTGCCTGTAGAGCTCAATGGAATTCACAATGTGTTCCACATCTGCAATCTCAAAAAGTGCTTCGCCGATGAATCATTGGTGATTCCACACACAGATGTGCATATAGATGAGAGCTTAAAATTCATAGAAAAACCTTTGTCGATTGAGGATCGACAGGTAAAGAAGCTTCGCAGAAAGCACGTACCGATTGTAAAAGTCAAATGGGATGCTCGTAGAGGTCCTGAATATACGTGGGAAGTCGAAGCTACAATGAAAGAAAAGTACCCCTATTTATTTGAGTAAATCTCGGGTCGAGATTTATTTTAAGGGGGTGAGGATGTAACACCTCGAATTTTTGTGTCCAATGATGTGTTAACACGTGTCATTTGTTTACACGTGGCATCTATAATAAATAAAGGACTAATTTTGACAAACCTTGAAAGTGTATAAATTCGAGGGTTATAAATGTCAACAAGGGTAAATATACTGTATAGTAACCCTAAATAATGCTTGTACCCTCAAACGAATAAATCATAAATCATACGGAAGCGAAACGCGGAAGAAAGTGAGAGATTACGAGCTACAGGGGTTGACTGTGTCAACATGTTTAATTATACCTCTGAGTGACCCTTTAACGTTCCCAAGGCTTCGTAACAGTATTATACGCTCACTAGAATATACTGTATAAATTCCGCAAAGTTCCGTCTTAAAACGAAAGAGTTATACTCAAATTCGTATGAGAAGGGTTAAAAGCGTCAACAGTGAAAGTTAAGGCTTTCCAAATAATTAATAAACTAAACGGGGACTTTATAATGCGGGTAAATAACACGAGGCCCCTATCGGTAAATAACCGAGGGCCAAACCGCAAAGTTAACCCTTCAAAACCGAAAGGTCAGGTAAATCATTACGAAAGATTTCGTTATTAATTACCGGATTCTGATAATCATTACAAAAGATTTTAAAAATCTGAAAAACAGACCTCTCGCGACCCGCGTGAAGGTTAGGCTTAAGTGTAGGCGGGCCGCGAGCCTCCTAAATTACACGCCTGATATTTGAACTTTAGGCGACCCGCGTTAAAGGAGCATGGAACTTCCATGCGGGTCGCGTAAAGTGCCCAGATGCAGAAACTTTGTAGTTTCTTGCCTTTTGAGCATTGTGAACGATCAAACCTCAATTAATGGAGCATGGGCGCCCCCTACTTGACCCATAGCCCTCTGGGACACCTACCCATCATCTCTGGACTGTTGTAGGTAATTGTAATGATCATAGATGCTTGGCATTGGCTATAAATAGCCACATTTTGCACATAACATTCACAACACCAAAAACACACATCTCTGGTCATTGCAAGAGCCCTCAAGTCCTCTTCTCTGCTCTATAAGCAAGAACACACTTCTGTAAGTCGTTCACAACCATTTTGGTCATACATTTTCATAGTTTTAGCCTATAAACACAACCGTCGTAACTAACGGTTGTCATTACAATAACTTGCAAATGGTTCAGTCTTATGACGAATCAAAAGTGGTTATAAGTTGGTATCAATGAGGGTAATAAACCTCTAAAAGGGTTCCCCCTGATCACCAATCTAACTATGTCAAATATCGAGTCAAACGTGCGGTTAAAAAGTCAACAGAAAGCTATTTTAGCGATTTATGCATAATCTGTAATGTATATGTTATGAAACCTGTTTTGACACTCATAAAATATGATATTAAGTATATAAACTTGTTTGCACTCGTTTGAATCGATCATTTGCTATATTGACCCGGTTCGGAGCCGAATGGCGCAAAAGTTTGACTTTTGCTTTGACTTCAGTTCTGACCCATTTTAGTGAGGTATAGATATACCTTAGGACTCTCTTAGGACCAGGTCACATGTCGGTGTAAACCTCTGTGATCGGTTCATGAGTTATCCGAGTCTTTTGCGCATTTCCGTCATTCGCCTAAAAGTTGACCGTAACGGCCTTTATAAAATAAAACGAGTATTTCGGACACGTGAACAGACCATAACCTTGCTTATTAAATTATAAGCATGTCCTTAAAGTTTCACGTCAATCCGAGGTCTAGAATGAGAGTTATTCTAAAAAGCGCAATTAAAGTAAACTTTAGTAATTAACGGCGCAATTAGCATGACGACCATCTAAACCAAGATTTCGTCACCAAAACTTTTACCCACTGTATTAAAATAATATTTTGGGAATTTTAAAGATTTTTAATAATTTTTACCTCGCTCATAACCTGCGGTTATGGCTACGGTTCGGTAAATACCGAATATGCCCTTTTCGGCCAAAACATGAGTTCTACAAGGTCTTTTGACCCGATTCCAGTTGCTACTGATTTTAAATAATAAATAAAGTATTTTAAGCTTTATAAGCTGTTCGGGAAACTCAGATTTCCTGTAAAACTCGAAAAGCTCTTTAAAAGTCTTTAAAATGACCGAAAAGCCCCTACGGGGCATAATATTAACTTAAACTCGTTACGGGCATCACGGAAGGTATCCTACTGATACCACAACCCATTTAAGGCATATTGACTTAGGAAATAAGCGTACGACTCTCATGGTTAACCGTTTCGCCTATTGCGCGCACGGTTCGGCTTATGAAACTAGTTTTCATAAATTAGCCGATACGGGTCAAATTATATTATTTGGACCCCAAAATCCAGGGTGTGAACCATAAACCCATATAAAACAAGTCTCTGAACTTGTTGGGTCAGAATCACACTCCATTCCCGGTTTTCGCCTTTTCGCGCGATTAAACCATATCTATATATAACGGAACCAACCGGTCTAGGCTACGGCCATTATAACGACTCGTTAGGATTCTAAGAGGTTAATTAAAACCTTCGTTCCAGATTAGGAGCCCCAGTAAAAGCTATCGGTGATTTAATCCAAATTAAGGAAATATACTTGCAAAGGTAAATACTTTAACTTATTTCCCCCATATGGGCTTGGGTTACGGTATATTAATACCGCTTGATTGAGCATTATATTCTTCCATCGCTTAGGTGGTTAATTAAATAATATGATCGGCTCATTTAAACAGTTTTGTTGCTTAAAAGCCTTTGGGGGGTTTAATGACCGTTGTCCCGGATATCCTTGGCATCATTTTACGAAATGGCCACGACCATCGACATCCCGGTGTAGGCGTACACCCGGTATAAAGTGTCGACATTAAAATTAAAAGACGTAGCCGTTGGTTTTTATACTACGGTTTTACGCAAACGTGGTGTGTCTATAAATCTTTAACCCGGCACGA
Organism: Helianthus annuus; assembly: GCF_002127325.2. Lineage (NCBI taxonomy): Eukaryota > Viridiplantae > Streptophyta > Magnoliopsida > Asterales > Asteraceae > Helianthus > Helianthus annuus. The sequence goes on from NC_035445.2 coordinate 137,634,715, forward strand.
CCCGGGCTACTGAACGCATAAAAGAACATGTAAAACGTTCACAAGATTTTATTATAATTTTCCCAAGTTATAAAAGAGTTTGTGCCTTGTGCATTCAAATCAATTTTAATAAACATTTTCAAATGTGTCAGTTGAATGTATTTACCAGTGTAAACTGACGTATTTTCCCCAAAAAGATTAAGTGCAGGTACTAGACGAAATTGGCTGGTATTAGCTGCCTAAGCATCACGAATAGTCTCGCAAACTCGATGCCGTATCTGAATGAACAATATTTATTTATTTTGATCCGCTGTGGATATATTCAACTTCTGTAATACATTGGATATTACAACCAGAGGTTGAAGTTTATATATTTATCTTAAGCTTCCGCTGTGCATTATATAATTGTGTGGTTTGACTATATTGTTGCCAACATCGTCACGGTAATCCCCCACCGGGCCCACCGGTGAGACACGTGGAAAACGGGGTGTGACATCACAACTTGAATTGCATGTTTTGGATATCGTTTTACGTGTGTGTGCTATTATGTGTTATTTGTGCATGTTATTATATGTCTTAAGGTGATTAATCGCAAACGCAATCGCAACTCTATCGCAACGCAATCTCATCGCGAACTGGGAACGCAACTTTATTTTATGTTGTTGTATGTTAGTTATGTTATTTGTGTAACTATTATTTAAAACCATCGCATCACTTAATCGACACTCGCTTAAACGCATTGCAACGCTCAACGCACGAAACGAAACGTCGGAAACTAACTCACCCGAACCATCCGATCGAAGGACCATCCGATCGGAAGGCCCTCCGATCGAACCATTACACCGCCTCTCTCCTTCCTCCCACCTATAAATATCACCTGTCACATCACTATTCATGTGATGTGACAGCTCTCGTTCGACCAGCATGCTTTTGGCCTATTTTCTCTCGATTCCTCGCAACTCTTGTAAGTTTTCAACTCAAATCTTGTACTTCTATCATCTACACACACTTTTTCATCTTTTTCACCATCAAATCTTAACTTTTCTCCATGAAATCGGCTGATTTGGGCTGTTCTAGAATGATGTCATCATGGGTTCTCATGAACTTCAAAGTGTGACCTCATTCCACCAAGAACAACTCAGATCGACCATCCGATCGAATGGCTATTCTACCAGGAGACTTGAATTTTAAACATCTCACTTGGAACGGATCGCTATCCGAGCGAACGACCATCCGTCCGGATGACCATTCGACCGGACAACCTGAAAGGTTGAGATACTTCTCTTTTCATAAAATGCTACAACAAAAACTTCAAAGTCACATCATACACAAACACATCCATCCCAAACGAATGACCATCCGACCGAATGGTCATCCGTATCTGTCTGGATGACCATCCGTCCGGATTGTCATCTGATCGGATCACTATCCGTCGCTTGTTTCACCGACACGCTGTTTAATGCACCGTTCATCACTTATGCTATCGTTCTGTAATCAAGCTAACTTTCCAGCGCTCCTTTCAATCCAAGACTGTGTTATTCATTTAACACGATCTGTGAGTATACTCGATCCCTTTTTGCTTAACACATTTTTGGGTGTTACATACGTTACTTATATTAAATCACTTCGACACACAACGCAAACACTTTTATACGCTAACCTTTACTGCATGTTATACATGTTACTCGATGAATGCTTGTGTGTTATGTTTACACAGTGATTGTTGCCTAACACCTTAGCATTGATAGTACAATAGTTTGGACTCAGCACCTGTCGTGGACAGGGGTTGTTAAGGGCTTTACTTCACGTGTCACAGTGGTGATATGTGTTGCGTATTCTACAACTCGCAGTCATGTCTGTGCATATTTCATTGTCGATAACTTGCTAGCTTCACTTTTCAACATGTTACATGCTGGTTATGCGTAAACCGCTTTCGCTATCCATTATACTATCAAACTTGTATGCTCACCTTTACACTATGTATATTGACTTCTTTTTTAACGTATGTGACAGGTGTTTAGGATGTTGTGCTATGCTAGCTTTTATGGAATCAAGCTAGGGGAGTCTAGAAACATCATTTAATAAATTATGAGTCGTCGGAACAGTTTCTATTTGTCTTTGAGAACAATTTGTCTGTAATAACTGTGTTACTTTATATGTTACGATATGGGACATAATGATTAAATATTTGGTAATTATAGTTGTTATGGAATCTCTTAGACAATCTGTTTCGCTCAGTGTCTCACCCCGATGTTTCCGCCATCGGTTGGGGTGTGACAGATTGGTATCAGAGCCATAACAATAGGGAATTAGGCAAGACTCGACCTAGTCAGGGTCGATGTCTTAGAAACGACCTAGTCTATAGTCTAAGTACCAACAGACTGCCTTGTGCGAGCCCAGTAGGGGTCCCGTGCAAGCCTATTTCCGTTAATAGATCGACTCGCGAACATACTACGCTCTATCGGCCTTTCCTAAGGCTGAAACGCTATCACTTAGCCTTTCCTAAGGCTAGCGCACACACTGTTTTTCAAAAATGAACGAGTGATTAGATCGAGACTAGGTGTGAAAACCACAAACTCTCGATTAAATCGTTCGTTCGACGCACATTTTTACTATAAACACTAGAATTTGCGTTGAATCAGGAGTGAAATCCATACTTCGACGTGAATCTCCCTCTCTGTCTCCTGATTCTATCACACAAACAGGAATGCAGTCGTTAAGTTAGGGGTGAAACCCGAATCTTGATGACTTGCTTCCGCTCTTCATTTTAGTTTTACAAAACTCTCACCAAAGTCTCGACGGATTCCAATGACTCAAGTTACGTGAATAACCAAAAGGATGTGTGCCCTTTACTGTGTGACGGTAAGAGAGCACAGTCTATTAGGCCAAAGCGTATACTCGAAGGTCCTTGAGAATAGTCAAATCGCTTTGGGTAGTCGCTGTCTACACACCCAAGACAATCTATTTTCGATTTCAAACCCGCAATCGCTGATTTTATGTGTTTATGTGTTTCGATTATGAGCTCGCAAGCCGCTGACTCTGTGATTTATCGCTTTTTATGTGGAATTTTATGTGTTTTATGTGGCTTTACATGTTTATGTGTTTCGATTCTTGGTGATTTATACGCTTTCCGCTCCTCGTTTGATTAACACACACAACTCGCACAACACATCTATCTCAATACGCTAATAAATCGCTGCTACTATACGAGCAATCGCATGCTATGTTACTCGCTTACGAGATGCTAATCGCTGTGATACTCGCTACTCGCAATCGCTACTCTCGAACGCACTCGCGAACTTGAATAATAGGTGAATACGTGCAATATATGTAGGTGAATACGTGTAAAATATAGTGTAAAGCGTGATTTCTGTGATCTATGTGCTTATGTGCTTGTATGGATTATATGCTTACGTGATTATGTGCCTATTTGATATCATGCTTATGAATGTACGTGTTCCTGAGCTTTATCTAGTGATAGTGTGTTGTGAGGTGAGATTCGATTATATAAGTGTTTGAGTCCTATGGAGATGTTTGTTGCAGACAATGTCGTCATTTGGTTCGCATACTTCTCGCGCTGCGCGCCGTAGCCATGCTGACAAGCGAACCGCTTCTCTAGTCGCAAAGCAGATGGCTAAGGTCATTCCGCAAATCTTCAGTGAGCTAAATGAAAACGCTAACAAGTCCTCTGAGGAATCAGGGACCGACTCTCCAAAGGGTACTTTCAGCTTCAAGCAGTTTAAGGCATGCGGCCCCAAAGACTTCAGAGGCGAAGACGGACCAAGCGCTATGTTTCAATGGTTCGACTCAATAGAAGTCACGCCGCCAGAGTGGATGTCCCGATCACCTACGCACTGTCAACGCAGAAGGCGTTTTCCAATCCAGGGCTTTGGATTAGTGGACCGCCGAAAGGAACAGGTGTGGGAACGACGTAGCTTATGGGCTTACTTGGGATGAGTTGAAGGAACTCATGATGAAGGAGTGGCGACAACGCCGGTCTGACAGCTCGCTTTAAGCAACTGAGTATCATTTGTCCAAGCCAGGTGACAACACCTGATATGACGATCAAGAAATACATCCGTGCTTTACCGGATTGTGTTGCTGACTTCGTTCAAGCTGCGAAGACGAAAACTATTGAAGAGACTTTTCTGCTCGCTGCCGAGATTAATGACAAGCGAGTATTGGCATAAATAACGATAGTAACCATGGAAATAATGCTTAGTCTCCATGGTAAGTACGGATAAGTAGGTTTGAGAAGGGTGATTTTGGTAGTAATAGAAGTCCTTAAATGATTATAGTATGTGTATAATAGTATATCGACCCCTTCTAAGAGCTTTAAGGTAATCAGAAGTAATGATAGTAATGAAATATTGAGGTTGGCTCATAGTGAAGAAAATGAAAGATAGTATATGAGGTATGAGTGGTATAAATAAATCGATTTATTTCGATTAGCAAATATATGAAGGTAATATGCTTATATAGGAAGTTAGAAACAAGCCTCAGACTTAGGTTTGTATGATTAATAATTGTATACAATTCGAATAAAATTCGATGAATGAAACGCTAGTCATGATATGTGCTAAGTACTGGTGTTATAAAGTAAGAGGCACTAATAAGAGCTCTGGAGCAGAATCTAACATAAGTATTGTGAATGAATAACTTGAAAGGGTTAAGAGTAGATTTGGTTTGGTTTGGTTCGAATGAGAAAGGTTTCGGGGACGAAACCTCATTTAAGGAGGGTAGACTTGTAACGCCCCAAAACTCGAGTCTAAATATTTTATTTGGACATTTTATTAGGTTGGCATGAGTAAGTAGGATTTATTGGTCAAGTGGGTTATTTCACTAACAACCAAGTTATCTAACTTGGTTAGATAGTGTTGGCTATAGATTGAGAGTGGAAAACAATGGGGCCAACTATGTTTAATTTACAATCATAAGGGACTAATGTGGGTTAAAAGGAAAGTTGGGACATTATAAGAAAATAACAACACACACAAACACACATTCGTGTGTGTTCTACGTCGATCAGAAGCTCCCAAAGGAGCCAAACCCTAGCTCAAGCTTATTTGCTCAAATTGAAAGGGGAATTCAACCCAAATCTAATGCATGTACCCGAATTCTTAGTCATCTAGCCCTAAAGATCACTTGGTAAGTTGTAATTTTTGATTTGGTGATTTTGATATGAAGTGGGTTTTGATCAACCCGCGAATTAGTATGAAATTAAGCATGAGAATGTATTAATATCATGATATAGAGCATAGATTACACGTGGTTTAGGTTAATTAGATGATTAGAGATGAAACCCACTTGTGGTAGTGAAGATGATGTTATGGATAATCATGTATGCTTAATTGTTGTGTAAAGTTTATGTATGATGTTGTATGTAATGAGTAATTGTTAGTTAATTAGGGTATATTATGAGAATTATATGATTCTAGTGGAATTTGATGATCTTGATATGAACTAGTAAGAATATGCAATGAATGCTTGTACATAATGTTTTGTTAGTAGTACACCCGCCAAGTGTTCGATGAAATGCCTAAGAGAGCAAAATTGTGAAATTGTATGAAAGTTGTGGGTAAGTATGTATAGAAGGTGCTTATGGTGTAGCCGTTAGCAAAATAATAAGTTAAGTGTGCTTAAGGTGGAGTCCATATGAGAATTCGGATTTGAATGTATGGTTTGGTAAAATTATGCATTAAGAACTTGTACCTTATGCTTCAATGGTGTGATGCTCGCCATGTAATTGATGCGCTTGATTTATGGTAGTTAAGAGTGAATGTGTACGAATGTGAAATGAATAGTTTATTGATAAGTAATAATGTTGAAGTTATGTCGTGTACGTATGTAAGATGATAATTTTGACTAAGTGAATGTTGAACAATGCGGTTGTCGAATGTAGAAGTTATGAAAGCATAAGTATGTGTATATTGTGTATGTGACTAGGTGATCATGTAGTTGTATGTGTTATACAACATTATGTATGAAATTAACATGATGTCATTAGTATGGTCTATTATATCAACATAAATGCGTGTTCGAAATTGGAAGTTATATGCTAGAAGGTTGACTTTCTGAAAGTCAACAGAGAATCTATAGCATGGTTAGGCATTTTGACATAAATATAAGAATCGAGAGATCATGGAATATGTGTTAGATCAATTATGTGTTATGTGTGATAACGAATTTGGATTTCACGGATATTGAAACTATGTGGTTGACCAATCATGTCGTATGCGTGTTAGTTAAAGTCAATGTAGATAAGAGTTGGAAAATGTGTGTTAATATGAATGAGCATGAATACTAACATTATTATGGCATGACGGCATGAAAGAATAGGAACCACACTAGCATGGACCAAGCATGGAAGGCTAGCGGGTCAAGATGAGGCAAGCAAGCGGGTATGAACACGGATGCACAAGGTAAGTGATTCCGTAATCACTTCTTAGTTGTTTATGTAATGTTATATGCAATTTAATTATATGTGATAATTGAGGTCAAACAGGAATGAATTGTATGATGTCAATGAATGTATTAAACGGATCTTAGTTTTAATCCGAGCAAGGTAGGTGTGATTAAGAAATTGTAGCTAAGTAGTGGAATTGGTTACTTATGTAAGGAATTCCTTTGTTATTAAGGATAGAGCATAGTTGACTAAAATGCCCTTGATAGGTATATCGGGCAAACGACCTTAGAAGTCGTTTGGAAACGAGCTATTCGATTAGAGTAATGTCTTGGACAAGTACGAAAGCGAAGTATAGGGTTTTGTATGTCATAGTCCACTTAATGCGCAAATACCCATAACGGGTCAAAAATAAGCCTTTGAGCGAAAATGAGTTAAGAGGATGCAAGACGTCTGAGAATTTAATCTTTTATGATAGGTGCCAATGAAATTATTAAAGTTCATATGAGATTGAGGTCAAATAAACAGATTATGTTGATAAATGCACGAACGGGTCAATCAGTTAGAAAATGATAATATATCGAATGCACGTAAGTTAAGAATTTCCTTAATCCGGAGGTAGGATTTCAACTTAATATGATAGAATGTGAATTTACAAGCATGTAGGAAGAAACGAGAGGTTAAACGGGTAAACGGTTTAAAAGTTATGCGAGTTTTAGTGGGTGTTTTGTATCTGCACCCGGAGTATGGAACGCCGGGTTTGGGAGTATGGAACGCCGGGCAGAAACCCAAACGCCCATGCTTCACTGTCAAACGCTGGTTCCATGTTAAAGTGAACGTCGGGGTGTTCCAAACAAGCCTAGATCACTTTCCTTGAGTTCCTTTGATGTGTGTAAAGCTCCATGTGATAGGTTTATGATCCGGAATCATCACGTAACCTTCCACCACTACCCTACATGTAAAAATGCATCAAAGTAACATGTCTCGATACAAATTTGATGCTAAAACATGTAAATATTAACCACTTAGGCGTACCAAAAGCATATGCATCAGATATGTACGTATGTATGTATGTATAAATATGATTGTATGTAGATATGTAGGTGCGTATGATCAGACGTATGAATATATGAATGCACGAAGTAGGATTTATCGTCTATGAAAAGAATGGGACAGGTATGCATGTATACATGGTTTCAATACGTTTGAGTATGGACATTACTAATGATGTGCTTGAGATTGAAATGTAATGCAGGAATGAGAACGTCAGACTCTTGTAGAATTGAAGCCGAACCTTGAAGCCTAACTCGGAACAAAGGAATCCGAGAGGATAGTCGAATGAATCAAAGTTTATGTTGTCGAATGTTATATGATTTTTAATTTGTATCAGATTATTGTTGTATAACGTTGCCAATGACTAATGGTTAAGTTGTATGTGGCGTCCACAGGTACTACACGGATTTCTTCTGCTGCTAAGGAAGTGAAGCGGACGTAGATCGAGTCAAGAGCAAGGATTGTACGGATAGATCGGTCACATAGTTGAAGTATATAATGTCTAGAAATCTAAATTTTAGTATGAATGTTGTGAATTCTTTTATAGAACGTTTAACATTTTTAGAATTTGGAACCTTCGTGAAAGTAATGTCGTTAATAAGGAAAGAAATTTTAAAGCTCTTTTTCCGCTGCGTCATTTTTAAGGTTAAACATGTTAGGGTGTAACAGATCGTTCCGGATGTGCATCGATTATAGGGAATTGAATAAGCTGACTATTAAGAATCGCTATCCCCTGCCCTGAATCGAAGATTTGTTTAACCAATTGCAAGGCGCTACGTGTTTCTCGAAGATTGATTTACGCTCAGGCTATCACCAGTTACGAATCCATGAGGAGGAGATACCCAAAACCGCTTTCCGAACCCGATACGGCCACTACGAGTTTGTTGCTATGCCTTTTGGGTTAACCAACGCACCAGCGGTTTTCATGGATCTGATGAATCGCGTGTGTAAGCCCTTTCTCGACCGTTTCGTCATCGTGTTTATCGATGATATCCTGATCTATTCGAAGTCGAAGGTCGAACATCCGCAACATCTACGTTTGGTTCTCGAATTACTCCAAGGGAATCGACTCTATGCCAAGTTCTCCAAGTGTGAATTTTGGCTGGAGGAGGTTCAATTCCTCGGTCACATCGTCAATAGTCAAGGTATACACGTCGACCCCACCAAGAGCGAAGCTGTTAAGAGTTGGGTTACACACAAATCTCCATCCGAAGTTCGTTCGTTCCTCGGATTGGCGGGTTATTACCGCCGATTCATCGCTGATTTCTCGAAAATCGCCGTTTCGCTTACTTCTCTCACGCATAAAGACAAGTCTTTTGTTTGGGGAACCGAATAAGAGCAAGCCTTTCAGACTCTAAAGCATATGCTCTATGCTCCTCTTCTCACCTTACCCGATGGAAATGATGATTTCGTAGTCTACTACGATGCCTCGAACCTTGGTCTCAGTTGCGTCCTCATGCAACGAGACAAGGTTATCGCGTACGCCTCTCGTCAGCTCAAGATCCACGAGAAGAACTATACAACCCACGATCTCGAGCTTGGTGCAGTTGTTTTTGCGTTGAAGATTTGGCGACACTACCTTTACGATACCAAGTGTACGGTCTTCACCGACCATAAGAGCCTGCAACATATCTTCAACTAAAAGGAACTGAACATGCGCCAACGCCGGTGGGTGGAACTTCTTAACGATTACGACTGCGAGATTCGTGACCATCCTGGCAAAGCGAATGTCGTGGCCGATGCTCTAAGTAGACGAAGCTATTTGCATAGCGTTCGTAATACTCACGCCCAGCACGACCTCGAAGCCTAATACGTGACGCTCAGCACACCTGCTTCATTGCGAATACCTTGCGAGAGGAAATGAAGAAGTGAGGTGTTAAAACCCCACTTGTCAAGAGGTAATGGAGAAGTGAGGTGCTGAAACCCAACTTGTCACCAAATCGAACGGTATCTATTACTATCAAGATCGCATCTGGATTCCGAGTCGCAATAACCTTCGGGAGATATTGTTGACTGAAGCGCACAAGTCTCGATATTCCATTCATCCCGGTGCTGACAAGATGTACCATGACCTTCGTCTTCGGTATTGGTGGCCAGGAATGAAGAAGGATATCACTATCTATGTTTTGAAGTGCCTGACTTGTTCGAAATTCAAAGCTGAGCAACAAAGACCCTCTGGCTTACTCGTACTGCCCGAGATCCCTATGTGGATATGGGAGAGTATAGCTATGGACTTCATAACGAAACTTCCCCGCACGCCCTCAGGACACGATAGCATTTGGGTTATCAATGATCATTTGACTAAATCTGCTCATTTCTTGCCGATACGAGAAGACTTTAAGGTAGAACGATTAGCACGGATCTACACCGACGAAATCATCTTTCAACACGGGATGCCTCGTGATATCATCTCTGACCGTGATGGTCGGTTTACCTCGCGTCTTTGGGAAATGTTTCAATCTGCTCTCGATACTACTCCTAATCTAAGTACCGCTTTCCATCCCCAAACCGATAGTCAGACTGAAAGAACGATCCGTACCCTTGAAGACATGCTTCGCTTGTGTGTCATAGATTTCGGTGGTAATTGGGACACGCACTTACCTTTGGTCGAATTCTCATACAATAACAGTTATCATTCTAGCATTCAAATGGCACCATTTGAGGCACTATATGGAAGAAAATGTCGATCGCCGATTGTATGGCACGAGATCGGAGATGCGCATATTACCGGTCCTGAGCTGCTGCAAGAAACGACTGACAAAATCCTCCAAATTCGAGACAACCTGCTGAAAGCTCAGAGTCGTCAGAAAAGTTACGCCGGTAGACGCCGCAAGCCCCTTGAATTTGACGTTGGTGATCACGTGCTTTTAAAGGTTTCACCTTGGAAGGGGGTGATCAGATTCGCCAAGAAAGGAAAGCTCGCGCCTCGATATGTTGGGCCCTTTAAAATTCTGGAACGATTGGCAAGGTGCCCTACAGACACGAACTACCGGAGGAACTTAGCAACGTCCACCCAACTTTCCATGTTTCGAACCTCAAAAAGTGTTCGGCTGAGCAGAATTTACACGTACCACTTGAGGATCTACAAGTGGACGAAACATTACACTTCGTGGAAAAGCCCGTCGAGATCATGGATCGAGAAACCAAGAAGCTCCGACGCTCACGCATTCCCATAGTGAAGGTTCGCTGGGAAGGCAAACGCGGCACCGAGTTCACCTGGGAACTCGTAAGTGACCTGAAGGCTAAGTATCCACAGCTATTCGTTACGCCTGCATCCTAGTTTCGGGACGAAACTCCCTAAAGTAGGGGAGGCTGTAACAACTCACGTTTTGAAGTCAAAGTACAAGTCAAAGTCAAATTCAAAGGAAGAAAAGATTGCTAATCCGATATGTCATTCCTTGCTTAACTATTGATTGTACTCTTCGACTTCTAATCGATACTCTATTTTGTGTTACTTTAGTTGTATTACGTGGAGTAAATGCAAAAATCGCTACTTAACGCTATCTATTTAACGCTATCCCATCGCTATCGCATCGCAACTTGAATCTCATGTTTTGGATATTGTTTTACGTGTGTGTGCTATTATGTGTTACTTGTGCATGTTATTATATGTCTTGAGGTGACTAATCGCAAACGCAATCGCAAATCTATCGTAACGCAGTCTCATCGCGAACTAGGAACGCAAGTTTATTTTATGTTGTTGTATGTTAGTTATGTTATTTGTGTAACTATTATTTAAAACTATCGCATCGCTTAATCGACACTCACTTAAACGCATCGCAACGCTCAACGCACGAAACGAAACGAAACGTCGGAAACTAACTAATCCGAACCATCTGATCGAAGGACCATTCGATCGAATGGTCATCCGTTCGGATGACCATCCGATCGGATGGCCATCCAATTGGAAGGCCCTCCGATCGAACCATTACACCGCCTCTCTCCTTCCTCCCACCTATAAATATCACATGTCACATCAGTATTCATGTGATGTGACAGCTCTCATTCGACCAGCACGCTTTTGGCCTATTTTCTCTCGATTCCTCACAACTCTTGTAAGTTATCAACTCAAATCTTGTACTTCTATCATCTACACACACTTCTCCGTCATTTTCATCATCAAATCTTAACTTTTCACCATGAAATCGGCTGATTTGGGCTGTTCTAGGATGATGTCATCATGGGTTCTCATGAACTTCAAAGTGTGACCTCATTCCACCAAGAACAACTCAGATCTAAGAGATTTCGATATGTTTAAAAACTGATTTCGTCATAATCTAAACATTTTCCAACTGATTTCCACTTTTCTTCAATGATCTTAACTTTTCAATCAAAAACCGATAGAATCTGACCTCGTTCAGGCCTTCTACTCTTTCTTTAGTGAAGTGCTGGTTTGAGAACTGATTCCTATCGACGAGATGACCAACTTAACGGGTTGAACATAAAGCACCGTCAAGAACAATTAACTGATCAGACGGGGTGATTCCCATCCGATCGAATGACTTAGACTTGATGGGGTTACCATTGTTTGACACGTAGTCATACCGTCTCGTTCCAAATGCAAAACTTTCTAAACTTAGCAAATTTTACAAGATTTCAAAACGAGTAGGTTACCAAACGGATTGCCGTCCGATCAGATAGCCATTCGATCGAACGACAATCCGATCGGATGACTTGTGGCTTTCAACACTTAAAACAATTTTGCAAACTTCAAAAATATCAGTTTTCAACGAATAGTCATCCGATCAGATGACCATCCGATCAAATGACTATTCTACTAGGAGACTTGAATTTTAAACATCACACTTGGAACGGATCGCCATCCGAGCGAACGACCATCCGTCCGGATGATCGTTCGACCGGACGACCTGAAAGGTAGAGATACTTCTCTTTTTATAAAATGCTACAACGAAAACTTCAAAGTCACATCATACACAAACACATCCATCCCAAACGAATGACCATCCGACCGAATGGTCATCCGTCCGGATTGTCATCCGATTGGATCACTATCCGTCACTTGTTTCACCTACACGATGTTTAATGCACCGTTCATCGCTTATGCTATCGTTCTGTAATCAGGCTAACTTTCCAGCGCTCCCTTCAATCCAAGACTGTGTTATTCATTTAACACGATATGTGAGTATACTCGATCCCTTTTTGCTTAATGCACTTTTGTGTGTTACATATGTTACTTATATCCAATCACCGCGACACATATCGCAAACACTTTTATACGCTAACCTTTACTGCATGTTATACGTTTTACTCGATGAATGCTTATGTGTTATGTTTACACAGTGATTGTTGCCTGACACCTTAGCAACGATAGTACTATAGTTTGGACTCAGCACCTGTCGTGGACAGGGGTTATTAAGGGCTTTACTTAACGTGTCACCGTGGTGATATGTGTTGCGCATTCTACAACTCGCAGTCATGTCTGTGCATATTTCATTGTCGATAACTTGCTAGCTTCACTTTTCAACATGTTACATGCTGGTTATGCGTAAACTGCTTTCGCTATCCATTATACTATCAATTTGTATGCTCACCTTTACACTATGTGTATTGACTTTTATTTTAACGTATGTGACAGGTGTTTAGGATGCTGTGCTATGCTAGCTTTTGTGGAATCAAGCTAGGGGAGTCTAGAAACATCATTTAATAAATTATCAGTCGTCGGAACAGTTTCTATTTGTCTTTGAGAACAATTTGTCTGTAATAATTGTGTTACTTTATATGTTACGGTATGGGACGTAATGATTAAATATTTGGTAATTATAGTTGTTATGGAATCTCTTGGACAATCTGTTTCGCTTAGTGCCTCACCCCTATGTTTCCGCCATCGGTTGGGGTGTGACAAATATATCCGCATCGCTTCGACCGCTACCCCAATTATCCTTCGTGTGTTAGAAAACTTCTTGAAAAGCATGGCATTTAGCATTTATATCGGTCAATTTTCTTGATAACGAATCTTTGTCCAGATACTCACTTTTACCCATCTCCTTAAAGAAAGTTTCTCAGATTTTTATCCAAAATAGAGGTAGCGTTTGATAGTTGGCTACAAAAATACCACATATATATTATTACATTTTAAAAAACAAAAATAAATACAACTTAAAAAAATAAATACTTCTATAAAAAATAAATCTTACCAACGTTGGATCCTCTGAGATGTCAAGCCACGCCTGTGCTAACGTATACTCCTCGTCTTTTATCCAAGCTAGATAGCCTCTTCTCGCATGTGGAGCGTTAGGATCTTTTTTTATGGAGCGTTTTCCACGTTGAGAGCCCTCGGCTTCGGGCACCATTTATGTCTCTGGCACCATATCGATCTCAGGCTCGCCTTCTTCTTAAAAACTGCCCATGGTTATGTTCACATTCAATGCAAACTCGTGCGAACCTTGAAAGTATTTGGGGGGGGGGGTGATGTGGTCTAAATTATATAACTACTTATAATAAAAAAAACTCCAACTAATGTCACATGCCATTTCTTATTCAAAATTTCAACTAATGCAACATGGCACTTTCTTCTTTAAATCATTAATAATATTATTTAATTAATATCTATCACCCAAGGAGCGGTGAAAATTGCACTTAGGAAGATGGGAAGGACTAAGGCAATTGGTCTGGACAACATATCGATTGAGGTTTGGAAGTGTTTGAGAGATGAAGGAGTTCAATGGCTGACCACTCTGTTCAACCTTATTTTCAAATATGGAAAAATGCCAGATCAGTGGAGGAGTAACGTAGTAGTGCCCATATATAAGAAGAAAGGAGATGTCCAATGTTGTGGAAATTATAGAGGAATTAAATTTGTTATATCATACTATGAAATTATGCGAGAGAGTAATTGAGACTAGAATCAGAAGAGAAACTCAGGTTATGGTAAACCACTTTGGTTTCATGCCAGGGCGATCAACTACGGAAGCGATGCATATTATCAAAAGATTAATGGAAAAGTATAGGGAGAAAAGGCAGGATCTACATATGGTTTTCATTGACCTTGAAAAGGCGTACGATAGTGTGCCCCGTAGATTGATTTGGGATAATTTATAAGGTAGAGGGGTCCCTGGGAGGTATATACATATAATTAAGGATATGTATAGTAGGGCTGAAACGAGTGTACATGCTCCTTTAGGAGATACCGATTTCTTCTCGGTGGAGGCAGGTCTCCACCAAGGGTCGCGTTAAGCCTGTTTCTTTTTAAGGTTGTCCTAGATAAGTTGTCAAATTCCATCCGGGAGCTAGATCCATGGTGCATGCTTTTTGCAGATGAGATAGTGTTAATTGAAGAGACTAAACAAAGCCTGAATGTAAGGTTGGAGGAATGGCGAACACATAAGCATGTGATTATACAAACTCAGATACATGTGGGCTCCTTAAATTTGGATACATAAACTCGGATACGTGCGACTCATTAAGCTCGGACTCCTTCTACATCCTAAATCTGAATATACACACATACACACTTAAATTCGGACATACACATACATGTACACTTAAAGCCGAACAACATGTATATCACACATATATAAACTCGGACTTGATACAAAGTCGGACTCATAAGCATGCTATAAACTGGGACAAGCCTATCTTGTTGGCAAACTCAGAAATATATCTATCAATAACCCGGACCATATAAGTTCTCATTAAACTCGGACATCATGATACATGTATACATAAGTTCGGACATCATTAACAAATTTGGATACGTACAGATAAACCCGGACTTTTTTTTTACTTCACAAAGCTGTACTAACATGTCAACGAAACGTAACAGTTCCTTGTCTAAACCTAATCTCATTGATCAACAGTTTTCACGAATTAAAACAACAGTTTAGCATTCTTAGCATGTCAATAGCAATTCCAATGTTCTAGTAGTAAGCATGCATTCACTCATTCTAACATCATCATCATCATCATCATACTCAGTAAATCCCACCAATAGAAAAGCAAAGGTAAGGTCCGAGGAGGGTAAGATGTAGACAGCCTTACCTCTACCCCGTAGGAATAGAGAGGCTGCTTCCAGTGAGACCCCTGGCTCGATAGTAGTTTGCATCAAGCCTTGGACATAAGGCACATAACACTCAGCTA
The DNA here is from genome assembly GCF_002127325.2 of Helianthus annuus. NCBI lineage: Eukaryota > Viridiplantae > Streptophyta > Magnoliopsida > Asterales > Asteraceae > Helianthus > Helianthus annuus. The sequence continues at coordinate 137,650,247 of NC_035445.2, forward strand.
TCGGGACAAATACCGATTAGTGCATGTACCATTTTGTCTTTCAGCTATCAACGCCACCACATGATGCATGATTAACTGTCCTCAGCTTTTAACGTTATTTTCATGAAACTAGGAAAATAACTTTAAAATTAGTGCACTTTCACTTTTGCCCCCCGATGGCCCACACATATATACATTATATGTGCATTGTCACACCCTCAAAATCTACATGCGGAGTATTACCGCGAGGCGTGTGACGACCAGGATCTTAGCCACTAATTATTTTGAACGGATTAGTTATGGTTATAAACATTAGCACATTTAGTGACCTAATTTTAAATTTTTCAAAACATAGTTTAAGTTCACAGCGGAAAGGGGAAGAAAACGTATCATAACTGAAACCACAAGTTTAATAACATGTTACTTACGAACCACGCACTCCATCCGATTGCAACGTCCGTCCAAAGCTGTATCGAGCAACCTGCAAAGCATGCAGTAGAGTGTCAACATAATGTTGGCGAGTTCACGTGTTTGCAGTTTTCCAGTTTTAATTCCAAAAACTTGTTTTAACCAGTTAATTTACCCGTTTATACATGCCATGGGGAGCTACCCCATAAGTAAGCGACTAAACTGTTTTTCCAATACCGAACACTAGGTAACCGTTGCGTTTCTGCAGGATGCCCCAATGTCAATGTTCTATCATCATTGACGGATGCCTGAGTACATTAGTTCACGACCGATCCCATACCATGGCACGGTGTGAGGTTGGTAAGACCTAAATAGCGCTATCAACTAATAACCCGTTCGCCTGGCCCCGGCGACTAATCGGTATTATGTAGTAGGGACTTAAGTGATAGAGTTTCGTTTAGTGTTGCTCGTTGCATTTCCGTATAAACAGTAATTAACTAAAAGTTCCCAGTAACAAGGGAAGAAAAGTAAGTTTGTATCCCTCACCGGGGATAATGTTGTTACCCGTACCCCACACAAGGAGATAGAAATACCGCATCCCTCATAAGGAGATAGTAAGCAATTCCAAACCAGGAAAAGTTGTTTCGTTCCGTTTCCCAACCACCGGGAATGCATGCTTTAAGTAAAAAGTAGTGAACTCACCTTTGCTTTGCTCGGTAGTTAATTTACTTGTGTTACGTTGGTCAACCATACCCTATTATGGTTTATAAATATTTATTAGGTTCGCGTGCAAGTAATGGCATGTACAACTACACGTATTTAGCACATAGCACGTAAGTTACACTAGCATAGCAGCATATGCGTCATTGGGCCTATCCTATCATAAAAACAGTTGAACAGTAACAGTTAAACAGCAACAATGATATACAGTCCATAACAGTAGTTTGTATGGCCCAATAACTAAACAAAATAGTCTAGTCGAAACCGGGTGGTCTCGACTCGAGAACAAGAGGTCTCGAGTCGCAACCACAAGTTTCTGAGTCGCAACCAGACGATCTCGGGTTGTGCATTTCTGAGTCGCAACCATGAGGTCTCGAGTTGGGCTTGAGTCGAGATCAGGAGATCTCGAGTCGCAACCTACCCGATCTCGAGTCCCCTGTTGTTTGTCTGGTTCTGAATGGTCACTAAGTGGTCTTGAGTCGAAACCGCTTGATCTCGACTTGCAACCACTGTGGGAATCTTTCTAGAACCTTATCTATTTGTACGGACCAATCAAAATTCCTTAACATGTTTTACATTCCGTACAGGTTGCTGAATCAGATCAAATGCATATATTTCAAACATTCTTAGTGTCATTCAAACCGTTCATCATCAGTGTTAATCATTATTTTCTATATCATGTTTCACTCTCAACAATCATCTAATGGCAAAAATCTCTAATATTAACCATTCAGGCATGTATCATTCAGTTGTACTCTACGCATATACAGTTGTACCTACAAAGATCACGGTGACAACATTCAAAAGAAAAACCCATATTTCTTCGTATAATTATTCCCATTATTTACCCAGCTAACATATTTGATCATTATTCAAATTTACATAGTGTTCTACCACATACGGACATCATTAATCAGCAACTTTTAAAACAAAAACTATCTTGTACAAGAATCATTATTTATCAAGGAGGAAATCATGCGACCATTTTATACATACATCAAACAGTGATCATTTTCAAACAAAATCCAAACAAGTTTCAGAATAAAATACCAACATAACACAAAGCCACTTATCAAGAGTCAAAACACAGATGTTCATGGAAGGGTGTTCTAGTGACCGAGAGGTGAGAAAAATCAAAAGAGAGAATCCCTGCTCCTACTGACTAAAATCACAAAATGCACATTAATATATACTGACCAAATTGTTTCACGGGTTGAACGGACCTTCTGCCGTCGCCATTGACTCTGTTGCCGGTACTATTGGTTCGCCAGAGAATCCACCACCAACATTATCATCGATCCTCACCAAAAGTCAGCTATCGTCATCAGTTTCTCAGCCGCCGAATACATTGCCATCTCAGAGTCCTGTCGTAGCCCGGTTTAGTGTCGGAGCTCAGAACCATCGTCGCCGCCGAAGATGGCAGCGCCGCTGCCGCCGTTGTTGCTTGATAGCTCTCTCTTGCTCACATCGATGTCCGCCGCCGCAGGCCGTTTAGATCCACCACCGCCGTCATCACCGGAATGGCAAACGGGGGTGTTGGCTGTTAGTTCAATCAGAGGGATGGAGGTGATGGTTATGTGTGGCTGAGCGTGGAGGGGTTGTGCGTGTGGGTGTGCGGTTGCCGGTGAACAGGAGGGTGGTTGAGTGGGTGTGTGTGCTCGCCGGAGTAGCTCCGGTGACCGGAATCGCAGAGGGAGTGGGAGGGTGTGCGGCTGGCTTTCTCAAAAGTGTGATTAGGGTTTTGGTTATTTAGGAAATGAGAGGGGGAAGGGGTTAATAAGGTTTTATAGGCCAGGGTTTTAGGAGATGGGTTTTTGGGTTGGACCTGGCCCAAGTATACTAGCCCGAAAAATATCGTTTGCGTCTTTTTATATAAACACGGGTTCATCTCAGAAGGCGAAATTAAATATACAATTTTTTTTTATATACATGTGTGTCACATTAAATATGTTTGGGTTCAGATCGACGGTTAAACGATACGCTCCTCTCGTCGTGGCTGTTTAGTTAAAATAATAATAATGATAGTAATTACTAATAATGAAGTGCTCGTCTGTCGACGATCAAGGTCAAGGGTTCGAGGTGTCACATGCATACCGCAAGCGGGGCGTATCACTCATTCTAACAGCAATCACATATTCACCAGGGCATGAAAACTAATCACAGATTGTTTGGATATCTATGGTTTGCATGAATTCTAAAGAACAAGAACAATAAAGTATAACACAAAGCACTTACCTTAGATTGATTAGAGTTCGTTCTAGAAGAGTTAGAGAGATCGAGATTGATGATTGTGTATGAAACATGTGTAGCCAAATGATCAGAGAAAGTGATTAGAGAACATAAACTGCCGTACTTGAGATTATGTGGAGTTTAGGGTTAGGAGTAGTTTATTAGAGTTTCACAAATACTCTAAACACCCCCTAACTATACAACTTTCACACAAGAAGCACATAATAACATGTAATTTACAATTAAAGCATGTAGTTCACGTATTTGTTATGCAGCACATAAGTTTCGTATAACCCATCCATTTATAATTATTATTCGCGTCAATCACCAACGTTCGAGAGTTATCATGTGTGTGTTCTGGTAATTCCCCGAATTACTAAAGTAGACTCATTTAACTAACCCTAATTAAATAAAGTGCTATGAATGTATGTCTAAATTAACTGTGGTTAAGTTAAAGTAGTAACCTGATGTTGCGGGTTGTCATATTGGTGGTGGAGAGAGAGAGAGAAAGAATGGTGGTGGAGTCGGCGGACGGGTGGGTGATGGTGGCAACGGATGGTTAGGTTGTGGTGGTAGGCTAGTTTTAGAGAGAGAGAGAGGGATAGAGTATTTATGTGTGTGTAAGATATATACATATATATATACATATAAATAATTATTTTATTTATATTTTTTTATGATTATGATTATTTATTTTAGTATAAATGGGTAAAAAGACCAAAATATCCTTATGTGGGGTCTACTTGGTCATATTTAACAATAAAAAATAACTGAGTTAGGGTGGAAGGACGTAACGTGCAAGGGTTTGCAAATATCGAGTACGTTTTCTGTACTTTTTAAAGACAAAAAACACAGTTTGTAATAAGTAACATACATAAAGTACATAAAGGACGATTTTTGCAATTTACTCGAACCAAATAAAAAACTCTTTTAACATATTAATTTATCAGCAATTCACCTGTACATTTTATCAAAGAAAAACCCACATCAGAGCTCTCAATAAGAAGATATCTCATTCATCTGATTCATTGTATCTTAGCTTCATTTAAAAGTATAAACAAGTTTTAATATTAATATCTTAGGACATGTGTTAGCTTGTTTCAAAACTATCAACAAGAAGAGTGCATACCTATAAATTAGTAATTATATAACTCATATCTTATATGATCGTTTCTCCTAATATTACATATACTTAGTTGTGTGTAAAGTTAGTAGAATAACATATTATTTCAACTATTTTTCCAAAAAAAAAAAAGAATGTTATTTGATTTTTTAAAAGAATACACGCCTTTCATGTTCTTGAGTTTTCAGAATTAAGATTTAAACAAAAAAGACTCTGATGTGAAGAGAAATTGGGAAAATAACCATTGTTTAACAATTTTTTTAAACCAACGTAGGCATTTTTTAACCAAACATACAAGGTCTTGTTCGTGTTCGTTAGATTCATTTGCAGCCCTATTTAAAATACCTTTATGTTATGTGAAAATATCAAACTAGGCATTCTGTCATGAACACTTACCGAATGAGATTTTATGTTCGTGTTCGTATGTTAAGGAAATGAACTTGTTCGTGTTCGTTTGTTAATTTTAGGTAACGAACGTTAATGAACACAAACCAATGTTCATGAACACAAATGGAAACAAACGAACATAAGCTAATGTTCATGAACACAAATGGAAACAAAATAACACAAATGGAAACAAAAGAACACAAACAAGTGTTTATGAACAAAATATATAATACATTGACACTTATTAAATATTTTATTTGTCGGAATTTTGCAATATTTAAATAGTAATATTAAAATATAAAAACTAAAAATACTAATGAACTATCGAACACATTACCGAACATTCATAAACATAAATGAATGAATGCAACATCTGTTAATGTTCGTTAATTTAACTAAATCTAAATTTCTTGTTCGTGTTCGTTTGTTTCATAAACGAACGAACACAAACGAACTTCCCGCCAAACAATTCACGAACTGTTCACCGAATGTTTGGTTCGTTTGCAGCCCTCATTGTAAACATTTCACTTTGTGACTGATGAGGGACAAAAAATACAAAAATGTACAATACTAACTTTTGGATGATATTGGCACTTGAGGTAAACTAGAGGGACAATTTTCATAACATAAAAACCAAAATAGTGATGAATAATAAAATAAATGGACGAGTGTCTACCCTTGTTCATATCTTGTGCCATTTTGCACCATCACAATCCCAACAGCCGTCCACAATCCTCATTTCCGTCTATAAATCACTCACATTTTGTTCCTTCATCCGATCCAAATAACACCATCATCCATGGAGGTACAATCTTTGCATCTATTAACCAACATTGTACAACGAATCTTCGTTTCGATCTTCTCAACCATAGCTTCATTTCTACTAGTAGCACTCTCCCACATTCGCCTCTACAAACCTCCACCTCAGCATTCTGACCACCACGTCGTTATCTTAGACGGCTCTTCTATGTCCCTCATCCGTGTCCCCATCAACGTCGTCATTGTGTTTATAAAAAATAAAATACCAATCATACCATATTCAGATTCGGCCCACCCAGCCCACACGGCCTTGTGCATGGTGTGTCTTGAGCATATAGATGGTTCTCACTCAATTCGGGAGCTTCTTAGTTGTGATCATGTATTCCATCTGGAGTGTTTGGATGCATGGATAGATGTGGGGCGGGTTGCTTGCCCCTTGTGTAGATCTATGCTTCTTCCTCCCAAGAAATTGTTATCATACTCCAACTCTATCTAGTCTAGCGGTATCAAGCTTTTAAGAGAATGTGTTACTCATACTCTAGCACTATCAACCTGTCTAGAGAATGTGTCACTTCTAGTCTAGCGGTATCAAGTTGTCTAGAGAATGTATCACTTCTTGTTTTTTTTAAACGGGTAACTTAGACCGCCCGTACTGGGGCGTGTTTTTTAAAAATTTTTCAATTAAAACGCCCCATAACGCCCCTTATACCATTACACACGGCGTTATAGGGCGTTATTTTTCAAAAAAAATTCGCCCGGCGTTTTAATTATGACGCTTAAAAAGAGAGGGGGCCCACTTTCTTGACCGTTGACAACGGTCATATTTTTTATTTTTTTTTTCAATTTAAAATATTCCCACTATAAATATATACCCCACATTCTCACCTTTTTTTATAAAAAAACCCACTTTCTCTCCTACTTTCTCTCCCACTTTCTTCTAATTTTTATAAAAAAAACCCACTTTCTTCTAATTTTTATACAATCATGCATCCATACCGCCCCCCTTTTGGTGTCCCCGCAAGACCCACGAACCCGAACACAACCCAACCGCAAACCCCGTACAACCTTCAAGACATGGACCCGAGCTTTTTAACTTACGCGGCTTACTTGAGTGGCGCCCCTCCGTTTGTTCCTCCCACTTTCGGCTATGGTCAAGCCGGCGGGTCTCAACCGTCACAACCCGAAGCCGAACCCGATGTGGAAGTCGTACCGGAGACGCAACCCGAACCGGTGCAAGAAACATCGAAACGCGGCAAAAGGTCGCATAAGAAGAAGGAAAAAGACGCACCGCGGCGTACAAAAAATATCATTAAATGGACGAAGGAAGAGGAATTCACGTTGACTCGGGCGTTTCTCGACATTTCTGAGGACGAAGATACCGGTAACTATTTTATATAAATATTATTTTACTTATTTTGTTACTTTAATTTTTAACATACAACTTATATATTTTTTTTGTAGCAAACTTTCAAACGGGCCCGGTTATTTGGGATAGGGTTCGTGCACTCTTCTTTAGCACGTGGGGTCAAGGCGAACATCGGGACAAAGATTCCATTTCTAGCAAATGGACCGACATCAACAACAAGTGTCATGCGTTCCAAGAAGTCTTCCAACGTAACTACGATAATCGGCCGAGCGGTGAAGGTGACGTGGGGGTTTTAACGAAGACTTTGGAGGAGTTCGAGAGGACAAAATGCCCTTTCACGTACTATAAGTGTTGGGAGCTACTACGAAAAAGTACAAAGTGGGCGGTAGTTAATCCAATGACGTCTAGTAGTAGACGTCGGGCTAAAAGGTCAAAAACATCATCCTCCGTTGACCCGTCAACTCCGACATCGGATGCCCGCAATGTTGATTTAAATGAGGCGGTGGACGTTGACGAGGGAATTCAAGAAGAGTTGGTCCGACCCACCGGTAGAAGAAAGGGAACCGGGAAAAAAACGGTCGAGTCGTCTTCCGATCTCGAGTTAAAGGAAGATTTCGAGGAGATGAACCGTCGTCTCCAAGACATTCGCGACCTCGGCCACCAACGTTATGAGATTATGAAGGAACGAGTGGCCGAAACCAAAAAATTTAACGAGATGCAAGAGGCGAGGCAAATGGAAAAGGACATTGAGTTTTTGTCCAAACCTATCGACCACCTACAAGGCGATGCGTTAATCCTTGCGCAAATATGTCGCCAAAAAATTAGAGAAAAATATGGACTCTAGATCATTATTTTTTTTAAGTTTATTTTTTTTGTTTCGGTTTTTTTTCTGTTTTTTTTCTGTTTTTTTTTATTTTCTGTTTTTTTTTTAGTTTTTTTTATTTTTATTTCAAGTAATGTAATTTTTTTTTAAATTAATGAAGTTTTTTATGTTTTAAATTAAAAAAAATAATTGTGAAATGATTGTGAAATGATTGAATGGGGGTTATTGGCATAATGCCCCACTACGCCACTTTTGCTATAATGCCCCATCGCTGACTAGGACGCCACGTGTCGGATAATGCCCCATGGTGAGGGCATTATACAACATTACCACTACACATGGTCTAAAATACCTTTATCTTCTGTGAAAATATCAAACTAGGCATTCTGTCATGAACACTTACCGAATGAGATTTTATGTTCGTGTTCGTATGTTAAGGAAATGAACTTGTTCGTGTTCGTTTGTTAATTTTAGGTAACGAACGTTAATGAACACAAACCAATGTTCATGAACACAAATGAAAACAAACGAACATAAACTAATGTTCATGAACACAAATGGAAACAAAATAACACAAATGGAAACAAAAGAACACAAACAAGTGTTTATGAACAGAATATATAATACATTGACACTTATTAAATATTTTATATGTCGGAATTTTGCAATATTTAAATAGTAATATTAAAATATAAAAACTAAAAATACTAATGAACTATCAAACACATTACCGAACATTCATAAACATAAATGAATGAATGCAACATCTGTTAATGTTCGTTAATTTAACTAAATCTAAATTTCTTGTTCGTGTTCGTTTGTTTCATAAACGAACGAACATAAACGAACTTCCCGCCAAACAATTCACGAACTGTTCACCGAATGTTTGGTTCGTTTGCAGCCCTCATTGTAAACATTTCACTTTGTGACTGATGAGGGACAAAAAATACAAAAATGTACAATACTAACTTTTGGATGATATTGGCACTTGAGGTAAACTAGAGGGACAATTTTCATAACATAAAAACCAAAATAGTGATGAATAATAAAATAAATGGACGAGTGTCTCCCTTGTTCATATCTTGTGCCATTTTGCACCATCACAATCCCGACAGCCGTCCACAATCCTCATCTCCGTCTATAAATCACTCACATTTTGTTCCTTCATCCGATCCAAATAACACCATCATCCATGGAGGTACAATCTTTGCATCTATTAACCAACATTGTACAACGAATCTTCGTTTCGATCTTCTCAACCATAGCTTCATTTCTACTAGTAGCACTCTCCCACATTCGCCTCTACAAACCTCCACCTCAGCATTCTGACCACCACGTCATTATCTTAGACGGCTCTTCCATGTCCCTCATCCGTGTCCCCATCAACGTCGTCATTGTGTTTATAAAAAATAAAATACCAATCATACCATATTCGGATTCGGCCCACCGAGCCCACACGGCCTTGTGCATGGTGTGTCTTGAGCATATAGATGGTTCTCACTCAATTAGGGAGCTTCTTAGTTGTGATCATGTATTCCATCTGGAGTGTTTGGATGCATGGATAGATGTGGGGCGGGTTGCTTGCCCCTTGTGTAGATCTATGCTTCTTCCTCCCAAGAAATTGTTATCATACTCCAACTCTATCTAGTCTAGCGGTATCAAGCTTTTAAGAGAATGTGTTACTCATACTCTAGCACTATCAACCTGTCTAGAGAATGCGTCACTTCTAGTCTAGCGGTATCAAGTTGTCTAGAGAATGTATCACTCCTTGTTTTTTTTTAAACGGGTAACTTACACCTTCTTATCTCTTTTTAAAAGCAAATAACCTATTTTGGGACCCCACATCCCACTAAACTACTCCTAATAAGGTTTTAAAGAGTCTTTGACTTTTTATCACCGGGCTATTAACCTAAATGTTCTATAGCTTTTATCTACCACAAGTCATCCTCACCGCGCTTAAGGAGTGACATCTTTTTCCAGCACCTTTTACGTTTTCTTCGTGTGATTGAGGGTTTAAGTTTCATGGTGGATATAATAATTAGAAAGTGTGTGAGTTAACCGTAAAAAAAAATAATAAAATAATAAACCTTGTTATCCTTGATCATAGCCACCACTGCCAACCGCGTAGACTGGTCTTGATCCCGTAGTGTAGATTTGCCATCTGTAGTGTTTTTGCATCATCGAATAATTACTATATCGCATCATGCGTCAAGATTAGAATGATGCATGATTTGTTATGGAAATGAATGCAGATTATGAGTTTGATCTTTGATAATTGAAGAAAGATGAATGTTGATGCGTTATGGAATAGAATGCATGCCTGCAGATTATCTGTTTGATGTTATAAGATAAATGGATAAGGTTAACGATGCAAGAATCAAGATCAGATAGGCGTTGCATTTATAGATCACATGGGTTACGGTTCCCTCCCATTTATTATCATTATTCTATATAACTTACGCACTACAGCTCATCTGCTCACTAATTAAGCAAATATATTATTATTATTATTATTATTATTATTATTATTATTATTATTATTATTATTATTATTATTATTATTATTATTATTATTATTAGGGTGGGAGTTGGCTACAAAGTCCATTTTTCATAAAAAGTGTAAAAAGTCATAAAACGTCATAATATCAACCATAAAACACACTCAAAACCAACAAATAACATAGTGAAAATTACTAAAACACCATATTTATGGGTTTTGTGTTGTGTTTTGGATGATATGGCTTTGATTATCGAATGACTAACATTAGTGTGTTTTATGTTGATTGAAAATTAATCGAGTATAAATCTATTATTATTATTATTACAATTACTATTACTATTACTATTACTATTATTATTATTATGAAAATTGAATTTCAATGGTATAAAGTTCTAAACTATGATCTATACTTACTATTTTAATTAATGACACTCGTAACTTTTACTTATAATGTCAAGAGTAATAACATAATTATTATAGATTCATACTCGATTAATTTTCAATTAACTTTTACTCGATATCGCTTTTACGGTTGTCCATTTCGTTCATAATCATCATTGTGAAAGAAATCGAGTGGAAGCAATATAAAACAATGATCATTATGCTGTTAGGATTACTCTTGCTCAATGTTTTAAAATTCAGTTTTTATACTGTACAAGATTGGGCTAAAAAACGGTTTAACAGCAGGCGCGCAACCCCCCCCCCCCGAACTTTTCGATGCATAGTGTTATGAATAGTACTTTCGTATAGGTATATACGTTGCCGCCCCCTCCCCCCCCCTCCCGGTTTCGGGAAAATTGGGGGGAGGGGGTGGGGGGCGTGGCTTCGCCAATGTTTAACAGGATGTATCAGGCGGTTTAACTAGTTCTACCGGATGATTCAACCATACTACCGGCCGGTTTAAACCGGTTTTTAAAACATTACTCTTGCTAACAAAAGTAAAAACTAGGAGCACCATTAGTTGGTCCACCACCCCTACTTTGATTATCTTGATGAAACAACAAGCTATAAGTCAAAATACATGATTTGTATCATTTTCTATACATGTTCTTGTGTGATGTAACGATGAAAGCTATTTGGAATTTCATTAGTTAATGAATGAATTTGAATGTAACTTTGATAGTTTGATTAGTGTATGAATGAAGTATTAAATATGACTTCTTGCCGTTTTGGGTCTTGATTGATAAACTTGTAGTAGCATATCAATTCTATTATGAAGTTATGAATATTGATATTAGTTGACAGAAATTGTTGAAAGTAGACAATTTTATCAAGCATGATGAAATATAGGTTTGAAAAACATTTGGGATATATATATATATATAGGGTAGAGATATGGTAAAAAATGTCTAAAATGTGAGAAGGGTAAGAAGTGTTTTAAACCATTGGATATTTGATCTAATGGTTGAGATCAATAGGGTATAAAAATGTAAATTGTGTTTTAATTAGAAGGACCTTATGTAAAATTGAAGGGCAATAGTGTCTTTTCCAATGTTTCAAATATGGTAACCGTATCCTACACAACCAAAACTCCATTAGTCTCCTAAAAACTAGCTATTCAAATTTAATTGCTAAATTATATCGATCCTCAATTCTAAAAATACAAAAATATGTAACTGCTGCAAGAAACGTATAACACTATACATCCATCATATAACACTATACATCTATCATATAACACTATTTAACAATATATAACACTATACATCTATCATAGACATGCTACCAGAAAAATATAACACTATATAACACTATGCATCCATCATCTAACACTATATAACCAAAGAACACTATATAACACCATGTAACACTATATAAAAAATATATAACACTATACAGTTCTGAATGGTAGTTACACTACATAATTAATAATTTATGGTGTTATATAGTGTTTTTTGATGGTTGCGCTACAGAATTATATAGCACTACAGAATTATATAACACCAAAAACCATATTATAACACCATATAACACCAAGTAACACTATATAACACTATATAAAAAATATCTAACACTATACAGTTCTGAATGGTTGTTGCACTACAAAATTATATAACATTACACAAATTCGTAGATTAATTCCTAAAGAGTTAACTGCCATTTTCGTCCCTGTGGTTTGGTCACTTTGGCCATTTCAGTCCATTTTTTAAAAATGCGCCATTTTCCTCCCCGACGTTCTGGAAAGGTGCCATTTCAGTCCAAAAATCATAACCCAGTTAAGTCAGTTAGTAAACAAGGACTGATTGTGTAAATTTGTAACATAAAGGACTGATTGTGTAAATTTGTAACACCACCACCACTAGCCCTGCCACCACCACCACAGCCACACCGCCACCACAGCTACTGCCACCACCACCGCCACCACCGCCACCACAGCCACACCGCCACCGGAGCGGCGTAATTCCGCCTTCAATCGCCTCTCTTCATCGTCTACGAACACTAGATCTCTCACACAACATCTTATCCAGCATCATTCCTGTTGATATTACAAATCTATCCAGATTAACCTACCTTCGTCTCGATTCTAATCGACTTATCGGTTCAATTCCACCGCTCAACCAGACATATCTCAACATCTTCAACGTATCATTCAACACTTTAACTTGTCCAGTTCCAGTAACTCCTACGTTAACTAAATTCAGCACGTCGCCGTTTTCGCCTAACGCTGGACTTTGCGGTCAGATTGTCCGCACAGAATGCAGCTCCATCACACCGTTTTTCGGCAAATCTTCCACTAAAACGCCGTCGTTTTCACTCCTGCCACCGCCTCCAGCAGTCCTGCCAGGGCAAACAATGAATTTTAAAAACTCATACAATAGAAATCACAAGAGATTAGCAATAATAATCGGTATCCCCGTAAGCTTGATTGTGATAATATCATCAATTACTACATGTATTTTTATGTCAGTCTCAAAGAAGAAGAACAAACTAAACGATATCATGTCAACGAGTGACATGATGGAGGTGGCGGCGGTAACAGACGCTGCAGCAGCGGACGCGGCGGAGTTAGTGAAGAGGATGGAGGAGACGGAGGAGCTGGAAGAGAAGGTGATGAAGCTGCAGCAAGGAATAGATGGCGGCGGTGGTGACCACCGGAGCTCCGGTTCCGGCGGTGGTGGCTGTGGTGGCAGTGGCTGTGGTGGCGGTGTGGCTGTGGTGGCGGTGTGGCTGTGGTGGCGGTGGTGGCTGTGGTGGCGGTGGTGGCGGTGGTGGTGGTGGTGGCAGCGGAGTGGTGGTGGTGGCAGGGCTAGTGGTGGTGGTGTTACAAATTTACACAATCAGTCCTTTATGTTACAAATTTACACAATCAGTCCTTGTTTACTAAGTGACTTAACTGGGTTATGATTTTTGGACTGAAATGGCACCTTTCCAGAACGTCGGGGAGGAAAATGGCGCATTTTTAAAAAATGGACTGAAATGGCCAAAGTGACCAAACCACAGGGACGAAAATGGCAGTTTACTCATTCCTAAATTCGAATTCCTATAATAAAGGGTGGCGGTTATTTTGGGCAGTTATCTTTTAATCAATTAATTGAAAGAAATAGAAAATTACTAATTCACCCTTTTGAATTAATTTAGATATAGGACACTTGTCATCACCACATTATTTCTCACCCTTCTCACAAAAGTAGGACTTTGTACAGGATCCTCTACCTATATATATATATATATATATATATATATATATATATATATATATATAGGCTAATTATAATGAGAAAACTCACCCCAGTTAAGAAAACCCAGGAAACCTATATGTATGGTTAGTATTGAACCACGTCATATGCACACCAAATGATAAAAAGGGTATATGAGTCCTTTTACAATTTCTAGGGAGAGTGAATGTGAATTGTATCAGACTGCATGGCAGCCATCACATCCACTTTTGTTTTGAAAATTCACCTCACCTCATATGTACACAAAACATCATTTTACTCATTAATTAAAACCATCAATTCATATGTACCATCTTCCTTCAATTCATATTTACTTTAATTTCTCTCTCTTTCTCTCTTTCTATCTCTACGTCTCTTTATCATATAATTTCAAGAATTTAAAAACACAATTCATCTTAATTGTACATTTTCTCTCTCTATAATTTATAAGAGCAACACTTATAAAACCCCATTCATCTTAATTGAAACTACCTCTCTCATCATTCGTCTCTCTCCTCTACAAAAAAACCCACTACCACTTTGTTCAGATCAAAGAAATTCCTAACAAATCTAAAGATGTCGATATGGGGGTTTACCAGATCTATCTCGTTTGCGATATGGGGTGGTTTTGCCAGTGCACTTAGGGTTCGTTTGAGGTTCAGATCTAAACTTTGGTGATGACGGTGGATGAAGGTACCACCGAGTTTCAAACCTCATGAAGACGGATCCTCTTTAATTTAATTTGAAGAAAATTGCACATGAAGAAGATGATGAATGAGATCTCGAAGAGAGGCTGAAGGTTTTTGTTTGAACCAGTCAAAGATCCAGTGAAATTACACATCTTTTTTACGTTTTTGAGGAGGCTGAAGGTTTTTTTTCGACTTTTTTGTTCAAGAAGGTGAAAAAGTATGTTTGTTTTTCAGCTTTGTTTGCAAATTTACACTTTTTTAGTCTGCATTTTTGTTGTGTTTTGTGGATCTTCAATTTTCTTGTTCAAGAAGATGAAGGGTTTTAAGTTCTTGTTTTATGGATCTGTTTGTTTTGATTATTGATTGCATCAGTGTTTTGTGTAAAATTTATTTCAGATCAGTACCAATCAAAACAATTTGTTTTAAGTTTTTGTTTATTGGATTAAAATCGAAGTTACTTTTCTTGTTTAATGTTATTATTTGTACTTTTTTCTTGATATAATCATGAAAAAAGGTGGGTTTTGTATAATAAAAATAAAGTGAATTTTGTTACATGAAACACATAGCTAGTTTACAAAAGTCAGGTGGATTCATATGAGTGTAATAGAAAATAATGTAATGTAATATAAAATAAATTGTTTTGTTGGTTATGTTACATTTTTTTGTGTAACATCTTTATGTAACCCAATTTTTAGTAATGTAACAATTTTAATATGTTTTGTTTGTTAGATGAAACAAATGTGCTAGTTGACAAAAGTCAGGGAATTCGTGTGAGTGTAACAACTGGGTCATAATAATGTAACAGAAAATAAATTGTTCTTTGGTTATGTTACACCTTTTTTTTGTGTAACATCTTTATGTAACTCAACATAGATGGGTTTTAGTAATGTAAAAATTCTAATATGTTTTGTTAGTGACATATTTAAAAATTCTAAAAAAAAAACATAAATAGATGATATATGTAACACCTTTTTTTTTATTATTGATTTTATCAATAATGTAATAGAAAATAAATTGTTCTTTGGTTATGTTACACTTTTTTTGCGTAACATCTTTATGTAACCCAACATAATTGGGTTTTAGTAATTTAACAATTCTAATATGTTTTTGTTTCTTAGATGAAACAAATGTGCTAGTTGACAAAAGTCAGGGGGATTCGTGTAAGTGTAACAACTGGGTGATAATAATGTAACAAAAAATAAATCGTTCGTTGGTTATGTTACACGTTATTTGTGTAACATCTTTGTGTAACAACATAGCTGGGTTTTAGTGATTCGTGTGAGTGTAACAACTGGGTGATAATAATGTAACAAAAAATAAATTGTTTTTTGGTTATGTTACACTTTTTTTGTGTAACATCTTTATGTAACAACTAAAGAATTCTAATATGTTTTGTTAATTACATATTTAAAAATTCTAAAAAAAACATAAATAGATGATATTTGAACACATTTTTTTTTTGAAGTGTACGTATTCAAAAGTAAACAAAAAAATCAAGATTATTGAGAGAGAGGAGAGAGGAATATTGATGTGATGGTTTCTTACAACATGGGGCTTTTGTCTCTTTGTAAGAGAAATTGTATAAATGTTCCAATATTACCCTTCAGTACTTAAAATATATTAAAAAATTGAGACAAAAGGACATAAAAGCAACTGATGGAAAAAAGTGAATCCTAGCCATCCATCAAGTATGATCAATGGTTCTTATTGGGTTTTCAGGGTTTATTCAACTCAAGTGGGTTTTCAATTTATCCTTGCCCTATATATATATATATATATATATATATATATATATATTACAGGGAGAAGATCATGCGAGAACCACATCTTATTGTGAGAACCGCGAGAACCAATGTGAACACACCAAAAATGCCTAAAAATAGCTAAAAATCACACAAAATTTTTTTTTTGAATTTTTTAATATTTTTTATAAAAAAATCGCTACTTTTCGAAGCTAAAAAAAAATTTAATTTTTTAAAAAAAAAAAATTTTTTTGGCTTCTAAAAGTAGCGATTTTAACATGAAAAATATTAAAAAATTCAAAAAAAAAATTTTAGATTTTTTTTTGATTTTTTTAGATTTTTTAGGTTTTTTGGGGGTTTAGTTTTTAGCATTTTAGCTGGGGGGGGGGTTAGGTTTTTTTTAGCATTTAGCTTGGGGGGGGTTAGGTTTTTTTTTTTTTTTTTTTGGGGGGGGGGGTTAGGTTTTTTTTTTTTTTTTGGGGGGGGGGGGGTTAGGTTTTTTTAGCTGTTTTAGGTTGTGTTCACATTGGTTCTCAAGGTTCTCACAATAAGGGTGGTTCTCGCATGAGCCCCTCCATATATATATATATATATATATATATATATATATATATATATATATATAGTTTTAGGTTAACGCACAAGAGCTCTTATCCTACATTACGTACGCGATCATCTCAGCCGTCAGATCTTCATCCCACATTGAAATCGCATGTTGGTTTTTTGTAACAATTTCGCATGTTGGTTTTTTAACATGCGATTTCATCAAAACTATCACATGCGAAATTGTTACTAAAAACTAACATGCGATTTCATCAAAATTATCACATGCAATTTCATTCATGCTATTTTATAACATGCGATTTCACATCGCGTACATAGCATACGTTAAGCCATTTTATACAATACACTTTTTCTCAATATATATGTGTGTGTTGTTGTAGTTGGAGTTTGCAGTTATATGGGATCTGCTATGAAACTTCAGATTATCGAATATGGTTATAGGACATGTATGTTGAAAAACATGGGTATAGTATGAAAGACAAAGTAGTGAATAAGATGTGCAAACAGCCTTCTTTCTTTCTTTCCTTTTCTTTTAACAACCAAGGAGGACGATTTTATTAACAATAACACAAAACCCCTACTAGTCGCTAGAGGCCTATTACAATGCACCAAAACTTAAGCAACAAACATCATGGGATCAAAATCCAGTCATCTATCAAAGGCTCTATGCCTCATCCAAAGGAAAGTGTCCTTTTTATGTCCACTTTTTTTTTTTTTATTAGGGCTAATATAACCAAACGCTAAAATTTGAAAAATACATAAATAAATAAATCAAAATTAGCCCAACAAAACGGTCCAATCTAGTTCATCTTTCACTACCTTAAAATCGTATCACAAGCCTAACTCGAAAAGACCGATTTCAACTCAACACTTACTCCATAGAAAAACATATATTGCTATAATTCATAAATTGCAAACAAAATCTCATAAACTTGCTAACATGAAACAAGATGATTTTTTTCTTTTTTAATAGCATCCTAGATTTTCTAAGATACATACAGTGCATCATACAGAATTTAAACTTTCAACCTTTTGATTATGAAATTCTAAGATACATATACCGCATGTCCGCATCTGCATTATACAAAATTTAAACTCTCAACCTTTTGATTATGAAGTACATCACTTACACTACAAGAAAAAAGAGCATTAGGGGCGACATATAAAAAGTCACCCCTAAAGGACCAATCCGTGTTTTAGCTTCGAGCAACAAGTCATGGCCGTAGATTAGGTAAATAATCCAATGGCTGATATTATTTTTCCCCAAGTCGCCCCTAATTGTGAGTTAAAACCCTTGGCGGACTTGTTTTCCCCCCATCAGACAACACTTCTCCATTTCCCCTCCAAAGCAACACTTCCCCCTTTCCCCTCCAAACCCTACCTACCACGCACAACACTTCCCCCTTCCCCCTCCAAACCCTACCTGCCACGCCACCAGTAGGAAGAATGCCGCCCTTCACGCTACTAGCAGCCTCTTGTGCCATCAAATTCTCAGCCTTTTGAAGCAATGTGCTGTTCAAATCGCAAGCTTTCTGTGTGGTTTATGTAGGTAAGAACCCTAATCGCTTTAATCCTTAAGATTGATGTTCAAATCACAATTATTTAGTGTTGTTTGATGTTCCAATCGTATGTATCCTGTGTGTTCTGTTGTTAAAATCACAATTAGGGTGGGTATTTTTTATTTCAACCAGAATGTTGCAAGAGTTTTGTTATAATGTAAAAGTTAGGGATTATTGTATGTTTGATTGAGATTGCCCTTGCAGCGAGAGTAAAGTTAAAAGTGCAATTGAAAAATAGTGAACTGATGGACTGGGGATGGGTTGAAATTATGCAGTCTGTCGAAGATTTGATCATTGTAACTGATGGACTAGGTTAGCAACAATTGATGGACTAGGTTAGCAATAAGATAATACGACTAGGTTAAACAATTATTTGCTGCAAATAGGTTATATGTGCAGCTGATGGTGTAGGTGGGTAGTTCACTGTCAAAGCTTATTTCAATGGTTAATACCTCTCTGCTTATATTTATATGCTTGTTCTTTGTTTATACGAACTTGTTCAGCTTGTAAAACTTATATTAGTGTTTATGTATTTTAAGCAAAGTTATTGTAACGTTTATGGTGTTTGTAAGCTTTATTGATCATGCTGAATTGGAATATATGCTTTCACAAGATTGCAAACCATGATCTCCTGATTTATTTTACATCATTAGCACCAAGTTTTTTTCTTGAGGACATGAAACAAGACTAATAATTGGATGACTTTCATGCTAAGTTTTTAGAATTGGACTGGTTGTGTCTGCTAGATGATAAATCTTTTACACAATTAGTTCGATTGAACACTCTAAAATCATCGTTTTTGAATTGGTCGGCTCAACGATTGAGCCAGATCGGTGGTTTGACCAAATTTTCAAATTTTATTTTTTTCTCTTCACAAATCTTATTCATTGATTAATTCACATTTTTTTAGTTTGTACTTTGTATTTTTTTTTTACATTACATGTATAAAAGATAAAGTATCATATTTTGCTCTAATTAGATGTTCAATACAAAATACAAAGAGTAAATTACAAGTTTTGTCATTTATCTTTACATCAAATTTCAGGCGCTGTCCTTTTGGCCAAAAGTTTACAGGCGGTGTCCTTTACCTTTCAAAATATTGCACGTTTTGTCCTTTAGGCTAAACCTAGTTAGAAATCTCAGTTAAAAAATGTCACGTGCAATGCACATGAGGGTAAAATGGTCATTCCTTCTCAACTCTTTATCATGTGCATCTTATAAGTATATACAAGTATTACGTTTCAAATCTAAAATCTAAAAATCGATGGTGTAGTTTTGATTAGATCAGAATCATTGTTGAACTTCAGCGAATCTTCATGGATTTCATTCATACGTACGAATCACAAATCTCCGATTCAAAGCCAGTACTCGCTTTCACAACTTCCGAACTCGTTCCGAAACTTTCCGATTCGAATATTCCAATCGTACTGATCGGATCTAACACTGGAACCGGTCAAATCAGTAAAATCGATAAGATCGTGAATACGCTGGATGAAATGATGAAAACGGAACCGAATCGCAAACGGATTAAGGAGCGAGTGACGCAGGATGATACGGCGAAGCTTTTGTACTCATCCGGCACCACCGGAGCGAGCAAAGGCGTGATTTCATATCACCGGAATCTAATCGCGAGGGTTCAAATGGTTATCGGACGGTTTCAGCTAGACGATAATCAACAAACGTTCCTTTACACCGTTCCGATCTTTCACATCTACGGATTAGTAAGGAGTTGACGGAAGGTTTTATGGAGAAGTATCTTGATGTGACGATTATGCAAGGATATGGATTGACGGAGTCGATTGGAATCGGTGCGAGTACAGATACTGTGGAGGAGAGCCGGCGGTACGGGACGGCGGGGAAGTTATCGGCGAATATGATGGGGAAGATTGTGGATCCAGAAAGGTGTTGCCGGTGAATCGGACGGGTGAGCTTTGGCTTAAGGGGCCCACAGTGATGAAAGGTATGAGTATATAATTGTATGAGTAAATTACAAATTTACCCTCATGTGCATTGCAGATGACATTTTTTAACTGAGATTTCTAACCAGGTCTGGCCTAAAGGACAAAACGTGCAAGATTTTGAAAGGTAAAGAACACCGCCTGTAAACTTTTGGCCAAAAGAATAACACCTGAAATTTGATGTAAACATAAAGGACAAAACTTGTAATTTACTCAAATACAAAATACAAAAGACTAGTTTAATAGACAAGAAAACCCTTTTAATTTAATACGAAGTATACGTGGGAAATAACAATAATATTTTATATATTTCCTTAAAATCACGATCAATAATATTTGAAAGAAAAAACAGAAATTTAATGGTGATTGTCGCAAGAACTTTATGAACGCATGTGTCATACGTTTTGTAGGCCAGTGTAGTTATGCCAGCATCAATGGGATTCAATTTTTTTATATATAATTATCACCGCTTTCGAATTAAAGATCTTATTTATACAGCTTAGTTTAGCCGCATCTGTCCATTAATGTCATACCCATCTTCAAAATCATCCGATGTTGCGTCATTCTTGTCAGCCGCTTATGTATTATTCAAAATCACCTCATTAAATAACTTCGAAACAAGTCGAGCTTAAACGAGTTTTAACATTTTATTAAGGGTCATTTAATAATCGAGCACGAGTCCAAGTTTCATATATCAAACTTGAACCGGCTAGCGAGTCTAAACAATTTTTTTTTTGTATTTAAATAATTTAAAACATATTAAATATATAGAAGGGTGGTTACCATACAAGAGTGAACTTTTATATGAAGTGTAGGGGACAAGTTCCATCCTTGATCTCTCAAGATCAAAGGTTACAAATAAATTAGTGACATTTTGGTAAATACTGGGTTCAAACAATTAATAAAACAAATAAAGAAATGTTATTTAAGTCTTTTCTTACCTGAACTTCTTCCCATGTTGAATTTCAAATGATTATAGTTTTTTCATACGTTAATATTTTTTTGAAAAAATTACACCGTATTAACAAGCATTTCATTCTTTTTAATTCGAGCAGACTATTGCTATAGTTTTCTTAAGTTTTTAAAAAATTATTTTATAAGCTACAAAGTTATGTGATTCTGTAACGTTACTTGATTATGTTTCAGTACGTGATTATGTTCTAGTACGTAATTACGTACTAGAACATAATCAACGAATACCTAAATCAATGAAACCCAGTACGTGATTACGTGATTTCATTATACTATTTTATGTGAAACCCTACTGAGTGATTACGTAATTACTTAACAATAGTTGAATATGTATTATTACATGATTACGTGATTTTATCTTGCGGTAATTACCTGACCTTGATATTCCACTACCAAGGTGAAGTCTCAATAGCACATAGCGACTTCAACTACTACTACACAAAAATCTAGAACACTAGTCTAATACCTTCACTATTGGCAACTCCAAGACACATAGCAACTAACCTGGCATGGTCGGCTCTGAGGGTGGGTGGGGAGGACCACCGGCCATGGCCCGATAGATAATTTGAAAACAATCCGATATGTATATGTAAAAAAATAAATTAATAGGATATACTCATACAAATAACAACATAGGCCACTTACAAAACTATTTTTATGGTTTAGATTAGTTATTAGCTCAATGGCATTAGGTTTAGACCTTTAGTGAGGCCAATACCCAATTTCGTTAACGTCTAAGGGCACGTTTTTTCAAGCTCGAACAAGATACACGAATTCTCAGGGCCAACCCTATAACTTGGATTTGGAAACTAAAAAAGAAGGCACCAAACTCCATTAACATTCTGAACCAGAAAAAGAAATTGACTTGCAAAATGTATTGACCATCTGAATTGGTTAATTAGTTCGGACATAACCAAAAAGGTTAGGAGTTTAAAACCTGCAAAGTGTTGGTTATGCCGTTATGGTGTATTTATTTTAAAAAATCTGAACTTACTGTTAAAAAAATCATGGTTCAAACACAAAAATACTAAATCATCTAAGGTTTTGGAAGACAAGTAAATTGGTTATGCTAACACCAAATCACAGATGAAACATTCTATCAACAACAAACTAAAGTTCGAAATATGAAAAATGAAAAACACCCAATCACATAATCCCCACCTCAAATACAAAAAAACCGAGATATTGTAAGTTGCAACACATGGATAGCATTCATCTAAGAAACCAAGAAGAGCAAATCCGTATTTGGTTATGCAAAATTGTACAGGTTAATGAAGATGACACATTAACACCCATACAAAAAGTAGCAACGCAGAAGAATGTGACCCATCTGGAGGAGACGATTGGGCCAAACCCGAACTCGAATAATAGCTTTTGGTGGTGGCCGGGTCTGCTGGGTCTCATACAGCAATCTATCTGAACGGTTGGAAGAAGAACATAGAACCTTTTTTCTTCCGTGTGATAAGGGGGTGTGAAAGATTCGAGCGGAGCCCAAGCTCGTTTAAAATTGAGCCCGGCTCGGCTTATTTAACTTAAGAGAGCTCGAACTTGAGCACACCTTGTTTACTTCGTTTAGAGCTCTATTTCTGAAGTTCGAGCTCGACTTGTAAGTAGTTTTTCAAGCTTGAGCTCGACTCTAGCTCAGCTCATTTTGTTGTTTATAGTATATACTTTATTATTTGTTATTTAGATACTTGGTTTATTTTATACTACTATAACTCTTTACACATGTATTTACACATAATAAAATATATATAATTTAATTAATTTTATCATAATTTTTATATTCAACATAAATCATTACGTGATTACATATTCAAAATAAATCATTACGTGATTACACATTTAATATAAATCCATAACGTGATTACACATTCAATATGATTTGTTATAATTGATGTTATTACAATAATGCTTATTACGTGATTACACATTCAATAATCAGAATTTGATTGTTCATGTTTTATTACGTGATTAAATTTCTAATATACGACATTATGCGGTTGTTATAGGTCGATTGGCTAATGTTTTGAATTAGATTTATACTTAATACGTGATTAGACCAGAAATATTAGGTATTTTATGAAATATTATGTATTGCATGTTTTAATCTTTATTATAGTTATGGTTAGTACGTAATCACTTAGTGAGATTTTCACATAAATACTATAATGAAATCATGTAATCACGTAATGTGTATTCAAAAACCTAGAATTTATAACAAAAAAAAAAAAAGACTCAAATTGTCATCAACCCTTTTGAAAATAACAGATTTTCGAAGAAAAAAAATCATTCAAAAGTAGCCTTTTTCTAAAGTCAACTGTGTGAGAAAAAAAAAAAACTAGTGATGGCATAAAACTTTATGTGATACAAAGAAAATAATATATTAAATGTAAACACAAATTACTTCTTCTATATCTGTCAAGAAACTTGTATAAACGAGCACCAAAAGTTTTTCTTTGTTATGGGGATCATGACTGCATTTAGCAGCTGAAAAGAGACTCAAAATATGGATACCTCAAGGTTTTTAATTTTCTTTTCTAATGACATGTTCACTCTTATATTCTATACACACACTGATGTGAGACTAAATATATTATTAATATAATATTTAATCTTTTAGCCATTATAATCATTTATATTATATAGATCAAAATATATTAATAACCTATTAATAATTAGTTGGTAATTGTTGATGGACCATATTACCCCTTATTAACTAATTAGGTTTCCTCGTGGGTGTATATATAAGGAGGTTATTAGAGAGTTTAAGGGTTAGACAATTACACAATTCACACAACCCTCATAACATCAAATCGGCTCTCTCTCCTAACCGATTCTCTCCCTAGTTTCGGTTCATCACCATCATAACTTTACACCCTAAGGAGGAACCAGATCATCCTGACAAGTATGTCGAACTCAATGGCTGCATCTCTAACTGGATTCTCTGCTGGCATGTCTGCTGTAACAGGTATGTTATTCATGTTTTCCATTATGTTTAAACAGAACTGATCCAACATGTGGTATTAGAGCATATGTTGATAAATCAGTTCTGTTTTCGTATCCATTATTCTGGGATCAAAAATCTGGAAAACGAAAATTTTAAAACCTTAAAACTCTCGGCTGTTTCGAGTCCTTGTTGCCGAAATCCCTGTTTTCGGAAAAGAATTGTTTGTTAAATTGACTCGGGACCATAATGGGCAAACCTTAATATCCGAAATCTGTTAATAAAAGTCTTAAAATTTAGATTTCGGAACCCAGAATTATGTTTATATTTTTAGGGTTCATCATATTGTTCGAAGAAAAACTCGAAAATTCCTTAACTTTTGGAATATAATTTAGATTAGTGGGTGTTTTTACTGTTTTGATCTTAATTTTATCTATTAAAGTTTCCGAAAACTGTTAAAGGATAATCAGTTATTATTTTCGAAATCTTTTGATAATTTAGATCAGCAATAAAACAGGAAACACTATCCCATAATCCCTAAAATTTTGAGTTTTCAGTTATCATCACAAAACAGCTGTTAACAGGGATTCGAGACCATCAGACTGCGAATCGAGACCATCAGATCTCGACTCAAGACCACAAGGTCTCGACTCGAGACCACAAGGTCTCGACTCAAAATCATAAGGGCTCTCAAATCTTTACAACTCGAGACTAGAAGATCATAACTCGAGACCATAAGGTTGCGACTCGAGACCATAAAGATACAACTCGAGACCAAGGTTGCGACTCGAGACCATAAGGTCATAACTCGAGACCATAAGGTTGCGACTCGAGACCATAAGGCTACAACTCGAGACTAAGGTTGCGACTCGAGACCTCATAACTAACTCGAGATCTCAAAACTCAGTCGAGACCTAACTCGAGACCATGACTCGAGACCTCACTCGATCCGCGCTAACAGGTGGTTTGCTATTAAATACTTGGTTTTGTTAACACTTAATTAACTAATCAGAATCAGATAATTTTTTACAAAACCAAAATAGCTTAACTTGAATGAGCTTCTGATGTATTAATTCTGGCCAAAGCTGATTTAATACATCTATTTATTGTTCAAGTATTATAAAAGCTATGTTGAGTATGCATTACAAACGTGAAATGTCTTAATTCTGGCCAAAGCTGATTTAATTCATTTATGTTTAGCATGCTTGACAAGTGCATAACTAAAGTGATTGTCTCATTTCTGGCCAAAGCTGATTTGTCATGATTACTTTGCACACATACTTAAATGATTACACTTCTGGCCAAAGCTGATTTGTCTTCGTTTAAGTAGAATTTTTTTAACTAAGTCTATTATTTTGATGTTAGTAATAGACATTATCACAACTTCAAAATTAAAATGGTCATTATTTATGCCTGCCTTAGTATATCATGCCCTTAGATCACATTAGGACTTCTTTCTTAGTATCATAACTTGCTCATCTTATTTCCACTATCAGCACCCAATTGCGGGATTCCACCTTTGACTGGTGATAACTTTGCTGAATGGAAGGATGCCCTCATGCTTACACCAGGATTGCTAGACTTCGATTATGCTCTTAGAGAGAATAAGCCAGCAGATTTTACTACTCAAAGTACTGCTTCTGATCAGATAGTTCATGAAAAATGGACTAGATGTAACCGCATGTCTCTCATGTTCATGAAGTAATCCATTCACTGTCACACCCCTTTCTGCGGCGGAAGCACGAGGTGTGATCATGAAAGGTTCTCATTGCATACGAAAGGTAAACATACTATATGCTCGAAAATAACTTTAAACATTACATTACCGAAAACATAAGTCAAGTGTTTACAACACATGATAGCATATTGTCTTAAAAGTTACAACTTTATTTAACGATAAACAAAGCGACATCCACGAGCATGCGTAGGACCACGCGCACATCCACCTTTAGTTACCTGAAATACATGTGAGTTTTGGAAAAACATCAACATAATGTTGGTGTGAATTCATGCAGTGATTGTTTTTGAATGTTTAATATCCTTGAATGAAAACATAGTATAAAACTGGTAGAATGAATGAATGTTTGAATGTAACTCGTAAAACGTATGTATAACTAGGTACTATGACTGTTTGAATGTGTGAGTTTTGCTAGTGGTTTGCAAGGCCACTAACATATGTCACGACATAGGAAGCCACCAAACCTCGGCATTTTTGTCGACTTGACTGAGACACAGAAGCACTCATTGGTAGAAGTAGGCCAAGAGTGGGGTTGCCTGAAACCCATTAGATCTAACCTTTTGTTCCGCGGTCTGAATGTATACGTTGATTAATGGTGCTTATGGTACCCTATTCGAGACATGGTCTGGAATGTTTCACTTGAATGTTTTTGTACCCATCATAACATATGCAAACAATATTCAATTTGTGACATGTATTTCACCCCCGAAGTGTAAAACAAAAACAGTTAAAGAAAAGGGGGAGCATGAACTCACAACTTTGCGTTCCTTGCGTCGTAAACTTCACCGGATTTGCTTAATTAACGTCGTAACCTATACGCGTTTTCTTATCGTTAGTCACTAGACTTGCGTCGCACAAGTTCAGTCACTCACTTTTGTGTATATTTTCTTGTGTTAAAAATATTTTATATTTTTAACTAAATGTCTTACTTATATTATTTTCTCACAAATAAATATAAGTCTTTTGTGTTTTGTACTTTGCACCCGAATTATGTGTCTAGTATATTGTATGTGTATCTTCATGTTTATACTCCTCATGAGTATTTAGTGTATTTTTTTACGTCTTAATACGCTAGCATGTATAACACATATGGTATACACTTAGCACAAAAGTTGGTGATAAATAATTTATATATTTTTCTTTCAAAAATGCATACTTATATCCCTTTTTATGCTTGAAGAAATCCTCATTTCTTATCACCAAAAATTAGGGAAACCTTGGTAATACTCTTAAATACATTTTTAGGGAATAAGTTTCTCAAAAACTTTATATTTTTCTAAGTGTCAAGATTTATAAAAATTTTGACAGAGTTTCCCCTAAAAATGGAGGTTTCCCATGTTTTCAAAACATGTGTTTATTTTCTTTTAAATCGTCAACAATCATCAACAACAATTATCAACAATAATCATCAACAACAATCACTAATTTTCCCCATTTCATGAACTTGAATACTTACCAAAATTGTGTAGTAACTACTAGCACATTTAGTAAGTCTTGTTATCTTTATAAATAAGTTTGATTTCTTAAAAACCTTATTTTTAAAGAATATGAAGTTTCACAACTTCTAGTCAGTTTTTACGAAAATTATTTCTTTGCTAAAAACTTTTGTTACACAAGTGTCCACACACTTGTTTGTTCACAAAAATCACTTTTGTTTGTGTAAGATCCGGTTTAGAACATGTGATTTCTTTTGACGCTTGGTCTTTTGAAAATACCACTTGTAGATACATAGATCGGCTAGTTTTAAACACTATTTCACAAGTAAAACGCTTTTACACAAGTTCATGATTCGTATGTGGTAGAGCTTCACCCTTTAACCCTTGTTTCATTCAAAACAACCTTATGTCATGATTCATGATCTCGACCAAACCGGGTTAAACGACGATCCGAGCTACCACAACATAGATCGGGTCTAAATAATCACAAATTTCAATTACTACAACATTTACACAACTAGTGAGCGTTTAACCATCGTTTTTCATGTTTTTAGTAGACTTTAATGAACCATTTTGTAAGATTTCGAGTTTTAATCATTACACATCACATTAACCACTTCAAAATAGTTCAAGAAGGTGTATTAAGTAACATACCACTAGCTCGAGGCTAGGGAGGAATCTAAGCGCAAATGAAGTGGATAAAAGCTAGAGGATGAGGTCCTTCGATCTCCGAGTGTACCAAGCCTTCTTATGCGTGACACTTGACACTTGTATGATGTTGGAATGTGAAGAACAAAATCGAAAAATATGATGGATGATCAAGGGGTGTTTGGCCGAAAGTTTTTGAGGGAGAGGAGAGAGTAGTTTTATGGTGTTGGGTGGTGAATTGTCTAATGTGCCATCTCAAGGTATTTATAGACATTCCATATGGCATATTCCTAGCATATTCCTGGCATATTCCTGGAATATTCCTAGCATATTCCTGGCATATTCCTGGAATATTCCTAGCATATTCCTGGCATATTCCTGGAATATTCCTAGCATATTTCTAGCATATTCCTAGCATATTCCTGGTATATTCCTGGAATATTCCTAGCATATTCCTAGGTTTTCTGCGTTGTCTGCGTTTTGCAGTGTAAGCACTGTGTCGCGTAGGAACACACGGTACACGCTTAAACATGAAAAAAATAACGTTTTTAAGTGTTTTAACTTATTTTTTCAACACGAACCTGATTAAAATTAAATTTTAATCATAACAGAATATTTGTGGGATTAAATATTATCCGGGCGGCCATCAATGTTCGTTTCGCAGTTTTGTCGTAATTAGTTCTGCTCTTAAAGTGTGTTTCGGGTGCTTTTAGTGCTTATTTTTGCTTTCGCAATGTCTATAAATTAAACCCTTATATGTATTCTTGGGTTTTAATGTATTCTTGTCGTAGGACCTACACCTAGGCCTCCATTCTAATGTCTGACTGCTTTCTGCAGTTCTGTTGACACATTGTGTCTTACCGGTGAGTTTGCTTAGTATTTTTTTTTGACGCAACGCTCTCGTTTATGCATAAAGCAATATTTTGTAGTATACAACGTGCATGAATTCACTTGTTTAACATGTGTTCAGACATTGCTGACAATTAAGCACATAATTGTAGTTATTAAATAATAATTAAAGTGTACGGAAGTTACCGGTTTGGTGCCAGTTGTCACAGTCTCCCCCCGTTAAAAGAATTTCGTCCCGAAATTCAGGATGGACTAACCCTTGCAGGAGTCTCTTTGAATAGGTGGGGATACTTTTCTTTGAACTGGTCTTCACGTTCCCACGTGTACTCGGGTCCGTGCTTAGAGTTCCAACGTACTTTGACAAGCTTCACACTGCTCCTCCTGGTCTTGTTGACCTTCCAGTCGGTAACCTCAACGGGTTGTTCTGTAAATCGGAGGGCTTCATCAATATGCACTTCATCCATTGGGATGATCACGTTTTCTTGTGTTGGACTCTTCTTCAGGTTGGATACATGAAACGTATCATGTACGCCATTAAGTTCTTCCGGTAACTCCAACTTGTATGCCACGGTACCAATTCTTTTCAATATTCTGAATGGTCCGATGTATCGTGGATTCAGCTTTCCACGCTTTCCAAATCTGACTACGCCCTTCCAAGGTGAGACCTTTAACAACACTTTGTCTCCCACCTCGAATTCTACTGATTTTCTTTTCGGATCAGCGTAGCTCTTTTGTCGATCTCGAGCCGCCTTAATGCGCTCTCGGATCTGCGCAATCTTGTCGGTTGTCTCTTGAACGAGTTCAGGACCAACCATACGTTTATCTCCGGCATCTGCCCAACATAAGGGCGATCGACACTTGCGGCCATACAGAGCTTCGAACGGTGCGGCCTTTATGCTTGTATGATAACTGTTATTGTAGGAAAACTCAACTAAGGGTAGGTGAGTATCCCAGCTGCCGCCTAGATCCATGACACATGCGCGAAGCATATCTTCTAACGTTTGTATAGTCCGTTCGCTCTGGCCGTCTGTTTGCGGATGGAATGCCGTGCTTAGATCTAACTGAGATCCAAAGGCTTCCTGAAATGATTGCCAGATTCTTGAGACAAAGCGTCCATCTCTGTCTGAAATGATTGAGATAGGCACTCCGTGACGTGCCACAATTTCTCTTAAGTATATTTCTGCAAGCTTTCCAGTGCTATCCTTTTCTCGGATTGGTAGGAAATGCGCAGATTTCGTCAACCGATCAATTATTACCCATATCATGTCGTGCCCTCTCGGGGTCCTGGGTAATTTCGTTATGAAGTCCATCGAGATTTGTTCCCACTTCCACACGGGAATCTCTGGTTGTTGTAGTAGACCGGACGGTTTTTGATATTCGGCCTTAACCTTAGCACAGGTTAGGCATTTTCCAACATAGATAGCAACATCGCTTTTGAGTCTCGGCCACCAATAGTACTCTTTCAAGTCTTGATACATCTTGTCCGATCCTGGGTGGATCGAATATCTCGATTTGTGGGCTTCATTAAGGATGACTTCTCGTATGCCACCATAGAGTGGAACCCAAATACGCTTCTTGAAGTATAAGGCTCCCTCTTCATTTGGCGCCATGTACTTCAATGCACCTTGGAGGTATTCAGCTTTGCGGTTCTCTCCTTTAAGAGCTTCTTGTTGTGCATCACGAATGCGTGCAGTGAGGTTCGTTCGAATAGTCATTTCTAACGCTCGAACTCTTAGGGTCTTACCCCTTTCTTTTCGGCTCAATGCGTCTGCTACAACGTTTGCCTTTCCTGGGTGGTACTTAATCTCACAGTCGTAATCATTTAGCAGCTCGACCCATCGCCGCTGGCGCATATTCAATTCCTTCTGATCAAATATGTGTGCAGGCTTTTATGATCTGTGAAGATTGTACATCGAGTACCATATAGATAGTGTCGCCAGATTTTCAAGGCGAATACCACTGCGCCCAGTTCCAGGTCATGAGTGGTATAATTTCTTTCGTGCACCTTCAGTTGCCTTGACGCGTAAGCGATGACTTTTTGGCGTTGCATGAGCACGCAACCCAAGCCTTGTCGCGAAGCGTCGCAGTATACCACGAAGTCTTCCGTGCCTTCGGGTAGTGACAATATTGGTGCATCGCATAGCTTGCTTTTGAGTAGCTGAAAAGCTTCCTCCTGTTTAACACCCCAGTCATACTTCTTGTCTTTCTGCGTAAGGGCAGTTAGCGGCTGAGCTATTTTCGAGAAATTCTCGATGAATCTCCTATAGTAGCCCGCTAAGCCCAAAAATTGGCGAACTTCAGTTGGGGTTTTGGGAGCTTCCCAATTCTTTATTGCTTCTATCTTGGACGGGTCTACATGAATGCCCTTCTCATTCACAACGCGACCAAGAAATTGTACTTCGCGAATCCAGAATTCGCATTTCGAGAACTTTGCATAAAGTTTCTCCTTTTTCAGTTGTCCTAAGATGGTTCTGAGGTGTTGCTCGTGCTCTTCTTTCGTCCGAGAGTAAATCAGGATATCATCGATAAATACAATCACGAATTTATCGAGATATGGTTTACATACACGGTTCATCAGATCCATAAAGACCGCTGGTGCATTCGTCAGCCCGAATGGCATCACAAGAAACTCGTAATGTCCATAGCGTGTTCTGAATGCCTTCTTTGGTACACTTTCTTCTTGTATCCTTAACTGATGATATCCAGATCGAAGGTCGATCTTGGAATAGTAGCTTGACCCTTGTAACTGGTCAAACAAGTCGTCAATCCTTGGTAGTGGGTACCGATTCTTGATCGTTAGCTTGTTCAGTTCCCTGTAATCGATACACATCCGCATGGTTCCATCCTTTTTCTTCACGAACAAAACTGGAGCTCCCCAGGGCGAGAAGCTTGGCCTTATGAATCCTTTATCCAACAACTCCTGGAGTTGTGTAGATAATTCTTGCATTTCGGATGGCGCAAGTCTATACGGTGCCTTGGCTACAGGAGCAGCTCCCGGAACCAAGTCTATACGGAATTCGACTTGTCGTTGCGGAGGTAGTCCTGGCAGATCCTCAGGGAACACATCAGGAAATTCCTTCACCACAGGAATATCTTCGAGTTTCGGCTCCACAGCCTTCTTGTCTATCACGTGTGCTAGGAAGGCAACACATCCTTTCCTTAAGCACTTCTGTGCCTTCATACAACTGATGATTCTTAGAGGCGCGTCTTGTTTTTCTCCATGCACGATGAGAGTTTCATCATTCGCCAAAGGGATGCGAATGATTTTCTCATGACAAATGACTTCAGCTTTGTTCTTGGATAGCCAGTCCATTCCGACTACTACATCAAAGCTACCCAATTAAATAGGTAAGAGATCGATGCTAAACCTTCGCTCACCAAGTTCGAGCGTGCAGTTTCTAACAACTTCGCCTGATTCAACAAGTTTTCCATTGGCTAATTCTATGGAATATGGAACTTCTAATCTACTAGATTCTATTCCGAGTATGCGTTTAAATTCCACAGACATGAAGCTATAATCGGCGCCAGTGTCAAATAATATGGATGCAAAGTGATTGTTAATGAGAAACGTACCGGTGACCACGTTAGGGTCCTCGCGTGCGTTCTTTGCTCCAATCACAAATGCCCGAGCCTGAGCATTGTCTTTCTTTGGGCAGTCCCTCATGAAATGATCGTTGCTTCCACACTTGAAGCATCCTTGGTTTCGCCCGGCTTCATTTCCAATTCGGTTATTGTTGCCATCCCCATTTCCGCCATCGTTACGGTTTCCATTCCCGTTCCTATTACCATTGCCATTGCGGCCTCCAATACCTTTACCCCAACAATCTTCAGTACGATGGCCTGACTTTCCGCAGTTCCCGCACTTCCCAACACGACAATTTCCCACATGATGGAAATCACAGCGGTTACACTTGGGCAGAGTGCCCTGATACTTCCTAGTTCCAGACTCATTTGCAGCTGCGAAGGCTTTTGCCTCCCTAGGTGGGTTAGTGTCACGCTTCTTGGTGTTCGAACCCTTGTTGTTGCGAGTTGCTTGAGTCAGAGTCGAATGCTTCCTCTTCTTGTCACCGGACGACTCAGCATGTGTCTCGGTCTTCTCTGTTGGGTTCAATGATAACTTCTCCATACGAACACAATCCTCAGTAAGACTGACAGCCAGAGTTACAGCCTCGGTGATTGTTTGAGGTTTGGCCGACGTTACCATGCCGCGAAACTCTGGGGCCAGTCCCCAAATGTAGCGTTCAACGCGCTTAAATTCCGGAGTCACCATGTAGGGAATCACTCTAGATAAATCATGGAACCTTCGAGTATACCCAGTGATGTCAGCACCCACCATAGTCAAGTGCCAGAATTTTGTCTCCAACCTTTGGAGTTCAGCACGGGAGCAATACTTCTCTCGCATTTTCTCTTTCAGTTCATTCCAAGTCATGCCATACGCAGCATCATCGCCTAGGGTTTGGACTTGTAGGTTCCACCAAGTCAAAGCTTCATCGACAAATAGCCCAGTAGCAAAGGTGACTTGTTGATCCGCGGTACACTTGCTCATGCGGATAGTGGCCTCAGTCTTCTCCGTCCAACGCACAAATGCTACTGCTCCTCCAGTGCCATCGTAGTTCATTGGTTTGCAGTCGAGGAACTGCTTGAAGGTGCAGCCTTGGGCTACGTTTCCTCCTGACGAATCTCCATGTCCGTCACGTCTAGTATTGCTTGGTCCTCCACTGTCTTGGGTACGGTTCGCCTCGTACTGGGCGATGGCAGCAGAGATTCTCTCTTCCAGTAGAGCGTTCAACTCTTCAGCAGTTCTTGGCAGTGGGGGAGGAGGAGGTTGATTATCATTGCGAGCATTCACAGCTCTCCTGGGTGCCAAGTTCTGGCAGAACATAACACAACAGGGTTAAACATTTGCTTGATATCGTCACCCTAGACATTAGTAGCATATATATTCACAGGTATATATACCACATAAGTGACATCAAACAATTATTACTCCAACAGAGTACATAGTAGGCTTGCACTGAGGGAATCTATACGTGACAAGACTTGCTGTGATTTCTGTGCACTGAATTCCATAATTATGTATGCATCCATAATTACGTAACTCCTTGCACAGTCTGCACAGTTCGTTTCATCCTCGTGTTTCCTCCTTCAGTTAAGTCATTGTTTTCAGGCAAAGTCATGTATACTAGTGGTATTCTACATCTAGTACATGTATATGCTAATTATCACAAATAATTGCAAGTAATCCTTAATCATAGACAAGTGCTACCCCAGTGCACCCTAAGTCACGTAGTGTCTTTTCTAGACTCATGTATACAGTTTCAGGCAGTGGATGTCGCGGGATGTTTTATGCAATGAAAACTCTTTGAAAAATTGTTTTCGTGATAGGATCCTAGAGATTGTAGACTAGACTCGAGAAGGAATCCTGGTTCACTACAATCGCAGCTCTGATACCAGTCTGTCACACCCCTTTCTGCGGCGGAAGCACGAGGTGTGATCATGAAAGGTTCTCATTGCATACGAAAGGTAAACATACTATATGCTCGAAAATAACTTTAAACATTACATTACCGAAAACATAAGTCAAGTGTTTACAACACATGATAGCATATTGTCTTAAAAGTTACAACTTTATTTAACAATAAACAAAGCGACATCCACGAGCATGCGTAGGACCACGCGCACATCCACCTTTAGTTACCTGAAATACATGTGAGTTTTGGAAAAACATCAACATAATGTTGGTGTGAATTCATGCAGTGATTGTTTTTGAATGTTTAATATCCTTGAATGAAAACATAGTATAAAACTGGTAGAATGAATGAATGTTTGAATGTAACTCGTAAAACGTATGTATAACTGGGTACTATGACTGTTTGAATGTGTGAGTTTTGCTAGTGG
Source organism: Helianthus annuus (assembly GCF_002127325.2). Taxonomy (NCBI): domain Eukaryota; kingdom Viridiplantae; phylum Streptophyta; class Magnoliopsida; order Asterales; family Asteraceae; genus Helianthus; species Helianthus annuus. The sequence continues at coordinate 137,685,197 of NC_035445.2, forward strand.
TTTGCAAGGCCACTAACATATGTCACGACATAGGAAGCCACCAAACCTCGGCATTTTTGTCGACTTGACTGAGACACAGAAGCACTCATTGGTAGAAGTAGGCCAAGAGTGGGGTTGCCTGAAACCCATTAGATCTAACCTTTTGTTCCGCGGTCTGAATGTATACGTTGATTAATGGTGCTTATGGTACCCTATTCGAGACATGGTCTGGAATGTTTCACTTGAATGTTTTTGTACCCATCATAACATATGCAAACAATATTCAATTTGTGACATGTATTTCACCCCCGAAGTGTAAAACAAAAACAGTTAAAGAAAAGGGGGAGCATGAACTCACAACTTTGCGTTCCTTGCGTCGTAAACTTCACCGGATTTGCTTAATTAACGTCGTAACCTATACGCGTATTCTTATCGTTAGTCACTAGACTTGCGTCGCACAAGTTCCGTCACTCACTTTTGTGTATATTTTCTTGTGTTAAAAATATTTTATATTTTTAACTAAATGTCTTACTTATATTATTTTCTCACAAATAAATATAAGTCTTTTGTGTTTTGTACTTTGCACCCGAATTATGTGTCTAGTATATTGTATGTGTATCTTCATGTTTATACTCCTCATGAGTATTTAGTGTATTTTTTTACGTCTTAATACGCTAGCATGTATAACACATATGGTATACAGTTAGCACAAAAGTTGGTGATAAATAATATATATATTTTTCTTTCAAAAATGCATACTTATATCCCTTTTTATGCTTGAAGAAATCCTCATTTCTTATCACCAAAAATTAGGGAAACCTTGGTAATACTCTTAAATACATTTTTAGGGAATAAGTTTCTCAAAAACTTTATATTTTTCTAAGTGTCAAGATTTATAAAAATTTTGACAGAGTTTCCCTAAAAATGGAGGTTTCCCATGTTTTCAAAACATGTGTTTATTTTCTTTTAAATCGTCAACAATCATCAACAACAATTATCAACAATAATCATCAACAACAATCACTAATTTTCCCCATTTCATGAACTTGAATACTTACCAAAATTGTGTAGTAACTTACTAGCACATTTAGTAAGTCTTGTTATCTTTATAAATAAGTTTGATTTCTTAAAAACCTTATTTTTAAAGAATATGAAGTTTCACAACTTCTAGTCAGTTTTTACGAAAATTATTTCTTTGCTAAAAACTTTTGTTATACAAGTGTCCACACACTTGTTTGTTCACAAAAATCACTTTTGTTTGTGTAAGATCCGGTTTAGAACATGTGATTTCTTTTGACGCTTGGTCTTTTGAAAATACCACTTGTAGATACATAGATCGGCTAGTTTTAAGCACTATTTCACAAGTAAAACGCTTTTACACAAGTTCATGATTCGTATGTGGTAGAGCTTCACCCTTTAACCCTTGTTTCATTCAAAACAACCTTATGTCATGATTCATGATCTCGACCAAACCGGGTTAAACGATGATCCGAGCTACCACAACATAGATCGGGTCTAAATAATCACAAATTTCAATTACTACAACATTTACACAACTAGTGAGCTTTTAACCATCGTTTTTCATGTTTTTAGTAGACTTTAATGAACCATTTTGTAAGATTTCGAGTTTTAATCATTACACATCACATTAACCACTTCAAAATAGTTCAAGAAGGTGTATTAAGTAACATACCACTAGCTCGAGGCTAGGGAGGAATCTAAGCGCAAATGAAGTGGATAAAAGCTAGAGGATGAGGTCCTTCGATCTCCGAGTGTACCAAGCCTTCTTATGCGTGACACTTGACACTTGTATGATGTTGGAATGTGAAGAACAAAATCGAAAAATATGATGGATGATCAAGGGGTGTTTGGCTGAAAGTTTTTGAGGGAGAGGAGAGAGTAGTTTTATGGTGTTGGGTGGTGAATTGTCTAATGTGCCATCTCAAGGTATTTATAGACATTCCATATGGCATATTGCTAGCATATTCCTGGCATATTCCTGGAATATTCCTAGCATATTCCTGGCATATTCCTGGAATATTCCTAGCATATTCCTGGCATATTCCTGGAATATTCCTAGCATATTTCTAGCATATTCCTAGCATATTCCTGGTATATTCCTGGAATATTCCTAGCATATTCCTAGGTTTTCTGCGTTGTCTGCGTTTTGCAGTGTAAGCACTGTGTCGCGTAGGAACACACGGTACGCGCTTAAACATGAAAAAAATAACGTTTTTAAGCGTTTTAACTTATTTTTTCAACACGAACCTGATTAAAATTAAATTTTAATCATAACAGAATATTTGTGGGATTAAATATTATCCGGGCGGCCATCAACATTCGTTTCGCAGTTTTGTCGTAATTAGTTCTGCTCTTAAAGTGTGTTTCGGGTGCTTTTAGTGCTTATTTTTGCTTTCGCAATGTCTATAAATTAAACCCTTATATGTATTCTTGGGTTTTAATGTATTCTTGTCGTAGGACCTACACCTAGGCCTCCATTCTAATGTCTGACTGCTTTCTGCAGTTCTGTTGACACATTGTGTCTTACCGGTGAGTTTGCTTAGTATTTTTTTTTTGACGCAACGCTCTCGTTTATGCATAAAGCAATATTTTGTAGTATACAACGTGCATGAATTCACTTGTTTAACATGTGTTCAGACATTGCTGACAATTAAGCACATAATTGTAGTTATTAAATAATAATTAAAGTGTACGGAAGTTACCGGTTTGGTGCCAGTTGTCACATTCACAATGCAATTAGAGGCGCTATTCCTGATTCTGAAGATGCTAAAACCTACCTGGCTTCTGTGGAGGCTTAATTCAAAGGAACATCAAAAGCACACGCTAGCACTCTTATCCTCAAGCTGGTGACGACTAAGTATGACTGGAGGAGCGGCATTCGCGAACACATCATGATGATGCATGACATGGCCAATAAGCTGAAAGGGCTAGAGATGGAAATCAGTGATGGTTTTCTTGTTCACTTCATCATCACTTCGCTTCCTTCGTCCTATGAAGCATTCAAGATCAATTACAACACTCAGAAGGAGAAATGGATGATGAGTGAGCTGGTCGCTATGTGCGTACAGGAGGAAGAGCGTATGAAGATGGATCGCACTACTAATGTTGCTAACTTCACAACCTCCAACTCTAAGAAGAGGAAGCACAATCATCAAAGAAAGGATGCTTCCAAAGTCCAAAAGCCCAATCCTAATACAAGTGCACCTTCCAGCTCTAAGAGCTCCTTAGGCAAACCTTATTGCAAGTTCTGTAAGAAAACAGGACATAAGCAAAAGGAATGCCCTGACTTCAAGGAGTGGCTGGCTAAGAAAGGTAACGATTTTTTCATGATACTTGAGTCCTTTAATTTAAATGTTCCTGCTAATTCTTGGTGGTTTGATTCTGGTTCTATGGTTCATGTAACTAACTCTACTCAGGGATTCCTTACAATCCCCAAGCTGGGAAGAAACCAAAGAACACTTCAAGTTGGGGATGATCGGGTGTAACACCCTTGTTATTATTTTAAAGGTTTTCGTATAAATAACGAAAATAAACGTGTAATTATTATTAAGTATCCTTAGAAAATACGAGTTTACTAAAACTTTTACAATTTTAAAAGTTTGAACAACTTAATGTAATTGGATTCGTCGTTTTAAAGATACGACAAAACGCCGCGCGGAAGCTTGTATTTATCGTGTTCGGTTCCTCATCAAGCTTGATCTTCATCCGTGCACTCTTGGCATTCACCTATGATCAAAACCAACTTAAAAGTTAGTTTCGATAATCAAATATTAAGTTCAAACAAGTACAGGGGTTAAAAATGACAAATTTCAACAATTTTCGGAGTTAGGGGGCGTCGCGTGACGCCAAGGGGCGTCGCGTCACGCTAGGCCCCCTTTTTCACAGACCTTTGTTTCAGCTGTTGCTGTACATTCCCAGCTCAAAGCGTTTTCACGGAAACGGCCATAACTTCTTCGTTATTGATCCGTTTTACCCGATTCTTTTTCCTACACGTCCGTAATTTAATCCTCCATCTTATGGAGTTGAAACCCAACATCCAACAAAATAAATTTTTAGACTTTTAAGCCTTCGACTCATCACCTTTTTACCGAATTTTAACCCTTTTATGCATTTTATCAAACAAACATGATTGTTTGATCCCGATTTCACATGAACCTTATAATTTCAATGTTGTCTAACATATTAGGTTCAATTCACAAGTTTATGTATAATCTTAAACTCGTTTATACTTAAATGATTATTTTGACACGTTAAGGGTATTTAAGCACTTTCCCGCATACATCATACTCGTCTATTTCTAGCATCTTATTTCCACAATATTTATCAAATAATCTTCCACCACAACTATATGTGTGGTGAATTTAATGTAATGTTCTATGTAATCCGAGTTTTATTCCCTCGGATTGTTATTCTACGGTAAGACCCATATAGAGTCGTTTAACCAAAGTCCTACATCTTTCTCCTTCTTGTACCTATTGTAAGCATTTAATTAAGCATAAAACTTATTTCCAAACTACCGTTAAAGGCCATTTATTCAATTTAGCTTACAAGGGCGTAATGGTCCATTTTATCTTTCATTTATGATGAAGGACCTTCACTACTTATTTGCCCAAATTTGTACGTTAGCTATAATCATATTTATACGTACCTGGCTCGAGACAACAAATAGACCCGGTTTTGTACCTTGCTTTAATTGTCACTCAATCTATGGCGACGCATTTATCCGATTCGCCAATTGATCCTGTTAACATAAGACTTGATCACCGCATTAGTCGGTATTGTCAAATGGTATTATCACCACCATTTGACCCATTTGGACTATATACCCAACGTTATCTATTTAAATCAAAAACATGGTTTTTGATGTCCAATTCATACATCCATCCCATCCCGGATTATATTACCAAATCCTTTATCTCTTAAATTCTTTTCTTACTAATTCAACCCATTGCGGCTTACGCCATGGGCACGCTTTTAACCTTAATTACATTAGTCGACTCTTGACCAATTTCCATTTTCACCATTTTTCCTCATCATTAGATTACACCACAAAGTAATCTTAACAAAATCCATATTCCAATATTGTTGTTATCGCGATTATTTCGTATAGAATAAACGAGTAATCTACATAAGTGCGAAAATTACACTTACCTCTCATCCGGTTTACGCCTTTCTTCACGCGCTTGATTCGTTTAGCCGCTTCTTTCTCAAGCCTCCACCTAGCTCGTTAAGCGTCAAACTATTGCCAACATTTACAAGGTGGTTAGACTAGTCATTTAAAAATCACGACCATTCCACCTTACTTATTCTCTATGTCGAAGCTACTATTCGACTTCAAGTTTAGTTAACTTAGTTTATTAAAGCTAACTACTTTCAATCACATGATTTACAACATTAAATTCAAATCAACATGATGATTATAAGTCTTCTTGTTTCATATTTCATTTAACTAGCCATATTATTCAAATACGCGTTTCATTCTAAATTTCAATATTTAGCTTTCTTTTAGGCGTTTTATCAAACACCTAGTGAGCATACTTTTATAAAATTAACAATCAAACTCCATGATTACATATCTTGCCAATTTCAACATCTTTTTACTAAATAATCGTCTAACTCATGGTTAAATGTCAAGATTAACTTCATAGAGTTCAAATAACACTAGTTTGATAATCATGATTCTAGTGTTCATCATGTTTCTACAAAACCCATTAAACACCTAGATAGTGATCATGAGTTTTACTAACATGCACTCAAATCCCTTAGTTTATTAGCTAGGGTTTATTTCAAATCATACATACATCCAATTTTCACCCAAATAACCATCATTCAAGATCAATTTTCGAACTTCTAGGGTTCATCAAGAATCTGAGATGGAACAAAATAATGAAATTCGACATACCTTATGATCCCATAAGCTTGGTGATTGTTTTTATGTGTTCATGCATACGATTTGGCTCTGATTCACCCTTCAATTTGGTGAATTTCTTGAAGTTTAGGGTTGAGTTTTGAGAGCTCCTTGTGGCTCTGATGAAATCGCAGACACCACATACGTATGTGTGGTTTGTGTTTTTTTTTATTTTTATTAAACTTCATTACACTTGCCCATGTTTAGTCCCTCAAGTTTAGGGATTCATAAATGAAACTATAACTCATAGTTTATTATCTAATTACCCATTACTAACTAGGTTAATTTTTACCTAGTTAACTTAGTGGGTTCCGGAAGTTAAAAACCCGTTTTATTTTAAGTCCCGTTGACTCGGGCTCTTATAAACTAGATTCCTTAATTCTTTGATTCGCTCGTATTTAATTATTAGGATTTCTTATTTAAATCCAATTATTTACCGGGTTATTTTTACTGCTAACGGTACTTTACCCGTCTTTTAGCATTAACAGAGTTTGATTACCAAACCTGTTTTCGGGGTGTTACATCGGGAATTAGAAGTGAAGGCCATAGGAACATTACAATTATTTTTGAAAACTGGTTTATGTATTAAACTTCATGATACCTTATATGTTCCTGAGGTAACTCGGAACCTTGTATCAGGACCAAAGTTAGATATGGACGGTTTTGTCGTTTCTCATGGTCATCGCAAACTCTCTATTCTCTATGATTCCGTTGTTTATGGTACTGGCATTCTGGATGGTGGTCTCTATAGATTAGAACTAGATGATAATTTTTCAAAATCTTTGTTGTCATATAATATTAATGAATCACTAACAAAGATGAAACAGATTCGAGACTTAGAGACTTCATCTATGTTGTGGCATCAACGTTTAGGCCACATCTCAAGAGAACGATTAAATCGTCTCGTAAAGGATGAAGTCTTACCTCCTCTCGATTTCACTGATTTTGGAACATGTGTCAAATGTCTTAAAGGCAAAATGACATCAGCGAATAAGAAAGGTGCCACTAGGAGCTCTAATTTATTAGAACTCATTCACACTGACATTAGTGGTCCCTATCAAATCGTTGGCATCACAGGACATACTTCATTTATCACTTTCATTGATGATTATTCTCGTTACATGTACTTGTATCTTATTAAGGAAAAGTCTGAATCTCTTACAACTTTTAAAGATTATAAAGCTGAAGTTGAAAAGCAATTAGATCGTCAGATTAAAGTTGTGAGATCAGACAGAGGCGGTGAATATTATGGAAGACATACTGATTTGGGTCAAGCTCCTGGTCCATTTTATGAGTTTTGTAAGGGCCAGGGGATTGTGAACCAATACACCATGCCTGGTACACCTCAGCAGAATGGTATCGCTGAACGAAGAAATCGTACCCTTATGAACATGGTGCGCAGTATGTTAGCCAACACTAATTTACCATTATTCCTCTGGACTGAAGCGTTAAAAGCAGCTGTTCATATACTCAATTGAGTTCCTTCTAAGTCTGTCCCTAAAACTCCTTATGAACTTTGGACAGGAAGGAAACCGAGTCTTAAATATATGAAAGTATGGGGTGGCATTGCTGAAGCAAAACTCTATAATCCTTTCCTAAGGAAACTTGACCCTAAAACAGTTACCTGTTTCTTTATCGGGTATCCTGATCATTCGAAAGGTTATCGTTTCTATTGTCCTTCCCATGTCACCCGTATTGTTGAAACCAAGCGTGCTGCGTTCCTGGAGGATTTCAAGGTCAGTGGGAGCAGTACCAACCCTTACGAAGAATTGCAAGAAGTACAAGATGCGGGGGGGGGGGGGGAGGAGACTCGTCGCTTACCATTACTCCGTTTACTCCTCTTGTACCCCATGCAACTGCAACTGGAGTCACTGCACAAATTCCATCTCCACAACCAGAACCCATTATACCTCATAATGAAGGCATATCAAACGCTCAAAACCAAGACAACGCTGAACCCGATAATCAACCCAAGAGGTCATCTAGGCAAAGACGGCCTACTAATTGGGATGATTATGTTACCTACCTGACTGAAATGGATGCTGGAAAGCTCAATGATCCTATCTCTTATAATGAAGCCATTAGCAGTGATCAGTCTTCTGAATGGAACAAAGCAATGATTGATGAGCTTGAATCCATGAAGAAAAATGACGTTTGGGATTTGGTAGAATTACCCAACTGTGTCAAACCTGTAGGTTGTAAATGGGTGTTCAAAACAAAACTGGATCCGAATGGGAACGTTGAACGCTACAAAGCGAGATTGGTTGCAAAGGGCTACACTCAGAAAGAGGGAATTGACTATCAAGAGACGTTTTCACCTGTCTCTCGTAAAGATTCATTAAGGATTGTTATGGCCCTAGTAGCTCATTTTGATTTAGAGCTGCATCAGATGGACGTCAAAACTGCTTTCCTTAACGGAGACTTAGACGAAGATGTTTACATGAAACAACCTGAAGGCTTTAAACCTAAAGGTCAGGAGCATCTAGTCTGTAAGTTGAAGAAATCCATTTATGGGTTAAAACAAGCATCACGTCAATGGTACCTCAAGTTTGATGAAGTCATGAAGAGGCAAGGTTTTATGAAGAATCAAGTTGATCAATGCACCTACCTCAAGATGAGTGGGAGTAACTTCAATATACTTGTCCTTTACGTAGATGATATTCTATTGGCAAGTAATAGTTTAGACATGTTGCATGAGTCGAAGCGGTTACTTTCGCATAACTTCGACATGAAGGATCTCGGAGATGCTTCTTACGTCATTGGCATCGAAATTCACCGAGATAGACACAAAGGGATCTTAGGATTGTCTCAAAAGACCTACATAGATCGTGTCCTTACACGTTACAACATGCAACAGTGCAAACCCTCCGTCGCTCCAGTAGTTAAGGGAGATGTTTTCGGTTCATTCCAGTGTCCGACAACAGAGGTTGAAAAGGAGCAAATGAGCCAGATACCTTATGCGTCAGTAGTCGGGAGCCTGATGTATGCTCAAGTCTGTACTCGCCCAGATATCGCTTATATTGCTGGAATGTTAGGCCGTTATCAGACTAATCCTTGTCTAGATCACTGGAAAGCAGCTAAGAAGGTCCTTAGATATCTGCAAGGGACGAAAGACTATAAACTGACCTATAGAAGAAGTGATCACTTAGAAGTGGTAGGTTATTCTGATTCTGACTTTGCCAAATGCAAAGATGACAAGAAATCCACTTCGGGCTACATCTTTATGTTAGCATGCGGACCTATCTCATGGAATAGTCATAAACAACAGTTAACTACAACTTCCACAATGATGGCAGAATACATTGTTGTTTACAACGTAACCTGTCATGGAATGTTGCTTAGAAATCTGATCACTGGACTCAAAATCGTTAATTCCATTTCTAGACCATTGAAGCTTTACTGTGATAACTCAGCTGCCGTTAGTTTCTCGAACAGTAACAGTTCGACTGGAGCTGGTTTATATCTCGATACAAAATATTTGTTCGTACGTGAACGAGTTGAGGAAAATAATCTTTGTATTGAGTATATTAGTACTAAAGATATGCTTGCGGATCCGATGACTAAAGGTCTCCCACCTCAAGTTTTCGAAGAACATGTATCAAATATGGGACTTACTAAAGACCTTATTTAATGGCATATTGTACTGGCTTATGTTTTAATTAATAAAATTTCATTAGTTTGATTTTGTATGTCTCTAACATATGTTCTGTCGGTGTAATGACATATAGACAAATATAAATACAAATCAGACGCTAAAGGGCTTATAAGTATTTTGATCATAACTATTAGGTTTTAAATTGAGGCTATAGTATGATTAATGGGGGTCCTGAGTCGAATGATGATTCAACGACTGTATTTCTCTGCTATAGTTCTTGGTTTAAGGCTAAAATGAGTGTTAACTCCTGGACAAGCTCATCTATACTCATGATAAATGATTACTCGGCTAAGTGGGAGAATGTGAGATTAAATATATTATTAATATAATATTTAATGTTTTAGCCATTATAATCATTTATATTATATAGATCAAAATATATTAATAACCTATTATTCCATGTATAAATTAACAACTTTTTAGTGCATCATTACTTGTACTCCATGCTTAGGGAGTGCTTCAAAAAAAACTTGAATTTTCATTTTAAACCTTAAAGTTTTTTCTTTTAAATTTTAACCCATTTGAAAAGACATGATTTTTCACTTTCAACCTTAAAGTTTTTTCTTTTACATTTTAATCCATTTGAAACTTTTACTTTCAACTTAAACTTTTTCATCTTTTGTAATTTAACACAACACTTTATTATTTACAAATTTGGTCCCCCATACTTTTTATCTTTCGCATGTTTTTCTTTTTACGTTTCGTTCTAAATTTTGCGAGTTAACATGTCGTAGCGTGCATGTGAGGATTAACGTTTTTGCTCTATTTTTTCATATTTGACAGACCCGTCGCAACGCGCCCATTTTTTTCCTTTTGAAAACTTCCCCGCAGCGGGCGGGTCCTCGATCGACTAAGTTATTATTTTATACGTTTTACGTTTTTTGTTAATTTCTTCGCATTAAGATACTGTAACGGGTGTACGTGGTTCAACGATTGTAGTCTCCTTTTCGTTCAGTGTAATTTTTACCATTTTATCTATTTTATTTTTACAATGTTGAGAGTCGATGTCGTTGTGGCATTGGTGCTACTTGGCACGGTTTTATGAACGGTTTTAAGCTATTAACTTTTTTACTAATATTTTGTTTCGGTTTACCACTATACTTCCTTTATTTAAAAACTATTTTTAGGTGCATATTTATGTACGAGTATATATAAATATGATTTGTTCTACATTACGACGTAAACTTTTTTATAGTCGAGTTAGGTCAAATATAATACGTTTTCGTTTAAAGAAATCATTTTTACGTGCATATTTATGTACGTTTTGGTATAAATTCAAGTTGTTCTACGTTTCGACGTAAATTTTTTTGGGAAATGATTTAGGTCAAATATAATATGTTTTCGTGTTTATTTTATGTATGTTACGTAAAGTTTTTTACGAACTAAGTGGAGTCAAATTATGGTTTCTTTTTCTCCCCTTTTTCCGAAAGCTCTAATTAATCCCTTTCGATTACATGTGCATATTTTCCTTCATACCCGTTACGTTTTCTATGTATGAGTTGGGTCACATATAATACGTTATGATTGTTCGATATGAATTCCATTTACTTTACGTTTGATCCAATCACAATACTTATACAGGTTACACTGAGTTCAACTGGATACGTCGAAATATGTGTTTTCATATGGTTAATGCATCATATAACGTTTGGACTAATCCATTCAATGTTTACGATGTACCCGCGCCGCAACGCGGGCGGGTCTTAACCCTAGTTAATAATTAGTTGGTAATTGTTGATGGACCATATTACCCTTATTAACTAATTAGGTTTCCTCGTGGGTGTATATATAAGGAGATTATTAGAGAGTTTAAAGGTTAGACAATTACACAATTCACACAACCCTCATAACATCAAATCGGCTCTCTCTCCTAACCGATTCTCTCCCTAGTTTCGGTTCATCACCATCATAACTTTACACCCTAAGGAAGAACCAGATCATCCTGACAAGTATGTCGAACTCAATGGCTGCATGTCTGACTGGATTCTCTGCTGGCCTGTCTGCTGTAACAAGTATGTTATTCATGTTTTCTATTATGTTTAAACAGAACTGATCCAACAACTGACACACACAAAACTGTTATATAACACATTGTAATACGGTTTGTGATGTGTGCACTTCTGATTGCCATGCAAGTCCACGACTTCCACCCAAGTCTTTAGTAATTGTTTATGTATTTCCTATTTTCTAGTAAGTTAGTGGTAGATAGGCTAAGTAGTGGGTAGTTTTTATTTGTTTCAGTTTTCATTGTAAGGCTATATAATAGCTCTTGTTATTTGCATTTGAGGTATGAATGAAAATTATGAAAGTCTAATATTCTCTCTAAATTGCTACTCTTGCTTCTTTCTAATTTCTTTTGAGTTTGATCCACTCAACGGATTATCTATCTATCAATCCGATTGGTACATATCAATTGGTATCAGAGCGGTCTTGATCCTCTCATGGACGCTCACGAATGGAACGAGTCGTTGGATCGAATCGTATCAAAGATTGCTGAGATGATCGATCTTCTCAAAAATCGACCTCGGTTCCAAGCTCCTGCCATCGTTGCCACTACCACAACACCACCAACAACCGTTGCCGATCCGCCACCAAACCCCACCCCTACGTCTTCTGTTGTTCAAAACCCAGCCCCGAATACCGCACCCGTACCGGTGCTTAAACCCACATCATCTCACGAACACTTTGCACCCCCTCACCACCCTCTTTCGAACCGACAGATCACACCAGCCACAATTTCGGCTCGTGTCTTCAGCACTCCGCCATGCCAACAAGACAACCAGAACTCGCAACAGGACAACATATCGTTGAGAGAAGGCGTAGCCGATGAACGCGAGTGGCACCCACCTTGGCGCCCCGTTGCGTCTGCTCCGAACGCTGTTGGAAGACTCGAATGGCATCCACCGTGGGGCATCCGAGAGACTTGGCCAGGTTTCATCCTTGAGGACAAGGATGTTTTGAGCTGGGGGGATTGATGTGTGCACTTCTGATTGCCATGCAAGTCCACGACTTCCACCCAAGTCTTTAGTAATTGTTTATGTATTTCCTATTTTCTAGTAAGTTAGTGGTAGATAGGCTAAGTAGTGGGTAGTTTTTATTTGTTTCAGTTTTCATTGTAAGGCTATATAATAGCTCTTGTTATTTGCATTTGAGGTATGAATGAAAATTATGAAAGTCTAATATTCTCTCTAAATTGCTACTCTTGCTTCTTTCTAATTTCTTTTGAGTTTGATCCACTCAACGGATTATCTATCTATCAATCCGATTGGTACATATCAGTTTGTCATTGTACACATATGTGTTAAATGTTAAATTTCAAACTAAACGAGGTTTTCAACCTTTCTGTTTCTTTTATGCCCGTACTGTCAAACCTATTGGAATGTGTAATAACTTGTGTCGACCCTCTGTTAGTAGTTTTTTCTTATTGAATAAGAATCTATATCTATTTGTTTAATCCAATTAAATTAATTTATTATTAGTAATTTAATTTACAGAATTAAACTATTAGAATTTAGTTGAAGTTGCCATATCTTTTGTTTTGGATTTTGATTTGCCAATAGCTTTATAACACAACTCACTCTTTTTTGGTTGAACCTTTTTTTTAGATTTACAAATTGCTGCAAGTATACTCAATGTTACTAATGAAGATCTAAACGAGCGTTTCCAAAACATGAAATCACGTAGTGGACAATTGCAATCGAGGTAATTTTATATTATGTTTAAATATTTAGTGAATTATGTTATTTGATCATTATTTCGTTTTTTTTCTCTGTCACATTTTTAGTCAGCTTGTACTATGCCCCCTACAAATAATTCATGTATTCGCCAATGGGTATAAATCAGGGGTGTTCAAGATCGGATTATCCAGTTATTGGATATCCGATTTTCATATATTTAATATTATGGACCTTTAGATCATGCCATTGATGTTGAAGATGGAGAGGCGGCGGGGAGTACACGGATTTTCTAAGGCTAGGATTTTACAGAGTTTGTGATCTTGAAAGAGAGCTATATTTTAGTTGATATTTGTAAGGCAGTTAATATTCATACATCCCTCTCGTATATCTCTCTCTATACATATATAGATATATATAGAGAGAGATAGAGTGAAAACTGGTGTAAGAATAAAATGTAGAAATGTGAGAATAGTGAGAGTCATTTGTACCTTTTCTTTCTCCTTTCAATTAAATAATATTTTTTATACTTTTATCATTACCTTTTATATCTCTTCCACTCATAATCACTTTGAAAAAATATTAAAAAATTATAGAGGTGTATAGTATCTCCTCCAAATTTACTGATTAACAGTAACTTTTTTTCTCATTTTTTTCTCTCCTTCACTCATAACAATTTACAACCACTCTCACAAATATAGATATTAGTATATTAGACTCACACAAACATAGAGGATCCATTTTGAATGCTCTTAGGATGCTGATGGGCTCTTATTATTGCTATTATTATTGCTAGAAGGCTGATGGGCTTGTATCATATGGACTTCACTAAGTATAAAACAACGTTGTTTTTAGTGTTCATCTAGTTCATTCTCTTGCAGAAGTTTTAAAATTTCTATCCATAGTTCTGAGTCGTCTTTTTTTTTTTTTTTCCTCTTCTCCTTTTGTCAAAGGCTATTTGAGATTAGATTTTTCATCTCTGATTATTATCTTGTGATGTTATGATCTAGGTGTTAGGTCATATGTTTGTAGTATTTCGAGTCTATTATGTATTCTTCACTCTTTGATTCATCATCTCTGGAGTGTTATTAGTTATATTCATATTTAATTATTATATTTATTTTTTCTTTCTTTATAACTATTATATTTAAGTTTTTTAATAATGATATATTGATAATAAAAATATTATTAATAATAATTGCAATTATATTAATATATATAATAATTATAACAACAATGATTATTATTGATAGAAAATATAAAATAAATTTTCCGACGCATATATACATACAGACATACACATAACGGACATAAACATACACACATATACATACAATGCACACTTTATACATATATATACATGCGTACACATACACGTGACACATAACATACCTCTATACACACACTAATTTAAAAAAAAAAATTATATATGAAACTATCTATCGTTTGGTGTGAATTTACAACGCTAACAAAATACGTAGTTTGAAATTGTAATGAATCAATATATAAGATTTAAAAATGAAAAAAAAAATGAGATCTTGTCTGATCACTCAGTCTCATCGTCGATTCAAGTAGAGACCGTGATGGAACTTGAACATTTAATTGTCGAAAACGATGATCACATGTTTTAAGGTTACAAACGACACTCATATCTTCATTTCAGTCACAATCAAGTTTTGTGTAATTGAATTTAAAACGTAAAAGTTGTGGCTGACAACTAACAAAAAAAAAGTTTGGCCAGGGGGCCGGTGACTGATGTCCCCACATTGCTAAATGGTCCATTTGTCTACACGCTCAAAGCCTCAAACCTTGAAAGCCATTTTCAAACGATTTGTTCATTGTGACAACAAGTTTCAAGGAAAAAAAACGTTTTTCATGAGATGGATCTAAAAAAATAGAGCGAGTTCATGGTAAAAAGTAAAAACATTTGATAAGGGAAGCGGGTCGGGGCTTTCATTTCAAAACGATCAATATATTGACAACTACAAGTCAATAACTATTATAACATATTACAGATAATTGTTTGTATTAAGGCGTTACATACACGCTCTAATACGGTTCTTTCATTTCTAAAATAAACACTCACATAATAACATATATGTACTTTAAAAAATCTGACATAAACTACGTAAAATGTTGAATACAGGGTCTTTTTCACCTATTAATACGTGTGGTTTGAGGCGCTTTAGTCATTTTGCTATAGTACGTTTCAAATTTCAAGATTTATGGCCTCCGACATTTTGTTTTAGTTTAATGGTATCTTTAATGCATGGCCTCCTCCAACATTTTGTTTTAGGCTATAGGGTGTGCTCATAACATAACCATCATGACCATCATCGCCCGTTATGTTAGCGTCATGTCACCCACCTCTAATCCACCATACCACTACCCTAAGGGTGTGGTCATGACCTAGACCACCACCCTAAATTAATAAACATGCACATGCTTAAAATACTGGAAAAAGAAAAAGGAGGCCCGTGGTTTCCGTGGTTTAATTCACGCGAATCATGGTGGATGCTTGAGGGGGGGGGGGGGGGGTATAGCATTTGATTAATGGTCTTAGATGGCAATTGAGGACCCAGTCACCCGACTCACACCTCCACACTCTTTGGCCTAAGCGTATAAGTTATTGCTAATTATTAGTTTAATATGACTAGCTGCTAGCCTGACCGGTTAAACATTTTTAACTCAATACGAAAAATATGTATAAACATTTTGGACAATAAACTTGGTAGGGGCACGGGAGTTTTAGGCAAAACTAATTCTCGGGGACGGACCTAAATAATTTAAATCTTTTCGGACGAAAAACCAGAAATATTACATTCATAACCGAAACATTCGGGAGACAGATGCACCCCCGTCCCTTAAAATTTATGTCCCTAAAGACAGACCTATTAACCGTTCAACCAACATCTTATAACAAATTACTATTGTTATTTCATTATTACACAATTTATTTATAGGAGAAGAGGACTACACCCCCCGCCCTTGCTCCAAACTAAATTTGGTCCACCTATAAAGATAATAAAAACGTTTATTTGACTTTCTTTTCCCTCTTTTTTTTTTTTTTTTTGAACGGCCAACGAATCCTCCAAATGGGCTACTGGCGAAATTCACCACATCGGGATACACTCGCCTTCCGAACCGGGGAAAACCCTCACCTAGGGCCGAAGCCCGTGAACACTCGCCCGAAGGCACGACAGTGCGGTGAGGTAAAACCCGCTCAGTTCAAGGATCGAACTAGCGATCGCCGCCTACTCGCCTAGTCTCCCATCATCACCAGATGCCGCAGAAACTAAATGCTAGGGGTAGGAATTGAACTTGGGTCACTTGGGACACAAGGTCTCTCCCTAACCACTCCACCACGAGTCTCGACTTAGCTCACCGCCACCGGCCATCAATCCATCCTTTCTCTTCTAACCCTTTTAACATATTTTTCATCATTTTCCATCAAAATATTTGTAATTCATTATATTTATAGCAAATATAATATTTGACTAACAATTCATACAAAATCATTTGAATTGTAAGAGTTGATAATGTATTAGATTTTAAGTTTATAAACTTTTCGTTTTCTTAGAGCATCTAGAATTGGTTGGACACAAACAACCTTCACGTAGGATAGCCATAAGCTCATGAAGTCAAAAACCTCGCACGGACCTCCCCACCCTCTCTCTTTCCTCTCTCTCAAATAAATCTTTGTACCGGAAAGGCGGTATGCAGCCAAGGTCTCTGCCTTGGAAACCGAAATCATTGGGCTCTCTCCATATAGGGTTGTAAACGAACCGAACGAACACGAACAAGGCCATGTTCGTGTTCGTTTGTTAAGGAACAAACTTGTTCATGAACTGTTCACGAATGCTTACCGAACGAGATTTCTTGTTCGTGTTCGTTCATTAAGGAAACGAACTTGTTCGTGAACTGTTCACGAACACTTACCATATGCTAATGAGCTTTAACAAATGTTCATGAACATAAATGAACACAAACGATGTTTATGAACACATATTCATTTTAGATTAAAATCTGCATTTTCATCACAAACATTACGAAGAATCCACAAAAAATAAATAAACACTTAACATAATTATCCAAACAAAGTTGGCATGATTATCAAAAACATGATAAACACAAAATTAAGAGTTTGTTAAGCCTTAACACAAACTAAAATTGAAATAGTGAAATGAGGGATGTTGTGAGAGGCATATAAAATTACTAGGCTTTCAAAATTTTAGAAACTAGAAATAATAAAACAAAATACAGCATATAAAAACCTTTAATGAACGAACACAAATAAATATTAATAAGCAAACATAAATGAACTCATTACCGAACGCTCACGAACATAAATGAACACATTACCGAAGGTTCACGAACATAAACGAACGAACGCAACCTCTATTCATGTTCTTTCGTTTAACTTAACGAACGAAGTTTCTTGTTCGTGTTCGTTCATTTACTAAACGAACTTCCCGCCAAATGGTTCACGAACTGTTCGCTGAACGTTTGGTTCGTTTACAGCCCTACCACCATATGGTTTTCACGTCGACGTTTGTGTATTGAAACACCACCCATTGCAGATGCTCAGAGCAATTTAGTGTTTTCTATCATAATGGCGGTATTATAAACTTTACTTAATGTGTTAGAAAGTTTTTTGGTGCATTATTGGCCTTACCATCGCTTGGATGTATTCCCTAGAGGATTGTGTATATCTCCTGCCTTAATGCATTTTGTAACGTCCTACAACTTTACTTCAAATCCATATTTAATTATTAGTCATCTATCAAACACATGACAACTTGTTTACTTTCTAAATATCAACACAAAAATAGAAGACTTCAAAACATATAAATATATATATATATATATATATATATATATATATATATATATATAGGGGAGGGTTCATTGGAGAACACTAAAAAAGTGGAGAACGGGGGAACACTCTTAAAAATTATACTTCACATGTTAAAAAAAAGATTTTCTAAATTTTTATCGGCGCTTTTTCTTATAAATACAAGTAGAAACATTTTTAATAAAAAAATAAAAAACTAAAAATAGAAAAAAAATGTTTAGAAAACAGTTATATCTTATAGAATTAACTTAACATGTTAAAAATCAATTTTTTTTTAAAAAAAAAATTTCAGTGCTTTTCTTTATAAAAAGGAGGAGAAACAAATCGAATAAAAAAAATTTCTAAAAAAAAATTATCCTTTTATTAATTGTTTTTTTAATATTTTTATTTTTTGATTTTTTTATTAAAAATGCTTCTACAAGTATATATAAGAAGAAGCGCCGAAAAAGATGTTTAAAAAATTAATTTTTAACATGTTAAGCTAAATTTTTAAGAGTGTTCCCCCGTTCCCCACTTTTTTAGTGTTCCCCAATGAACCTCACACTATATATATATAAAGGAAGGTTAACATACATTACGGCTTAACGTACTTCACGTACGATAGGTAATTACGCACGTTCATTTTAAAACCAAGCACGTTATAACTCAAAAATCCAAAATCACGCATGTTGAAACACAATAATTACGCATATTGAAAACATTAATCATGCATGTTATAGAACAAATCATGCACGTTGTTGTATGTGAAATACGTTAAGCCGTAATGTACGATATACTTTTTCTATATATATATATATATATATATATATATATATATATATATATATATCATAATTCAACATAAATGTAAAATTATTTTTAGAAAATGGGTGTACAACATTGATTTCATAGCATGCAATCTAAGTATATTGTGTACACCATAACAAATACGAAGACAAACCTAAACTCTCTTCTAATCCACTATGGACATCTTGGAGGATCCAAAAGAGACCTGACACAACAGAAAAAAATCTTGAAGGGCCATTAAAAGGCTATAAAAAGATAGTCGTGTAACACCCCGTGTTACGGAAGTCAAAGTCAAAGTCAAGATTGAAGTCAAAGGAAGAAAATATTGCTAATTGCGATCTGTCACTTCTTGCTTAACTACTGTTTTGACTACTTTGACTTGTAATTGAATCTTTCATTTTGATTGCTTTAGTTGTATTATGTGGAGTATCTATTAATAATCGAGGTTTATTGCATGTTTTATCGCTAATCGCATCGCAATCGCACTCGCACCTGGATTGAAAGATTCTGTATATTGTGTTACGTGTGTGTGTTACTTATGTGTTACTTGTGCATGTTTACTTTATGTTTGTGGTGATTAATCGAAACGCAATCGCAACTCTATCGCAACGCAACTTAATCGCAAACGCTAAACGCAAGTTATTTATAGTGATTGTATGTTAGATATAGTAGTTAGGTTATCTGTATAACTAATGGGTAATTCTATCGCATCGCTCGCTCGAAATGCATCGCACCGCTCAACACGCGAATCGAAACGACAAAACTCAACACGCCGGACACTTGGATCGAATGGCCAATCGATCGAGTGGCCATCCGATCGGATTGCCATCCGATCGGGGCGCCATCCGATCAGTGGCCAATCTGACACTTGTGCACTTTCCTCTTTTGGAAACCCTATAAATACCCTCCTGTCACATCATTTGTGATGTGACGGCTACTTTACTCGACCAGTCGCACTCAAGCCCTCATTTCTCTCGATTTCTCGCGATTCTTGTAAGTTTTCAACCTAAATCTTGTACTTCTATGATCTATACACACTTCTTCATCATTTTCACCTTTGAATCATAACTTTTAATCGTGAAATCAGTGGATTTGAGGTGTTCTAGGGTGATGTCATCATGGAGTTCTTATGAACTTCAAGTTTTGGCCTCATTCCACCAAGAACAACTCAGATCTGAAGTATTTCCACAAGATTAAGCAATGTTTTCACATAGATCTACACATATTCATTGTTAAAAGGATTGAAAGATGGTTTCCTAACTTTCTTTCAACTCTTTTACACTCAATGCACTCAAAACCGATAGAATCGGAGCTCGTTCTGATCTTCTACTCTTTCTTAGTGATGTGTTGGTCCAAGATCTGAATTTTGTCCAAGAGACAACTGATTTCGGGTTAAACATGAACAACCGTCACGAACCGGTAAACTGATTGGATTTGGGTGATTCCTGTTCGATCGGATTACTTAGGTCTTGACGAGGTTCCGTTGTTTAGTACGTTGTCATACCGTCTTGATCAAAACTGCAAAACTTTTCAAAAAAATCAAGTACCAAGACGATCAGGTCGTTGAGACGGATTGCCGTCCGATCGGATAGCCATCCGATCGAACGACCATCCGACCATATGACATTTGGAACTTCGACACTTAATCATTTACTTAAATTTCAAAGATCATCAGTAACTAACGGACTGCCAACCGATCGGATTGCTATCCGATCGAGTGACAATCCTGCTGTGAAATTGTTCTCACTAAGTGTCCTGCCAATCGGATCGTTATCCGATCGAACGACCGTTCGATCGACGACCTGAAAGGTAGAGATACTTCTCTGTTTTCAAAATGCTACACGAAAACTTCAAAGCCATCATACATAAACACATCCTTACCAAACGAATGTCAATTCAATCGAATGGCCATCCGATCGGATGACCATCCGAACGGATTGACATCTGATCGAATGGTCAACCGATCGGATTGCCATCCGATCAGATTACCATCCGACACTTGATCACTTTTCACTGTGTTACGCGTCGCTCATCCCTTATGCTATCGTTAACTGTTCAGGCTAATCTCTCAGCGCTCCCTTCAATCCAAGACAGTGTTTACTTGTTAAACGCTATCTGTGAGTATACTCGAACCCTTTTTTCTTTACGCACTTTTGGGTGTTACATACGTTACTTATTCAAATCACAATCGACACACAACGCAAATACTATTTATACGCCGACCGTTATTGCATACTACGTGTTATTCGATGAATGCTTGTATGTTATGTTAACACAGTGATTGTTGCATGACACCTTAGCAACGATAGTACTATAGTTTGGACTCAGCACCTGTTGTGGACAGGGGTTGTTAAGGGCTTTACTTCACGTGTCCCAGTAGGGATATGTGTTGCGCATTCTACAACTCGCAGTCACGTCTGTGCATATTTCTCTGTCGATAACCTACTTGCCTTCACTATGTACATGTTACATGCTGGTTATGCGTAAACGATTTCGAACTCCATTACTATTATCAAACTTGTATGCTCACCTTTACACTATGTGTATTGACTTTATTTTAACGTATGTGACGGGTGCCTAGGATGCTGTGATTTACCTGCTTTTGTGGAATCAAGTAGGATGGAGTCTAGAAACAAACAAAACAATTTATCTATTTAAATCTGAGTTGTCGGAACATTTGATCTGACTTTGAGAAAACAATGTCTGTAATAACTACTTTTGTTTGATATATTATGGTATGGGACATAATGATAAATATCCGGTAATTTTAGTTGTTATGGATTTCTCCTGGACAATTTGTGTCGCTCAGTGCCGTGCCCCGATGTTTCCGTCATCGGTTGGGGTGTGACAGATTGGTATCAGAGCCATAACTATAGGGAATTAGGCAAGACTCGACCTAGTCCAGGTCGATGTCTTAGAAACGACCTAGTCTATAGTCTAAGTACCAACAGACTGCCTTGTGCAAACCCGTTAGGGGTTCCGTACGAGCTTATTGCTATTTCTCGATCGACTCGCACTCACGCTATACTATCACACTACCTTTCCTAAGGTAGTTGCACGACACTGTTTTTAAAAAAAATGAACGAGTGATTGGATCGAGACTAGGCGTGAAAACCGCAAACTCTCGACTAAATCGCTTGATCGACCCGCATTTTTCTATCAAACAAGAGAATTTGCGTTGAATCAGGAGTGAAATCCGTACTTCGACGCGGATTCTTCTCTCAATCTCGTGGTTTCATCACACAAAAAGGAATGTAGTCGCTAAGTTAGGGGTGAAACCCGAACCTTGGTGACTTATTCCGCTCTCTATTTTGGTTTTACAAAACTCTCACCAAGGTCTTGATGGATTCCAGCGACTTGAGTTGCGTAAATAACCGAAAGGATGCGTGCCATTCACCGTATGCAAGTGATAGAGCACAGTCCATTAGGCCAAAACGTGCACTTGTAGTCATTGAGAATAGTCGAATCACTTTGGGTAGTCGACGTCTATCAAGCCTTAGACAATCTATCTTCGATTTCAAACTCGCAATCGCTGATTTCATGTGTTTCGATTCTGAGCCCGCAATTGCTGACTCTGATATTTGTCGTTTTATGTGGAATTTTATGTGCTTTATGTGGTTTTACCTGTGTATATGTTTCAGTTTTTGGTGATTTACACGCTTTTCGCTACTCGTTTTGATCAACACACATGAATCGCACTAACACCTACCTCAAATCGCTAACAAATCCTTACTTGTGGATAATCGCATGCTATGTTACTCGCTTATACTATACTACTCGTTGTGTACTCGCTGATCGCAATCGCTATTCTCGAACGCTCGAACTTTGAATGATAGGTGAATATGTGCAAATATAGTATGGTTTCTGTGTTCTGACTGCCTTATGTGTCTATATGCCTTACGTGCTTATGTGTTTCTGTGATTTACGTGTTTATGTGCTTCTGTGTTCTTTGAATATGTGACTATATGAATGATTGTGTTCCTGAGCTTTAGTAGTAGTACGTGTGAGGTGAGATTCGATATTATAGCGTTTTGAATCCCATGGCGATGTCTATTACAGACAATGTCGTCATTTGGATCATTTCATTCCCGCTCCGCTCGCCGTAATCATGATGACAAACGCATCGCCTCTTTGGTCGCTAAGCAGATTGCGAAAGTTATCCCCCGGATTGTTAGTGAGCTGAATGAAAAGGCTAGCAAGTCTTCTGAAGAGTCCCGGACCGATACTCCTAAAGCTACTTTTAGCTTCAAGCAGTTCAAATCCTGCGGCCCGAAAGAATTTACCGGAGAAGATGGTCCTACGGCCATGTTTCAATGGTTCAATTCGATTGAAGTCACCCTGCGTCAGAGCAACTATCCTGACAATCTCCGAACAGTTAACGCCACCGGCGTCTTCCAATCCCGCGCTTTAGATTGGTGGACGGCCAAGAGAAACAAACGCAGAAATGATGCAACTTACGGATTGACGTGGGACGAGTTGAAGGTGTTTTGGTCAAAAATTACCGAAGCAATTAAGTGATCAAATTAGTTAAGTGAGGTAGTGTGCTAAAAATGTGTTGAAAATATGTTGGTTAAGTTGTTTAGAAAAACAGTGTTCAGGATACGGCTCAGGATATTGAGCTGCATCTACGATCAAACAATGAGGAAAAAGTAAAGGGGTTGACACGAGATGTACGAGGAAAGCCCTTGATCAATCTAGATCGCCGGCATAAAACCTCAGGAGCTGACAATCACAGCTGCCTAGTTCTTCTTATTGCTTCAAACTTCAGGATACAGTGCAGGATATTGACCAGATCGCTAAGTGTTACAATGCTTTGTGAAAAAGTTGCGAGAGAACAAGTGTGAAAGTGTAGTGAGTGTTGATGTGATGTCCTATTCGATCTGGTATACCCATCTATTTATAGTAACGAAATACAAACTAGAATTCCTATAAACATGGGATGCTCCGAATATTCCATAGTGAACGTTGTAGACCGAGTAATGCGGCTTCAACGGCTTCCTGTGAACGACTTGGACCGAGTCTTCAGTAGAAAAGGTCTTCATGAACGTTGCTAGCTTCTAACCCACGTACCTGCACATAATCCGTTAGTGATCCTGAGGATACCATTCAGGATGTTACCAATATCTTGAATCAGCATCCCGGATGGGAACAGATATCATATAACCAAGATATAATTCAAGATATTTCTCAGGATATGGGCTCAGAATTTCACCCATAACAATTGTCCCCAAAAAATGTTACCGTTTAGTATCCTGGCACTAACGGTTATATTTTTTCTGGAGAACGAGGCAATTAAGAGATAAGACCCATGATGTGACTGCTTGTAACCATTCAGTCTACATTTACTCATTGCTCCCTATATCTTCTCATGCTCATCTTCTTTTAACCATCACCGAAGAGAGAAAAGGTAAATATTTTCTCTCTCAACTCCATCTTCCTCCCTCATTCTACTCAATATTCCGGTGACAATATGGCAAGGCAGACAAGATCAAGCTCCGGCGATTCTGCTCCCACGTTTATCCACCAGAATATTCTCCAAGATCCGGAGAAAGAAATATGCACCTTCGATGGTGCACACTTGTCAGCTCTTAAAACCTCCGGCATCTTCCCAAAAGGGACGGTGTTCCGGCCATTTGATCGGGAAATCCGATCAGATATGGTTTCTGATGAATGGCTATGCTTCAATGCTTTTCCCTTTACCTTAGGGTTACAATTTCCTTTCTCTGAGTTTATCACCGAGTTTTTTAACCTCACCAAAATTTCTTTTAGTCAAACAATGCCAATGCTTTGGCGGGTCCTATCTGTTCTTGATCAAATCAAGAATAACCATATCCCTGATCTTTCTGTTCATGACCTTCCTTTAGTATACCGGCTTAGATGTCATGGCTCTTGTCGATTTTTGTTTTACTCTACTTCCAGTGACCCATTAATCCTCCGAGCCACCAGGAATGAAGAGGAATGGAAATCCAAATTCTTTTTTTGTAAAAAGAGATTCAATCCCTGGTGGAGCGGATTATCCGGTGATCCTGCCGTATATCTTGAACTGACTTTGTTGTTTTCTTGTACACTGCTGATTTTAGGAAGCTTGCAGCTCCCCTTGCTGAATCACAGAAGAGGATTGACACTATCAGACTCCTTCCCGAAGCTGAAAGAAGTTTTAACCCAT
This sequence comes from Helianthus annuus, assembly GCF_002127325.2. Taxonomy (NCBI): domain Eukaryota; kingdom Viridiplantae; phylum Streptophyta; class Magnoliopsida; order Asterales; family Asteraceae; genus Helianthus; species Helianthus annuus. Next base: position 137,710,241 of record NC_035445.2, read on the forward strand.
CTCCACCATCTCCAAGCCCTCTTTCCAGTGTAAACATGTCTGGTAAGGATCCTGTACAGTATCCTGCATACATGCCTTTATTTGAAATATTTAGGAAAGAATTTTACTCCCTGTATGCAGATTCTAGCAAAGTTCCAATCCTCCTTGACCTTGACGAGCTCGACAGTTATCCTACTCCAGTCATGGTCAAGAAAGAGACACCTGCTGCCACCAGCTCCAAGCCACTCCCGGCTCCTAAGGCTAATCCAAGGACCCGTGCTTCCACAGCAAAAAAGAGGAAGGGTTCTGAAGTTAGTGCCCCAGGCTCCGAAGGGTTCTCCTATGATGAACTCAGCTTTTCTGACTCCTTAGAGCCAATGACATCCTTCCTCAACAAGGTAATATCCTGGCACTACATCCTGCATAATATCCTGATAGAATATCCTGATAGGATATTCTGGTTAGTGAATATTAACTTATATTTGAACTTCAACTTACAGGGCCTCCAACATCTGCTCCAGCTTTACAATGATGCCTGCGGTACTGCTGCACTCCATGAAGCCAGGATCAAGCAGCTCGAAAGCACCGTTGCTGACCAAGGTGCCATTGCTGAAGCAAAGTCCCGGCACTACGAGAGCATGCTGAAGAAGGTCACCCAAGAAGCTGAGCTCAAACTTGCCACCGCCGAAATGGATCACGAACAGGCCATGGTTTCTTTCCGGGAAGGGATCAAAGCCTCTGCCATCGTCTCCTTGCTACAAGCTCGCATCAAGATGGCCTACGAGGCAAAGGAGACAGGCCTTGTGTGCCCAGCTAGGTCGGTTGACTCTTGGGTGGCAAAGTTGAAGGAGCTTGGAACCAAGGCTGTGCCACTCCCTGCAGAAGCTGGTGAGTCTTCTAAGTCAGCAGAGGTGGTAGATAAGGCTGGAGACAAGAAGGATGCTGGAGCGGATGCTGGGACGGATGCTGGTGAGGTTGCTGCTCAGGATGCTGGTGCTGAGAAGTCGGAGAAGGTTGGAGAAGATGCCGCTGCGTGAGGGCATTCAAGTGGGCGATGATGGATATACGTGCCGAGGCCGGAGCCCACTTTTTTAGATTTGATGGTTGTGGTCCTTTGAACAATTTACTTTTCTTGTCTGTTAAACAATTTTAATTTCCTGCACGTAGACAATATGATGGCCAAAGGTGGAAGGATCCTGAGTTTCAGGACGAAGCCCTTGGTCATCAATTAGTATGGTTTATTTTGAACACTTTTAACAATTGAAGGTGGAGGTATCTTGGGTTTCAAGACGAAGCCTTCAGTTGTTAAGTAAATATGGTAGAAAACTAATCATGCTTTTGGTGGATGGGTCTCGGTTTGAGACGAAGTCAAAAGCATAATCTTTTGCTATGTTAATAATATAACCCTTTTTGGCTTTATTCCTGTTATTATATTTCATTATACGAATTTTACTTATGAAAACTGTTTTGTTTGAAAACTCTTGGAAATATTATGGGAACACCATATGAGAATATCTTGACAAGTATCCTAAGAGATATCCTGGTCAGGATATCATCACATAACTTAGAAAACTTAAGTCTTTTGAAAAAAGGAGAGATCATACCAAAGACTCTTGGAGAGTCAATTCCAATCTTCCACCTTAGGAATGTCCCCAGTGCACACTTATAAACTTGGATCCAACCTTTGAATAGTATAATGTATATCCCCTGTGTATGACACAGAAATACAAATGTATTCATACTTTGGCTTGAATAAATTCCAAACACCTCGAGGCAAAAACCTTGATATCCTGAAATGAATCCTTAGCATACTGGGGGTAAACCCTTAATATCCTGGGGATAAACCCTGAGTTTCATGCGGTTCAGCCACTTTTACATGAACTGGTCCCGCTACCTTGAACTATACCTAGATAACTTGCGCTCCAGGCGAGGTGTTTAAACACAATTCGAAAGAAAGGTGAACACCTTTAAACCTTTGAAGGGATCAGGATCCCTTAAACATGAGAGAGGGGGCCAATCCTCTAATCTTTCGATTTATCCTGAGTGCGAATCCTGGAGCTATATCCTGGAGCATATGCTGCAAAACAACTATAAACTAAGGTGGGTGTTAGCCTGGCTAACACCCCTCCGATGCTTAAGTCAGTATTGGGTTCAAGATAATACACAAATATATTTAAAAGAGATAGAGTACATACCATTCTGAGATAGAAATTAAATTCTATTCTTACTTGAAATAGAGCTTTAAGTGTATTGCATTCCAGGATCTCGGTAGCATATCCCCTTCCATATTCTTGAGTCTGTATGCTCCTTTCCCTGCTTCTGACTCAACTTCATATGGTCCTTCCCATTTTGGAGCTAGCTTTCCATCGGCAGGATTAGTGGTATTTTGAAAAGCCTTTCTTAGCACCCAATCACCAACTCGAAATCTCCTACTCCTTATATTCTTGTTATATGCTCTGGATATTCTTTGTTGATATGCTGCCATCCTTAGCCTTGCTGCATCCCTTTTTTATCTATAGTATCCAAATCTTGACATAAAGCTTCAGGATTCTGTTCAGGATCCTGTAGGATAGATCTTGCAGTAGGTATCGCCATTTCTGTTGGAATCATTGTTTCTGCTCCAAATACCAAGGAAAATGGGGTTTGGCTTGTCGCATTCTTTACCGTTGTCCTATCAGCCCACAAAACAAAGGGTAATTCTTCTACCCATCTTCCTTTTTTAGCTCCAAGTCTTTTCTTTAAGTTATTGACAATTATCTTGTTTGAGGATTCTGCTTGTCCATTCGCTTGAGGATGCACCGGAGTAGACGTGATCATTTTGATTCCCCAACTCTTGCAAAAGTCAGTAGTCCTCTTGCTTATAAACTGGGACCCATTATCACAAATGATTTCAGCTGGTACCCCAAACCTGGTCAGGATATTCCTCTTTATGAAGGATACTACTTCTTGGTCTCTAACTTGGACAAATGCTTCAACTTCAACCCACTTAGAGAAATAATCCGTCATTGCTAGCATAAAGACTTTTCCTCCCGGAGCTTTTGGTAACTTCCCTACTATATCCATCCCTCATTTCATAAACGGCCAAGGGGACGCTACAGGATATAGTGGTTCAGCTGGTTGATGTAGTATGTTACTATGCCTTTGACATGCATGACACCTTCGAGCATATTCTGCAGCATCTTTCCTCATCATTGGCCAATAATATCCTGTCCTTAACACTTTGGAGAACAATGACCTGCCCCAGTGTGGTTACCACAATCCCCTTCATGTATATCCTGAAGTACTTCTTTGGCTTCAGGATCCTCCAAGCACCTCAAATACGGTCCTGCAAGAGATTTCTTGTATAAAACATTGTTTATAATAGTGAATCGTGATACCTTCATCCTAAATGCCTTAGGATTTTCATCTCCGGGGATATGTCCTTCCTTGAGATATCTCATGATTGGAATCATCCAGGATTTAGGATCCTTTTCAGGATACTCTGCTCCAGGATCCTGAATACCTGCTACTTCTTTATCCTGAGGATTCGTTGCAGGATACAAGATATGTAATATTGGTATTTGGGTCCCGTCTGGTATCCTGATCGATGATCCCAGGTTTGCTAAGGCATCTGCTTCAGCATTATCCTCCCTTGGTACCTGTTCAAGTGTAAAAACATCGAAATATCCTGCTAATTTTTTGAGAATATCGAGGTATTCGATTAACTTCTCACCCTTGACTGCATAGGATCCATTAAAATGATTGGTAATTAACAAGGAGTCAACATATACCCGCAAATTCTTGATACTCATATTCTTAGCCAATTCTAATCCTGCAATTAAAGCCTCATATTCTGCTTCGTTATTAGTAGCAGGGAATTCACACCTAATAGCCTGGGTAATATGTCCCCCTGTGGCGATTTTAGTAGTATTCCTAATCCTACTCCTCTTACATTAGATGCACCATCAGTATATAACGTCCAGGATCCTGAAGATTCTCCTAACTGTTGGACTTCTAGGTCTACCTCATCCTGAATGTCATTACTGAAATCAGCCACAAAGTCAGCTAAAGCCTGAGACTTTATGGCATTTCTAGGTTCATATACTAAGTCATAAGCACTCAACTTCACTGACCACTTAGCCATCCTACCGGACATCTCTGGTTTCCGAAGCACATTTTTAACAGGATAATTAGTTTTAACATGAATCCTATGTATTTCAAAGTAATGTCCAAGCTTCGTTGATGCCATAACTAATGCTAGTATCAATTTTTCTAAATGAGAATAGCTAGTTTCGGCATTTAACAAACTTTTACTAACATAATAAACAGGATATTGCTGACCTTAATGATCCTTTACAAGGACGGCACTTACAGCATTCCCTGATACTGCGAGGTATAGGGATAGTGGTTCACCATTCTCAGGCTTCATCAGTAGAGGTGCAGTTGAAAGATATTGCTTCAAATCCTGCAGGGCTGCTTCATGCTTCTCACCCCATTCAAATTTCTTGTTCTTTTTCAGGATATCATAAAACTCTTTGCATTTTTCTGAAGATCTTGAAATAAATCTGTTTAATGCTGCCACTCTCCCTGTTAATCGTTCAACATCTTTCATATTTGAGGGTGATTTAATATCCAAGATGGCTTTAATCTGCTCCGGGCTCGCCTCTATTCCTCTTTTGGTCACCATATATCCTAGAAATTTTCCTGCCCCCACTCCGAAATGACACTTAGCAGGATTTAGCTTCATGTTATATTGGTCCAGGATATCAAATGTTCCCTTAATATCATGGAGGTGATCCTGGGCTTTCTTTGATTTTACCACCATATCATCAATGTATACCTCCATGGTGTCCCCCAGCTTGTCTTTAAACATCATATTCACCAATCTCTGGTATGTTGCACCTCCATTTTTCAAACCAAAGGGCATAGCCGTATAACAGTAAATACCTGCTGGTGTCATGAAGGCAGTATCGTCCTGGTCAGAAGGTTCCATTTGAATCTGCTGAAATCCTGAGGATGCATCCATGAAGGTTAACATTTCATGCCCGGCAGTAGCTTCCACCATTGCATCAATGTGAGGAAGAGGAAATGGGTCATTAGGACAAGCCTTATTCAAGTCTGTGTAATCTACACAAACTCTCCATTTCCCATTCTTCTTTTGAACCACTACCACATTTGCTAGCCATTTGGGAAATCTGACTTCTCTGATCATCTTGGACTTCAATAATCTCTCAACTTCCTCTTGGATAATTGTATTTCGTTCAGGAGCGAACTTCCTTCTCTTTTGCTGTACAGGCTTGAACGACCTGTCAATTCCAAGCTTGTGAGTGATAATATCTTTGGATATACCTGTCATATCCTCATGCTTCCATGCAAACGTTGACATCCTGCATTTCAAAAAGTTAGTTAACTGCTCTTCAATATCCTGAGGGATATTGGCTCCTACGAGCACCGAGATATCAGGATTATCCTGATCCAGGATAATTTTCTTCACATCCTGCTCCGGATCCTCCACGATATCCTGGGCCCGCATCTTTAATTGCTATGCTGCACTAGGTTCGGTCGAGGATTTCATCGAGGATGAGTAACATTCTTTCGCCTCCTGCTGATCACTATCGACTTTGATAACTCCCCAAGGTGTAGGGATCTTGATGCATTGGTGATATGTTGATGGCACAGCCTTCATATCGTGAATCCATGGTCTTCCCAGTATGATGTTATAGCAGGATATAGAATCCATCACACAGAAACGTTGTATTGAGTTGACTCCTTCAACATATACTGGTAACTTTATCTCTCCCACTGTGTTCCTAGCCTCTCCACTGAACCCAACAAGCACGGTGGACTTTGAAGTGATATCCATCGGAGATACATTCATTCTCTTCAGAGTCTCTAGTTGGATTATATTGACGGAGCTACCATTATCAACCAATATCCTGCGTACAAAATGGTTAGCCACATATAACGTTATTACCAGAGCATCATGATGAGGATCCTGGACAGTATCCCTGTCATCAGCATCAAATGTGATCACTTTGTCAGTTGTGAGGGTAGTCATCCTGACAGGTTTGTCTCCCCTTTCAGTCTTAGCTTCTTTTGCATGTCTCTTCGCCGCCGAATACGAAGTCCCACAAATGTCGGATCCCCCCGAAATGAAGTTGATTATCTTGGCATCCGCGGGAGGTAAGGCTGCCGGTTCAGGATCCTTGTCAGTATCCTGACCCTTATTCTTCTTTCTTCCTAAGAGATCTTTCAGATACCCCTTGCTCAGAAGATAGCTTATTTCTTTCTTTAGGGCAATGCAATCCTCAGTCACATGTCCGAAATCTTCGTGGAAGGCACACCATTTTGACTTATCTTTCCAATCAGCTTTTTGTTGATTCTTTCGAGGCCACCTAGCCTTATTTCCTAAACCCTGCATAGCATACATTAATTCAGGAATGTTAACAGAAAAGCAATATTCAGATAATTCAGGATATTCTTCAGGATCCTCGTCTTCAACAGCATTCACTTTCTTGTTATCATTTCTACCATATGGCTTAGAGCGGTATGGGTTGTACGAGGATTCTGACTTCCTGTTAGTTGATTCATATGTTGAGGATGCATTCATCCTCTCTTGCATTTTCTTATCATCCTCCAGCCTGATATATCTCAATGCCCTGTTACGAGCTTCGTCCAGATTCCTGCAGGGGTTCATTACAAGATCCTGGTAAAATTGAGAATCTTTTTGCAGCCCCATCTTGAAAGCTTGCACAGCTGTTGCAACATCAAGATGTGGAATGTCTAAAGACTCCCGACTGAACTTGTTCACATAATCCCTCAAGGATTCCTGAGGTCCTTGAGTTATCCTGTAAAGATCACTGGTTAATTTCTCAAAACTCCGGCTGCAAGAAAATTGACTATTAAATAAGTTAACCAAATGAGCAAAAGAAGTAATTGAGTGAGGAGGAACGTTTAACAGCCATTTTAAGGCTGATCCTGTTAAGGTAGAGCCGAAACCCTTGCATAAGCATGCTTCCTTAAGTTCCTGAGGGATAGGATTGATTTCCATCCGTTCCCTATACTGGGTAATATGCTCCTCAGGATCCGTGGTTCCATCATAAAGCTTCATGTTGGGAGTTTGGAATCTTTTTGGGATTTCAGCATCAGAAATAGGATGCACAAACCGAGATATCCTGTGGCTATCCTGGGATACTTCAGGAATTGGCTGAACCACCCCAGGTACACTGGATATCATATCCTTTAGCTTCTGAAGCTCCCTAGATAATGCTGATGTCACAGCTGTATCCTGCAAAGATCCAACACTGTTAGTGGCAAGGGTATTATTATTATTAGACACGTTACCAGTCTGAGGATTCTGCCCATATCCTGAAGCATATACTGAGCTCCTCATGGTTGACATCTTGACCGAGGAGGGTATTTCAGGAGTATGATTCTGAGGAAGGCTGGGCACAATATTCCCCCTATTATCCTCAGTATACATAGCCGAACTGAGGTTCAAAGTTCTGGGTTGTAGAGGAGTGACGATATCTTCGGTGGATCTGCTCGAGCCAGCTTTTAAGAGTTGTATTTCTCTTAACAGCATTTGGTTAGTTTCCTGTTGCTGTCTCATTTGCTCCTGCACACTTCCAAACAAGGTCATAATTTCATCATTAGAAGCTAAAATCGGAGCAGATCCCTGAATACTCCGAGTAGGGATAATATCCTGAGGTTGTGAAGAAGATTGCATCCTTGGAGGAGGTGGTGGAAGCACCGGACCAGTAGTAGCAGAAGTTGTAGCAGACACAGTGGAGGAGCTCATGCTTGATCTTGTGGCCATTGTAAACAATGTGGCAAAAAGTTTTGAAAACAGAAAACTGATTAGCGATTTCACAAAAAATTTTAGTAAAGAGAGCACCACTTGCCCCACGGTGAGCGCCAAATTGTTTTGGTCAAAAATTACCGAAGCAATTAAGTGATCAAATTAGTTAAGTGAGGTAGTGTGCTAAAAAATGTGTTGAAAATATGTTGGTTAAGTTGTTTAGAAAAACAGTGTTCAGGATACGGCTCAGGATATTGAGCTGTATCTACGATCAAACAATGAGCAAAAAGTAAAGGGGTTGACACGAGATGTACGAGGAAAGCCCTTGATCAATCTAGATCGCCGGCATAAAACCTCAGGAGCTGACAATCGCAGCTGCCTAGTTCTTCTTATTGCTTCAAACTTCAAGATACAGTGCAGGATATTGACCAGATCGCTAAGTGTTACAATGCTTTGTGAAAAAGTTGCGAGAGAACAAGTGTGAAAGTGTAGTGAGTGTTGATGTGATGTCCTATTCGATCTGGTATACCCATCTATTTATAGTAACGAAATACAAACTAGAATTCCTATAAACATGGGATGCTCCGAATATTCCATAGTGAACGTTGTAGACCGAGTAATGCGGCTTCAACGGCTTCCTGTGAACGACTTGGACCGAGTCTTCAGTAGAAAAGGTCTTCATGAACGTTGCGAGCTTCTAACCCCCGTACCTGCACATAATCCGTTAGTGATCCTAAGGATACCATTCAGGATGTTACCAATATCCTGAATCAGCATCCCGGATGTGAACAAATATCATATAACCAAGATATAATTCAAGATATTTCTCAGGATATGGGCTCAGAATTTCACCCATAACAGAAGGACTTGATGATGAAAGAGTTCTGCCCTCCCCACGAGCTCTAAAAATTGGAGGACGAGTTCTGGCATCTCAAGCAGAAGGATGACGACAACGCTGGTTTGACTGCTCGCTTCAAACAGCTAAGATGTCAACCGTCGAGGAAACTTTTCTACTCGAGGAAACTCCCTTAAGAAGGGGAAGTACCCGCAGTTGTTTATTACGACTTCAACCTAATTTCGGGATGAAATTCCCTTAAGAAGGGGAGGCTGTAACACCCCGTGTTATGGAAGTCAAAGTCAAAGTCAAGATTGAAGTCAAAGGAAGAAAAGATTGTTAATTGCGATCTATCACTCCTTGCTTAACTACTGTTTTGACTACTTTGACTTGTAATTGAATCTTTCATTTTGATTGCTTTAGTTGTATTATGTGGAGTATCTAGTAATAATCGAGGTTAAATCGAGGTTTATCGCATGTTTTATCGCTTTATCGCTAATCGCGTCGCAATCGCACTCGCACCTGGATTGATAGATTCTGTATATTGTGTTACGTGTGTGTGTTACTTATGTGTTACTTGTGCATGTTTACTTTATGTTTGTGGTGATTAATCGAAACGCAATCGCAACTCTATCGCAACGCAACTTAATTCCAAACGCTAAACGCAAGTTATTTATAGTAATTGTATGTTAGATATGGTAGTTAGGTTATCTGTGTAACTAATGGGTAATTCTATCGCTTCGCTCACTCAAAACGCATCGCAACGCTCAACATGCGAATCGAAACGACAAAACTCAACACGCCGGACACTTGGATCGAATGGCCAACCGATCGAGTGGCCATCCGATCGGATTGCCATCCCATCGGGGCACCATCCAATCAGTGGCCAATCCGACACTTGTGCACTTTCGTCTTTTGGAAGCCCTATAAGACCGTGGGGTATGGTGGGGCTTGGGTTGGGGGCACGAGTTGACACGTGGAGTTCGAGCCCCCCCCCCACCAGTGAGTGACGTGTCCGTGGGGTATGGCGGGGCTTGGGTTGGGGCGTAGCTTGGCAGTTTATTAAAAAAAAACGAATAGGAGCCCGCCACATAGGATTGCTAGCCCGCCCCACGCCCGGCTTCAAACTCCCGCCCCTTGGGCCATGCCCCAACCCAAGCCCCCGGGGTGGTGGCTTGGGCGTTTTCAGCCAACCCACCCCCCAACCCAAGCCCCATACCCCATAGTCTAAATACCCTCCTGTCACATCATTTTTTATGTGACAGCTCCTCTACTCGACCAGCCGCACTCAAGCCCTCATTTCTCTCGATTTCTCACGATTCTTGTAAGTTTTCAACCTAAATCTTGTACTTCTATGATCTACACACACTTCTTCATCATTTTCACCTTTGAATCATAACTTTTAACTGTGAAATCAGTGGATTTGAGGTGTTCTAGGGTGATGTCATCATGGAGTTCTTATGAACTTCAAGTTTTGGCCTCACTCCACCAAGAACAACTCAAATCTGAAGGATTCCACAAGATTAAGCAATGTTTTCGCATAGATCTATACATATTCATGGTTAAAAAGATTGAAAGATGGTTTCCTAACTTTCTTTCAAATCTTTTACGCTCAATGCACTCAAAACCGATAGAATCGGAGCTCGTTCTGATCTTCTACTCTTTCTTAGTGTTAGTGATGTGTTGGTCCAAGATCTGAATTCTGTCCAAGAGACAACTGATTTCGGCTTAAACATGAACAACCGTCACGAACCGGTAAACTGATCGGATTTGGGTGATTTCTTAGTTTGAAGTCGGGCATGGGGCGGGTTAGCGATCCTATGTGGCGGGCTCCTATTCGCTTTTTTTTAATAAACTGCCGAGCCACGGCCCAACCCAAGCCCCGCCATACCCCACGGACACGTCACTCACAGTGGGGGGGGGGGGCTCGAACTCCACGTGTCAACTCATGCCCCCAACCCAAGCCCCACCATACCCCACGGTCTTATAGGGCTTCTAAGAGACGAAAGTGCACAAGTGTCGGATTGGCCAGTGATTGGATGGTGCCCTGATGGGATGGCCACTCGATCGGTTGGCCATTCGATCCAAGTGTCCGACATGTTGAGTTTTGTCGTTTTGATTCGCGTGTTGAGCGTTGCGATGCGTTTCGAGCGAGCTATGCGATAGAATTACCCATTAGTTACACAGATAACCTAACTACTATATCTAACATACAATCGCTATAAATAACTTGCGTTTAGCGTTTGCGATTAAGTTGTATTGCGATAGAGTTGCGATTGCGTTTCGATTAATCACCACAAACATAAAGTAAACATGCATAAGTAACACATATGTAACACACACACACGTAACACAATATACAGAATCTATCAATCCAGGTGCGAGTGCGATTGCGATGCGATTAGCGATAAAGCGATAAAACATGCGATAAACCTCGATTTAACCTCGATTATCAATAGATACTCCACATATTACAACTAAAGCAATCAAAATGAAAGATTCAATTACAAGTCAAAGTAGTCAAAACAGTAGTTAAGCAAGGAGTGACAGATCGCAATTAACAATCTTTTCTTACTATAACTTCAATCTTGACTTTGACTTTGACTTCCATAACACGGGGTGTTACAGCCTACCCTTCTTAAGGGACTTCAATCTTGTTTGATATATTATGGTATGGGACATAATGATAAATATCCGGTAATTTTAGTAGTTGTGGATTTCTCCTGGACAATCTATTTCGCTTAGTGCCGAGCCTCGATGTTTCCGTAATCAGTTGAGGTGTGACAAGTCGAGTATAAGAAAAGACCACCAAGGATGGTCTTCGTACTTTCCTAGCACTATCACGAGTAAATAGTGCCCTTGATAATGCCGCAGTGCAGGGGTGATCAGTTGTTTATACATGTTCCATAGTGCATGACGCATAACAACATTTCCCATGCCTGGTATCACATCCCAACCGATGACGGAAACATTGGAGTGAAACAAAAACATGATTGCTCCAGACATCGTAACTTGCTAATTGTGACAATAATTAAGAAATTCAAATTTCATTCATACTAAAAAGGAAAGTACATTGTTTTTGAAAGGGAAAGTACAACAAAGTGCACGTATGCATAATCGACAAGAAGCAAATACCTAAATAAAGTTTAGGTGTGTTTCTAATCCACCCTAAGTAAGATTCTTCAGTCGTCATCAACTAGTTTCCTGCAAAATGTATTAAAATAAAAATCAACAAAAGTTGGCGAGTATACAAGTTTGAATACATAGCATAATTGTGACTAAAACTTGTCTCATATCCAACATGGTAATTTGCATACATTGTTCGTTATCATACTAGCATGTGTTAACTATAAGTCAAACCAAAGTGTACCACAATCGTGCATACTGTTATTGTCGAAACGACAAGGTTGTAAAATAGCTTACTTAACAATACCACAAGAATACGGGGGTGCGTTAATCTATAGCGCTATAATTGTTAAGGAAGGCCTGCAAAGTTAATGAGCATATAGAATACAAGTATAACATAGCATGTGATAACAAGAAGATACCAAGTATCATGTCGTGTTTTTCATAGGCACAAGTTTGCCTATTGGATGTTCAAATTTACAAGGAGTTTATATCAAGATATTTTAACCATGTTCCTCTTGACATCAAACCATGGATTGGTTAGAGTCTTAGGTTCGGTTAATTTATAGATATGTATATATATATATATATATATATATATATAGTTTGTTAGTAGTCCAAATGGTAGTTAGTCAAGTATGATCATGCATGGGTTGGATTAATCCATTAACCTGAGTGTTCACCAATACACAAATCATCACAAGGATGATTCAGATGGTCATGGAACATAAAATTACTATATCTAAAAACAACCAAGTGAGCTTGCTAGCTGGATGCGTGTGCATCCCAAACATGGAGAGTGTTTGGGGACGTGATGTAGCCTTGTCCCTTTGTTTGGAAGTTGTTTTGATGTGTAGTAATATGGGATAATCTAATTAATCAAGTAAGTGAGGTAGTGGAATCATAGTTGGAAAGCCAAGGCTTCCATGGTTCACATATTACCAAAACACAAGTCTCACCATATTGAAGATGGTGAGCTTGGATGGTTTCAACACTTGAAGGTTGCTTGGAACCTAAAACAGAAAGTTTAGGAGGTTCTTGGACCTCTAAACTTGTGGGAATCAACCGTATTCTAGCCCCATAACCATAGGTTTGGTTATAGGCAAGGTGGGTGTAAGATTCTTACAAGAAGAAGATGAACTTGAACTTATATGAACAGTTTGATTCAAAACAGAAAGTTCTAACCACTTTGGACACTATTCTTGGAGTTGTACCACCATGGTAAACATTGGGTAACAATCCATGATGTTATCCAAGAGGTTTGGATCAAGAAAAACATGAGAAAGAAAGAAGAATGGTGTTCAAACTCACTAATTTGAACACAGGTACAATCTGCCAAGAACTTGAAGAAATAGAGATAATTTGATTCCTTGAGAGTGTTTTGAGTGTTTGGAAAGTGTTTAGGAGTGTATGTAGGCTGCTATTTATAATAGGGTTGATTAGGGTTAGTGTTAAATGAGTTAGGAATTGGAGGAGAAAATCATCATCATCATCATCATCATCATCATCATCATCATCATACTCAGTAAATCCCACCAATAGCAAAGCTAAGGTAGGGTCTGAGGAGGGTAGATGTACACGGCCTTACCTCTACCCCGTAGGAATAGAGAGACTGCTTCCAGGAAAAGAGGTGCAAAAATGGACCAACCCGCGAGCTGGCAGCAATGGACTGCTGCAGATTGACCTCTCTTGCGCGTCGCGCCTGGGAGTGCAGTTTGGAAAGTTTCATTTTTGGCCCCTAAACTTTGTAATTATGTTATTTTATGCTGTAAACTTGTATATTACTCGTTCTCAAGCATAGAATGTGTCGGTGGACACGTAATAAGTACCGTGCATGTAAGATTGATAATTCAAGCGTTTAATAAGTCTTGGTTTGCACGGAAATGTGTATTGATAATTTGTTTGCGTATAATACAAGTATAATCAGTATGAGTATAATAATGAATTTCCATTATGATCAAAGTCTCGAATTACAAGATTGGAAATGAAATACGAGTACGCTATGATTACAAGTTTCTAAAAATGGAAATGTGAATACAACCTTGTTTTGGTAAAAAATTACCGAAACAATTAAGTGATCAAATTAGTTAAGTGAGGTAGTGTGCTAAAAAATGTGTTGAAAATATGTTGGTTAAGTTGTTTAGAAAAACAGTGTTCAGGATACGGCTCAGGATATTGAGTTGTATTTACGATCAAACAATGAGCAAAAAGTAAAGGGGTTGACACGAGATGTACGAGGAAAGCCCTTGATCAATCTAGATCGCCGGCATAAAACCTCGGGAGTTGACAATCGCAGCTGCCTAGTTCTTCTTATTGCTTCAAACTTCAGGATACAGTGCAGGATATTGACCAGATGGCTAAGTGTTACAATGCTTTGTGAAAAAGTTGCGAGAGAACAAGTGTGAAAGTGTAGTGAGTGTTGATGTGATGTCCTATTCGATCTGGTATACCCATCTATTTATAGTAACGAAATACAAACTAGAATTCCTATAAACATGGGATGCTCCGAATATTCCATAGTGAACGTTGTAGACCGAGTAATGCGGCTTCAACGGCTTCCTGTGAACGACTTGGACCGAGTCTTCAGTAGAAAAGGTCTTCATGAACGTTGCTAGCTTCTAACCCACGTACCTGCACATAATCCGTTAGTGATCCTGAGGATACCATTCAGGATGTTACCAATATTCTGAATCAGCATCCCGGATGTGAACAGATATCATATAACCAAGATATAATTCAAGATATTTCTCAGGATATGGGCTCAGAATTTCACCCATAACAATTGTCCCCAAAAAATGTTACCGTTTAGTATCCTGGCACTAATGGTTATATTTTTTCCGGAGAACGAGACAATTAAGAGATAAGACCCATGATGTGACTGCTTGTAACCGTTCAGTCTACATTTACTCATTGCTCCCTATATCTTCTCATGCTCATCTTCTTTTAACCATCACCGAAGAGAAAAAAGGTAAATATTTTCTCTCTCAACTCCATCTTCCTCCCTCATTCTACTCAATATTCCGGTGACAATATGGCAAGGCAGACAAGATCCAGCTCCTGCGATTCTGCTCCCACGTTTGTCCACCAGAATATTCTCCAAGATCCGGAGAAAGAAATATGCACCTTCGATGGTGCACACTTGTCAGCTCTTAAAACCTCCGGCATCTTCCCAAAAGGGATGGTGTTCCGGCCATTTGATCGGGAAATCCGATCAGATATGGTTTCTGATGAATGGTTATGCTTCAATGCTTTTCCCTTTACCTTAGGGTTACAATTTCCTTTCTCCGAGTTTATCACCGAGCTTTTTAACCTCGCCAAGATTTCTTTTAGTCAAACAATGCCAATGCTTTGGCGGGTCCTGTCTGTTCTTGATCAAATCAAGAATAACCATATCCCTGATCTTTCTGTTCATGACCTTCCTTTAGCATACCGGCTTAGATGTCATGGCTCTTGTCGATTTTTGTTTTACTCTACTTCCAGTGACCCATTAATCCTCCGAGCCACCAGGAATGAAGAGGAATGGAAATCCAAATTCTTTTTTTGTAAAAGGAGATTCAATCCCTGGTGGAGCGGATTATCCGGTGAAATGGTTGAAAAAGGGTAGGACCTAGGGTTTTAGGATGATCCTGTCTTATATCCTGCCGCATATCTTGAACTGGCTTTGTTGTTTTCTTGTACACATCTGATTTTAAGAAGCTTGCACCTCCCCTTGCTGAATCACAGAAGAGGATTGACGCTATCAGACTCCTTCCCGAAGCTGAAAGAAGTTTTAACCCATCTCCACCATCTCCAAGCCCTCTTTCTAGTGTAAGCATGTCTGGTAAGGATCCTGTACAATATCCTGCATACATGCCTTTATTTGAAATATTTAGGAAAGAATTTTACTCCCTGTATGCAGATTCCAGCAATGTTCCAATCCTCCTTGACCTTGACGAGCTCGACAGTTATCCTACTCCAGTCATGGTCAAGAAAGAGACACCTGCTGCCACCAGCCCCAAGCCACTCCCGGCTCCTAAGGCTAATCCAAGGACCCGTGCTTCCACAGCAAAAAAGAGGAAGGGTTCTGAAGTTAGTGCCCCAGGCTCCGAAGGGTTCTCCTATGATGAACTCAGCTTTTCTGACTCCTTAGAGCCAATGACATCCTTCCTCAACAAGGTAATATCCTGGCACTACATCCTGCATAATATCCTGATAGAATATCCTGATTGGATATTCTGGTTAGTGAATATTAACTTATATTTGAACTTCAACTTACAGGGCCTCCAACATCTGCTCCAGCTTTACAATGATGCCTGCGGTACTGCTGCACTCCATGAAGCCAGGATCAAGCAGCTCGAAAGCAGCGTTGTTGACCAAGGTGCCATTGCTGAAGCAAAGTCCCGACACTACGAGAGCATGCTGAAGAAGGTCACCCAAGAAGCTGAGCTCAAACTTGCCACCGCCAAAATGGATCACGAACAGGCCATGGTTTCTTTCCGGGAAGGGATCAAAGCCTCTGCCATTGTCTCCTTGCTACAAGCTTGCATCAAGATGGCCTACGAGGCCAAGGAGACAGGCCTTGTGTGCCCAGCTTGGCCAGTTCACTCTTGGGTGGCAAAGTTGAAGGAGCTTGGAGGCAAGGCTGTGCCACTCCTTGCAGAAGCTGGTGAGTCTTCTAAGTCAGCAGAGGTGGTAGATAAGGCTGGAGACAAGAAGGATGCTGGAGCGGATGCTGGGACGGATGCTGGTGAGGATGCTGCTCAGGATGCTGGTGCTGAGAAGTCGGAGAAGGTTGGAGAAGATGCCGCTGCGTGAGGGCATTCAAGTGGGCGATGATGGATATACGTGCCGAGGCCGGAGCCCACTTTTTTAGATTTGATGGTTGTGGTCCTTTGAACAATTTACTTTTCTTGTCTGTTAGACAATTTTAATTTCCTACACGTAGACAATATGATGGCCAAAGGTGGAGGGATCCTGAGTTTCAGGACGAAGCCCTTGGTCATCAGTTAGTATGGTTTATTTTGAACACTTTTAACAATTGAAGGTGGAGGTATCTTGGGTTTCAAGACGAAGCCTTCAGTTGTTAAGTAAATATGGTAGAAAACTAATCATGCTTTTGGTGGATGGGTCTCAGTTTGAGACGAAGCCAAAAGCATAATCTTTTGCAATGTTAATAATATAACCCTTTTTTGGCTTTATTCCTGTTATTATATTTCATTATACGGATTTTACTTATGAAAACTGTCTTGTTTGAAAACTCTTGGAAATATTATGGGAACACCATCTGAGAATATCCTGACAAGTATCCTAAGAGATATCCTGGTCAGGATATCATCACATAACTTAGAAAACTTAAGTCTTTTGAAAAAAGGAGAGATCATACCAAAGACTCTTGGAGAGTCAATTCCAATCTTCCACCTTAGGAATGTCCCTAGTGCACACTTATAAACTTGGATCCAACCTTTGAATAGTATAATGTATGTCCCCTGTGTATGACACAGAAATGCAAATGTATTCATACTTTGGCTTGAATAAATTCCAAACACCTCGAGGCAAAAACCTTGATATCCTGAAATGAATCCTTAGCATACTGGGGGTAAACCCTTAATATCCTGGGGATAAACCCTGAGTTTCATGCGCTACAGGCGAGAGTGTATAAACTCCAAATCTTAGAAAGGTGAAAACCTTTAAACCTTAGAGAGTATGAAAATACCCTTTCGTGAGAGAGGGTGATCAATCCTCATATACCTTCAGGATCCAGGATATAGCCAACAGTAACGAAATTGTCAGCCACTTTTACATGAACTGGTCCCGCTACCTTGAACTATACCTAGATAACTTGCACTCCAGGCGAGGTGTTTAAACCCAATTCGAAAGAAAGGTGAATACCTTTAAACCTTTGAAGGGATCAGGATCCCTTAAACATGAGAGAGGGGGCCAAACCTCTAATCTTTTGATTTATCCTGAGTGCGAATCCTGGAGCTATATCCTGGAGCATATGCTGCAAAACAACTATAAACTAAGGTGGGTGTTAGCCTGGCTAACACCCCTCCGATGCTTAAGTCAGTATTGGGTTCAAGATAATACACAAATATATTTAAAAGAGATAGAGTACATACCATTCTGAGATAGAAATTAAATTCTATTCTTACTTGAAATAGAGCTTTAAGTGTATTGCATTCCAGGATCTCAGTAGCATATCCCCTTCCATATTCTTGAGTCTGTATGCTCCTTTCCCTGCTTCTGACTCAACTTCATATGGTCCTTCCCATTTTAGAGCTAGCTTGCCATCGGCAGGATTAGTGGTATTTTGAAAAGCCTTTCTTAGCACCCAATCACCAACTTGAAATCTCCTAGTCCTTATATTCTTGTTATATGCTCTGGATATTCTTTGTTGATATGCTGCCATCCTTAGCCTTGCTGCATCCCATTTTTCACCTATAGTATCCAAATCTTGACATAAGGCTTCAGGATTCTGTTCAGGATCCTGTAGGATAGATCTTGCAGTAGGTATCGCCATTTCTGTTGGAATCATTGCTTCTGCTCCAAATATTGGCCTGTCGCATTCTTTACCATTGTCCTATCAACCCACAAAACAAAGGGTAATTCTTCTGCCCATCTTCCTTTCTTAGCTCCAAGTCTCTTCTTTAAGTTATTGACAATTATCTTGTTTGAGGATTCTGCTTGTCCATTCGCTTGAGGATGCACCGGAGTAGACGTGATCATTTTGATTCCCCAACTCTTGCAAAAGTCAGTAGACCTCTTGCTTATAAACTGGGACCCATTATCGCAAATGATTTCAGCTGGTACCCCAAACCTGGTCAGGATATTCCTCTTTGTGAAGGATACTACTTCTTGGTCTCTAACTTGGACAAATGCTTCAGCTTCAACCCACTTAGAGAAATAATCCGTCATTGCTAGCATAAAGACTTTCCTCCCGGAGCTTTTGGTAACTTCCCTACTATATCCATCCCCTATTTCATGAACGGCCAAGGGGACGCTACATGATATAGTGGTTCAGCTGGTTGATGTAGTATGTTACTATGCCTTTGACATGCATCACACCTTCGAGCATATTCTGCAGCATCTTTCCTCATCGTTGGCCAATAATATCCTGTCCTTAACACTTTGGAGAACAATGACCTGCCCCCAGTGTGGTTACCACAATCCCCTTCATGTATATCCTGAAGTACTTCTTTGGCTTCAGGATCCTCCAAGCACCTCAAATACGGTCCTGCAAGAGATTTCTTGTATAAAACATTGTTTATAATAGTTGTTAGGGCAGAATTTTAATGACCTATGATCCTTACATGATATCCTAACAAGTGATCCTTGTTTCTTTGGCAGATAGTGATCCTCAGAAGAGCTTCAGGATCAGGATCACGGATCATCCTAAGGATCCTCATACTAACGATTGTTCTCTTTGAATTTAATGATTGTTTTGCAGGAATTACGAGTTGGACCTGGTCTTGGCAACGTTATTAAGGAATCTTTCACGTAAATCTCGCACATACATCACCGGAAATAGACGTTGTGGAGGATATGGAAACTTAGCACAAATTATGGGCAATTAGTTAGGCTAAATTTACTTCTATTTCTAAAGGGGTAACGAGCTAGTAGTTAGGTGACTTGCCTAAAATTCGACCACACACGCTTATATAAATTGCACTCTTGAACATTCGGAAGAGAGAACACATTTCTTACACGTACTAGCATACAACACCGTAGTGATCCTTGTACCTAGCTCGTTACCATCCGAAGTTGTAAACTTTGTTTGTTATATTGAAGTTTGGTGATCGGTAGTTTCCATCACCCGAGGTTTTTTATGCCGGATATCATTCATTGATCAAGGGCTTTTTCCTCGTATAAATCCTTGTGTCACTTGTGCAATTTACATTTAAGTGATCCTTATCTTTGTTTATCATACCAAGCATCATTCCCCGTTTACAAAGAGTTTGGTTGCATTATCCTTGTGTGATTTTTGACCAAAACAGTTTGGCGCCCACCGCGGGGCAATTGGTGCTTCATTCATAAGAAAGTTTTTCTGTTGGTGATCATTCCGGAGTGTTGCATGGCTTCATCGTTGAAGAATACCTCCACAGCGATGTCTGCAGTCAATTCATATAAGGGCGTTCCACCTTTGCCTCCACCACCAGCTGGATCCCAGAAAAATGCTGAGAAGAGACCAACTCCTATTTTCTCTAAACCTTCATCTTCTTCTGCTCTAACTTCTTCTGCTCCCAGTACTAGTGATATATTTACTTTGATTTTGCAGATGAGGGATCGTATGCAGCAGCAGGATGAAACTAATGACAGGATCCTCAAGGAAATCGGAGATCTCAAAAGGCAAAAGAAAACGGCAGAGGATCATTCCCCACTGATGCCCAAATCTTTGAATTTTGATACTCCGATGATTACTTCTCAGCCATCAGAGGTCCCAGACATTCAACATGTGGGTGGACCAAAAGGAGTGCACCTCGGCTCAGCAAAAGTGACTCAGGCATCAGGCTCATATTTCCAGCCGGTAGGATCCTATCCTCAGCATATGGGATCCTTCGTGAATTCAGGAGCCTACTCGGGAGCGCAGCAATTTCAAGGATCCTCCTTTATTCCAGGACCATCCCAGGTTCAAGGAACCTCCTTTGTTCCAGGATTATGCCAGGGTCAAGGATCCTCTTTCGTTCCAGGATCATCCCAGTTTCAAGGATCCCTCCAGATGCCAGGATCCTCGAAGAGTTTGTAGACAGGAAGTTCAGATGTCCATCAAGGAGATTTTATTCCGATGCAGACCATTGCTTCCACTGGTCCCTCCATTATCCCAGAATCCCAGCAATATGGATTCACATCCAGTGTTCCTAACTTGAACCCGATGGGAGGTAACACTTTTAATAATTCTCTTACCACTAACCATGGATTCATGCAGGATACAGGTATCAACCATGCTACGGCCAGAGAACTGCAGAACCTAAAGGATATGATATCAAGTGTTCCAGGGGTAGTCAAACCTATCCCGGAGATTGCAGATGGAAGCCATAAGGTATCTCGTTTCGCACCACCAATTTGTGATGCTGAGATACCCAAAAGATTCCATATTCCAACTATGAAGCTGTATGATGGTACAACGGATCCTGAGGAACACATAGCACAATACAGGGAGAGGATGGAGATCAATCCAATTCCAGAAAGGTTAAAGGAAGCATGCCTATGCAAGGGATTTGGATCCACTCTTACTGGATCAGCTCTTAAATGGCTGATAAGTCTTCCCCCTTACTCTACTACTTCGTTTGCTAATTTAGTTAACTTATTCAATAATCAATTTTCTTGTAGCAGAAAATTTGAACGATTGACTAGTGATTTATATAGGATAACTCAGGGTCATAATGAATCATTAAGAGATTATATAACCAAATTTAGTAAAGAATCCTTGGACATTCCCAACTTGGATGTGGCCACAGCTGTTGAGGCTTTCAAAATGGGATTGCTTAGGGATTCATTGTTCTATGATGATCTTGTTATGACACCATGCAGGAACCTAGACGAAGTAAGGACTCGGGCACTCAGATTCATCCGGCTAGAGGATGACAAGAGGATCCAGGAGAGACAAATAGGATCCTCAAAATAAGAAAAGCAAGGATCCTCTTTCAAAAGCAACAAATTCAAATCCTACAGCAGAACTGACAACCAGAACGTGCATGTTGTAGACCAAGAAGAGGACGATGAGGATTATCCTCCGATTTCTGAATACTGTTTTTCCATTGATAACCATGAACTAATCCTTGCAATGCAGAATCTAGGAGAAAAAGCCAGATGGCCCAGAAAAAATGACAAACCAGCCGCAGCTAAAGACAAATCAAAATGGTGTGCATACCACGAGGATTTTGGGCATTTAACGGAAGAATGCGTCGCATTAAGAAAGGAAATTGGATATCTGCTGAGTAAGGGGCATTTAAAGGAGTTGTTGGGAAGAAAAAAGCAAAGAACTCAGGATCCTGAAAGAATCCCTGAGAAAGCTCCAGCCCCTCCGGCAGATGCACAAGTGATAAACTTTATTTCTGGAGGATCAGACATCTGTGGTACATCCTTTTCAGCAGCTAAAAGGCATGCAAAGGAAGCTAAAATGGATAATGGAGAAAGACCTATTCGAACATCAAGTGTCTCGGAAGGAAAAATCATAACCTTTGATGAGGATGATAGAATTAACATCCAGGATCCTCATCATGATAGTTTAGTTATTACTCTCTTTATTTCTAACCATTTTGTCCGCAGGATCCTTATTGACGGAGGAAGTTCGGTAAACATTATCCAGCTTGATGTTCTGAAGAAAATGGGTATTCTTGAATCAGACATCACACCAAGATCCTCCGTGCTTGTGGGATTTAGTGGCGAAACTAAGAAAACCCTGGGGGACATCAAACTCCCGATTTACGTGGAAGGATTACATAATTATCAGAAATTTTGTGTTACTGACTGTTTGTCTTGTTGTAATGTTATCCTTGGCAGGCCCTGGATACACGATATGAAGGCAGTCCCATCCACCTACCATCAATGTGTGAAGCTCCCTAGCCCTTGGGGAATAATCAAGATCGATAGTGATCAGCAGGAGGCTAAGGATTGTTACACCTCGTCAATGAAACCAGCCTCGAAATCAAGGGAGCAATAGCAATTAAAGTATCCTCCAAGGGATGTCTTGGAGGCAAGAGAGCAGGATGTGGACGAAATCCTCTTAGATCCTGATGATCCTGAATCCAAAATCTATATCGGATCAGGGATCCTTGGACAAATGAAAGAAGACATTGTATCCTTCCTCAAAAGAAGAAAATCTACCTTTGCATGGAAACATGAGGATATGACAGGTATATCTAAGGATATTATCACTCATAAACTTGGCATTGACAGGTCAGTTAAACCAATCCATCAAAAAAGGAGGAAGTTTGCACCAGAAAGAAATGCCATTATCCAGGAAGAGGTAGAAAGATTACTACGAGCAGGTATGATTAGAGAAGTAAAGTATCCAAAATGGCTGGCCAATGTGGTTGTTGTTCAAAAGAAAAATGGAAAGTGGAGGGTATGTGTCGATTTCACTGATTTAAATAAGGCATGTCCCAAGGATCCTTTCCCATTACCCCACATTGACTCCATGGTGGATGCAACGGCGGGTCATGAACTGTTAACCTTTATGGATGCATCATATGGTGTAACACCCCGAAAATGGGTTTGGTAATCAAACCCCGTTAATACTAAAATACGGGTAAAGTACCGTTAGAGGTAAAAGCAAGCTGGTGAGTATTAGGATTTTAAATAAATAAACCTAATATTAAATAAAATTAGTATAAAGGCTTTGAGGAAATAAAGTTTATACAAGGCCCGGTCTAACGGGACTTAAAATAAACTTAGTAATAAATTCCCCCGAACCCACTAATTTAACTAGGAATGTTTAACCTAGTTAATAGATGGGAATATTGTTAGGAATAAGTAGGTTGTGGCCTACTTAATAACGAACCAAACACGAGGGGTTAAAATGGGATAACTTAACAAAGTTATTTAATAAAAGAAAATCAAAATAAAACACACACATCAAGTGTGTGTTCTTGATCGACCAGGAGGGTGCTCCCAAGAGCTCAAACCCTAGAACCCAACAAATCATCAAATTGAAGCCTGATTCAAGGTCAAAATCGATGCATGAATACGTAGAAACGATCACCTAGTCGTGGGGATCGTAAGGTATGTCAAATTTTTGATGTTTATGAAGTTGAGATTTTTGATGAACTTGTGAAAATCGAAATTGAAGCTTGAATGATTGGTGTTTGGGTGAAACTAGGATGAAATTCATGCTTAGAAACAAACCCTAGTTGAAAACTTGAAGAATTAGTACTAAAACTAGGAATTTGATAATTACCCTCTTATGTGCTAAGTGGGTTTTGATTGTATAGTGAAGATGATGATATGTTTATGCTAGAAATCATCATAGTTGATAGTTGATGCAAGATACTTGAACAACTTGCAAGTTCGAGTAATTGATCATAAGTGATAGTGGTGAATTTTGGATGTTAATCTTGGTAAAAAAAAATAGCTAGTTAGGAACTAGTTAGTAAATATGTAAAATCATGCACATTAGGTGTTTGTTAAAATGCCTAAATGAGAACTAAGTGTTGATAATGTGCCTAATTGAGTCTTGTGAACTTAATAGTGCAATCATATGTGTTAATTGGTGATTTGACTTTTAAATAGTCAAACCGACCATTAATAAGATCGAATGGTAATTGTGATAGAAAACATGTAAGATGGAATAGTCATAATTAATGATGACTAATATAACCGTCTTACGAATTATGATGATAGTTTGACGCTTGACAAGCTAGGTAGAGGCTTGGAAAGGAAGCGGGTCAAATGAATCAAGCACGAGAAGAAAGGCGTATGCGGGATGCGAGGTAAGTATAGCTTACACTAGTCTTAGATTGTGTAATATTCCCTTAGCGTATAAATAACGAATGGAATAACTAAACAATTAAAATACGATGTTCCGTCGTGTAGGCGTACGGAACTAGATAATCAAAGATGAAAGAAACCATAATAATGGTTAAAAAGGAAGTAAATTGATAATTCGGTCATATTATGACGAAAGTGGTAATAAAAGGTTTATAAGTAAAAATGACCGTACCGTGTTAAACGGAGCGGGTCATGTAGTTGAGATGATAATAAATATCATCTCGAAAAGACAAACGGTCAATTCGGCCAAACGGGTCAAAAGGTGTAGACATCACCTTTTGACAATATTGACTAATGATCTTTTGTCGAGTTATATGCTTACAGGAATAGAAATCCAATGGATACTCGCATCGCTCTTACTTAGCGATTAAAAAGCAAGGTATTTATAAATCGGGTCTACTTGTTGATCCGGGCCAGGTATGCATATTCATGTCGTAGTTTAAAATGCTATTTTGGTCGAATAAATGGGAAAGAGAGTCTTTCGTAGTAAAAAGAACATAATCGACCAAAACGCCCTTGTTGGCTAATTCGAGCAAACAACCTTTAAAAGTTGTTTGGAAACGAGTCCTATGATTAGGTAAATACTTAGAATAAATATAGAAGCATTCGAAAGCGTTTTTAGGCTTGAAAATGCTTAAATACCCGTAACGGGTCAAAATAAGCATGCTAGTGAAAATGGGTTTAATTTGTATAATAAACCTATGATTAGAACCCAATATGGTATACCACAATTATTGATGAAGTGTATGAAGTATAGGAATCAAATAAATACGTTTATTTGATAAAATGCGTAACCGGGTCAAAATTTACTCCATGTGATGGAGAAATAAATTACGATCGCATAGGAAAAAGAATCGGGTAAAACGGATGCAAAACGAGCAAGTTATGCGAGTTTTAGCATTTATGAATGTTAGCTGATCTGGGCGCCGTGCACGGTCGTGCGCTTGGCTGCATGGTCGTGCGTTTCCGAGTAAATCAATGCACTGGCTTGTGCACTGCCAGTGCCCACAACGTTGTAGGAACTGCATGGCCGTGCGGTTGGGTGCATGGCCGTGCGGTTGGGTGCATGGCCGTGCGGTTGGGTGCATGGCCGTGCATCAGCTGCTAGTTCAGTAAAATGTGCAGAATTGTCCAAAACAATCCCGTAACCAAAAAGGAGTCCCGAATCGTATTCTAAGCTTATTATAGAATGTTTATGGGATGCGATGAGCGTGTATGCATTTATATATGGAAAAACTGGATGCAGGGTCCACCGTAAATTACGGTGCCACCGTAATTTACGGTGGAGATGAAAAGCCTTACGGAGGCTCCCTACTGGTTTACGGTAGGGGCATGTAAAACCAGTGGCCACCGTAAATTACGGTGCCACCGTAATTTACGGTGGAGGTCAGGTTGAAATTTTTGTTTTCGTTATCATATGTTTCTCGGACTCGTTTAGACACGTATTAAGTCCTGTATGACTAAAGCATTTCATGTTATTGAAATGTAGGTACTTATGGATGCCGGAAGACGATCAAGCTCAGTGAAGAACCGAACACGATAAAGACACACGCTTCCGCACTTTGACACATAGTAAATTTTTAGACAACGAATTTAATCACGTTATGTAGAATAACTCATGATTTGTAAAAGTTTTAATAAACCCGTATTTTTATAGCATGTGTAGTCTTAACTACACATCTAATCATTGGTAATTACATGCAGAATCGTTAATTAGTAACTAGGGTGTTACAAGTTGGTATCAGAGCTCAAGGTTAAAAGAATAAAGTGTTCGGTTCGAGGCTTGATCGCAAATCCGGTAAGTACGTGTATGTTAATACCTTAGCATGCTAAAGTATTGTAAACAACACATAGGGTTATCGTGAAATACACGTTACCCCAAATTAAATGATAGATATGGTTAACAACATTTCGTGCGTTGACACATATAGTACAAAAGCCTTGTACTATGATACGGGCATTTAGTAAAGTTGACATTACTAACTTTGTGAATGTCTTGACTGAAGGACACTTACATTTAAAGATGGCAAAGGTTAAACAAATGCAAGATGTGATAGAGGAACAGTCCGAGGCATGACAAGAGGAACATGCCCATCAAGGACTAAATCGCGTAACAACCGCGAACAAGGCTAATGGCAAGAGAAGCCCGTTAGGGCAAGCATTATCAGGTGCACGTTTTAAATCATTGCATAAATAGTAATATGCAACAGATATGTAGAGATTGAAAGTTGCATATGTAGATTGAAAACTTGGAAAGACCTGAATAGAAAACCTATCCGGGATATCGTTTCCAAGAAAAACAGATAGAGGTATTACTTACATAGGGCGTGATGTGAAAACTGTAAAAAGGTCATGCGTGTCATGTGTTAATCGCTTACTCTGGCCAAGTAAGTAGCGGCATATGATACCATGAACTTCTTATGGCGGACACGTTTACATCCGATGTAGTAAGGGCAGGGTGAATGGGACTAATTAAAAAGTACCCAAATGAATCAGATAAGCAAAATATTTGATAACAATGTAAACGCACAACCAAGTGACGGGAGCGTATTACATTAGGATAATGAGCCCGGGTGAAGGGACAAACAAGCATGTAAAATGATTTAGACAAGTATTGGGAGGGAGTGTACTTACACTCGAACCCAGAAAACATCAAGCATGTAAAATGATTTAGACAAGTATTGGGAGGGAGTGTACTTACACTCGAACCCAGAAAACATCAAGCATGTAAAATGATTTAGACAAGTATTGGGAGGGAGTGTACTTACACTCGAACCCAGAAAACATCAAGCATGTAAAATGATTTAGACAAGTATTGGGAGGGAGTGTACTTACACTCGAACCCAGAAAACATCAAGCATGTAAAATGATTTAGACAAGTATTGGGAGGGAGTGTACTTACACTCGAACCCAGAAAACATCAAGCATGTAAAACGATTTAGACAAATATTGGGAGGGAGTGATACTTACACTCGAACCCGGAGAATGTAAACATGTAAGATGAGTTAGATATGCATTGGGAGGGGGTGTACTTACACTTAAACCCGGAAAATGCAAATATGTTCCTTAACGGGTCATTTTTGTAAAACGTCGAACTTAAAGATAAAGTCAGAATATAAAAACCGAAGCGAGGTCTTAATGCATACCGGGAGGGTTGCAATAATAACAATTTTGGTAAAACACCCGGTGGATGGGTAAGAATTAAACACATGCGTAAACCAAGAGACGTGAACGCGGGTTGAAAGATCAAAGTAACGTGGATTACGAGTTATGACTATAAAATCTCGTATATAGAAATTGTGAGTAAATATGTTCAACTATTCGAAGTCGAATGGGTCGAATAAAGAATAAAGTTGATTGTCTATAAGTGATGGATTTCGCATTAATAGGTCAAACATGTTGAATACAATATAACGCCGAATGGCACAAATGAGCACTAGCCAGATAAAGGTAGTGTTAAATGCAAGAGAATAATGAGCCCAGCAGTGGGACATAATCAAACACGAATGTATGTAAACTGGATAATGGTGAGCATAAGATAAACCGACGCATAAATGACGTGAGAAATCATAAAGTCGGAAAGTGTGCCCGAAAAGAAACAAATGTAGCCTTAGACTACGGTCAAGGTCAAAGATAATATCAAAACGATAATAAATGATGTTAAGCAAAAACATGGTGCCTTAACGCCGTATGCGTATATAAATGTATACACATTTGAAGGAAGACTCGAATAAAAGATGATCTACGGGATCATCATAACCTACGAGATATTAATTAGAGCAAAAGGTCTACGGGGCCAAAATGACCCGCATGTCATGAATTGAAGCAAAAGGATCATAAGGGCCCCGCCTCAAAGAGGTGGAAGCCTAAGGAAATAGCCTACGAGGCTAAGTGAAGGGACCTACGGGTCAATAGTGTGAGGTAAGGGGACTTGTTACGATTCCCCGTATAAAACTAAGATATTAAAAGAATAAATTATGGACTGTCAATATCATGGTATGGATAATTGACAAAAGTTAAAGAGAAAATCCTAAAACTAATACTTCGGTTTTAGTAAGAAATAATGTTCTTACAAATATAAATTCTAATAGAAATTTAAAGGGGGATGAAAGGTTGATATAAAATAAACATGATGTGACATGATCACGGTTAAGAAATGTAATGTGAAGTAGAATCACATTATAACCAAACGAGCGGTAAAAAGTAACTTGACTAATAAGTCTAGTTAATGAGACCGGTTAAGGTCATTCAAATAAATTAGTCGCTTGTAAGCGGTGGATTCGGTATAACTGAACTGAATAAACGAAATTGAAAACAAAAGAAATGGTTGCTAAAAGTGAAATATTTCACTAAAGACCTTTAAACGGGTCAAAGTAACGGATTCACAAAGAATTCGATAGGATATGAAAGCGAGGAATATCGCTAAGTTAAATTAAACTAGTGGAAATAACGAGATTACGTTATTTCCAGTCGCATTATGTCGTGTAAGATACATAGATGATTAATAACCAAAAGAGTATTATCATACTTTTCTGGTAATACTAACAATCGGTTAAGATAGGAGAAATGCCTAATTGATTATCGAGAGCAAATGCATGGAGTTAAACTCGATAAATTACGTAAGAAAAGGTTTCGAGGACGAAACCTCTTTAAGGGGGGTAGACTTGTAACACCCCGAAAATGGGTTTGGTAATCAAACCCCGTTAATACTAAAATACGGGTAAAGTACCGTTAGAGGTAAAAGCAAGCTGGTGAGTATTAGGATTTTAAATAAATAAACCTAATATTAAATAAAATTAGTATAAAGGCTTTGAGGAAATAAAGTTTATACAAGGCCCGGTCTAACGGGACTTAAAATAAACTTAGTAATAAATTCCCCCGAACCCACTAATTTAACTAGGAATGTTTAACCTAGTTAATAGATGGGAATATTGTTAGGAATAAGTAGGTTGTGGCCTACTTAATAACGAACCAAACACGAGGGGTTAAAATGGGATAACTTAACAAAGTTATTTAATAAAAGAAAATCAAAATAAAACACACACATCAAGTGTGTGTTCTTGATCGACCAGGAGGGTGCTCCCAAGAGCTCAAACCCTAGAACCCAACAAATCATCAAATTGAAGCCTGATTCAAGGTCAAAATCGATGCATGAATACGTAGAAACGATCACCTAGTCGTGGGGATCGTAAGGTATGTCAAATTTTTGATGTTTATGAAGTTGAGATTTTTGATGAACTTGTGAAAATCGAAATTGAAGCTTGAATGATTGGTGTTTGGGTGAAACTAGGATGAAATTCATGCTTAGAAACAAACCCTAGTTGAAAACTTGAAGAATTAGTACTAGGAATTTGATAATTACCCTCTTATGTGCTAAGTGGGTTTTGATTGTATAGTGAAGATGATGATATGTTTATGCTAGAAATCATCATAGTTGATAGTTGATGCAAGATACTTGAACAACTTGCAAGTTCGAGTAATTGATCATAAGTGATAGTGGTGAATTTTGGATGTTAATCTTGGTAAAAAAATAGCTAGTTAGGAACTAGTTAGTAAATATGTAAAATCATGCACATTAGGTGTTTGTTAAAATGCCTAAATGAGAACTAAGTGTTGATAATGTGCCTAATTGAGTCTTGTGAACTTAATAGTGCAATCATATGTGTTAATTGGTGATTTGACTTTTAAATAGTCAAACCGACCATTAATAAGATCGAATGGTAATTGTGATAGAAAACATGTAAGATGGAATAGTCATAATTAATGATGACTAATATAACCGTCTTATGAATTATGATGATAGTTTGACGCTTGACAAGCTAGGTAGAGGCTTGGAAAGGAAGCGGGTCAAATGAATCAAGCACGAGAAGAAAGGCGTATGCGGGATGCGAGGTAAGTATAGCTTACACTAGTCTTAGATTGTGTAATATTCCCTTAGCGTATAAATAACGAATGGAATAACTAAACAATTAAAATACGATGTTCCGTCGTGTAGGCGTACGGAACTAGATAATCAAAGATGAAAGAAACCATAATAATGGTTAAAAAGGAAGTAAATTGATAATTCGGTCATATTATGACGAAAGTGGTAATAAAAGGTTTATAAGTAAAAATGACCGTACCGTGTTAAACGGAGCGGGTCATGTAGTTGAGATGATAATAAATATCATCTCGAAAAGACAAACGGTCAATTCGGCCAAACGGGTCAAAAGGTGTAGACATCACCTTTTGACAATATTGACTAATGATCTTTTGTCGAGTTATATGCTTACAGGAATAGAAATCCAATGGATACTCGCATCGCTCTTACTTAGCGATTAAAAAGCAAGGTATTTATAAATCGGGTCTACTTGTTGATCCGGGCCAGGTATGCATATTCATGTCGTAGTTTAAAATGCTATTTTGGTCGAATAAATGGGAAAGAGAGTCTTTCGTAGTAAAAAGAACATAATCGACCAAAACGCCCTTGTTGGCTAATTCGAGCAAACAACCTTTAAAAGTTATTTGGAAACGAGTCCTATGATTAGGTAAATACTTAGAATAAATATAGAAGCATTCGAAAGCGTTTTTAGGCTTGAAAATGCTTAAATACCCGTAACGGGTCAAAATAAGCATGCTAGTGAAAATGGGTTTAATTTGTATAATAAACCTATGATTAGAACCCAATATGGTATACCACAATTATTGATGAAGTGTATGAAGTATAGGAATCAAATAAATACGTTTATTTGATAAAATGCGTAACCGGGTCAAAATTTGGTATAAAGGGTAATAAGCCGAAGACTTAAAGGTCCCAAATTTTGGTAGTCCAAATATTGGATTTTTACTCCATGTGATGGAGAAATAAATTACGATCGCATAGGAAAAAGAATCGGGTAAAACGGATGCAAAACGAGCAAGTTATGCGAGTTTTAGCATTTATGAATGTTAGCTGATCTGGGCGCCGTGCACGGTCGTGCGCTTGGCCGCATGGTCGTGCGTTTCCGAGTAAATCAATGCACTGGCTTGTGCACTGCCAGTGCCCACAACGTTGTAGGAACTGCATGGCCGTGCGGTTGGGTGCATGGCCGTGCGGTTGGGTGCATGGCCGTGCGGTTGGGTGCATGGCCGTGCATCAGCTGCTAGTTCAGTAAAATGTGCAGAATTGTCCAAAACAATCCCGTAACCAAAAAGGAGTCCCGAATCGTATTCTAAGCTTTTATATAGAATGTTTATGAGATGCGATGAGCGTATATGCATTTATATATGGAAAAACTGGATGCAGGGTCCACCGTAAATTACGGTGCCACCGTAATTTACGGTGGAGATGAAAAGCCTTACGGAGGCCCCCTACTGGTTTACGGTAGGGGCATGTAAAACCAGTGGCCACCGTAAATTACGGTGCCACCGTAATTTACGGTGGAGGTCAGGTTGAAATTTTTGTTTTCGTTATCATATGTTTCTCGGACTCGTTTAGACACGTATTAAGTCCTGTATGACTAAAGCATTTCATGTTATTGAAATGTAGGTACTTATGGATGCCGGAAGACGATCAAGCTCAGTGAAGAACCGAACACGATAAAGACACACGCTTCCGCACTTTGACACATAGTAAATTTTTAGACAACGAATTTAATCACGTTATGTAGAATAACTCATGATTTGTAAAAGTTTTAATAAACCCGTATTTTTATAGCATGTGTAGTCTTAACTACACATCTAATCATTGGTAATTACATGCAGAATCGTTAATTAGTAACTAGGGTGTTACATATGGATTCCAACAAATTCAGATGGAACCATCTGACCAAGAGGATACGGCTTTTATGACCCCAACCGGTTTATATTGTTACATTGCTATGCCGTTTAGATTAAGGAATGCAGGTGCAACATATCAAAGGCTGGTGAACATGATGTTCAAAGATCAGATTGGACAAACTATGGAAGTATATATAGACGATATGGTAGTGAAATCCAAAAAAGCTGAGGATCACCTAAGGGACTTGGAGGAAGCATTTGATATCCTTGATAGTTATAACATGAAGCTTAATCCTTTAAAATGTCATTTTGGTGTTAAAGCAGGCAAATTCTTAGGATATATGGTAACCCAGAGGGGCATTGAAGCAAGCCCGGAACAAATCAAAGCATTGGTGAATATCAAATCCCCTGCCAACGCTAAGGATGTGCAAAGGCTAACAGGCAGGATAGCGGCATTAAACAGATTTATATCCAAATCCTCAGAAAAGTGTAAAGAATTCTATGATATCCTAAAAAAAACAAGAAATTCGAATGGACTGAAAAGCATGAGAATGCTTTACAAGCCCTCAAAGAATACATGTCCTCAGCTCCAGCATTGATGAAACCAGAAAAAGGAGATGTGTTATCCTTATATCTTGCGGTATCCTCAAAAGCAGTAAGTGCAGTCCTCGTTAAGGATCATGAAGGTACACAATATCTTGTCTATTATGTAAGTAAGAGTTTACTTGATGCTGAATCCAGGTATTCACACCTTGAAAAACTTATTCTTGCACTAATTATGGCATCTACTAAACTAAGACATTATTTTGAAACCCATGCTATTGTTGTTAGAACTAATTTTCCAATTAAGAATGTCCTCAGGAAACCAGAGATGTCCGGAAGGATGGCTAAATGGGCAGTAAAGCTTAGTGCCCATGATATAAGATATAAGATATGAGCCTAGAACAACCATCAAATCTCAAGCATTAGCAGACTTTGTGGCTGATTTCAGTAGTGATTTACAAAAGGAAGCCGAATTGGAAGTCCAGCAGCTGGATGAAACCAAGGATCCTTGGATACTACATACTGATGGATCCTCAAATGTTAAAGGCACGGGGCTTGGTATACTACTAAAATCGCCACAGGGGGACATAATACCCCACTCCATAGCTTGTGAGTTCCAAGCCACTAATAATGAGGCTGAATATGAAGCCTTGATTGCTGGTTTGCAAATTGCTATGCATATGGGGATCAGGATCTTGAGGTATACGTGGATTCATTGTTAATCACTAATCACTTTAATGGATCCTATGCTGTTAAAGGTGAAAAACTAACCAAATATTTAGAGATAGTCAAAGAATTGGCACTCTCCTTTGTTTTCTTTAGTTTGACACAGGTACCAAGGGAAGAAAATACAGAAGCTGATGCATTGGCCAATCTAGGATCATCTTTGAAGATCCCAGAGGATATAAGTATCCCCATCATCCATATCCTGACTCCTGCTATTGAAAATCAGGTGGCCATGGAAATAGAAGAGGATTCTGCAATGATCCCTAGTGAGGATACTCAATCTTGTTCAGGATCATGGATCTCACCAATCATGAGATACTTACAACACGGAGAGATTCCTATGGGAGAAAACCCTAGGGCTTTCAGAATTAAGGTATCTCAATTCACAATCTTAAATAATATGTTGTATAAGCGATCTCTTGCAGGACCATATTTAAGATGTATCGAGGATCCTGAAGTTCAAGAAGTTTTAAAAGACTTCCATGAAGGAGATTGTGGAAACCACACTGGGGCAGGGCATTGTTCTCAAGGATCTTAAGGACAGGATACTACTGGCCAACTATGAAAAGGGATGTTGTGGAGTATGCTAAGAAATGTGATCCTTGTCAAAGACACAGCAATATCCTTCATCAGCCGGCTAAATTTCTACATCCTATACCGTCCTCTTGGCCATTCATGAGATGGGGGATGGATATAGTTGGCAAGCTCCCTAAGGCACCTGGGGAAAAAGTGTTCATGCTTGCTGTTTTGGTCAAAAATCACACAAGGATAATGTAACCAAACTTTATGAAAACAGGGTATGATGCTTGGTTAATTATGAAAGTAAAGGATCACTTCTGTGATAAAGATGCAAAGACACGATGATTTATACGAGGAAAAAGCCCTTGATCAATGAATGATCTCCGGCATAAAAAACCTCGGGTGATGGCAACTACCGATCACCAACTTCAATATAACAAAAATATGATTACAACTTTGGATGATAATGAGCTGAGTACAAGGATCACTGAGTGTCTAAGTGTTTGAGAGTTGTGTCGTATATCGTGTGTGTTCTTCCGAATGAGGAAGAGTGGTATTTATACAAGTGTAGGTGACTTATTTTAGGTAAAATGACTAATTATCAGCTCATTACCCCTTTAGAAATAAAGACAATCTAGCCTAAATTGCTGCCCATAAATCAAGCCTAGTTTCCATATCCTGTGCAACGTCTTTCTTCGATTAAGCTCTTGCCATATTTGTGAAGACGCGTTCCTGGATCATGATGTCTAGAGCATATCCTGCTAGATGGTCCTGCAAAACAATATTGTATTAAGCGGAAGTGGCCGTTAGTATGAGGATCACCATAATGTCCCATGATCCTGATCCTGGAGTCCTGCCGAGGATCACTGTCTGCCAAAGAAATAAGGATCACTGGTTAGGATCATGTGTAAGGATCACCTATAATAAAAATCCAGCCCTAACAATTGCCCCCAAAATATAAGGAGTTAATTATAAATAGGCGAGTTATATTTTGTTTCGATCTTATCTCTAACGGGCGATTCCGAATAACTAGCCGTTACACATGGACTAGCCGTTGTGATCATTACGCCATAGATGTGACAATCCCTGCAAATCATCATTATAAATAGGAGATAGGGTTAGGATCATTTTAAATTCGAGATATCTTCCCTTTATAATCGCTACCGAAGACTGATCAGGTATCCTCTTCTTCTCTCTTTGCTCTGTTTTTTCTATTCCGTCTCTGTTTCTGTTCCGTCACAAACATGTTGCTCCGGAATTCTCCACACAAGGATTCCAAGAAGGATAGTCCCCTGAAAAGCCAAGGGATCATTAAGGACTCTCCTACGGAGAGATGTTGCTTTACCGATGCTCATGTAGATAGAATTCGTCATTGCTTTCCGGCGGATGCCGTTTTCAAATCCTTCACATCTACTGCCTTGAGTGATTTTACTTCAGATACCTGGGTGATCTTTCCTGCAACTCCATTTATCATAGGATATTCGTATCCTTTTCCGGCCTTCACCCAATCTTTCTTTTCCCTGACCGGCATATCTTATATCCAAGCTATGCCGATGATCTGGAGGGTCCTGTATACCTTCGAAAGGATCATTGAGCAGAGAGGGATTGATCTGGGGATGACGGAGTTGGCCGAGTTTTACGATCTTACCACTTTTGGCTCTTACCGGTATCTGCTGAAACGGAAAGCCGGGGAGGATCACCCTGTCTTCAAGGTCACCAAGAATGATCCTAACTGGAAGCGTCGTTTTTTCTTTGTTAGAAGGGATTCCATCCCGGATGGGAAGGATCTGCCCAAAGAATGGGCCACTCATGGTAGGATAGAGGATCCTCTAAGGATCATTGTCAGCCTTGTCCCATATGATGAGGATCACTAATATCTCTTTTTATTTCTTGTGCAGCTATATCCATTGCTCATCTGAAATTAAGCCCTGCTGCAAAAGAGAGAGTTCTAGCTTTTAAAAAGCTTAATCCTGAAGTCAGAAGTTTCCAGGTCACCGTCCAAGATTCTCAAGAAGTATCCTCTGCATCTGCCACTATGTCAAGTAAGTATCCTTACAGAAAATAAATTATATGTAGGATTGTTTGATTAATAAAGCAACTTATCTTGTTTTTTGATTGTGTAGGTGCCGGAAAGTCTGCCAGGTCTGTCAAATCAGCTTCTAAATTTGGGTTAAGTGATCTTGCCAATGTTACGTCTTCAAAGAAGAAGGCTCCTGCTGCCAGTCCTTCAGCATCAGCTCCCAAAGCGTCTATCCGGGGCAAGGGGAAGAAGAGGAAGACTACTGAAGATCTACAAGGATTTCCCCTCCTCCGTCAGCAATTCCTTGACTATGTGAATGAGGTAAGGATCACTGCCCCTGTAGGTTATCCGCCTAGCATATCCTGCTTTTCTTGAGGATCATCTGATCCTATGCTTATCTTTTTCTTCTCCTGTTGCAGAAACTTGCCGAGATTGAGACCTATCTTGGCCATGTTGAGGACCAAGAGAGCCAGATTGCTGACCTTCAACAAATGGGCGTGCTTAAGGATCTCAAGATAGGAGATCTTGAGAAGGAACTCCGGGTCATGAAGGCTGAGGCCGCTCAGAGGTTGATTGATATGGATAACGAGAAGCAGGAGATCACCCAAGATGCTAAGGTCTCGGCGGCAATTGCTATGTATAAGATACAACTTCAGATGGCCGAGGAGGCTCAGGATCCTACCTTTGACAAAAGCTCGTGGGATGTTGAAGGTTGGAAGGCAAGGCTGGCAGACCTGGAGGACGAGGATGAGGCTGAGGAGATCCCCATGCTGGAAGGTGGTGATGCTGAGAAGGATCAAGGTGGAGATGCTGGTGGTGATGAAGCAGCGAAGGTGTAGGCTGCATGATTGGGCGATGATGGATATTTCGAGACTAGGCCGGAGCCCAATTTTTTAGGATTGGTAGTGGTTTTTTGTGGTTGTTGATGTTTGAAACAATTATGGTCTGTAATCTCTGAACAATAGTTTCTTAGGGTTAAGGATCCTGGATCCTTTGAACAATAGGTAGGATTACAAAAGGTGGAGGGATCCTCTGTTTGGGGGATGAAGCCTTTGTGATCCTGCCGCTTTTATTTCCTGCAAAATGCTAAGACCGCATAGACAATGGACACCCTTTGCCGACCCATGTGGACGGGCCACGTTTTGCTGGTAGAAATGTGGGTTGGCAATTTTGACAATCTTTTGAAAGGGTTAATGATCCTTTTGTTTAATAATATAACTTAACTTTTCTGGCTTATCTTGTGTTGTTATCCTTCAATAATCCTCTTATTTCTCAATTGCTGTGTTTGTTAAAATAACAAGAGTTGGAAAAGTGTTTAATAAACTTAGGGTATGATCCTAGATCAAATATCCTTATATTGAAGATTCTCAAAGTGTTTTAGTTCAAGGATCATAGGTTCGGTTGTCAAAGTACAAGGGTTGGTTAGGATAAAGAGTATAATCAAAAATAGTCAAGGGTCATACCTGAGGATCCACGTTAGGATCCTAACCTTCAATCAAGATAATCATAGATAAGACTTTGATAGTTAATAAGGATTAAGGACCCTTATATGTTTAGACTTCCAGAACCTGAAAAGTGAGATATAACTTGGGACTAAGCCAATGTAAAAGATAAATTAGTAACTGGGGACGTGCCCAAAGGATAACTGAGAATGATCCCAGAGGATCACTGGGGACAAGCCCATAGGATAACTGGGGATGATCCCAGAGGATCACTGGGGACAAGCCCATAGGCTAACTGGGGACAAGCCCAAAGGATCGTATGTAAACTGGAGTATGGCCCTTTCTGGCAACTATCCAAACTTAGTGACATGAAAATGTCAAAACCTTAGCTAACGTGAAAACGTTAGAAACCTTAGGAACGGATGTATGGTGCGTCCACCATTATACGTAGGATCCTAAATATAGCCAGTACGATGAGGTTGTCAGCCCCGAAAGTGGGTACTGGTCCCAAAGACGTGAACTATACCAGGATCATCGTGCGCTGCTGGCGGAAACTGGGGATAATCCCAAGGATAACTGGGGTTGTACCCAAGGATCTGTGGTGCTTTTGGAGATCTTTGACGATTTGCTGAAGATACCTGAACTATCATAACTCAAATGGTTTGTGAGTAGAGGATGAAGGATACATGATCCTTATCCTTAGGCAAAAAGTAAAAAAATGCAATAGTTTTAGGATAAGCATATTACCAGAGTAAGGATCACCGATATCTCCAGGATCTTTCAAGGATATTTCAATGTAAGGATCACATGCAGGAAGGATCATGTTCACATGAAATATTTCTTTAAGTGAACAGCATTCCAGGCTCTTGGTAACAAGTTTCCTTCCATGGTTAGCAACCTGTATGCCCCCTTTCCTGCTTCAGCTTCAATCAAGTAGGGACCTTCCCATTTTGGTGCTAGCTTCCCGTCAGCAGGATTGATAGTATTTTGAAATGCTTTTCTCAACACCATATCTCCGACTTGGAACTTTCTTATCCTGACATTCTTGTTGTAGGCACCAGCCATCCTTTGTTGGTAGCTTGCCATCCTTATCCTAGCTAGATCCCTGTTTTCCTCAATAGTATCCAAATCCTGAGCTAGGATTGTAGCATTTTCTTCAGGATCACGAGCACTTGTTCTAGCAGTTGGGATCACCATCTCTGTTGGGATCACTGCTTCTGCCCCAAATACTAAAGAGAAGGGTGTTTGACCGGTGGCATTCTTGGGAGTTGTCCTATCAGCCCATAGCACATAAGGTAACTCCTCTGCCCATTTTCCTTTCTTGGATCCTAGCTTCTTCTTCAGATTGTTGATGATGATCTTGTTGGATGATTCTGCTTGACCATTGGCTTGTGGATGAACTGGTGTTGATGTTATCATCTTGATTCCCCAACTGTCACAAAAGTTAGTGGTTCTGCTTCCAATGAATTGGGAGCCATTATCACATACAATTTCAGAGGGAATGCCAAATCTAGTTATAATGTTTCTTTTAATGAAGGATATGACTTCCTTTTCTCTGACTTGAGCGAAGGCTTCAGCTTCTATCCATTTGGAAAAATAGTCAGTCATGGCAAGCATAAATACTTTTCCACCAGGTGCTTTAGGGAGCTTGCCAACTATATCCATTCCCCATCTCATGAATGGCCAAGAGGATGGTATGGGGTGTAGTAATTCAGCTGGTTGGTGAAGGATATTGCTATGTCTTTGGCAAGGATCACACCTCTTAGCATACTCTATAGCATCCCTTTTCATGGTTGGCCAGTAGTATCCTGTTCTAAGGATCCTTGAGAATAATGCCCTGCCCCCAGTGTGGTTTCCACAATCTCCTTCATGGAAGTCCCTCAACACTTCTTCAATTTCAGGATCCTCAATACATCTTAAATATGGTCCTGCAAGGGATCGTTTATATAGCACATTATTCAAGATTGTGAATTGAGATACCTTGATCCTGAAAGCTCTAGGATTTTCTCCCATTGGAATTTCTCCGTTTTGCAAGTATTTCATTATTGGTGGGATCCATGATCCTGAATAAGGTTGAGCTTCTTCACTAGGGATTACTGCAGTATCCTCTACTATTTCCATGGCCACCTGATTTTCAATAGCAGGAGCCAGGATATGGATGATAGGGATACTTATATCTTCTGGAATCTTCAAGGATGATCCTAGGTTGGCCAATGCATCAGCCCCTGTGTTCTCCTCCCTTGGTACCTGTGTCAAGCTGAAAGAAACAAAAGAGAGTGCCAATTCTTTGACTATCTCTAAATATTTGGTTAGTTTTTCACCTTCAACAGCATAGGATCCGTTAAAGTGATTAGTGATCAATAATGAATCTACATATACGTTAAGATACTTTACCCCCATATCCTTAGCGATTTATAAGCCAGCAATTAGGGCTTCATACTCAGCCTCATTGTTAGTTGCTTGGAACTCACAGGCTATGGAGTGGGGTAATATGTCCCCCTGTGGCGATTTTAGTAGGATCCCTAGCCCTGTGCCTTTGATATTTGAGGATCCGTCAGTGTGTAGGATCCAAGGATCCTTGGTCTCATCCAGCTGCTGGACCTCCAATTCTGCTTCCTTTTGTAGATCACTACTGAAATCAGCCACAAAGTCAGCTAGTGCTTGAGATTTAATGGCTGTTCTTGGTTCGTATCTTATATCATGGGCACTAAGCTTCACTGCCCACTTAGCCATTCTCCCTGACATATCCGGTTTCCTGAGGACATTCTTAATTGGAAAATTAGTTTTAACAACAATAGTATGGGTTTCAAAATAATGCCCTAACTTAGTCGATGCCATGATTAATGCAAGGATAAGTTTTTCGAGGTGTGAGTACCTGGATTCGGCATCAAGTAGACTTTTACTTACATAGTAGATAGGATATTGTGTACCTTCGTGATCCTTAACAAGGACAGCACTTACAGCGGTTGAGGATACCGCTAGATATAAGGATAACACATCTCCTTTTTCCGGTTTTGCTAATGCTGGTGCTGAGGACATATACTCTTTTAGGGCTTGTAAAGCATTCTCATGCTTCTCAGTCCATTCGAACTTCTTATTCTTCCTTAGGATATCGT
Organism: Helianthus annuus; assembly: GCF_002127325.2. Lineage (NCBI taxonomy): Eukaryota > Viridiplantae > Streptophyta > Magnoliopsida > Asterales > Asteraceae > Helianthus > Helianthus annuus. Next base: position 137,750,529 of record NC_035445.2, read on the forward strand.
AAAATTCTCTGCATTTTTCTGAGGATTTCGATATGAACCTGTTCAAAGCTGCTATCCTGCCTGTCAGTCTTTGAACATCCTTGGCATTGGCAGGAGATTTGATATTTATTAATGCTTTGATTTGTTCCGGGCTTGCTTCAATGCCCCTCTGGGTTACCATGTACCCTAAGAACTTTCCTGCCTTAACACCAAAATGGCATTTTGAAGGATTAAGTTTCATGTTGTAACTATCAAGGATATCGAATGCTTCTTCCAAGTCCCTTAGGTGATCCTCAGCTTTCTTTGACTTGACCACCATATCATCTATGTACACCTCCATAGTTTTTCCAATTTGATCCTTGAACATCATATTTACCAGCCTTTGATATGTTGCACCTGCATTTCTTAGTCCAAAAGGCATGGCAATATAACAATATAAACCGGTTGGGGTCATAAAGGCTGTATCCTCTTGGTCAGATGGTTCCATCTGGATTTGTTGGAATCCAGATGATGCATCCATAAAAGTTAACAGTTCATGCCCCGCTGTTGCATCCACCATAGAGTCAATGTGGGGTAATGGGAAAGGATCCTTGGGACATGCCTTATTCAAATCAGTGAAATCGACACATACCCTCCACTTTCCGTTTTTCTTTTGGACAACAACCACATTGGCTAACCATTTTGGATACTTTACCTCTCTGATCATACCTGCTCGAAGTAGTCTCTCTACTTCTTCTTGGATAATGGCATTCCTTTCTGGTGCAAACTTCCTCCTTTTTTGATGGATTGGCTTGATAGACCTGTCAATGCCAAGTTTGTGAGTAATAATATCCTTAGATATACCTGTCATATCTTCATGTTTCCAAGCAAAGGTAGATTTTCTTCTTTTGAGGAAGGATATCATGTCTTCTTTCATCTTGCCAAGGATCCCTGATCCGATATAGAATTTTGATTCAGGATCACTAGGATCCAAGAGGATTTCATCTACATCCTGTTCCCTTGCCTCCAAGACATTCCTTGGAGGATACTGTAATTGCTATTGCTCCCTTGGCTTCGAGGTTGGCTTCATAGATGAGGTATAACAATCCTTAGCCTCTTGCTGATCACTGTCGATCTTGATTATCCCCCATGGGCTAGGGAGCTTCACACATTGATGGTAGGTAGATGAAACTGCTTTCATGTCATGTATCCAAGGCCTGCCAAGGATAACGTTGCAACAAGATAAACAGTCAATAACACAAAATTTTTGGTAATTATGTAATCCTTCCACGTAGATTGGGAGTTTGATGTCCCCCAGAGTTTTCTTCGTTTCCCCACTGAATCCAACAAGCACGGAGGATCTTGGTATGATGTCTGATTCTGGGATTCCCATCTTCTTCAAGACATCAAGCTGGATAATGTTCACTGAGCTCCCTCCGTCAATAAGGATCCTGCGGACAAAATGATTAGAGATAAAGAGAGTGATAACTAAGCTATCATGGTGAGGATCCTGAACGTTAATGCGATCATCCTCATCAAATGTTATCATCTTCCCTTCTGAGACACTTGAGGTTCTAATAGGCCTTTCTCCATTATCCATTTTTGATTCTTTAGCATGTCTTTTGGCCGCTGAAAAGGATGTACCACAAATGTCTGATCCTCCGGATATGAAGTTAATCACTTGTGCGTTTGCCGGAGGTGCTGGAGCCTTTTCAGGGATCCTTTCAGGATCCTGGGTCCTTTGCTTTTTTCTCCCCAACAATTCTTTTAGATGCCCCTTGCTTAGCAGGTATCCAATTTCTTTTCTTAAGGCTATGCAATTGTCACACCCCGAATTTCCACGTGTCACCGGTGGGCCCGGTGGGGGTAACGTGACGTAGTTGATAACATCATAGTCAAACAACACAATATATAAATGCACAGCGGAAGCAGAATTAGATTCATTTCAACTTTACATAAACGTAATATTTAATATCACAAGTAGTTGAAACGGATCCACAGGCGGATCAAATAAAATAAGATAAATGTTCAACAGACTTTAGACGCCTAGAACTTGCAAGATTCCTTACTAACGCCCTGAGCAGCTTCCAGCCTATTACGTACTTGTACCTGTCACTTAGACTTTGGAAAATACGTCAGTTTTCACTGGTAAATACACTCAACTGACTCATTTGAAAAGAGTTTATGAAAATTGGTTTAGGCGCACAAGGCACAAAACTATTTTGACACTTGATTAAGATGCACAAGGCAATATTAATCTTTTATACTTGGGACAAACTATATCTCATGTTATCAGTTTTACATAACTTGCTCTACATACGGGGCCCGGTCCTATGCCGGTTCAAGATTAACCGACACACCACTATTCCCTTATTGGGAATCCCATACTGGGTATAATCAAATAATAAGCATAAAGCATCTGTCAGGTGTATGCCTACACCCCGTGCTTAGGTCGTGGCCATTTGCAATTAATGAGTCAAGGATATCCAGGACACGGTCGCATTAACCCCCAATGTTTCAGTCAAGCAATACGAATTAAAACAGGTTATTTGAATTTCCCGACACATTGGTCTTCGAATCCCATACCTGACCATGCGGTATTTATATTACCGTATCCCAAGCCCGTAATAGGGAAAATAAGTTAAGAGTATTTACCTGAGCTAGCTCCTGTCTTAAATAGCAAGAATTATAATAACTCAGCCGTATTCACTTAAGTAAGCGTAGGTACAATTTACCGGAAGGCTCTAGTCTGGAACGATGGTATAAATAACCAATTAGAATACTAACGGGTCTTTAATTAAGCATAAGCTTAGACCGGTTAGTTTTAAGGAAATATACGGTTCAAGCGCACGAATAAGCGAAGACCGGATAGAACGTTATTTAGACCCGACAAGTTTGAATACTTGTATAAAATGGGTATACAAAATATATTCTGGATTTTGAGACAAAAATGATAACGTTTGACCCGTTTCGGTCAATTTACACAAACTAGTTACGTAAACCGAACCGAACGCGAAAAGGGCGATACGGGTAGACAAATGATTCAAATGCAAGTTCCCTGATATAATATGCTTTAAATATGATATAATATCAGTAAGTTATGTTCTATATTGCCCGGAATAATTTTAAACCCAATTTATGCCTTAGAAGGGCATTTTGGTCATTTAAAAGATGATAAAAGGGTAAAATTAGAAATCTGGGTTTCGGGTCTGGTTCATACAGTAAATATACTTAATATAACATATTATATCAGTAGGGTATGACCCATATATCAAATTTATCATTTAAAACCAAACTATGCACCGTAGGGGCAATTTAGTAATTTCACAAGGGCTAAAAATGCCAAAACTGGAAATCTGAGTTCATATACTTATACTTACTGTTTTTATATGAAAATAAGCTAAACACATCAGTAGGTATAGGTCTTATATGTTTAAAACAAGTATAACGCTTACTATGCGCTTAAAACGCTAAATATGCGATTTAAGGGCGTTTTCGGGTTTTCAAATTAAATCTGAGATTTTTATATTTCCAGAATACTTAAAATAATTTATTCATCATATAGAATCAGTAGAAAAAGGTTTCGGGTCAAAAGGATGTGTAAAACTCATTTTATGGCTAAAACGGTCAAAACCGACATAAGCCGAAATGACTAGGCGACCTAGGATCCGTTCAGCCAAAAATCAATTAAAAATCATCAAAATTCCCAGAATATTATAATACATCAGTTGGTAAAAAGTTTTGTACCAAAACGTGGCCAGAAACGGGTTCTATGCGAAAAGGACCGTTTATGTAAATTTATAATATAGTTTTACGCTAATGGCCATAACTCACAATCTGGACCACCAACTGATCCGAAATTTTCGGTGCAAGTTCATATATTAGAAATAAAGATTTCTATCCTTTCATTTTTCCAAAAATCACGTTCTAAATCAAAAAGGGCAAAATAGTCAACTTTATGCATAAATAGGAAACATGCATTCGAATCGGCTAAGCATAGACTCAATCAAAGAAAATTCCAGAAAGTTTAACTAAAATAAAAATAGTCAAAAATACTTTCCAATACAGATCTCGAACATGCATGTACGAATCCGAATCGATAGTCTACGAAATAATCGTTTTACAAGACTTTCGGTTCCGATTCGTGGCTATACTATAGATTGTCGAGTTGATGATGATTAAAACACCTTCTTATAGGTATTGCAAGTTATTTATGATGATCAATCAGATTGCATGTCATCTATATCATTAATCATGTCATTTTTCACAAAAATCGCTTCTGTTGACTTTTTAGAAATAGGTTTGACTCGACATTTAGCATGCATGTAGTAGGAATCAGAGAGTACCCTTTAGAGGGTTTGTTTCCCACATAAATACCAATCTATAACAAGTTTCAATTCGAGAAATGACTGAAAGAAATCTGTTTAATCAGAAAGTCAAAGGTTATGAACACCCAGTTTGACTTTTATCAATAATCACAACAAGAACGGATTAGAGAATGAATTGAAAGCTTACAAAGGTCCTATAGGTGTTTAGTGAACACTAGGATTCGACTTTGATGATCAGATTAACTCCAGAAAGTTGCCTTGAATGTTCTTGAGAGTTGAGAGCTTATTGTTACTACCAAGTGCCCAAGAAAAAATGAGTGAATGATCTGATTTAAGGTGAAATTCAGATGTTATAGTGAGTTCTTAGTAGGCTAGGCATGCAAGGGATATTATTGGAGCAAAATGGAGGTGCACACAACTGGTATCAACTCAAAATTCGGACCCAAACAACCCATTTTCGCGAAATCTGATGCTGGCAGTCCCACGCGGCCCGCCTGGGCATGTCCAGGCGGGTCGCCTGACCCTCTGATCAGCCCAACAAGTTTCAAACTTGGCAGAATTGGTCCCTGAACTTGCATGCGATGTTTCGGCTGCTTTTCTCGACCCGTAAACCCCCAAACTTGGTTTTTAAGAACCTTAGGACTTTTACCAACATGGTAATGCCCTCGGATAACTTTGCGCTCAACCGAAAAGCCCTGAAATTCGACGTTGACGCTTTTAGTCCCTTAAGTACGGTTTTGGCCATAACTTTCTCATACGTTAACGAAACTTCATGAAATTTTTACCACATATTCTAGTGAGTATATTTTAGCTATACAAAGCTTCGGGTCTGCCAAAAGTTCACTCAGAGGTATAAATTAAACATGTTGACACTTTTGGCCCCTATAGTTTACAATACTTCACTTTTGTGCAATTTCCGCGTCGTATGATCCATGAACCATCCGTTTAAGGTTATAATCATTATGTAGGGTTATCATAGAGTCTATTTATCCATTGTTGACACTTTGGACCCTTACGTTCCATAGTTTTCACTGTTTGTCACTTTTAGTCCCTCTAAAGTATGTTTTCACATAACGGAACCTTATGACACGTGTCAAGACATTATTGGACGAAATTTTTCGAGGTGTTACATCCTCACCCCCTTAAAAGAAATCTCGACCCCGAGATTTATTCAAACAAATGGGGATATTTTTCTTTCATCGTGGATTCCACTTCCCACGTGTATTCGGGACCTCTACGGGCATCCCACTTGACCTTAACAATAGGCACGTGCTTCCTTCGAAGCTTCTTTACCTGTCGATCCTCTATCGACAAAGGTTTTTCCACAAATTTTAGACTTTCGTCTATGTGTATATCTGTATGCGGTATAACCAGTGAATCGTCAGCGAAACACTTCTTCAAATTACAGATATGGAACACATTATGAATAGCACTAAGCTCTTCAGGCAAGTTTAACTTGTAAGCGACTGACCCGATACGTTCGATAATCTCGAAAGGTCCTATGTATCTCGGGCTCAGCTTGCCTTTCTTTCCAAATCTCATCACACCCTTCCAGGGCGATACTTTAAGCAATACTTTTTCACCTACATTGCAGTGAAAATCTTTGCGCTTTGGGTCCGCATAACTTTTCTGCCTATCCCTGGCAGCTTTCAAACGATCGCGAACCTGAACGATCTTGTCTGTCGTCTTGAAAACGATTTCTGGTCCTGATAGTTGGACATCTCCAACTTCTGCCCAACATATAAGCGATCTACACTTCCTACCGTATAAGGCCTCAAAAGGCGCGGCCCTAATACTAGTATGGTAGCTATTTTTTTAGGAGAATTCTGTCAAGGGTAGGCGGTTTTCCCAACTGCCACCTAAATTAATCACACATGCTCGAAGCATGTCTTCCAATGTTTGGATGGTACGCTTACTCTGTCCGTCCGTCTGCCAACCGTTATGTGATAATGCTCCTTGACTTATTGGCGGAACATATCCTTAAATCCTTAGGGTGTAATACATTGCGAGCTCCACCAAGCTCCTTAAATAAGTTTTAGCTCATAAGTTATTTGATCTTGATATATTCGATTACTTCGAATGATTTCATATATTCAGAGCTTACTAGCCTGACAATTAACAGATTGGCACACCTTTCCAGGGTGATATCTTTTGTTGAACCTTATCTCTTAACCAGAACTTAGGAGGTTTGTTAATTCCATGAATCCTTGATTCTCTGCCGAATACTGGCAACTTATAGATGGTTATGGATTTGCTCGATCTTATTCGTTGTTCCCAAGGCAACTTTTAGATCCTGATAATTGGACTTACCAATTTTCTGTCTAACAATAGATGTTTAACATCTTATCTACACACGGTCTCCCAAAGGAGCAGCATTGATACTTATATAACAACTATTACCGAAAAGCTTATCTTAAGGCGATATGGTTATTTCAACCACTGCTTGACTAATCTCAAAGAATAGTTGTTCCTTACAGTTAGTCGAATAAATCGACGATCCTGGCAGCAAATTGGGGATTCATAATTATTGCCTAAATAGGCTTGCGGTAATCAATGCATAAGCAAGATGAACCGTCTTTCTTATTTACTAAAAAAAAAATCGGAGTTCTTGGAACTTTGAATTTTGGCTTTACGAAACCTTGTCCAAAACTTATTGATTTGGCTCTTAGTTCTTCCTATTTCGTTGGTAATAACAGATATAAGATTCTTACAATAACTGCAGCCCTAAGCGGGATGTTTGTCCTAACATCCTCTTGCCTCTCAGAAGGTAAACATGGTAATTCTTATAAAGAAGCTAATTATGACACATAGAGATGTCAGAGATTTCCGTATTCTCAGACTTTAGCTCATCGATCGCCTTCGGTGTCAGATAAATGACATATTCCCTTTACCATTACAAGGATGCCCTAAGTAGAGATACTTATAAGGACATTTTTATATTGGATATCTCCTTTGAATACTACTAGTCGACTTTAGTACAATATGACCATTAGGATATCTTCGGGGATCCCATGCATTAAACCTCCATACTGATCAGGCATGGAAGCAATCTATGGGACACACTAGGATACGCAAATCCTCATATGGTACTTTTATCAAACATAGTTTGGCATTCGCAGACGATAGAAAACAATGAGAAAAATAATAAAATAAAATAAATAATATATATTGTCGTACTCTTTCTGGGGAAGAGTACTCCAGATTTTTATGAAAGGATTTTCTCCGAGGATGGGAGAGAGGTCATTAAAGATTCCATTGGTAAATTATACCTCATATTTAATATATGAAGTCCTTATGAATGTAATCCAGAGTTTGCTAAGCTTATGGTTTGCTAAAGGTTTATTATCCCTTGCATCAATGTAAAAATACTTGGCAGTCGCTATCAATGCTACACGGTAAAGGACGTACCTGTTGCTATTATCGATGTGCACTGTCTCAGGTATTCAACCGGTAGTCTAGGCGGTTCCTTTCTTATCCTTTCCAGACCTAGCTGCTCCTTTCTTGGCAGCCTTAGGGCAATTAGTACTGATGTGCCCCTTTTCACCACAGCTGAAACAGTTTGCATCCTTCATGTTCCTACATTCGTGGGACTGGTGGCCAGCTCTTTTACAGATGCCACATTGCTTTATCTTTTGGTTTAATCGACACTGCCCCCAATGTCTTCTTTTGCAGGTTTTGCATGTAGGCTTTTTGTTGGAATCCTGTTGGTTGTTGTTGAGCTTGGATTTGCTCTTCTTAGAATTCTGAGAGTTATTCTCCTCCCTTGGTCTTTTGTCATTAGCTTCATTCATGAACGACTTTTGTCTCACTACATCTTGAGTGAGAGACAAGGATAGATCTACAGCTGATCTGTAGTTGATTGGCCTTGAAGCCTTAACATCCCCTTTTATTTCGGGTGCCAAACCACCGATGAAACGCGCAATGCGTTTTGGTTCCGGGGTGATTAAATAGGGTACTAGTCTAGATAGGGAGTTGAAATCGGTAACATATTGCTGACAATTTAGGTTTTTCATTGTGAGATTCAGAAAATCTGTCTCCACCTTTTCCACTTCGTGCTGTGGACAGTAGTTCTCTTTGATAAGGTCCGCAAACTTGGACCATCCCATAAGGTATAGGGGAATTTTCCCCGTGGACTGCATCATGGCCTTCCACCATACAAGAGCCTCTCCTTTAAAAGATTGTGAAACAAATTTTACTACGTCCTTATCAGCACAATCGCTGATGTCCACAACCGTTTCCATTTCCTCAAGCCATTCCATAGCATCAATTGCTCCTTTTTCGCCATTGAAATCTCTGGGTTTGCATGAGACGAAATATTTGTAGGTGCACCCGCCCTCAGTTGAACGGGGCTTATCATAGAGTACTAACTCCTGAGGTTCGCTCTTTTCATCTGAAGAGTGAACGGAGCTCTCCTTACGAGCTGGTGTATTTGTTTCCGTATGGATCTTTGAGTGAGTGACACTCGGTTCCTTTTTGTTCTCAAGGACCTTTTCCACAACTTCACTAATTGCTGCGCTAATCAAGGCCTGAAGAGTAGTGCCATTAACATTTATATTTATACTTGCATTCTTGTTTTTAGCCGCTGCACTGCTGTGCGCTTCGTCGGAAACCTCCATTCTGGAGCTTTGGTACTAACACCAAAAATAACGTATGCTTAGATGCAAGTTATTATGGAATCATCGCAACGGATGATTTATAAAGTCATGGTATTACTAAACCATAATGGCTGTTAGGTTTATAACTTCCTTATAGTATGCTACTGGAAAGTATGTCAATTATATTTAGCCTAGGTCAAAAAGGACCATCAATTGTGTTTATGGTTTGGACCGAGTCCATCACCTTTTGACTGGGGGTCACAATGTCACAACTGTCTTTGTCATAACGACAATCTTTAGATAGTTGGAAGGCTTGTCATGAAAGACATTAATAATCATAGGCCCGAAGGCCTTGCCACAAAGGACATACAAAATATGGCACTTAAGGTATTGATATATAAGCTGCAATCTTATTGGATCAGAGATCTTAAGTTTCAAACATAGTTCTTTACCTTTGGACAGAGAGTCAAAGACTACAACCGTCATCTTGTGGAAGATATTTTATTTTGCCACAAAGGCTAGTCAATGTACATCATTTTGACTAACTAGATGATTGTGAGCCCCAGAGGGGTCAGCCATGGTAAAGCTTTGAAGGCTAACTAACCATGATGTAATAGCTTACTTAATTATAGGGAATTGTCGAACTTGATAATTTAAATAGCCATGGTGCAAACAAACCATATAGGCCAATAGATAGTATTTTGTTTATTTGATCATGTCTTGCCTAGATTTTTAAATAAACCATCTTTGGCGTTTAAATGGAATAAATCCTTTATACTTACTAGACAGGGGACATAAGTCACGACTGTCAATGTCATAGCGACATCTTATATAGCACAACGGCTTGTCCCATAGGACTTTTCGGTGGCATAGATGCCTTGTCACTAGGGAAATTTTAAAATATAACCAATGATTCCTTTGGATCGGAAAATTTCATAATTCATTGTCTTGACAAGAAGTTATGAAATAAAACTATCGCTTTCATGTATGCATCTTTGCCCGTAGGTATACATCCTAGTGGATGTTTAGATGTGTACATCATGTTCGACGTTTATTAGCCATGATTCCTATCGATCATATAGGCTAATTAAGGGGTTTGGAAGTTCCTAATATAAAGGTGACAATCGCGATTTTATCGCATCACTGTTGTCGGGAGTGTTAACACGTTTTCAAGTGTTAATCAGGATCTGAATCTCTTCTAATCAGGTTTTACCGTCTTAGCGAGGTCTTCAATGACATTCAAGCTAGGTCAAACCTTTTAAGATTCTCCTTTAATACATACACTTAACAGAAAAGGAATAAAGTTTATTTTATTCAGGATTTTTATCATGAATCCTAATTTATAAGTGAGTAATAGCACAAATGGCCTAGTCGAGTAGACAAGTTTAATTTATAAGCCATGATCGTCTGGGATCGAGGCATTTAGTAATAGCACAAAAGGCTTAGTCACGTGGACAAGTTTAATTTATAACCCATGATTTCTGAGAATCGAGGCATTACAATTTATCCTAGTTATAAAACATTACGGATATTGAGGTGGCACAAAGGCCTAGTCACAAGGACATTTATAAATTATAAGCTAGGATTTCAGAATCAAAGCCTTGAGGTTTGAACCTAGTTCATTACCTTTTTCTGACAGGGAGTCATAGCTACCACTGTACTTATTAAAATTTCTGGCCCGTGGGCCTATCAATTAACATCTCGTAAGATGTTAAGACATATAGTCATTGTACTGATGATACGTTCAGCGGTCAAAGTAATGACATGACGCTATGATCAGTGTCATTAATTTAATCAACTGTCGTTCAGTGGTCATAATGATGACATGACGGCAGGATTAGCACTTAATTTATATCAACTGTCATTCAGCGGTCATAATAATGACATAACGACAGGATTAGTACTTAATTTAAATCAAATGTCATTCAGCGGTCATAATAATGACATGACGACCAGATTATCGTCTAGAGGGCTTTTGAGCATAGCTCACCCCCTTAGGACAGGGAATCTCAAAAGATTCACAACTGTCGATGTCGCAATCGGACAGTGTATTATAGCTCGTGGCACTTCATCCTTAAGGGATGATTATTTTACTTACAGGGAATTTTAAGTAGATCCCAATTTTCAAATTTATTACCCGTAGGCACTTCATCCTTAAAGGATGGCTATTTTACTTGCAGGGAATTTTAAATAAATCCCAATTTTCAAATTTATTACCCGTAGGCATCAAGTCATTATCAGACTTGTATACAGATATAATCTGTAGATAATTTATAAAAAGAGTGGCTTGTGTGATTTTACAGGTCACGCTTAGCCAGGAGAGTTAACATGTTTACAGATGTTAACAGAGATTTGAATCTTTTCAACCAGGTTTTACCATATTGGCCAGGCCTTTTATTAAGACATTCAAGCTAGGTTTTACCTTACTAAGATTCTTGTTAAATGGCAAATCAAATAAAAATTGATATTTTCCATTTATTTAATATTTCTTATTTAGAATGAAAGTCCAAACGTAATCATTCCATTATATAAAAGTAAAAGTATAAAGTTGCCCTAAGCGGGACTTGAAAGGAATAATGTTGTCCTCGCAGGGACTGAAAGATAAATACGTCCTTATAAGGACTAATAAGGAAACGATCTTCAGTAAAAGGAGCTTCTTCTTCATTTTATTTCTGAATGCTTTCTCCTTGGATGTTCATTTCCCTTTAGCCGTGGTACGAAGCTCAGCATCTCGGGACTCCGGGTGTGGAGAACTCCTATTACGGCTCCTTCGCTTGGCGACGTATCCAATATATAAAATAATTGGAAGCAGTAAATTCCAGATTAGAATCGGGAGTATTCCTATGTTAAGTCTAGACTCAGAAGGTTAAGGAATGTGCTATTGTGTCATTGAGATTAAACACAAAGGCTAGTGTTTAATTCACTCAATGTTGGCTCTGATACCAACCTGTCACACCCCGAATTTCCACGTGTCACCGGTGGGCCCGGTGGGGGTAACGTGACGTAGTTGATAACATCATAGTCAAACAACACAATATATAAATGCACAGCGGAAGCAGAATTAGATTCATTTCAACTTTACATAAACGTAATATTTAATATCACAAGTAGTTGAAACGGATCCACAGGCGGATCAAATAAAATAAGATAAATGTTCAACAGACTTTAGACGCCTAGAACTTGCAAGATTCCTTACTAACGCCCTGAGCAGCTTCCAGCCTATTACGTACTTGTACCTGTCACTTAGACTTTGGAAAATACGTCAGTTTTCACTGGTAAATACACTCAACTGACTCATTTGAAAAGAGTTTATGAAAATTGGTTTAGGCGCACAAGGCACAAAACTATTTTGACACTTGATTAAGATGCACAAGGCAATATTAATCTTTTATACTTGGGACAAACTATATCTCATGTTATCAGTTTTACATAACTTGCTCTACATACGGGGCCCGGTCCTATGCCGGTTCAAGATTAACCGACACACCACTATTCCCTTATTGGGAATCCCATACTGGGTATAATCAAATAATAAGCATAAAGCATCTGTCAGGTGTATGCCTACACCCCGTGCTTAGGTCGTGGCCATTTGCAATTAATGAGTCAAGGATATCCAGGACACGGTCGCATTAACCCCCAATGTTTCAGTCAAGCAATACGAATTAAAACAGGTTATTTGAATTTCCCGACACATTGGTCTTCGAATCCCATACCTGACCATGCGGTATTTATATTACCGTATCCCAAGCCCGTAATAGGGAAAATAAGTTAAGAGTATTTACCTGAGCTAGCTCCTGTCTTAAATAGCAAGAATTATAATAACTCAGCCGTATTCACTTAAGTAAGCGTAGGTACAATTTACCGGAAGGCTCTAGTCTGGAACGATGGTATAAATAACCAATTAGAATACTAACGGGTCTTTAATTAAGCATAAGCTTAGACCGGTTAGTTTTAAGGAAATATACGGTTCAAGCGCACGAATAAGCGAAGACCGGATAGAACGTTATTTAGACCCGACAAGTTTGAATACTTGTATAAAATGGGTATACAAAATATATTCTGGATTTTGAGACAAAAATGATAACGTTTGACCCGTTTCGGTCAATTTACACAAACTAGTTACGTAAACCGAACCGAACGCGAAAAGGGCGATACGGGTAGACAAATGATTCAAATGCAAGTTCCCTGATATAATATGCTTTAAATATGATATAATATCAGTAAGTTATGTTCTATATTGCCCGGAATAATTTTAAACCCAATTTATGCCTTAGAAGGGCATTTTGGTCATTTAAAAGATGATAAAAGGGTAAAATTAGAAATCTGGGTTTCGGGTCTGGTTCATACAGTAAATATACTTAATATAACATATTATATCAGTAGGGTATGACCCATATATCAAATTTATCATTTAAAACCAAACTATGCACCGTAGGGGCAATTTAGTAATTTCACAAGGGCTAAAAATGCCAAAACTGGAAATCTGAGTTCATATACTTATACTTACTGTTTTTATATGAAAATAAGCTAAACACATCAGTAGGTATAGGTCTTATATGTTTAAAACAAGTATAACGCTTACTATGCGCTTAAAACGCTAAATATGCGATTTAAGGGCGTTTTCGGGTTTTCAAATTAAATATGAGATTTTTATATTTCCAGAATACTTAAAATAATTTATTCATCATATAGAATCAGTAGAAAAAGGTTTCGGGTCAAAAGGATGTGTAAAACTCATTTTATGGCTAAAACGGTCAAAACCGACATAAGCCGAAATGACTAGGCGACCTAGGATCCGTTCAGCCAAAAATCAATTAAAAATCATCAAAATTCCCAGAATATTATAATACATCAGTTGGTAAAAAGTTTTGTACCAAAACATGGCCAGAAACGGGTTCTATGCGAAAAGGACCGTTTATGTAAATTTATAATATAGTTTTACGCTAATGGCCATAACTCACAATCTGGACCACCAACTGATCCGAAATTTTCGGTGCAAGTTCATATATTAGAAATAAAGATTTCTATCCTTTCATTTTTCCAAAAATCACGTTCTAAATCAAAAAGGGCAAAATAGTCAACTTTATGCATAAATAGGAAACATGCATTCGAATCGGCTAAGCATAGACTCAATCAAAGAAAATTCCAGAAAGTTTAACTAAAATAAAAATAGTCAAAAATACTTTCCAATACAGATCTCGAACATGCATGTACGAATCCGAATCGATAGTCTACGAAATAATCGTTTTACAAGACTTTCGGTTCCGATTCGTGGCTATACTATAGATTGTCGAGTTGATGATGATTAAAACACCTTCTTATAGGTATTGCAAGTTATTTATGATGATCAATCAGATTGCATGTCATCTATATCATTAATCATGTCATTTTTCACAAAAATCGCTTCTGTTGACTTTTTAGAAATAGGTTTGACTCGACATTTAGCATGCATGTAGTAGGAATCAGAGAGTACCCTTTAGAGGGTTTGTTTCCCACATAAATACCAATCTATAACAAGTTTCAATTCGAGAAATGACTGAAAGAAATCTGTTTAATCAGAAAGTCAAAGGTTATGAACACCCAGTTTGACTTTTATCAATAATCACAACAAGAACGGATTAGAGAATGAATTGAAAGCTTACAAAGGTCCTATAGGTGTTTAGTGAACACTAGGATTCGACTTTGATGATCAGATTAACTCCAGAAAGTTGCCTTGAATGTTCTTGAGAGTTGAGAGCTTATTGTTACTACCAAGTGCCCAAGAAAAAATGAGTGAATGATCTGATTTAAGGTGAAATTCAGATGTTATAGTGAGTTCTTAGTAGGCTAGGCATGCAAGGGATATTATTGGAGCAAAATGGAGGTGCACACAGCTGGTATCAACTCAAAATTCGGACCCAAACAACCCATTTTCGCGAAATCTGATGCTGGCAGTCCCACGCGGCCCGCCTGGGCATGTCCAGGCGGGTCGCCTGACCCTCTGATCAGCCCAACAAGTTTCAAACTTGGCAGAATTGGTCCCTGAACTTGCATGCGATGTTTCGGCTGCTTTTCTCGACCCGTAAACCCCCAAACTTGGTTTTTAAGAACCTTAGGACTTTTACCAACATGGTAATGCCCTCGGATAACTTTGCGCTCAACCGAAAAGCCCTGAAATTCGACGTTGACGCTTTTAGTCCCTTAAGTACGGTTTTGGCCATAACTTTCTCATACGTTAACGAAACTTCATGAAATTTTTACCACATATTCTAGTGAGTATATTTTAGCTATACAAAGCTTCGGGTCTGCCAAAAGTTCACTCAGAGGTATAAATTAAACATGTTGACACTTTTGGCCCCTATAGTTTACAATACTTCACTTTTGTGCAATTTCCGCGTCGTATGATCCATGAACCATCCGTTTAAGGTTATAATCATTATGTAGGGTTATCATAGAGTCTATTTATCCATTGTTGACACTTTGGACCCTTACGTTCCATAGTTTTCACTGTTTGTCACTTTTAGTCCCTCTAAAGTATGTTTTCACATAACGGAACCTTATGACACGTGTCAAGACATTATTGGACGAAATTTTTCGAGGTGTTACAGCAATCTTCAGTTAGATGCCCGAAATCCTCATGGTATGCACACCATTTGGACTTATCCTTAGTCCCGGATGGTTTATCATTCTTCCTGGGCCATCTGGCTTTTTCACCTAGATTCTGCATTGCAAGGATCAGTTCATGATTATCAACGGAAAAACAATATTCTGAGATTGGAGGATATTCTTCATCATCCTCTTCTTGGTCAACAGCATGCACATTCTTGTTCTCGTTTCTATGGTAGGATTTGAACTTGTTGCTTTTGAAGGAGGATCCTTGCTTATCTTGTTTTGAGGATCCTACTTGTCTTTCCTGGATCCTCTTGTCGTCCTCTAGCCGGATAAACCTGAGTGCTCGAGTTCTTACTTCATCTAAATTCCTGCATGGTGTCATAACAAGATCATCATAGAATAATGAATCCTTAAGCAGTCCCATTTTGAAGGCTTCAACAGCCGTAGCCATATCCAAGTTGGGAATGTCCAAGGATTCTTTACTAAATTTAGTTATATAATCCCTTAATGATTCGTTATGATTTTGAGTTATCCTGTACAAATCACTAGTTAATTTTTCAAATTTTCTACTACAAGAGAATTGGTTATTGAATAAATTAACTAAATTGGCAAATGAAGTAATAGAGTAAGGGGGAAGACTTAGCAGCCACTTAAGAGCTGATCCAGTAAGAGTAGATCCAAATCCTTTACATAGGCATGCTTCCTTCAATTTTTCTGGGATAGGATTGATCTCCATCCTCTCCCTGTATTGTGCTATATGCTCCTCCGGATCCGTTGTGCCATCATACAACTTCATGGTAGGGATATGGAACCTTTTGGGTACCTCTGCGTCACAAATTGGTGGTGCAAAACGGGATACCTTGTGGCTTCCATCCGCAATCTCTGGGATAGGCTTGACTACCCCTGGAACACTTGAGATCATGTCCTTTAGTTTCTGTAATTCCCTGGCCATAGCATGATTGGTACCTGTATCCTGCATGAATCCAAGGTTAGTAGTAGGATAATTATTTAAAGTGTTACCTCCCATTGGGTTCAAGTTAGGGAATTCATAGTGCTGGGATTCTGGAACAACGGAGGGACCAGTGGAAGCAATGGTCTGCATTGGAATGAAGTCCCCTTGATGGACATCTAGACTTCCTGTTTGCAAACTTTTTAGGGATCCTGGCATCTGTAAGGATCCTGGTATCTGGGATGATTCTGGAACGAAGGAGGATCCTTGAACCTGGGATGATCCTGGAACAAAGGAGGATCCTTGAACCTGGGATGATCCTGGAACAAAGGAGGATCCTTGAACCTGGGATGATCCTGGAACAAGGGAGGATCTTTGGCCCTGGAATGATCCTGGAATAAAGTAGGATCCTGGAAACTGCTGTGTCTCCGGATAGGCTCCCGAATTCCTGAAGGATCCCATGTACTGAGGATATGATCCTACGGGCTGATAATGTGAGCCTGATGTCTGAGTCATTGCTGCCGAGTTGAGATGTGATCCTCTTGACTCCCCTATAATTTGCACGTCCGGGATCCCTGATGGCTGGGAAGTGATCATTGGAGTATCAAAGCTCAAGGATTTGGGCATCAGTGGAGAATGATCCTCTGCCGCTTTCTTTTGTCTTTTGAGATCTCCAATTTCCCTGAGGATCCTTTCGTTAGTTTCATCTTGCCGCTGCATACGATCCTTCATCTGCAAAATTAAAGCAAATACATCACTAGTACTGGGAATAGAAGAATTCATAGCAGAAGAAGATAGAGGTTTAGAGGAAGTGGGAGTTGATCTCTTCTCAGTATTTTTCTGAGATCCTGTCGGTGGAGGAGGCAAGGTGATCTGTGATGAAGTGACCGCAGACATCGCCGTGGACGTGTTCTTCAATGATGAAGCCATGTAACTTTCTGAAATGATTTCGAACAAAAGATTTTCTTATGAATGAAGCACCAATTGCCCCACGGTGGGCGCCAAACTGTTTTGGTCAAAAATCACACAAGGATAATGTAACCAAACTTTATGAAAACAGGGTATGATGCTTGGTTAATTATGAAAGTAAAGGATCACTTCTGTGATAAAGATGCAAAGACACGATGATTTATACGAGGAAAAAGCCCTTGATCAATGAATGATCTCCGGCATAAAAAACCTCGGGTGATGGCAACTACCGATCACCAACTTCAATATAACAAAAATATGATTACAACTTTGGATGATAATGAGCTGAGTACAAGGATCACTGAGTGTCTAAGTGTTTGAGAGTTGTGTCGTATATCGTGTGTGTTCTTCCGAATGAGGAAGAGTGGTATTTATACAAGTGTAGGTGACTTATTTTAGGTAAAATGACTAATTATCAGCTCATTACCCCTTTAGAAATAAAGACAATCTAGCCTAAATTGCTGCCCATAAATCAAGCCTAGTTTCCATATCCTGTGCAACGTCTTTCTTCGATTAAGCTCTTGCCATATTTGTGAAGACGCGTTCCTGGATCATGATGTCTAGAGCATATCCTGCTAGATGGTCCTGCAAAACAATATTGTATTAAGCGGAAGTGGCCGTTAGTATGAGGATCACCATAATGTCCCATGATCCTGATCCTGGAGTCCTGCCGAGGATCACTGTCTGCCAAAGAAATAAGGATCACTGGTTAGGATCATGTGTAAGGATCACCTATAATAAAAATCCAGCCCTAACACTTGCTATGACTGATTACTTCTCCAAGTGGATAGAGGCTGAAGCTTTTGCCCAAGTCAGAGAAAAGGAAGTTATATCCTTTATTAAGAGAAATATTATAACTAGATTTGGCATTCCTTCTGAAATTATATGTGATAATGGTTCCCAATTTATTGGGAGCAGAACTACTAACTTTGTGACAGATGGGGGATTAAGATGATAACATCAACACCAGTCCACCCACAAGCCAATGGACAAGCAGAATCATCCAACAAGATCATCATCAACAATCTGAAGAAGAAACTTGGATCCAAGAAAGGGAAATGGGCAGAAGAATTACCTTATGTGCTTTGGGCTGATAGGACAACCCCCAAGAATGCTACTGGTCAAACACCATTCTCTTTGGTATTTGGGGCAGAATCAGTGATCCCAACAGAAATGGTGGTTCCAACTGCTAGAACAAGTACCCGTGATCCCGAGGAGAATGATGCAAACCTGGCTCAAGACTTGGATACTATTGAGGAAATCAGGGATCTGGCTAGGATAAGGATGGCTAGCTACCAACAAAGAATGGCTGGTGCTTACAACAAAAATGTCAGGATAAGGAAATTCCAAGTTGGGGATATGGTCTTGAGAAAAGCATTCCAGAATACCACCAATCCTGCTGATGAGAAATTGGCACCAAAATGGGAATGCCCTTATTTGATTGAAGCCGAAGCAGGAAAGGGGGCATATAGATTGCTAACCATGGAAGGAAATTTGTTACCAAGAGCCTGGAATGCTGTCCACTTAAAGAAGTATTTCATGTGAACAGGATCCTCCTGGCACATATGATCCTTACATTAGAAGTATCCTTGAAGGATCCCAGTGGTGTCAATGATCCTTACTCTGGTAAGGTCCTAATCCTGAACTATTTCATTTTCTTATTTTCTTACTTAAGGATAAGGATCATGTATCCTTCATCCTTCTCTCACAAGATTTTAAGTTCTGATAGTCCAGGTATCCTTAGCGTCTTGTTGATAATCTTCAAAAGCATCTCAGATCCTTGGGTTCAACCCTAGATATCCTTGGGCTTGTCCCCAGTTTTCGCCTTTAGCGCATGATGATCCTGGTATAGTTCATGTCTTTGGGACCAGTACTCGCTTTAGGGGCTGATAATTCCATCGTACTGGCTATACCTAGGATCCTACGTATAATGGTAGACGTACCATACATCCGTTCCTAAGGTTTCTAACGTTTTCACGTTAGCTAAGGTTTTGGCATTATCATGTCACTAAGTTTGGATAGTCGCCAGTAAGGGCCATACTCCAGTTTACACACGATCCTTGGGCTTGTCCCCAGTTATCCTTGGGCTTGTCCCCAGTTATCCTTGGGCTTGTCCCTAGTTATCCTTGGGCTTGTCCCCAGTTATCCTTGGGTTTGTCCCCAGTTACTAACTTTTATCTTATATTGGCTTAGTCCCAAGTTATGTTCTATTTCAGGTCTTCGAAGTTAAACAACCAAAGATCCTTGATCTTTACTTCTTACTAAGGTTTGTCCTATAGTTATCCTGGTTATGGTATTAAGGGTTAGGATTCTAACTTGGATCCTCAGGTATGATCCTTAACTATTTTAAATCTTGTCCGCTGTTTATTCAAATGACCCTTGTATTTTGACAACTAAACCTGTGATCCTTAAAATATATTACATTTTGGGATTTTTCAACTATAGGATATTTGATCCTGGATCATATCCTAAATATTTTTAATCTAATTTGTTCAAGATTTCTCATTTAGACAAATGTATATCAAAACAATTGGAAATTAAAAGGATAAACAAGGATAACAACACAAGATAAGCCAAAAAGATTAGAGTTATATTATTAACAAAAGTTTAAACCATCAAAAGTTGTCAAAATTGACAACCCACGTTTCTACCAGCAAAACATGGCCCTTCCACATGGGTTGGCAACGGGTGTCCATTGTTTGTGCGGTCGTAGCATGCAGGAAATTAAAGGGCGGCAGGATCACAATGGCTTCATCCCCCAAACAGAGGATCCCTCCACCATTTGCAATCCTACCTACTGTCTAAAGGATCCTAGATCCTTACCCTAAAAACTATTGTTCAAGTTACAAACCCTTAAACTGTTCAAACAAACAACCACCAAACAAAAAAAAAATTGGGCTCCGGCTAAGTCTCGAAATTTCCATCATCGCCCAATCCTGCAGCTCAATCCTTCGCTGCACCATCACCACCAGCTCCGCTTGCCTCACCACCATGATCCTGGCCAGCGCCTCCACCCTCAAGCATCGGGATCTCCTCAGCCTCTTCATCATCCTCCAGCTCTGCCAGCCTCGCCTTCCAGCCCTCCACGTCCCATGTGCTCCTGTCGAAAGCAGGATCCTGAGCCTCCATAGCCATTTGCAGCTGGATCTTGTACATAGCTATTGCAGCAGAGACCTTGGCATCCTGGGTGATCTCATGCTTCTCATAGTCAAAGTTGATCAGCATCTTGGCAGCATCATCCTTGGTGGCTCGGAGCTCCTTCTCAAGATCAACTATCTTGAGATCCTTCAACACAGCAACCTGTTGGAGGTCAGCAATCTGGCGGTCCTGATCCTCGACATGGCCAACATACGTCTCTATCTCAGCAAATTTCTGCAAGGAAGACAAGGCATAATATCAGAAACAATCAATCCCCAAAACTGTCAGGATACACAAGCAGGGGCAGTGATCCTTACCTCGTTGAAGTAGTCCAGAAACTGCTGGCGGAGCAGGGGCAGACCTTGAAGATCCTCGGCTTCAGAGGCCTTTCTCTTCTTGCCTCCTTTCCCTCTGACAGGCGCCTTGGGGACGGAAGCACTTGGGCTAGCAGGAGTCTTCTTCCTTGAGGATTTGACACTAGTAAGATCATCGATGCCGAACTTCGAAGCAGACTTAGAGGATTTCCCAGCACCTACACAACCAAAATGAGATAAGTATTTTAACTTAATTCAAAATCCCACATAGAATTACTTCTTAATAAGGATACTTACTTGACATTGTGGCAGAGGCAGAGGATACTTCCTGAGAATCCTGGGTGGTAACCTGGAAAGTTCTGATTTCAGGATCAAGCTTCTTAAAGGCCAGGAGTCTCTCTTTTGCAGCAGGAGTCAACCTAAGATGAGAAACGGATATAGCTGCACAATAAGGAAACAGAAAAAGTCAGTGATCCTTATGCTAAAGGATAAGTTCTACAGTGATCCTTCCAGGATCCTCTATCCTACCATGGGTAGCCCACTTCTTGGGCAGATCCCTCCCATCAGGGATGGTATCTCTCCTCACAAAAAAAGAACCGCCGCTTCCAGTTCATGTCATTTTTGGTAACTTTGAGAACAGTGTGCTCTTCTCCAGCCTTTCGTTTGAACAAGTATCGGTGGGATCCAAAAGTTGTGAGATCATACATCTCAGCCAGCTCCGCCATACCCGGATCAATTCCTTCTTGTTCGATGATCCTTTCAAGGGTGTATAAAACCCTCCAGATCATCGGCATAGCCTGGATATAACAGATGCCGGTAAGAGAGAAAAAGGACTCGGTAAACTGAGGGAAAGGATACGAGTATCCTATCATGAAAGGAGTGACCGGGAAAGCTACCCAAGTCTCAGAGATGTAATCGCTCAGAGCGGTAGGGCTAAAAGATTTAAAGAGGGTGTTCGCCGGAAAACAATGACGGATTTTGTCAATTTGAGGATCAGTAAAACAACACCTCTCGGTGGGGGAATCCTTGATGATCCCTTGACCCTTCAAGAGGCTGTTCTTCTTAGGATCCTTGCTGGGAGAGTTCCGGAGCAACATATTGAACGAAATAAGAAAAACAGAGCAAGCAAGAGAGAAGATGAAGGGGAATACCTGTTCAATCCTCTGGTCGCGGTTATAAAGGGAAGAGTCCTTGAATTTAAATGCAAACGATCCTATCCCTATTTCTATTTATAATCATGATTTGTGCAGGGCTGTCACCTCCATGACGTCAGATCGCAACGGATAGTCCATTCCTAACGGCTATATATCCGTTGAGTTAGTTATAGATAAGACCGGCAAAATATAATTCGTTAATATCATATATTATTACTCCTTATATTTTGGGGGCAATTGTTAGGGCAGGATTTTAATGACCTATGATCCTTACATGATATCCTAACAAGTGATCCTTGTTTCTTTGGCAGATAGTGATCCTCATAAGAGCTTCAGGATCAGGATCATGGATCATCCTAAGGATCCTCATACTAACGATTGTTCTCTTTGAATTTAATGATTGTTTTGCAGGAATTATGAGTTGGACCTGGTCTTGGCAACGTTATTAAGGAATCTTTCACGTAAATCTCGCACATACATCACCGGAAACAGACGTTGTGGAGAATATGGAAACTTAGCACAAATTATGGGCAATTAGTTAGGCTAAATTTACTTCTATTTCTAAAGGGGTAACGAGCTAGTAGTTAGGTGACTTGCCTAAAATTCGACCACACACGCTTATATAAATTGCACTCTTGAACATTCGGAAGAGAGAACACATTTCTTACACGTACTAGCATACAACACCGTAGTGATCCTTGTACCTAGCTCGTTACCATCCGAAGTTGTAAACTTTGTTTGTTATATTGAAGTTTGGTGATCGGTAGTTTCCATCACCCAAGGTTTTTTATGCCGGAGATCATTCATTGATCAAGGGCTTTTTCCTCGTATAAATCCTTGTGTCACTTGTGCAATTTACATTTAAGTGATCCTTATCTTTGTTTATCATACCAAGCATCATTCCCCGTTTACAAAGAGTTTGGTTGCATTATCCTTTTGTGATTTTCGACCAAAACAATAGTGAATCGTGATACCTTCATCCTAAATGCCTTAGGATTTTCATCTCCGGGGATATGTCCTTCCTTGAGATATCTCATGATTGGAATCATCCAGGATTTAGGATCCTTTTCAGGATACTCTGCTCCAGGATCCTGAATACCTGCTACTTCTTTATCCTGAGGATTCGTTGCAAGATACAAGATATGTAATATTGGTATTTGGGTCCCATCTGGTATCCTGATCGATGATCCCAGGTTTGCTAAGGCATCTGCTTCAGCATTATCCTCCCTTGGTACCTGTTCAAGTGTAAAAACATCGAAATATCCTGCTAATTTTTTGAGAATATCTAGGTATTCGATTAACTTCTCACCCTTGACTGCATAGGATCCATTAAAATGATTGGTAATTAACAAGGAGTCAACATATACCCGCAAATTCTTGATACTCATATTCTTAGCCAATTCTAATCCTGCAATTAAAGCCTCATATTCTGCTTCGTTATTAGTAGCAGGGAATTCACACCTAATAGCCTGGGGTAATATGTCCCCTATGGCGATTTTAGTAGTATTCCCAATCCTACTCCTCTTACATTAAATGCACCATCAGTAGTCCAGGATCCTGAAGATTCTCCTAACTGTTGGACTTCTAGGTCTACCTCATCCTGAATGTCACTACTGAATTCAGCCACAAAGTCAGCTAAAGCCTGAGACTTTATGGCATTTCTAGGTTCATATACTAAGTCATAAGCACTCAACTTCACTGACCACTTAGCCATCCTACCGGACATCTCTGGTTTCCTAAGCACATTTTTAACAGGATAATTAGTTTTAACATGAATCCTATGTGTTTCAAAGTAATGTCTAAGCTTCGTTGATGTCATAACTAATGCTAGTATCAATTTTTCTAAATGAGAATACCTAGTTTCGGCATTTAACAAACTTTTACTAACAAACTTACAGCATTACCTGATACTGCGAGGTATAGGGATAGTGGTTCACCATTCTCAGGCTTCATCAGTAGAGGTGCAGTTGAAAGATATTGCTTCAAATCCTGCAGGGCTGCTTCATGCTTCTCACCCCATTCAAATTTCTTGTTCTTTTTCAGGATATCATAAAACTCTTTGCATTTTTCTGAGGATCTTGAAATAAATCTATTTAATGCTGCCACTCTCCCTGTTAATCATTGAACATCTTTCATGTTTGAGGGTGATTTAATATCCAAGATGGCTTTAATCTGCTCTGGGCTCGCCTCTATTCCTCTTTTGGTCACCATATATCCTAGAAATTTTCCTGCCCCCACTCCGAAATGACACTTAGCAGGATTTAGCTTCATGTTATATTGGTCCAGGATATCAAATGCTCCCTTAATATCCTGGAGGTGATCCTGGGCTTTCTTTGATTTTACCACCATATCATCAATGTATACCTCCATGGTGTACCCCAGCTTGTCTTTAAACATCATATTCACCAATCTCTGGTATGTTGCACCTGCATTTTTCAAACCAAAGGGCATAGCCGTATAACAGTAAATACCTGTTGGTGTCATGAAGGCAGTATCCTCCTGGTCAGAAGGTTCCATTTGAATCTGCTGAAATCCTGAGGATGCATCCATGAAGGTTAACATTTCATGCCCGACAGTAGCATCCACCATTGCATCAATGTGAGGAAGAGGAAATGGGTCTTTAGGACAAGCCTTATTCAAGTCTGTGTAATCTACACAAACTCTCCATTTCCCATTCTTCTTTTGACCACTACCACATTTGCTAGCCATTTGGGAAATTTGACTTCTCTGATCATCTTGGACTACAATAATCTCTCAACTTCCTCTTGGATAATTGTATTTCATTCAGGAGCGAACTTCCTTCTCTTTTGCTGTACAGGCTTGAACGACATGTCAATTCCAAGCTTGTGAGTGATAATATCTTTGGATATACCTGTCATATCCTCATGCTTCCATGCAAACGTTGACATCCTGCATTTCAAAAAGTTAGTTAACCGCTCTTCAATATCCTGAGGGATATTGGCTCCTACGAGCACCGAGATATCAGGATTATCCTGATCCAGGATAATTTTCTTCACATCCTGCTCCGGATCCTCCACGATATCCTGGGCCCGCATCTTTAATTGTTATGCTGCACTAGGTTTGGTCGAGGATTTCATCGAGGATGAGTAACATTCTTTCGCCTCCTGCTGATCACTATCGACTTTAACAACTCCCCAAGGGGTAGGGAGCTTGATGCATTGGTGATATGTTGATGGGACAGCCTTCATATCGTGAATCCATGGTCTTCCCAGTATGATGTTATAGCAGGATAGAGAATCCATCACACAGAAACGTTGTATTGAGTTGACTCCTTCAACATATACTGGTAACTTTATCTCTCCCACTGTGTTCCTAGCCTCTCCACTGGACCCAACAAGCACGGTGGACTTTGAAGTGATATCCATCGGAGATACATTCATTCTCTTCAGAGTCTCTAGTTGGATTATATTGACGGAGCTGCCATTATCAACCAATATCCTGCGTACAAAATGGTTAGCCACATATAACGTTATTACCAGAGCATCATGATGAGGATCCTGGACAGTATCCCTGTCATCAGCATCAAATGTGATCACTTTGTCAGTTCTGAGGGTAGTCGTCCTGACAGGTTTGTCTCCCCTTTCAGTCTTAGCTTCTTTTGCATGTCTCTTTACCACCGAATACGAAGTCCCACAAATGTCGGATCCCCCCGAAATGAAGTTGATTATCTTGGCATCCGCGGGAGGTGAGGCTGCCCGTTCAGGATCCTTGTCAGTATCCTGACCCTTATTCTTCTTTCTTCCTAAGAGATCTTTCAGATACCCCTTGCTTAGAAGATAGCTTATTTCTTTCCTTAGGGCAATGCAATCCTCAGTCACATGTCCGAAATCTTCGTGGAAGGCACACCATTTTGACTTATCTTTCCAATCAGCTTTTTGTTGATTCTTTCGAGGCCACATAGCCTTGTCTCCTAAACCCTGCATGGCATACATCAATTCAAGAATGTTAATAGAAAAGCAATATTCAGATAATTTCCAGGATATTCTTCAGGATCCTCGTCTTCAACAGCATTCACTTTCTTGTTATCATTTCTACCATATGGCTTAGAGCGGTATGGTTTGTACGAGGATTATGACTTCCTGTTAGTTGATTCATATGTTGAGGATGCATTCATCCTCTCTTGCATTTTCTTATCATCCTCCAGCCTGATATATCTCAATGCCCTGTTACGAGCTTCGTCCAGATTCCTGCAGGGGTTCATTACAAGATCCTGGTAAAATTGAGAATCTTTTTGCAGCCCCATCTTGAAAGCTTGCACAGCTGTTGCAACATCAAGATGCGGAATGTCTAAAGACTCCCAACTGAACTTGTTCACATAATCCCTCAAGGATTCCTGAGGTCCTTGAGTTATCCTGTAAAGATCACTGGTTAATTTCTCAAAACTCCGGCTGCAAGAAAATTGACTATTAAATAAGTTAACCAAATGAGCAAAAGAAGTAATTGAGTGAGGAGGAACGTTTAACAGCCATTTTAAGGCTGATATTGTTAAGGTAGAGCCGAAAACGTTGCATAAGCATGCTTCCTTAAGTTCCGGAGGGATAGGATTGATTTCCATCCGTTCCCTATACTGGGCAATATGCTCCTCAGGATCCGTGGTTCCATCATAAAGCTTCATGTTGGGAGTTTGGAATCTTTTTGGGATTTCAGCATCACAAATAGGATGCACAAACCGAGATATCCTGTGGCTATCCTGGGATACTTCAGGAATTGGCTGAACCACCCCAGGTACACTGGATATCATATCCTTTAGCTTCTGAAGCTCCCTAGATAATGTTGATGTCACAGCTGTATCCTGCAAAGATCCAACACTGTTAGTGGCAAGGGTATTATTGTTATTAGACACGTTACCAGTCTGAGGATTCTGCCCATATCCTGAAGCATATCCTGAGCTCCTCATGGTTGACATCCTGACCGAGGAGGGTATTTCAGGAGTTTGATTCTGAGGAAGGCTAGGCACAATATTCCCCCTATTATCTTCAGTATACACAGCCGAACTGAAGTTCAAAGTTCTGGGTTGTAGAGGAGTGACGATATCTTCGGTGGATCTGCTCGAGCCAGCTTTTAAGAGTTGTATTTCTCTTAACAGCATTTGGTTAGTTTCCTGTTGCTGTCTCATTTGTTCCTGCACACTTCCAAACAAGGTTAGAATTTCATCATTAGAAGCTAAAATCGGAGCAGATCCCTGAATACTCCGAGTAGGGATAATATCCTGAGGTTGTGAAGAAGATTGCATCCTTGGAGGAGGTGGTGGAAGCACCAGACCAGTAGTAGCAGAACTTGTAGCAGACACAGTGGAGGAGCTCATGCTTGATCTTGTGGCCATTGTAAACAATGTGGCAAAAAGTTTTGAAAACAGAAAACTGATTAGCGATTTCACAAAAATTTTAGTAAAGAGAGCACCACTTGCCCCACGGTGGGCGCCAAATTGTTTTGGTCAAAAATTACCGAAGCAATTAAGTGATCAAATTAGTTAAGTGAGGTAGTGTGCTAAAAAATGTGTTGAAAATATGTTGGTTAAGTTGTTTAGAAAAACAGTGTTCAGGATACGGCTCAGGATATTGAGCTGTATCTACGATCAAACAATAAGCAAAAAGTAAAGGGGTTGACACGAGATGTATGAGGAAAGCCCTTGATCAATCTAGATCGCCGGCATAAAACCTCGGGAGCTGACAATCGCAGCTGCCTAGTTTTTCTTATTGCTTCAAACTTCAGGATACAGTGCAGGATATTGACCAGATCGCTAAGCGTTACAATGCTTTGTGAAAAAGTTCCGAGAGAACAAGTGTGAAAGTGTAGTGAGTGTTGATGTGATGTCCTATTCGATCTGGTATACCCATCTATTTATAGTAACGAAATACAAACTAGAATTCCTATAAACATGGGATGCTCCTAATATTCCATAGTGAACGTTGTAGACCGAGTAATGCGGCTTCAACGGCTTCCTGTGAACGACTTGGACTGAGTCTTCAGTAGAAAAGGTCTTCATGAACGTTGCTAGCTTCTAACCCACGTACCTACACATAATCCGTTAGTGATCCTGAGGATACCATTCAGGATGTTACCAATATCCTGAATCAGCATCCCGGATGTGAACAGATATCATATAACCAAGATATAATTCAAGATATTTCTCAGGATATGGGCTCAGAATTTCACCCATAACAAACCTTTTAAATTAGGAAAGTACAAAAATGCGAATCGTTACATCTGGGAATTTTATCTACCGTTGGGTGCATTCCTGATGGATGCATTTTCTGTCCCTTTCATGCTAAGCTATGACATTCACATTACATATTGGATTAAATTAAAAAAAATTTGTAGTTGACACGTAATTATTATCTGAATGCCCTTTATCGGGTTAATTGTTCGAGTCTCATCAATAGTAGTTATATTATATTGTGAGCGCATTACTAACACAAACATACACGATAGTTCGACAATATGTGATTTTTGTTATCAACAATGTATTTATTCCATAGTGACATGTATAACAAGCGAATACCATCAAAATAGAATTGCAATGGTAAATCTAGTAAACAATTACAAACCAGAAATTATGTTAGAAATCAACTAATTAAGCGCTGGTTAACGCCACCTGATGCTGATTCTTAGGCTATAGGGTATGGTGATGGTCCTCCTTTGGAGGATGGTCCGCCACGTAAGCGACACGTAGGATGGGCATGAGGATGGGGCAAAGAGGATGGAGGTGTGGAAATGGGAGGATGGACCTAAAATGTGTATGTATATATTGTATGTATAGGGGTGTGTGATAGGGGATGGCTGCTTTTTGTCTTGTTGTGGACCGTCGAAGACGTCTTCCAAGCGACAGTGAGGACGTGACGAGAGGGGGGGCAGGATGGTTGGAGGACCCGCCGGAGCTGGTGGCGGAGGACGAACCTCCATACCGTCCAGCCTTAAGGAAACGCCCATGGGTGGTTCTCTAGTACACATAGTCTTAGGGTTATTTAAAAAAAAAAAGAATCCTACCGATTAGATCAAATAAGTCTCAATGAAGTAATACTTTGATTTTTCCAATTATCACATCTAAAACATCAAATTGCTAATTCTTTTCTGAGTAAATTACAAAAATCGTCCTTTATGTTGATACTAGATTGCAAAGTGTGTCCTTTATCTTCAAAAAATTACAAAAAAAAACGTACTTGATATTTGCAAACCCCTACACATTATGTCCTTTATCCCTAACTTAACAATGAAAAATAGCTAAGTTAGGGATAAAGGACATAATGTGTAGGGGTTTGTAAATATCGAATACGTTTGTACTTTTTAAAGATAAATGGGTTATTGGATTTTATCACCTGCAACTATCGGCCTTTGGCCGTTGCCACCCCAACTAACACTTTGACACCCGGCACCCCCAACTTGACTTTTTGTTTGCACTGGCACCACTCAGTTAAATATTCTCTAACTTGGTTAGTCATTTGTCCGACGTGGCACCATTTGGCTGATGTGTAAATGATGTGGATGATGAGGTGTTATGTCTCCTTCTCGTTTATAACACAGACATCCCAAATGAACCCTAATCTCCATTCATCCCACATAATCACTGCAAAAGCTTCGATTCCCCTCCAGTTCATCGATTCATCCCACAATTTCATCGATTCATCCCACAGAAACCCTAATCGAGATGAGTTCATCTTGCAATTCATCGTGGAGTGTGAACCGAACCCCTAAATTGTTCAAGGTTGATTTGGATGGAAACTTGTATTGTCATCATGAAGTTATTGATGTTCTTCGCATCCTGGTCCTAAAAGTGTTCGACATGGTGATCAATTTTATGGTTGCCCTCAATGGCCTGTAAGTTGTTTACTTATGGATTGAACTTAAATTCTTGTTGAAACTGAGGTTGGTATATTGTTTTGTAGTTATCCGATTGCAAGTTCTTTATGTGGAAACAAGATTTCGACAAATTTTTCGAAGCACATTCAAACTGTACTTCAAGTCCAGTCAGTTATCAAGAATTGAAAAATGAGAACTTGGAATTGCAGAACAAGTTGCTACTCGAAGAGAACACGATGCTGAAAAGACAAATTCTTAGCAAAAAGTCCATGTGGAAGCAACCATTTCTGTTTACTATGTGTTTTGTCATTGCATTATGGATGTACATTTTGAACAAGTGATTTAATTAGGTTGTACAATATTGAAGTTATTAATGACAGTTGTTTAGTCTGTTTTGACCCATTTGTCATGACAGTTCTTTAGTCTGTTTTAACCCATTTGTCATGATTTGGTAATTACCAAACCAACGTGCAGCCAAACATAAGTGAATGACCAACAGTTTTGACCCAAAGTGCAGCCAACCATAAGTGAGCAAACATCTGTTTTGACCCATATTAGTGATTAGGTAATCACCAAACATAAGTGCAACAAACAGTTGTCAATTTTGACCCATTTGTCATGTTTTTGTGATAACCAAACCAAAGTGCAGCCAAACATAAGTGACTAATATCTGTTTTGACCCATTTATCATGTTTTTGTGATAACCAAACGAAAGTGCAGCCAAACATAAATGACCAATATCTGTTTTGACCCATATTAGTCATTTGGTAATCACCAAACATATATGTGCAGCAAACTGTTGTCTGTTTTGACCAAACATACATGAACAAACATAAGTGAATGACCAATATCTGTTTTGACCCATTTCTTAAACAAACAGCTCCAAACTGATCAAATCCCCACAGCTCCAAACTGATCAAATGACCACAGTTGTTTTGACCCATTTCATAAACACCTGTCATATACACAGACCTGACATATATATACCACAACTATCAAATGACCAAATTACCCCTGCAACCTTTAAAGCTCATATAACCCACTGCATATATATACCACACTTGTAAAATGACCAAATTATCCCTGCAAGCTTTAAAGCTCATATAACCCACTGCATATATATACAACACCTGTAAAACGACCAAATTACCCCTGCAAGCTTTAAAGCTCATATAACCCACTGCATATATATACAACACCTGTAAAATGACCAAATTACCCCTGCAAGCTTTAAAGCTCATATAACCCACTGCATATATATACAACACCTGTAAAATGACCAAATTACCCCTGCATCATTAATATTAACTAACCAAAACATTACATACCACATTAAGTCATTACATTACATAGATCCATTACTTAATATAAAGCCTACATGATTCTTGTCCAAAAGAGGCATTATAAAACACTAAATTGTCCAAACATAAGTCAAACATTCACCAACTAAGCACATCCTTCTCTGTTCCCCTTCCCTCTTGGTCTTCCTCTTTTAGCTGACAGTTTGCCCCCTCTTTGACTGGTGGGTTGGCTGTTGAGTTGACTTGTCTGCTGAGTTGACTGTTGTTGAGTTGACTGTTGAGTTGACTACTGTGTTGACTGCTGTGTTGACTTTCTCTTCCTTATGTACCCCTTCTGTCTCTTTGATCCAGGTTCAGCTGTGAGCAATAAAATCACATTAGTTAGCATAATTAGAGATCTACAACAAATGAAATAAAACACTAAATGCCCACCTGTATTCATCTTCCCTTTTTCATCACATTTTCTCTTGTTATGACCTCTTGCTCCGCAAATACCACATGTCATTATAACCCCATGCTTAGTTAGTTTTCCTGGCTTTTTAGGATCCTCATGAGGGTCTCTCTTTCTATTCTTCTTAGGCCTACCAGGAGCAACTTTTATTGGAGGTGGATCCATTGGATAATCAACTTTTGGCCAATACTTTTCACTAGGCAATGGAGGGATTGCGAAGTCATAAATCTTCATGTATGTATCTTTGTGGTAACACTGGTCCACATAATCTTCTGCATTCTTATGTAAAAACCCAGCCACAGCACACACATGCTTACATGGATATCCCCTAAGTTCCCACTTTCTACATGTGCAGGTTCTGTTATCCAAGTCAACAGATACATCATCAAAGTCTCTTACTTGGAAAACTTGATAAGATGAGGGGTACACTTCACACCTATAAGCTGCACCTTTGGAAAACTCTAGTTTTTCCTGTATATTAGGGCAGATGACAACATCTTTGGCAGCCATTTCTGTTTTTTTTTTTTTTGTCACTAACCTACTCATGATCTGAATTCTGATATCCTCTAACATGTGAATAATATGCTTTGACCTTGCATTGATGATGTAACCATTGAATGTTTCTGCCATGTTGTTCACTATTACATCACATTTAGTGTGAGTTTTCAAGTAGCATCTGTTGAAACAAGTTTTATCCTGTTTCAATAATGCTTCTACTACATCAGGGTTAATTGATCTCATCTCATCAAGTGCTTGAATGTACTCAGGTTCACAATAAGCCCTTGTAGCTTTCCAATACAGTTCCTTCAACTCCTCATCCTTGAATGTCTTGTGCCAGTTAGCATAGATGTGCCTTGCACAGTTTCTATGCTCTGCCCTTGGCCATATTAGTGCAACAGCATTCAATAGACCCTGCATGATCGTAAGTGTTAATACTATGCAGAATATAACAAAGGTATTTCTAGTAAGCATCATAGAAAAGTGGTACCTTCTGCTGATCTGATATGAATGTCCATGCTTCCCCACCATCATTTATTCCCGAACACTTCCTGAGCTCTTCCATGAACCATTCCCAACTATCATTGTTCTCCCCTTCAACCACTGCCCATGCCAAAGGATACATCTGATCATTAGCATCCCTTCCAACAGCAGTTAATAACATTCCCCCCAGGAATGTCTTCAGAAAACAGCCATCTAAACATAACACCTTCCTGCATCCGGCTAAAAATCCTTTTTTGACACCATCAAAACATACAAATAATCTAAAGAATGTTTCACATGTGGCTGTTGGATCTAGATTGATAAAACCTGGTGGTGCAGTTACAAGAACAAACGTTGATGTTGGATTTGTTTTCTTCAAAATATCCATGTATGCACCAATTTTACTATAATGATCCCTCATTGATCCATGCAACTTCTTATGAGCACAAGATTTAGCCTTATAAGCCAACCACTTAGTAATTATGACCTTATACTTCTGTTTTACAGCCAATACAATCTCCTTAGCAGACCAATTGAGCTTGGATCTAAACAATAGTAGGAACTCATTAGCTATAAACCCTGCTGTTAATTGTCTATTCTTTATCATGTTCCTTTGGCAGGAATGTTTATTCTTCACTCTTTTAACCATATAACACTCCTTACCCTTATGCAGTGAGCACAATAAGAAAAATGGACACCCTTCTATACACTTGACAACTATACGACCACAGTTGTCCGTCTCACTCTTAGCAAGGTACAAATTCCTACCATTAGTCACTGAATACCTTCTCACTGCCTCTTTAAAGGCATCCCTTGATGCAAACCTTGTTCCTACCTTCCAAATGAATTTCTTCCAGTTAGTGTGTTCAGTTACAGATGGAGCAGCTTCCTTATACTTCTTACCCCTGATATCATCGTCCTCACTTTCACTGGGTGTAAGAATGTCACCATCTGATTCCTCGTAGCTGCTGTACCTCTCTATATGTGCACCCACTGCATCATTAGTTTCATGCAACTTTCCCTCTGTTTCTTTCTCCTTTAAGCATTCGTCAAACAACTTTTTTTTTGGCTTCACAATCAATATGAGTAGCCTTTCTAACTGCATCTTGTGACTGTCTCCATTCCAAGTCCTCTCTATCTGACTCAGCACCATTTACCTCTTCCAGAACCTCCTCATCATCATGATCACTGCTTGGAACTAGGTCATCAATATCATTGTCATCATCCGATTCTCCTGATCCAGCTGATTCTTTATAATCACTGTCATCACCATATTCATTGCCAATATCCACTGAAACCCTATCAGTTGACCTAGAAGGCTTTGTGGATTGGGCTTTTTGCTCATTGGGCCGGGGAGGTGGGTTAGTGGGCCTGGAACAGGAGTGGGCTTCATCTGCCAGTATTGGACCTGGTTGGATCAGGACTTCCATAAATGGTTCATTCCATGTCATAACCTTACCGGCCAAGTGCAACACATCTTTATCACTCTCAAAGTGATGAAGTCCCCCATCATCAGCATCTAACCCATACATATGCAATTTTCTAGAACTGTAAAAACCGGAATCCATTGCATAATCTAGAAGTTCAAAGTAAGAAATGTGGTCTACATCTACTCTAACAAGCTTTGAATCACCTCCAACATACTGTGCTTGACCAAATCCTACCTCAATGTTACCGCCAGTCCATAGCATAACATCTATTGTTGAAGACATCTCAAAAAAATGACTAATTTCAAGAACTCAAGTAACTCTTACCTTACATTCGGCAGATTAGGGCTCCATTGTCATGATGTGATGATCGCGATGACGAGTGAAGGTGACGACTGAGATTATTATGTAAGGTAGGCAGTGGCGGACCCACATTAGTGCCATCGGGGTCCCCGGACCCCAATCTTTTAAAAAAAATAGTAGATTCGGTATATTAAATTGTATATGGACCCCATAAATACAATTAGGTGGACACCATAGAAATAAAAAGAAAGCTGGTGTAGTGGTAAATCTCCCTCTTTTCCACCAAGAGGTCATGGGTTCAATCCTTGATAAGCCCATTTTTCTTATTTTTTTAAAAAAAATCTAGTTCAAACCTCACTTTAACTCGACCCGAACGAGGACCGACCCGAAAATGGACCCCATTGAGATAAAATCCTGGGTCCGCCACTGAAGGTAGGGTATATAAATGAGACATAACACCTCATCATCCAGATCAGCATGTACAAATCAGCCAAATGGTGCCACATCGGACAAATGACTAACCAAGTTAGAGAATATTTAACTGAGTGGTGCCAGTGCAAACAAAAAGTCAAGTTGGGGGTGCCGGGTGTCAAAGTGTTAGTTGCGGGTGTCATCGGCCAAAGACCGATAGTTGCGAGTGATAAAATCCAATAAGCCAAAATAAATTACACACTTTACATTCTACTGTATACGTAAATCACGATTTTCGTAATTTACTCTACTTTTCTTTTCTTGATGTGGCACTTGTGATGAATGCATATGTTCAAAAGTAAAATAACAACCACTAAAAAAAAAAGCTTGAATATGACTTGTAATACTTTTTGTAGTCAAAACACAAAACAGTACTCGTAAGTTGAATATAGAACGTGGAAAATGTTAATTTAACAACTACGCGGTGCAATCACACCCAAATCTCCACCAATAAATAACGCTAGTCAAACAAACCCATCTTCAATACTTCATCCATCCTTTTGTAGATTAGACTCCACATCAAGATTCCTGAAACATCTTTTCCTTAAACAACATCTGTGTGTCGAAGATTCATCCTCAGTGGCGGTGCTGGTCGGATAATATTGTCCGATAACCCACGAATCATATTTAACCGACACGGGCCCTACACAAACCAGTTATCAGACATCTGCCGCTTACGATCCTTATAATCTTATCCTCATTTCTCATCCGCTTATCGATTCATTTTTGTCTATTTATATTCTTTATTGACCGGTTTCTACACCCCAGTACTTGGGTTTTACATATACAAAACTACTCTAATTCTATTAAAATTTTATTTGGGGGGTTTTTGTGATGGATGTAATTGTGGCTATTTGTAAGGTGTTGCCGGATGTTATTGGGATGATTGTGCCCATTTGGGTTGCGGTTGTTTTTGGGGTTTTGGTTGGGTGGTTGTGGCGGCCCAAATGGGCTCGTTCTGCTATTAAGAATTTAGCAATTCCTACAAAGAGTAGTTTTGTTTCGGTTTCTGGTTTTGGGTTCCCGAAAGTTGCGTCATCTGAGCCGTCTACAATCTTGTTTTCTGATACCAGGTAGTTTAGAATCTTAACAAACGAACACGAAACACATTCATTTTCTTAACATTTAATAGTTGGTGTTTGTTCGGTTTGTTTACTTTACGGGCGTAGAGCTGATATATGCATGCAGAGAATGTTTGATGTGGAATTCGTGGCTGAATTTGATGTTATATGTGTGCAGTTCGTCGTCGAAATTGGATGGTGAGATGAAGAATTTTGTGGGAGAAGAAGATTTGAAGCATATATCTAAACTTGTTAATGAGACAGATGGAGGTCCTGCTTGGATTGGGATGATGGATAAATCAACTTCAAATATGAGCTATCAAGCTTGGAGGAGAGACCCTGAGGTAGTAGGTTGTTGTTTTTTTTTTTTTTTTTTTTTTTTTTTTTTTTACATAATTTCAATTTAAAAAATGTAATAGTTTAAATGTGTAATTCTGATGTGACTGATTCTGTTATTGTAAATGGTTTTTAAAGACTGGACCTCCACAATACCGATCGCGAACGGTATATGAAGATATGTCGCCTGAAATGATGAGGGATTTCTTTTGGGACGACGAGTTTCGGTTGAAATGGGATGACATGTTGTTAGAAGCCGAGACCATAGAAGAGTGCCCGAACGATGGAACAATGGTGGTTAAGTGGGTTCGTAAGGTATGGAACGATAGTTCATATGTGTCTTTAAGTTATTTGTACATGTCTTATAAACTTACATGCTACAATTGGTGTTGCAGTTCCCGTTTTTTTGTAGTGATAGGGAGTACATAATCGGTCGTAGAATTTGGGAGTCCGGAAAAGCATACTACTGTGTTACAAAGGTATAACTTGTGATACTTAAATTACTGTTGTTTTCATGTTACAATAAACGCAAACGTTAAATTCGGCGTGAAGAAGTTTAGATGGAACGTTTTCTCCAAAAGTTAGTTTCTTGATTAGGACAGTTAGTTATTTTTCCTAAATTTGTTGTTTGAGATGAAAATGTTGTTTATTGTTCATATGTAAGAACTTCTGTTGGTACTTCAATTATCGTGACATCTTGATCCATATACTGAAAGTTCGGTTATATACTTATTTCAGGGCGTGCAGTATCCATCTGTACCACGTCGGACTAAACCAAGACGTGTCGACTTGTACTATTCAAGTTGGTTCATTCGTGCAGGTAATTGGTCCATCACATATTAAAGATTTCGGTTTCAATAAAATTGCCTTATTTACTTTGCATTGTTACCAAAACTTGAGTCTTGTACTCTTATTTCAACAGATGTTATGAACATTTTTTATGTTGATTCCAAAAATAATCGAGTTTTCCTCTCAAACTTTCTGTTTATTTTCTAATTTTTTTTTTCTAGAGTAAATTACGATTTTGACCCCTGTGTTATATCACTTTTACCCTTTTAGCCCAAAAAAGAATTTTTAACATCTGAGCCACCAACGTCTTTTTTCTAACCCTTTTGGCCCCTAACACTAACCCCATCCATTAAATGGTAGGGGCCAAAAGGGTTAGAAAAAAAGACGTTAGGGGCCAAAAGGGTTAGAAAAAAAGATGTTGGGGGCTCAGATGTTAAAAAATTCTTGTTTGCGCTAAAAGGGTAAAAGTGATATAACGACAGGGGCCAAAATCGTAATTTACTCTTATTTCTATTTCAAACAACATATTGTATGAGACAATTGATTACAGATTAGTAACCTGTCTTCTAATGATTCGATTGATAATCACAGTTGAATCAAGAAAAGGAGATGGACAAATGAGTGCATGTGAAGTGTTACTATTTCATCACGAGGACATGGGAATCCCATGGGAAATCGCAAAACTTGGCGTTCGTCAAGGAATGTGGGGGGCTGTGAAAAATATTGACCGTGGTCTTCGTAGATACCAAAAACACATGGCATCAGGCG
This sequence comes from Helianthus annuus, assembly GCF_002127325.2. Classification (NCBI taxonomy): domain Eukaryota; kingdom Viridiplantae; phylum Streptophyta; class Magnoliopsida; order Asterales; family Asteraceae; genus Helianthus; species Helianthus annuus. Next base: position 137,788,231 of record NC_035445.2, read on the forward strand.
CGCCTCTATCTCATTGTGCTTACATGGCACATGTCAACTCAAAAATCTGCACGGATCGGTTGAAACAACTAGAGAACACATCAAATGATTCACAAGAAATCGTAACTTGTGAACAAACGGTGAATGATGAGAAGAAGCCTTCGGGGAAGAACATTCCAAAGCTGTTGGTTGTCGGTGGCGCTATTGCGCTTGCTTGCACAATTGATAGGGGGCTGTTGTCGAAAGCGGTGATACTTGGAGTTGCAAGAAGATTTGCAAAAGTGGGAAGGAGGTTGTGATATAATTTGTATTTTGTTTTAATCAATCTTTTATTAGATTCATGTTGCAGCTTATGATCATGGTGATAAGATAGTATCCATGTATTTATTTTGAATGATTCTTCTAATGCTGCTGAAATAACAGGAATTTTTTTCTTCTTGTTCTTTTATGTTTGCTAATGAATGGAATTGATAAATTTGGTAACTTGTGATCGAAAAACAGTTGCTTATCAATTCATTCATTACTGAAAGTAAGACCGCTAAGTGTGGGGCTTGGGTTGATATGTGGCGGAGATGGGCTCTATCAGGCCACCCCAAAAAAAGTGGGGTGTGGAGGGGGCATGGGCTAGCTGGCGTGGGTTGATATTTGACAGCTATTTTTTTGTTTTTTTTTTTATTTTAATCATAGAATTTAATATATTAATTTTAAAAACACCTATTTAATTAATATTAAATAACTACAACAATATATATATATATATATATATATATAGAGAGAGAGAGAGGAATGTTAATGTACATTATGGCTTAACGTACATCACGTACGACAGGTAATTACGCACGTTCATTTTAAAATCACGCAAGTTATAACTCAAAAATCCAAAATCACGCATGTTGCAACACAATAATCACGCATATTGAAAACATTAATCACGCATGTTATAGAACAAATCACGCACGTTGTCTTACGTGAAGTACGTTAAGCCGTAATGTACGATATACTTTTTCTATATATATATATATCACAAAAAAATGAAAATCAATCATCTTCATCTTCAACGTTGTCAGATCTAGAAAGTGTTGAAACATGTTGTACCAAATAAGCTCGAAGATTTGCATTTATTTGTCGTGTCTCGATTAGATTTTGGTATTCTTAAAAATAAATTTTTACTCATACGAAAACGACGCCTAAACATTCCTGCATCATACGTTGGTTCGGGTGACAAATAATCGCTTACCAGCAAACCGTTAGCGGTTTCGCGTTCACGAACGATATATTCCTCCGTTTGGGTTGGTTTTGGGGTTGGGAAGTCCATTCTTCTGAATCTTCAACAATAGCTTTCAGGAGCGCCGCCACTGTTGATAATAATATTTCCGTCCCGTCGTTCGATGAGGATGACGAATCATAACTATCTGACGAATCGCTTGAACTTAAAAAATTCATTGTATATATATATATATATTTTTTTTTTTTGTGATGGGAGGTGGTTTTTGAATATTTGGATAGTAAAATTTAGTAAGAATTGGTTGATTTATATAGAATAAAAGTTAAAGAATTTTTTTTTAATTTTTTTTATTTTATAAGATAGCCGTTGGCCAATGGCTAGCCCAACAGTCACATGAACTCAGCCAATCTCAGCCATCCACATCAGCTCCCCAACCCGCCCCACGCCAGGCTTCATAGCCACGCCAGAGGGGCAACACCGCTACCCAAGATGACCCGGTGTGGCTAAAGCGGCGTTGGCTTGGTTCCCACGCCCCAAACCAAGTCACGTCTTGAACAGGATACAGAAACAATCAGGTTTTGGGTTGACATATCTTACCTATTTAAAATGGGTTATGTTTGGGTTGACCTATTTAATTAACGGGTGGTGTTCCGGTTGATTTGTTTTAACATATTCAGTTAAATAGATTGACCCACCTACCTGTTTGGTTTAACAGGTCGGCTTCTAACCCATTTATTAACTTGTTTAACATAGTTTTTTACAGCTCACCAACTTGATTAGCACGTTTACAACTTGGTTATCACCTGCCAATCCGTTTCACACGCTTAGATAAATGGGTTAGGAAGAGGGTCTAGTTTGGGTTTCACAATTTTAAGTGTGTGAGAGTATGGTTGATGTTTTTTTATACGAATAAAAATATGGGTCGTGTTCAGGTTATATATAATTTAACCAATGACCCAACACAATTGATACCCCTAAATGGAAGCATGAATTTGACTCTTTTAGTATCTATACAAATATGATTTTGAGTCCATTGAGAAGTTACATGGCTAGGGCTGTCCAAAAAGTTCGTGGTTCGGAGCTCGCTCGGATTTAGCTCGAAAAAAGCTCGCTCGATATGACTCGGTTTGAAAGTGAGCCTAGCTCGGCTCGGCTCGTACCGAGCCGGATTGGCTTGCTTGGTAGCTCGGCTCAGCTCGGCTTATTTTATTTATAATATATTTTATTTTTATATACATTATAATATATTTAAAAAAAATTATTATAATTTACATGTATTTAGGCTTCTATTTTGATATCTATGACATATTTGAAGGTTGGTTACCATGCTAATGAACTAATATTGTATTTCGTTGAAATATAAAACTTATTTTGCGTTGTTAAACTTGATTTTGGCTTGTAATACATTAGGTTGAACTTATTATAAATATGTTCTTTTGAATATTGAATAACATTTTTGACAACTGAATTTTAAAAGTTATGTATTAATTTTTCTTTTTAAAATCGAGTCAAACCAAGCGGAGCCAGCTTGGTTTAAAACCAAACCGAGCTTGAGCTTAGATTTTCAACTAGGTTTCAAATTCGAACCAAACCGAGCCAGTTTGGTTTATAATCGAGCCGAGCTTGAGTTTGCCCTAGCTCGGCTCATTAACAGCCCCTATACATGGCTCATCTTAACTCTTGGATCCTCACCTTATCATCTATCTCTGTGTAATTGTTAAGGTATTAACAATGGATAGACAAACATAACTATTAATACCAGATGTTATATAGCTGAATAAATAAATTTTTATACACAAATTATAGATCCAATTCTTTTACAACTATGCCAATCAATCAATAAATCATCTTTCTAAACAAAACGTTTCTGATCCTCAAGAATTTGTCCATCTGGATGTGATGAACTAATAATAAACTCTCAATGGAACACCAAAGATTCAAAGCAGTTAAGCCCATCAAACTCCGGAGCCCACCGTGCGGGATACCCGCCCGTGCTACAGGGTCGGGTGGCGTTACCGTGGGCCTCAGGCTTCACCTTCTTCTGTTCAACTAGATTGGTTGTAGCAGGTTGCTTGTTGTTGAAGTAACTGACAGATTGTCCCAAGAATTCAGCGGACAAAGCATCAAAGGAACTGAAGATGGAATTCATGTTTGATGATTGATTATTTGATTACAATTGTTTATGTGTTTGAAGAGAATTTGAAAAGGATTTGTGAAGATTGAATGGGTGAAAAGGTTTATATAGCAGGCAGGGGAAGAGTAGTTGAAACGGTGCTGATTTTCAACGCATTAAAGATAAGTCTAAACATAATGAGTAGTTTGCCGAGTCTGTGTTGAATTTCAACCAACACCGCGGGACAAAGTGCCGTCAAAAGTGGCACCTTTGCCACGTTTTTCCAATATCAATAGGATAACGTAGGGTATATTTAATAATTTAGGGACACTTAGTTAACCCTAGTGGGTGTGGGGCGTTGGTTGGGGCGGGGATGCCAGATAAGATAACGTTGACTAAATCACACCGGATCAGTGTTGGGAACGCCATTGCCTCGCTGACATGGCTTTGAAGCCTGGCGTTGGGCAGGGGGAGAGGTGAGGTGATCAGCTTGGATTGGCTGGTGATAGATGATTGTTTGGTCTAGCCGTTGGGGATAGCAGTTTTGTAGTAAAAATCAAATTTAAAAAAAAAATTACAATTTTTTACCTATAAATACCCATCCCAAACTTTATTTTTTCCACACCAAATAACAAATCTTCTTAAACCAAACGCACACCAAATAACAAATTTTCAACCAAACCAACACCAAAAAACCGAACATGGTGCATTGGACCGATGAGGAGGAAATCACACTTGTGGCATTGATTGTTGATGCACAACGTACTCTACAACGCGGTCAACCCGTGTATTGGGGACGGGCATTTCAGCAATAACAACACGTTGGGAACGTGCGTAACAATTTACTCGCATGCCAACACAAGTGGCGTGAACTCAAACCGAAGTTGGACTGGTTTAAAGTTTGTTTTGACCGTGTCTCTGCGGGCGACATGACCCACGACGACTGAGTGGAGATCACGAAGATCGAGTGGAGGCACGATGGGAATTCGGAATTTAAGTGGGTTCCCCACTTTAATATTTACCGAACTTTGTAATTTTTTTTAGGATTTAGTAACTACTTTTTTTTTAATTTTTTAGGATTTAATAAGTAGGTTTTTTAAATTGTTTAGGGTGTTATGTAACTTTTTTTTAATTAATGGCAAATTGGAAATAAATAATCCCAACTTTCTCAATTTGACCGATAATAACCCTAAATCAGTTATTAGCCGATAATAATCCGAACTAGTCATTTTTTTTTGTAAAATAGTCCGCCATTAGAATAGCTTAACGGAGTGAAGTTTTTTTTTTCCAAATTACAAACCGATGTTTTAGGGCTTTTGATTAGAACGAGGATACGAAACGATTGATGTAAAACTTACTTCAAAATACTGCCCCAACCCACGAAAATGGTGCTTCAATTGGGGTAGTTATGATGGAGACTTGGGTTTTTCAATGGAGACTCAAGTTCAATTCCCACTTGTGTCATATTGGGGTGTGTGACACCCGGCTATTTAGGCTATACCGTACAAATGTAACACGTGTCATGAATAAATAAAAAGGCTGTATTTTACTGATATTGATGTTTATATGTGATATTTGATGTGTTGGTAAATCTTAACTTTGATAAAAATTATGTTGGCAACAATAAGATAAACGCTTATCGCGTAACGAACAAAATGCGAAACGAACGTCGGTGACCACCCGATCAATGTTAAAACCCTAAAATAATCTGTTATGATTAAAATGGTAATTTTAATCATGTCCGGAAGGAGAAATAAATTAAAACGCTAAGAAACTATATTTTTCGAGTTTAAGCGCGTACCGCGCGATACTACGCGTATCTGACAAAATACTGTCAATGCAGCAAGTCAAAGCAACTGGTAATTATTTCAGTAATATTTTAGTTAGATTATTTTTATAGAATGATAAAAATAATTTGAAACGCACTAAAACGGGATTAAAACGCTAGATAAAATACCCGGTATCTAGTAAAATACCAGTTTTTGGTCAAGATTACATATATATACATATATATATATATATATATATACGAATATATGTGTAATGTGAAGAGGTGGCGGCTAGGGGAAGAAAGATTCATTCTCTCTCCTACACTTGTTGGTCTTGGAAACTTGATGAGGCTTTTCCAAATCTTTCTATAATCTTACATAAACCAAGAAATGAAATCTAACTCAATCCTCTCTCTCTCTCTCTCTCTCTCTCTCTCTCTCTAATTCACGGCCGAACACCCTCTTGTAACCCCCATTTTTGAATTTTCAATCTTGTTCTTGAAGAACCAAGTTCATTCCAAGAAGGTTTCAAGGTGTTTTGAAGATAAAAGGTGTTTTCAAGGTGAAACAAGCTCCAAACATCAAAAATCTTGTCAAAACCCACCAAAATCTTGAAGGTATAAACTTATTTTCAAAATCATGTTCTTGATTCTTGGTGATGATAGTGATGTTAGAAGGTTTCTATTGAACTTGGAATTAATCACAAACTTGAAACTAATAACAAATGGGTTTTCAAAGTGAATAAAAATGAATGTGTGTACATATGTATGTATGGCCGAACGTTGTATGTATGTGGGTATTTAGTTGTGTTTTCATTTTTGATTGATTCTTGATTGATGAGATTCTTGAAAGATTATTACATGCATGAATCAAAAAGGTGTCGTAAAAGAAGGTTCTTGTGATTTGAAAAGATGACACAAAAGTGAACTTTTGGAAGTTCATATATGTATGTATATCTGTCATGTATATATATGTAGTAAAATCATCCGGTACATCTTAGCAAACGCCAATATAACTGGCTTTGGGCAGTTGGGCTTATTATTTACCATCTTCAATTAATTTGGGCTTTAATAACATAAGGTTTATAAGTTGTAATAATCTTATAACTGATTATTGATTTGGGTTGGGCTAAGAAGTAGGAACTAAGTTTATAAATTGCAATTTAGGCTTACAGACTTTTTTTAGGGGTGTCATCGTAGTTGTTCAGGGTATTATTGGTATAAAAACTGATTTTTTACGCTAGCGATAAAAAGTTGAGCCGTAGCCCGTGCTACGACTCATCGTACAAAAAAGAAAGAGAGGGCGTCGTAGGTTCAAATCTGAGCAAAGGAGAATTCTAGAGTAATTAATGTACAGTAATTAAAAGTAACATTTGTTGTTTAAAAATAATAATAATAATTCTGGGGTGTGCATGAAACCAAAGAAATCAATTTATAACTAAATAACAGAAAAATCCAAAATGAAATAACCGATCCAAAACAAGAACCAACAGTTTGGTTTTTTTATTTTTTGAAAACCAAATTTTACGGTTTGGTTTGCTTTTGTTTGTTTAGAAAACCGAAAAAAACGGGCTAGATAACTGAAAAACCGTTTATTTTATATTGTTAGTTATTGAATTTATGGATTCTGATTTTTATTGTGAATAGTAACTAATATAAAAAGATAAAAATAAAAATAAAAAGTCGTAGCTCAAAATATTAAGCCTAAATGTGTAATTATTATTTAATATATAAATAAGCAACTTATATGTGTATCATGACTTGTACCTTATGCTTAGGGAGTGTTTCAAAAAAAAAAAACTAGATTTTTCACATTTAACCTAAACATTTCATATTTTACATTTTAACCCCTTTTCATTTTTTTTTTACTTTTAACCTAAAGTTTTCCATCTTTTATCATTTAACACAACACTTTATTATTTACAACTTTCGTACCCCATACTTTTTATCTTTCGCAAGTTTTTCGTTTTACGTTTCGTTCTAAATTTTGCGAGTTAACATGTCGTAGCGTGCATGTAAGGTTCAACGTTTTTGCTCTATTTTTTCATATTTGACAGACCCGTCGCAACGCGTCCATTTTTTCTCTTTTGAAAAGTTCGTCGCAACGGGTGGGTCGTAGATCGACTAAGTTATTATTTTCTACGTTTTACGTTTCTGGTTAATTTCTTCGCATTAGGACACTGTAACGGGTGTGCGTGGTTCAACGATTTTAGTCTGCTTTTCGTTTAGTGTATTTTTTACCATTTTATCTATTTTATTTTTACGATGTTGAGAGTCGATGTGGTTGTGGCATTGGTGCTACTTGGCACGGTTTTACGAACATTTTTAAACTATTAAATTTTTTACTAATTTTTTGTTTAAGTTTACCCCTATACTTCCTTTACTTAAAAACTATTTTTACGTGCATATTTTATGTACGAGTATGTGTAAATATGATTTCTTCTACATTCTGACGTAAACTTTTTTATAGACGAGTCAGGTCAAATATAATACGGTTTCGTTTAAAAGGAAACCATTTTTACGTGCATATTTCTATGTACGTTTTCGTATAAATTCAAGTTGTTCTACGTTTCGACGTAAACTTTTTTGGGAAATGATTCAGGTCAAATATAATATGTTTTCATGTTTATTTTATGTATGTTTCGTAAAGTTTGTTTCGAACCGAGTGGAGTAAAATTATGGTTTCTTTTTCTCCCCTTTTTTCGAAAGCTCTAATTAATCCCTTTCGATTACATGTGCATATTTTCCTTCATACCCGTTACGTTTTCTTTGTATAAGTTGGGTCACATATAATACGTTATGACTGTTCGATATGAATTCCATTTACTTTACGTTTGATCCAATCACAATGCTTATACAGGTTACACTGACTTCAACTGGATACGTCGAAATGTGTGTTTTCATATGGTTAATGCATCATATAACATTTGGACTAATCCATTCAATGTTTACGATGTACCGGCGCCGCAACGCGGGCAGATCTTAACCCTAATTATCAATTAAAAGTTAAAACAAATTTTCAATTTCAGATTCATTATTCTGTGCTATTTTGTTTTCGGCCCAAAAAAGGGAAAGGCGGTCTGTAGCCAAGGTCTCTGCCTTGGAAACCGAACTCGCTGGGCTCTCTCCTCCATATGGTTTTCACGTCGGCGTTTGTGGATTGAAGCACCACCCATTGCAGATGCTCAGAGCAATATAGTGTTTTTTATCATAATGGCGCTATCATAAACTTTAGTTAATGTGTTAGAAAGTTTTTTGGTGCATTATTGGCCTTACCATCGCTTGGATGTATTCCCTAGAGCATTGTGTATATCTCCTGCCTTGATGCATTTTGTAACATCCTACAACTTTACTTCAAATCCATATTTAATTATTAGTCATCTATCACAAACACATGACAACTTGTTTACATTCTAAATATCAACACAAAAATAGAAGACTTCAAAACATATATATATATATATATATATATATATATATATATAGGGTAGGGATCCTAAGAGAAGTCCACCCTATATGAGAAACTTGAGAAGCATTCTGGACCACACATTTTTCTAAGCCTTTCGTAATATACACATATGTATATAGTCAATTTTAAACTATACATATGTGTATATTACGAAAGGCTTAGAAAAATGTGTGGTCCAGAATGCTTCTCAAGTTTCTCAACTAGCCTATCACTTCTCACATGATCCTTATCCTATATATATATATATATATATATATATATATTAAGAAATCTGTGTTACATCACATGTTACAAGATCAATTACTCTAGACATATATATATATATATATATATATATATATATATATCATAATTCAACATAAATGTAAATTTATTTTTAGAAAATGGGTGTACAACATTGATTTCATAGCATGCTATCTAAGTATATTGTGTACACCGTAACAAATACGAAGACAAACCTAAACTCTCTTCTAATCCACTATGGACATCAGACATATTAGAGGATCCAAAAGAGACCTTACACAAAAGAAAACAAATCTCGAAGGGCCATTGAAAGGCTATAAAAATATAGTCGAGTATAAGAAAAGATCACCAAGGATTGGCTTTGTACTTTCCTAGCACTATCACGAGCAAGTTCCATAGCGCCCTTGATAATGCCGCAGTGCAGGGGTGATCAGTGGTTTATACATGTTCCATAGTGCATGACGCATAACAACATTTCCCATGCCTGGTGTCACACCCCAACCGATGGCTGAAGCATTAGAGTGAGATGAAAACATGATTGCTCGAGACATCATAACTTGCTAATTGTGACAATAATTAAGAGATTCAAATTTCATTCATACTAAAACGAAAAGTACATTGTTTTGGAAAGGGAAAGTACAACAAAGTGCATGTAAGCATAATCGACAAGAAGCAAATATATAAATAAAGTTTGGGTGTGTTTCTAATCCACCCTAAGTAACATTCTTCAATCGTCATCAACTAGTTTCCTGCAACATGTATTAAAATAAAATTCAACAAAAGTTTGCGAGTATACAAGTTTGAATACATAGCATAATTGTGACTAAAAGTTGTCTCATATCCAACATGGTAATTTGCATACATTGTTCATTATCATACTAGCATGTGTTAACTATAAGTCAAACCAAAGTGTACCGCAATCGTGCATACTCTTATCGTCGAAATGACAAGGTTGTAAAATAGTTTGCTTAACAATACCACAAGAATACGGGTGTTGCGTTAATCCTATAGCGCTATAATTGTTAAAGAAGGCTTGCAAAGTTAATGAGCATATAGAACACAGTTATAACAAGAATATAACAAGTATCATGTTTTTAACGGATAAAGTGTGTATGAAAACAAGTTTAATTGTGAGTATGTGAATTTGTAATATAGTGTACATGTTGCACCCAAAGTGTGTAAAACGGAAAATGGGATCGAGTATACTCACGGTATGCGTAGTAAATCTGCGTGCATGAGTTGATGCGTTTGGAGCGTTGAGAACCGTCGAGTTATCCTACAGGATAAACGAGGCGTATGAGTTCAGTGGAGTTGGATTCGGAATGAAAAATGTAAAATGATTATTTTATAGCAAAATACATAAAAACTATCTTGACAAAATACCCGAATTTGGACACCATAATGTAGTGTTTTTCATAGGCACAAATTCGCCTATTGGAAGTTCAAATTTACGAGGAGTTTATATCAAGATATTTTAACCATGTTCCTCTTGACATTAAACCATGGATTGGTTAGAGTTTTAGGTTCAGTTAATTTATAAATATGTGTATATATATATATAGGGTAAGGATAGTGTAAAAAGGGCCTAAAGTGTAAGAAGTGTGAGAAGTGTATTATAACACTATATATAATACTATATAACACCATATAAACACCGTATAACAATATGTAACACCATATAATACCATATAACACTATGTAACACTATATAACATTATATAACAAATATAACACTATACATCTATCATAGACATGCTATCAGACAACCTATAGTGTTATATTTGTTATATAATGATATATAGTGTTACATAGTGTTATATGGTATTATATGGTGTTACATATTGTTATACGGTGTTTATATGGTGTTATATAGTATTATATATAGTGTTATAATACACTTCTCACACTTCTCACACTTTGAGCACTTTTTACAGGATCCTCTACCTATATATATATATATATATATATATATATATATATATATATATATATATATATATATGGTTTGTTAGTAGTCCAAATGTTAGTTAGTCAAGTATGATCATGCATGGGTTGGGTTAATCCATTAACCCGAATGTTCACCAATACACAAATCATCACAAGGATGATTTGGATGGTCATGGAACATAAGAACATAAAATTACTATATCTAAAAACAACCAAGTGAGCTAGCTAGATACGTGCATCCCGAATATGGAGAGTGTTTGGGGACATGATGTAGCCTTGTCCCTTTGTGTGGAAGTTGTTTTGAGGTGGTAGTAATATGAGATAATCTAACTAATCAAGTAAGTGAGGTAGTGGAATCATAGTTGGAAAGCCAAGGCTTCCATTGTTCACACATTACCAAAACACAAGTCTCACCATATTGAAGATGGTGAGCTTGGATCGTTTCAGCACTTGAAGGTTACTTGGAACCTTGTTAAAACAGAAAGTTTAGGAGGTTCTTGGACCTCTAAACTTGTGGGAATCAACCTTATCCCAGCCCCTTAAGCATATGTTTGGTATAGGTAAGGTGGGTGTAAGATTCTCACAAGAACAAGATGAACCTGAACTTGTATGAAAAGATTCAAAACAAAAAGTTCTAACCACTTTGGACACTGTTCTTGGAGTTATACCACCTTGTTACACCATGGTGAACAAAAAGTTCTAACCACATTGATGTTGTCCTAGAGTACTGAATCAAGAAAAACATGAGAAAGTAGGAAGAATGGTGTTAAAACTCACTAATTTGAACACAAGTACAAACTACCAAGAACTTGAAGAAATGGAGATAATTTGATGCCTTGAGAGTGTTTTGAGTGTTTGGAAAGTGTTTAGGAGTGTAAGGAGCCTCCTATTTATAATGGGGTTGATTAGGGTTAGTGTTAAATGAGTTAGGAAGTGATTTGAGGAGAAAAGAGTTGCAAAAATGGACCAACCTGCGAGCTGGCAGCAGACTTGTGTAGATTGACCTCTCCTGCGCGTCGCGCCTGGGAGTTCAGTCTGAAAAGTTTCATTTTAGCCCATGAACTTTGTAATTATGTTATTTTATGCCGTAAACTTGTATTTTTGCTCGTTTTCAAGCATAAAATGTGTCAGTGGACATGTGATAAGTATCGTACACGTAAGATTGATAATTCAAGCGTTTAATAAGTCTTGGTTTGCACGTAAATTTGTATTGATAATTTGTTTGCGTATAATACAAGTATACCAAGTATGAGTATAATAATGAATTTCCATTACGATCAAAGTCTCCAATTACAAGATTGGAAATGAAATACGAGTACGATATGATTACAAGTTTCTAAAAATGGAAATGTGAATACAACCTTTTAAATAAGGAAAGTACATAAATGCGAAACGTTACATCTAAAAGTTTTATCTACCGTTGGGGTGCATTCTTGATGGATGCATTTTCTGTCCCTTTCATGCTAAACTATGACATTCACATTACATATTGGATTAAATTAAAAAAAAAATCGTAGTTGACACGTAATTATTGTCTGAATGCCCTTTATCTATAACATTAAATGTTCGAGTCTCATCAATAATAGTTATATTATATTGTGAGCGCAATATTAACACAAACATGTACGATAGTTTGACAGTATGTGATTTTTGTTATCAATAATGTATTTGTTTTTAATTTTTATCATATTCTATAATGACATGCATAACAAGCAAATACCATCAAAATAGCATTGCAATGGTAAATCTAGTAAACAATGACAAACCAGAAATTATGTTAGAAATCAACTAATTAAGCGTCGGTTAAAGCCCCTCTGTAATGCCACATGGTGCTGATTCTTATAGGAAACGCCATTTGGGTGGTTCTCTAGTACACACGGTCTTAGGGTTAGTTAAAAAAAAGAATTGTAACGATTAGATAAGATAACTCTCAATGAAGTAATACTTTGATTTTCCAATTATAACATTTAGAGTAAATTGCCAAAATCGTCCTTGAGGTTTGGGCAAGTTTGCCATTTTCGTCCAAAATGACACTTCTATACCAAATTGCCCCCAACGTTTGTAACTTTTTGCCATTTTCATCCAAACCACTAACTTAGTTTATTTTTTCTGTTAAGTTGAGGATATTCGGATAAAACTGACAAATATAAAATCACAGGGACGATTTTGGCAATTTACTTAAACTCTTTTAAATTTCTTTTATTTAATTAATTTTGTTACATATATAATAAAAAAGAATATACATGCAATTTTTATATGAAATGAAATGGCAACTTTATCAGATCTATTCTCAGTTATCAATTTGAATGATATTATAAAATGAACTTATGAGTAAAATATGTATATTCTTTTTATGACTATGGTTTGAACACCTAATGAGGCAAGCAAATATCAATATATCATGTTCATAAGTGGGGCTAATCGGTTCATAAATCCATTCATCTTTGAGTTCGTCTCTCAAAGAAAGCACCAATGTTGTGAACCATTAATGAATCTTGACTACGGCTAATTGAATCAGAATGATAGGCTGAGTTTCTATTACTTACTACAATGTTGTAGCTACTAGCTGAAACAATACTCAAAACAGTGGAATGCGTATGTTTTGTAAAATGCAATTTAGGATCGAATAAGTAACATCAACACTTGGATCATTTTAATATGTAGTTTTAATATCAGAAAGTCTGCAGAAACATAAATAGAATATACTAGTTAAAAAATCAAAGTTGAACATGCAAACTCCCATTAAAGAATAGAAAGACATGCCAAAATCTTCATCAATTTATTATCCAAACATTAAGTTTCTGTATAGCCGTTAAATCAAAATCCCATACAAGGCCATGCTAAGTGTTAATACGCATAATTCGAGTATCCAATTCGAATAGAAAATGGTAAGAGTGGGTTCATAATTCAACAACAATTATCTTTTTGAAGCTATTATTTTTTTCATATAAAAATTGCATGTATATTCTTTTCTATTATATATGTAACAAAAATAATTAAATAAAAGAAATTAAAAAGGGTTTGAGTAAATTGCCAAAATCGTCCCTATGGTTTTATATTTGTCAGTTTCATCCAAATATCCTTAACTTAACAAGAAAAAATAAACTAAGTTAGTGGTTTGGATGAAAATAACAAAAAATTACAAACCTTGGGGGCAATTTATTACAAAAGTATCATTTTGGACGAAAATGACAAACGTACCCAAACCTCACAGACGATTTTGACAATTAACTCTAACATTTAAAACATCAAATTGTTAATACTTTTCTTGATGTGGCACTTGTGATGAATGCATATGCTCAAAAGTAAAATAACAACCACTAAAAAAAGCTTGAATATGACTTGTAATAGTCATACTTTTTGTAGTCAAAACACAAAGGAGTACTTGTAAGTTGAATATAGAACGTGGAAAATGTTAATTTAACAACTACGCGGTGCAATCACACCCAAATCTCCACCAATAAATACCGCTAGTCAAACAAACTCATCTTCAATACTCATCCACCCTTTTTTGTAGATTAGACTCCACATCAAGATTCCTGAAACATCTTTTCCTTAAACAACATCTGTGTGTCGAAGATTCATCCTCAGTGACGGTGCTGGTCGGATAATATTGTCCGATAACCCATGAATCATATTTAACCGACACGGGCCCTACAGAAATCAGTTATCAGACATCTGCCGCTTACGATCATTATAATCTTATCCTCATTTCTCATCCGCTTATCGATTCATTTTTGTCTATTTATATTCTTTATTGACCGGTTTCTACACCCCAGTACTTGGGTTTTACATATACAAAACTACTCTAATTCTATTAAAATTTTATTTGGGGGGTTTTTGTGATGGATGTAATTGTGGCTATTTGTAAGGTGTTGCCGGATGTTATTGGGATGATTGTGCCCATTTGGGTTGCGGTTGTTTTTGGGGTTTTGGTTGGGTGGTTGTGGCGGCCCAAATGGGCTCGTTCTGCTATTAAGAATTTAGCAATTCCTACAAAGAGTAGTTTTGTTTCGGTTTCTGGTTTTGGGTTCCCGAAAGTTGCGTCATCTGAGCCGTCTACAATCTTGTTTTCTGATACCAGGTAGTTTAGAATCTTAACAAACGAACACGAAACACATTCATTTTCTTAACATTTAATAGTTGGTGTTTGTTCGGTTTGTTTACTTTACGGGCGTAGAGCTGATATATGCATGCAGAGAATGTTTGATGTGGAATTCGTGGCTGAATTTGATGTTATATGTGTGCAGTTCGTCGTCGAAATTGGATGGTGAGATGAAGAATTTTGTGGGAGAAGAAGATTTGAAGCATATATCTAAACTTGTTAATGAGACAGATGGAGGTCCTGCTTGGATTGGGATGATGGATAAATCAACTTCAAATATGAGCTATCAAGCTTGGAGGAGAGACCCTGAGGTAGTAGGTTGTTGTTTTTTTTTTTTTTTTTTTTTTTTTTTTTTTTTTTACATAATTTCAATTTAAAAAATGTAATAGTTTAAATGTGTAATTCTGATGTGACTGATTCTGTTATTGTAAATGGTTTTTAAAGACTGGACCTCCACAATACCGATCGCGAACGGTATATGAAGATATGTCGCCTGAAATGATGAGGGATTTCTTTTGGGACGACGAGTTTCGGTTGAAATGGGATGACATGTTGTTAGAAGCCGAGACCATAGAAGAGTGCCCGAACGATGGAACAATGGTGGTTAAGTGGGTTCGTAAGGTATGGAACGATAGTTCATATGTGTCTTTAAGTTATTTGTACATGGCGTATAAACTTACATGCTACAATTGGTGTTGCAGTTCCCGTTTTTTTGTAGTGATAGGGAGTACATAATCGGTCGTAGAATTTGGGAGTCCGGAAAAGCATACTACTGTGTTACAAAGGTATAACTTGTGATACTTAAATTACTGTTGTTGTCATGTTACAATAAACGCAAACGTTAAATTCGGCGTGAAGAAGTTTAGATGGAACGTTTTCTCCAAAAGTTAGGTTCTTGATTAGGATAGTTAGTTATTTTTCCTAAACTTGTTGTTTGAGATGAAAATGTTGTTTATTGTTCATATGTAAGAACTTCTGTTGGTACTTCAATTATCGTGACATCTTGATCCAAATACTGAAAGTTCGGTTATATACTTATTTCAGGGCGTGCAGTATCCATCTGTACCACGTCGGACTAAACCAAGACGTGTCGACTTGTACTATTCAAGTTGGTTCATTCGTGCAGGTAATTGGTCCATCACATATTAAAGATTTCGGTTTCAATAAAATTGCCTTATTTACTTTGCATTGTTACCAAAACTTGAGTCTTGTACTCTTATTTCAACAGATGTTATGAACATTTTTTATGTTGATTCCAAAATAATCAAGTTTTCCTCACAAACTTTCTGTTTATTTTCTAAATTTTTTTTTTCTAGAGTAAATTACGATTTTGACCCCTGTGTTATATCACTTTTACCCTTTTAGCCCAAAAAAGAATTTTTAACATCTGAGCCCCCAACGTCTTTTTTCTAACCCTTTTGGCCCCTAACACTAACCCCATCCATTAAATGGTAGGGGCCAAAAGGGTTAGAAAAAAAGACGTTAGGGGCCAAAAGGGTTAGAAAAAAAGATGTTGGGGGCTCAGATGTTAAAAATTCTTTTTTGCGCTAAAAGGGTAAAAGTGATATAACGACATGGGAAAATCGTAATTTACTCTTTTTTCTATTTCAAACAACATATTGTATGACACAATTGATTACAGATTTGTGACTTGTCTTCTAATGATTCGATTGATAATCACAGTTGAATCAAGAAAAGGAGATGGACAAATGAGTGCATGTGAAGTGTTACTATTTCATCACGAAGACATGGGAATCCCATGGGAAATCGCAAAACTTGGCGTTCGTCAAGGAATGTGGGGGGCTGTGAAAAATATTGACCGTGGTCTTCGTAGATACCAAAAACACATGACATCAGGCGCGCCTCTATCTCATTGTGCTTACATGGCGCATATCAACTCAAAAATCTGCACGGATCGGTTAAAACAACTAGAGAACACATCAAATGATTCACAAGAAATCGTAACTTGTGAACAGACGGTGAATGATGAGAAGCCTTCGGGGAAGAACATTCCAAAGCTTTTGGTTGTCGGTGGTGCTATTGCGCTTGCGTGCACAATTGATAGGGGGCTGTTGTCGAAAGCGGTGATACTTGGAGTTGCAAGAAG
Organism: Helianthus annuus; assembly: GCF_002127325.2. Lineage (NCBI taxonomy): Eukaryota > Viridiplantae > Streptophyta > Magnoliopsida > Asterales > Asteraceae > Helianthus > Helianthus annuus. The sequence goes on from NC_035445.2 coordinate 137,805,187, forward strand.
ATTTGCAAAAGTGGGAAGGAGGTTGTGATATAATTTGTATTTTGTTTTAATCAATCTTTTATTAGATTCATGTTGCAGCTTATGATCATGGTGATAAGATAGTATCCATGTATTTATTTTGAATGATTCTTCTAATGCTGCTGAAATAACAGGAATTTTTTTCTTCTTGTTCTTTTATGTTTGCTAATGAATGGAATTGATAAATTTGGTAACTTGTGATCGAAAAACAGTTGCTTATCAATTCATTCATTAGTGAAAGTAAGACCGCTAAGTGTGGGGCTTGGGTTGATATGTGACGGAGATGGGCTTTATCAGGCCACCCCAAAAAAAGTGGGGTGTGGAGGGGGCATGGGCTAGCTGGCGTGGGTTGACATTTGACAGCTATTTTTTTTATTTTTTTATTTTAATCATAGAATTTAATATATTAATTTTAAAAACACCTATTTAATTTAATATATTAATATTAATATATTAATATATATATATATATATATATATATATATATATATATATATATATATATATATATATATATATATATATATATATATATTACATCACAAAAGAAAGAAAATCAATCATCTTCGTCTTCAACGTTGTTAGATCTAGAAAGTGTTGAAACATGTTGTACCAAATAAGCTCGAAGATTTGCATTTATTTGTCGTGTCTCGATTAGATTTTGGTATTCTTAAAAATAAATTTTTACTCATACGAAAACGACGCCTAAGCATTCATGCATCATACGTTGGTTCGGGTGACAAATAATCACTTACCAGCAAACCGTTAGCGGTTTCGCGTTCACGAACGATATATTCCTCCGTTTGGGTTGGTTTTGGGGTTGGGAAGTCCATTCTTCTGAATCTTCAACGATAGCTTTCAGGAGCGCCGCCACTGTTGATAATAATATTTCCGCCCCGTCGTTCTATGAGGATGACGAATCATAACTATCTGACGAATCGCTTGAACTTGAAAAATTCATTGTATATTTTTTTTTTTTTTTTTTTTTTTTTTTTTGTGATGGGAGGTGGTTTTTGAATATTTGGATAGTAAAATTTAGTAAGAATTGGTTGATTTATTTAGAATAAAAGTTAAAGAATTTTTTTTTTATTTTTTTTATTTTATAAGATAGCCGTTGGCCAATGGCTAGCCCAACAGTCATATGAACTCAGCCAATCTCAGCCATCCACATCAGCTCCCCAACCCGCCCCACGTCAGGCTTCATAGCCACGCCAGAGGGGCAACGCCGCTACCCAAGATGACCCGGTGTGGCTAAAGCGGCGTTGGCTTGGTTCCCACGCCCCAAACCCAAGCCCACACCCCGCGGTCTAAGGTGGCAATTTCTGACACGTCTTGAACAGGATACAGAAAAAATCAGGTTTTGGGTTGACATATCTTACCTATTTAAAATGGGCTATGTTTGGGTTGACCTGTTTAATTAACGGGTGGTGTTCCGGTTGATTTGTTTTAACATATTCAGTTAAATAGATTGACCCACCTACCTGTTTGGTTTAACAGGTCGGCTTCTAACCCATTTATTAACTTGTTTAACATAGTTTTTTACAGCTCACCAACTCGATTAGCACATTTAAGTGTGTGAGAGTATGGTTGATGTTTTTTTATACGAATAAAAATATGGGTCGTGTTCAGGTTATATAATTTAACCCATGAACCCAACACAATTGATACCCCTAAATGGAAGCATGAATTTGACTCTTTTAGTATCTATACAAATATGATTTTGAGTCCATTGAGAAGTTACATGGCTAGGGCTGTCCAAAAAGTTCGTGGTTTGGAGCTCGCTCTGATTTAGCTCGAAAAAAGCTCGCTCGATATGACTCGGTTTGAAAGTGAGCCTAGCTCGGCTCGGCTCGTACCGAGCCTGATTGGCTTGCTTGGTAGCTCGGCTCAGCTCGACTTATTTTATTTATAATATATTTTATTTTTATATACATTATAATATATTTCAAAAAATTTATTATAATTTACATGTATTTAGGCTTCTATTTTGATATCTATGACATATTTGAAGGTTGGTTACCATGCTAATGAACTAATATTGTATTTTGTTGAAATATAAAACTTATTTTGCGTTGTTAAACTTGATTTTGGCTTGTAATACATTAGGTTGAACTTATTAGACTAGTGGGTATGGTGAGGTCCATCCCCACGAGGATGGGCCGCCACCTAGGCGCCACATCAGCGGCTCGTGGGGGATGGGCCTCCTTCACTTTTGAGGGGGGTGGAGGATGGGGCCCCACCTTAATATTTTATAATTTCCTAATTTTTTTATTAACTTAATAAATACAACATAACACAACATAAATAAATTCATTTCATAACATAAAAAAAATTACATTTCCTAAAAATAAAAGTAAAAACATTTCCGAAAAAAAAATTACATTTCCTAAAAATAAAAAATTACACTACTCGTCTTCGTCTTCGTCTCCGTCACCGTCCCCGATGTTAACGTTGTTCCAAATATGTTCTACCAAATCCTGTTGAAGGTTTGCATGCGTGAAGTCGTTGGTTAGCGAGAACGAGTTTAAATCCTGTTGTGCCGGATCTACCGGGACAGTATTCCCGTAAGATGCATTCTCATCATACTCACAAATCGTCCGACCTTCGTCTTCAATAATCATGTTATGGAGCAAAATGCAAGCGTACATACAAAGCCGCAACCTCTTCGGTGTGAACGCACGTGCCGGTTGTTGAAGGACGGCCCATTTTTTTTGTAAGACACCAAAAGCACGTTCGATGTCTTTTCTTGCAGCTTCTTGACGCTTGGCGAATTTTTTCCTTTTTTCGCCCTCGGGATATGGAATAGTCTTTACAATTGTAGACCAAGACAGATATATCCCGTCAGCAAGATAATACCCACGTCTATACTCATCCCCAGAACTGTAAAACGGGTGTCCGGACCGGTTCCATTAACGACATCGGTAAAGATCGCCGATTGGTATAACACGTTGAGGTCGTTGAGTGAACCAGGGAGACCAAAGAAAGAATGCCATATCCACAAATCTTGTGATGCCACGGCTTCAAGTATCACGGTTGGATGGCCGTGATCACCTCGCGTATATTGGCCGTGCCACGCAGTCGGGCAGTTATGCCACGCCCAATGCATACAATCAATACTACCAAGCATTCCCGGAAACCCGTGCCGTGCTTCATGAGCTTGGTACAACTGCTGAACATCATACGAGTTTGGTTTACGCAAATATTTTTTGCTATACAGTTTCACCACATTCTGGCAAAACCGATATAAGCATTCCCGCGTAGTTCTTGCCGACATTTGTAAGTACTCGTCCAAAGCGTCGGCCACTGTCCCGTACGCCAGTTGGCGAATGGCCGCAGTACACTTTTGTAACGTGGTGAACCCTTCATAATTTCGAGCATCAGGTCGTTGCGTGAAAAACGGGTCTAGCCCCGCCAAATCATTAGCAATCCGTGTGAATAACCGGCGACTTATTCGGAACCTGCGTCTGAAAATCTCGTCATTGTAAAGTGGTTCATCCGAAAAATAATCGTTCACCAATTTCTCGTGCGCTCATGTCGTAAAAAATATATAAATACGAGAAAATAAGGAATAAGGATAATAAAATTTTTTAATGATAAACCTTGGCGGTCACTGTTAATCCGTATTCGTCTGATAATAACGTTTTCAGACGAGACGTCTTCCTCTTCCTCTTCAATAAGAATCTGCCCCGCCCGTAGCACAGCGTTTGCGAAAAACATCTCCTCTTCGTCATCCGAAGACGAGGGCCACCAAGAATTAGATGCATTGTGGATGAAAAGATAATTTTTTTATAAAAGTGGGGAGAAAATGGTATAAAAGTGAGAGAGTTTTGGGTTGAAAGTGGGGAAAATATGGTGAAAATAGGTGTGTTTTATAGAAAAAAGGATTTTTTTTTTTAAATTAATATAGTCGTTCAACGGCTAGTTTTTGAATTGGTAGCCCCAGCTTCCCCGGCTGTGGGGTGCCGGTTGTGCCGAGCCGAGCCCAGGGGGGCAGTGTGGGGGACTGGTGCCGGTCCTAGTCGGGCCTCAGCCGGCCCCCATACCCTTTAGTCTTATAAATATGTTCTTTTTAATATTGAATAACATTTTCGACAACTGAATTTTAAAAGTTATGTATTAATTTTTCTTTTTAAAATCGAGCCAAATCAAGCGGAGCCAGCTTGGTTTAAAACCAAACCGAGCTTGAGCTTAGATTTTCAACTAGGTTTCAAATTTGAACCGAACCGAGCAAGTTTGGTTTATAATCGAGCCGAGCTTAAGTTTGCCCTAGCTCGGCTCATTAACAGCCCCTATACATGGCTCATCTTAACTCTTGGATCCTCACCTTATCATCTATCTCTGTGTAATTGTCAAGGTATTAACAATGGATAGACAAACATAACCATTAATACCAGATGTTAAATAGCTGAATAAATAAATTTTTATACACAAGTTATAGATCCAATTCTTTTACAACTATGCCAATCAATCAATAAATCATCTTTCTCAAAAAACAAAACAAAACAAAACAAAACAAAACTTTTCTGATCCTCAAGAATTTGTCCATCTGGATGTGATGAACTAATAATAAACTCTCAATGGAACACCAAAGATTCAAAGCAGTTAAGCCCATCAAACTCCGGCGCCCACCGTGCCGGATACCCGCCCGTGCTCCGGGGTCGGGTGGCGTTACCGTGGGCCTCAGGCTTCACCTTCTTCTGTTCAACTAGATTGGTAGTAGCAGGTTGCTTGTTGTTGAAGTAACTGACAGATTGTCCCAAGAATTCAGCGGACAAAGCATCAAAGGAACTGAAGATGGAATTCATGTTTGATGATTGATTATTTGATTACAATTGTTTATGTGTTTGCAGAGAATTTGAAAAGGATTTGTGAAGATTGAATGGGTGAAAAGGTTTATATAGCAGGCAGGGGAAGAGTAGTTGAAACGGTGCTGATTTTCAACGCGTTAAAGATAAGTCTAAACATAATGAGTAGTTTGCCGAGTCTGTGTTGAATTTCAACCAACACCGCGGGACAAAGTGCCGTCAAAAGTGGCACCTTTGCCACGTTTTTCCAATATCAATAGGATAACGTAGGGTATATTTAATAATTTAGGGACGCTTAGTTAACCCTAGTGGGTGTGGGGCGTTGGTTGGGGCGGGGATGCCAGATAACGTTGACTAAATCACACCGGACCAGTGTTGGGAACGCCATTGCCTCGCTGACATGGCTTTGAAGCCTGGCGTTGGGCAGGGGGAGAGGTGAGGTGATCAGCTTGGATTGGCTGGTGATATATGATCGTTTGGTCTAGCTGTTGGGGATAGCGGTTTTGTAGTAAAAATCAAATTTAAAAAAAAAATTTACATTTTTTTACCTATAAATACCCATCCCAAACTTTATTTTTTCCACACCAAATAACACATCTTCTTAAACCAAACGCACACCAAATAACAAATTTTCAACCAAACCAACACCAAAAAACCGAACATGGTGCATTGGACCGATGAGGAGGAAATCACACTTGTGGCATTGATTGTTGATGCACAACGTACTCTACAACGCGATCAACCTGTGTATTGGGGACGGGCATTTCAGCAATAACAACACGTTGGGAACGCGCGTCACAATTTACTCGCATGCCAACACAAGTGGCGTGAACTCAAACCGAAGTTGGACCGGTTTAAAGTTTGTTTTGACCATGTCTCTGCGGGCGACATGACCCATGACGACCGAGTGGAGATCACGAAGATCGAGTGGAGGCACGATGGGAATTAGGAATTTAAGTGGGTTCCCCACTTTAATATTTACCGAACTTTGTAATTTTTTTTAGGATTTAGTAACTACTTTTTTTTTTAATTTTTTAGGATTTAATAAGTAGGTTTTTTAAATTGTTTAGGGTGTTATGTAACTTTTTTTTTAATTAATGGCAAATTGGAAATAAATAATCCCAACTTTCTCAATTTGGCCGATAATAACCCTAAATCAGTTATTAGCCGATAATAATCCGAACTAGTCAATTTTTTTTTGTAAAATAGTCCGCCATTAGAATAGCTTAACGGAGTGAAGTTTTTTTCCGAATTACAAACCGATGTTTTAGGGCTTTTGATCAGAACGAGGATACGAAACGATTGATGTAAAACTTACTTCAAAATACTGCCCCCAACCCACGAAAATGGTGCTTCAATTGGTGTGTTTATGATGGAGACTTGGGTTTTTCAATGGAGACTAAAGTTCAATTCCCACTTGTGTCATATTGGGGTGTGTGACACCCGGCTATTTAGGCTGTACCGTACAAATGTAACACGTGTCATGAATAAATAAAAAGGCTGTATTTTACTGATATTGATGTTTATATGTTATATTTGATGTGTTGGTAAATCTAAACTTTGATAAAAATTATGTTGGCAACAATAAGATAAACGCTTATCGCGTAACGAACAAAATGCGAAACGAACGTCGGTGACCACCCGATCAATGTTAAAACCCTAAAACAACCTGTTATGATTAAAATGGTAATTTTAATCATGTCCGGAAGGAAAAATAAATTAAAACGCTAAGAAACTCTATTTTTCGAGTTTAAGTGCGTACCGCGCGATACTACGCGTATCTGACAAAATACTGTCAATGCAACCAGTCAAAGCAACTGGCAATTATTTCAGTAATATTTTAGTGAGATTATTTTTATAGAATGATAAAAATAATTTGAAACGCACTAAAACGGGATTAAAACGCTAGATAAAATACCCGGTATCTAGTAAAATACCAGTTTTTGGTCAAGATTACATATATATACATATATATATATACATATATATATACGAATATATGTGTAATGTGAAGAGGTGGCGGCTAGGGGAAGAAAGATTCATTCTCTCTCCTACACTTGTTGGTCTTAGAAACTTCATGTGATGATGAGGCTTTTCCAAATCTTTCTATAATCTTACATAAACCAAGAAATGAAATCAAACTCAATCCTCTCTCTCTCTCTCTCTCTAATTCACGGCCGAACACCCTCTTGCAACCCCCATTTTTGAATTTTCAATCTTGTTCTTGAAGAACCAAGTTCATTCCAAGAAGGTTTCAAGGTGTTTTGAAGATCCAAAGGTGTTTTCAAGGTGAAACAAGCTCCAAACATCAAAAATCTTGTCAAAACCCACCAAAATCTTGAAGGTATAAACTTATTTTCAAAATCATGTTCTTGATTCTTGGTGATGATAGTGATGTTAGAAAGTTTCTCTTGAACTTGGAATTAATCACAAACTTGAAACTAATAACAAATGGGTTTTCAAAGTGAATAAAAATGAATGTGTGTACATATGTATGTATGGCCGAAAATTGTATGTATGTGGGTATTTAGTTGTGTTTTCATTTTTGATTGATTCTTGATTGATGAGATTCTTGAAAGATTATTACATGCATGAATCAAAAAGGTGTCGTAAAAGAAGGTTCTTGTGATTTGAAAAGATGACACAAAAGTGAACTTTTGGAAGTTCATATATGTATGTATATCTGTCGTGTATATATATGTAGTAAAATCATCTGGTACATCTTAGCAAACGCCAATATAACTGGCTTTGGGCAATTGGGCTTATTATTTACCATCTTCAATTAATTTGGGCTTTAATAACATAAGGTTTATAAGTTGTAATAATCTTATAACTGATTATTGATTTGGGTTGGGCTAAGAAGTAGGAACTAAGTTTATAAATTGCAATTTAGGCTTACAGACTTTTTTTAGGGGTGTCCTCGTAGTTGTTCAGGGGTATTCTTGGTATAAAACCGATTTTTTACGCTAGCGATAAAAAGTTGAGCCGTAGCCCGTGCTACGACTCAGTATACATAAGGTCCGCCCCTGATCTTAAGAGTATGAGTAGAAATCATGTAACTTTTGTCGTACAAAAAAGAAAGAGAGGGCGTCGTAGGTTCAAATCTAAGTAAAGGAGAATTCTAGAGTAATTAGTGTATAGTAATTAAAAGTAACATTTGTCGTTCAAAAATAATAATAATAATAATTCTAGGGTGTGCATGAAACCAAAGAAATCAATTTATAACTAAATAACAGAAAAATCCAAAATGAAATAACCGATCCAAAACAAGAACCAACAGTTTGGTTTTTTTATTTTTTGAAAACTAAATTTTACGGTTTGGTTTGGTTTTGTTTGTTTAGAAAACCGAAAAAAACGGGCTAGATAACTGAAAAACCGTTTATTTTATATTGTTAGTTATTGAACTTATGGATTCTGATTTTTATTTTGAATAGTAACTAATATAAAAAGATACAAATAAAAAGTCGTAGCTCAAAATATTAAGCCCAAATGTGTAATTATTCAATATATAAATAAGCAACTTATATGTGCATCATATCATGATTTGTATCTTATGTTTGGGGAGTGTTTCAAAAAAAAAAAAAAAAAAAAAACTAGGTTTTTCACATTTAACCCAAACATTTCATATTTTACATTTTAACCCCTTTTATTTTTTTACTTTTAACCTAAAGTTTTCCATCTTTTATCATTTAACACAACACTTTATTATTTACAACTTTCGTACCCCATACTTTTTATCTTTCGCAAGTTTTTCGTTTTACGTTTCGTTCTAAATTTTGCGAGTTAACATGTCGTAGCGTGCATGTAAGGTTCAACGTTTTTGCTCTATTTTTTCATATTTGACAGGCCCGTCGCAACGCGTCCATTTTTTCCCTTTTGAAAAGTTCGTCGCAACGGGCGGGTCGTAGATCGACTAAGTTATTACTTTCTACGTTTTACGTTTCTGGTTAATTTCTTCGCATTAAGACACTGTAACGGGTGTGCGTGGTTCAACGATTTTAGTCTGCTTTTCGTTTAGTGTATTTTTTACCCTTTTATCTATTTTATTTTTACGATGTTGAGAGTCGATGTGGTTGTGGCATTGGTGCTACTTGGCACGGTTTTACGAACATTTTTAAACTATTAAATTTTTTACTAATCTTTTGTTTAAGTTTACCCCTATACTTCCTTTACTTAAAAACTATTTTCACGTGCATATTTTATGTACGAGTATGTGTAAATATGATTTCTTCTACATTCTGACGTAAACTTTTTTATAGACGAGTCAGGTCAAATATAATACGGTGTCGTTTAAAAGGAAACCATTTTTACGTGCATATTTCTATGTACGTTTTCGTATAAATTCAAGTTGTTCTATGTTTCGACGTAAACTTTTTTGGGAAATGATTCAGGTCAAATATAATATCTTTTCATGTTTATTTTATGTATATTTCGTAAAGTTTGTTTCGAACCGAGTGGAGTAAAATTATGGTTTCTTTTTCTCCCCTTTTTTCGAAAGCTCTAATTAATCCCTTTCGATTACATGTGCATATTTTCCTTCATACCCGTTACGTTTTCTTTGTATAAGTTGGGTCACATATAATACGTTATGACTGTTCGATATGAATTCCATTTACTTTACGTTTGATCCAATCACAATGCTTATACATGTTACACTGACTTCAACTGGATACGTCGAAATGTGTGTTTTCATACGGTTAATGCATCATATAACATTTGGACTAATCCATTCAATGTTTACGATGTACCGGCGCCGCAACGCGGGCGGATCTTAACCCTAATTATCAATTAAAAGTTAAAACAAATTTTCAATCTCAGATTCATTATTCTGTGCTATTTTGTTTTCGGCCCAAAAAGTTTAGACCCAAATGACAACCATGAAACAGAAAGCAAACTGAATCCATCCTGAAAACTAGAACCAAAAATCAATAAAACCAAACAGTTTCCAAAAACTGAATTTCAGGTTTTGGTTTGTTTTAGGGTGGAGGGTATAGTCAATCACCCTAGGGTGTTTGAGTGAAATCATACCCAATAATATTATGCCATGTCAACTCCCCATTCCACTCCCCATTTTGCACTCAATCAGAGGGTATGGTCAATCACCCTAGGGTGTTTGAGTAGGTTAAAAAATAAAAAAAAATGTGATTGGTTAAAAGGGGTTGGGACCCACCATTTTCTCAATCACTCTCTCTCCCCCATTTTCGATAAACACTCACCGATTTCCCCACCCTCTCTCCAACTCACCAAATGTGACAACTCGAGTTTCCAAGATTCCCATCTTCACGTTAATTGCACGTTAATTGTTAGTTGTTTGCTTACACGACTTGTTTGCCTTGTAATGGTACACGTTGGATTATATGTTGAGATGTTTGTTGGATATGTTATCTATTTAATGTGATTAAGGTGTTTGGTGATATAACATGTAACCTATTTGAAAAACTTAAAATATCTAAACCTTGAATGGGTTCGACGAAACCCAAGTGTTTCGCCATCTACACTCCGACGAAACAAGAGTGTTTGTGATTTGTTCACGAATGCATGACTAGTATGATGATTGTTAATAGATTTTTGTAGACTAGGGTTCAATGATAGAATATAGTAATGAATGTTTGTGATCACAGCGATTTGCTTATGTTAATTGATTCACTGGGATGATGTTAGTGTTGACATGTTGGGTTATCTGGGAAGTTTATGTCGGTATAGAATCTGATTATACCATTTTGATTACAGCCGTATGATGATTCTTTGTAATAGAGAACCAATAGATCTAAATAAATATCAATCGTATATATATATAATGATTGTGTCGATTGTAGGAATGATTAGCAAACTGTTACGGATAGGGTACGGGCTACATGTATGATGATTTAATGATTTATGTGCTGTATGATGACTGCATGATCGCTGATAGTATGAAATGGCTGTTAATGAGCATTAGGGTTTCTGGGTAATCAACTGTTGTCACGACGTAACTGGTGCCTTCCGACGAAACGCCAATGTCAACGAAACAGGGGTGTTTCGCCGAAGGGTAACCACGACGAAACAGGGGAGTTTCGCCGAAGGGGATTCACGACGAAACAAGTGTGTCTCGTCGAGTTATTAAACTGCACAGTAAACTCAGTTAAGTCTGTTAAGGATTAACTAGGTTAGTCATGTACTGTTAAATGTAAAGTATGGTTGCATGAGCCCGTATAACTGATAAATGCTATGTGTTAGTTGTTACCTACATGTACGTGATGATCTTGACTGTTAGTCGAACTTTGTGAATGTCAACTGATTGTGTGTACGTGCCAAATATAGGCCTTGATTGTTTAATTGTGGGCACATAGTTTAGCATACTGAGCAAACCAAGGTGAGTTCACACTTCTAAGGCATGGGATTCCCGGTGGGTTGGGAATGGGATTGAATAACCACGACAGAACTTGTACATTTACCACTACTAGACTACTTACCACCGTCCTCGGATTTGGGTAGGACGCCAGCGCTAAACCTACGTACCTGCTACGTACCACTGTCCTCAGATTGGGAAGGGCACTTACGTAAAACCTACGTAATCTCATACTTACCACTGTCCTCGGATTGGGAAAGGCACTTACGTTAAACCTACGTAATCTCATACTTACCACAGTCCTCGGATTGGGAAGGACACCTATAGATAAAACTAGTCTAGTAATATACAACATGGGAAGCCCCCCCCCCCCCACTAACTATGGATATGTTTGGGAAACAAGGATACTGGGTAACACATGATTCTGAAACGAACTATGATTTCTGAAACGAACCTAATAACTGAACAATCAACTGTGAACTCGCTCAACTTTGTTGTTGACTTGTTGTTACATGCCTTGCAGGTCGATAGGTACTCATGGAGCTTACACAGGGAGGCGCGGTCGTTGTAGGACATTGATGTGTGTCGGTGTGTATATAATTTTGATGTATATTTAAGCCCTTTTTACACTTTTAGCCAAGTTTTAAATTTATAAAACACGATACTCACTAACACTAAACACACATATGGGCAAGTGCACCCATCGTGGACGTAGTATAGTGTTGGTAAGATACCGAGGTCGTCCAAGGACACAAGAGCTTTTAGTACCGGTTTATCCTCAACGCCTAATCAAATCAAAAAGTTAGAAAAATGTTTTAAACTAAGAAAAATAAAAACTAACTAAATGCTGAAAATAAAAATAAAATAAAAACAGATAGACAAGATGAATCACTTGGATCCGACACGTGTATTAGTATAACCTTTGATTATTTTTGCACTTTTGCACTTGTTTAAGAGATTATCTTAGTTATTGTAGTAGGCCCCTCTTTTTGTAACACCCTAATTTTGTAATTGACTAAAGTCGCAGCGGAAACACGTACCATAAAATTTATTTCCTTATAGTTACCTTGACTTACTTAAAACTTCATTTTAATACAACTTTTTTTTTTATATGAAGTCATCAATTGACTCATTTACAATTAAATGCATGACATGGGTTTTCTAAATTTCAACACCAACGTTTTCGTACAATCTGTCTTGTGACTCGATCCTCGATCTCTAATCCTTGAAGATCCTCGTGACTCGTACAACCTGCACTCACCACATTCATTCATACATTAGCACACATTATATAAACAAGATTCATTCACAAACACTTCACTGTTCGTCATTTTTCAAACTTTAAGCATTACATCTGCGTATCCATTTCCTGGTGAGGCTTCAGTAATGTACCTGCATTACCTTTCATTCTCAAGGTACACCATTAAAACGTTAACACTCAACGTGTCTAAATCATGCTTACATACATACTTACATACAAACATACATTCACATCTACATACATACATATCTTTCCTACAACTTTACATACATGCATACACTCATACATGTCTTTACACATACATACATACACAATTACATACATACATACATACATACCTTTCCTACATCTCTACATTCATGCATACACTCATACATATCTTTATACATACGTACGTTCACATCTACATACGTACATACCTTTCTTACATCTTTACATACATGCATACACTCATACATACCTTTATACATACATACATACACATCTACATACGTAAAGGGAATTCTTAACTTAGAATCCCACATTTAGGTACCATATTACTACATATCCTTTAGGATCCCACATTTAGGTACCATATTACTACATATTCTTTAGGTACCATATTACTACATATCCTTTAGGATCCCACATTTAGGTACCATATTACTACATTTTCTTTAGGATCCCACATTTAGGTACCATATTACTACATATCCATTAGGATCCCACATTTAGGTACCATATTACTACATATTCTTTAGGATCCCACATTTAGGTACCATATTACTACATATTCTTTAGGATCCCACATTTAGGTACCATATTACTACATATTCTTTAGGATCCCACATTTAGGTACCATATTACTACATATTCTTTAGGATCCCACATTTAGGTACCATATTACTACATATTCTTTAGGATCTGATGTGCGTGTAGTGTAATATAATTTTAGATATATATTTAAGCCCTTTTTACACTTTTAGCCAAGTTTTAAATTTATAAAACACGATATTTACTAACACTAAACACACATATGGGCAAGTGCACCCATCGTGGACGTAGTATAGTGTTGGTAAGATACCGAGGTCGTCCAAGGACACAAGAGCTTTTAATACCGGTTTATCCTCAACGTCTAATCAAATCAAAAGGTTAGAAAAATGTTTTAAACTAAGAAAAATAAAAACTAACTAAATGCTGAAAAATAAAATAAAATAAAAACTGATAGACAAGATGAATCACTTGGATCCGACACGTGTATTAGTATAACCTTTGATTATTTTCGCACTTTTGCACTTATTTAAGAGATTATCTTAGTTATTGTAGTAGGCCCCTTTTTCGGAGGTGACGTTACCCTCAACCCAGTAGTTTGAGTCAGCAAGGATACAATCCTAAAGGGTTGGATTATTGAAAGATAATGAATTAAGTTATTAATGCAAATTATGGTAGGCCCCGCTTTTGGCGGTGACGTTACCCTCGGCTAAGTAGTCTGAGTCAGCAGGGATACAGTCCTAAATAGCCGGGTTATAGTATTAATAGTAGTTAGCTTATGAGGGGGTCAAAGAGTTTGGATCCCCGCCATCCAATACCTATGGGCATTGAAGGAGATCCTACTAAATTTGACCCAGGTCCCAAGCAGGACCTCTAAACGCTGAACAAGGGCAAGACCTTTACCAAACCGTTCCCTTAACCCCCGACCAGGTAGCCAACATACCTCCATATAGACCGTGGAGATATGAATGGTGAAAATCTTTTATTTTATATAGACAGTAAAATAATGCCAAGACACCACGGACAAACGATAAGGAAAGATCACCTTCAACATAAGTAACTAGTTATTAAAGTCATTAATACAAAACCAAATAAAAAGTGCAAAAGATTAAAAATAAAAAGTATTATACTAAACACTTGTCTTCACCAAGTGATGTAAGAGACTTAGGCAAACATGGCCTTGATTGTCAAGAACTCTTACGATCAATCTTGGATCCTGAGACGACTCACACACTCTATGATGGACAATGGATGATGGTGGTGGATGATGGTATTATGGTGGTGGTGGGTGGTGGATGAAGTGTGAGAGAGGTGGTGTGCCAAGGGATGAGAGAGAATGAAGCCAAGCTCCTCTATTTATAGGCTGAACAGAACGCTGGACACGGCCCCGTGTTCGCTGAACACGGCCCCGTGCCCGTCTGACATTCTCTCTCTTCATTAATTGTAATTGCGAATTACAATTAATGCGCCTGCTGTACTTTCAACACGCCCCCGTGTCCGCTGGGCACGGCCCCGTGGTGAGCAATGGAAGCTTCTACTGGTTTGTCTTTTCTGCTGCTTCCTGGGCACGCCCCCGTGTTCACTGGACACGGGGCGTGTTCAGACATCTGTTCTCTTCTCTTTGTCTTGGGAGGTGCCGTTGAGGGTCCGGGCAGTTTGCTTTTGTTCCTTTTCTTGTAATTATGATAGAATTAGGGGTCTTTTTGCTTCTTTTGTGATTTTGAGCTCATTTCATCCTGAAAATACAAAAGGAAGACAAAAACACTCTTTTTCCAACATTAGTACTTAAAAAGGGTTAGTTTTATGCCTTAATTGATGTGTTTTATATGTTGCATTTTACACACATCAGGATCCCACATTTAGGTACCATATTACTACATATTCTTTAGGATCCCACCTTTAGGTACCCTACCCGTCGGCGACGCCCTCTAGTTCTTGCAGTTTTCTGCAGGTTCGTTTCGTCGTCCGTACGCACTAAAACGCACGTAACTTTTGAACCGTTTACCCGTTTGACCTCCCGTTTCTTCCTACATGCTTGTAAATTCACATTCTATCATATGAACTTAAAATCCCATATCCGGATTAAGGAAATTCTTAACTTACACGCTATCGCCTTATTATTAATTTATGATTTATTCGACCCGTTCATGCCTTCATCCACAAAACTTGTTTGTTTGTCCAAGACTTCTTATGAACCTAATAATGTCCACATTGTATATCATACAAGATTAAGTCATCGGATGCCTTGCATCCTCTTGACCCATTTTCGCTCAAGAGCTTATTTTGACCCGTTAAGGGTATTTGCGCATTTTAAGGTCTTTAGCTTACGACAACCATACTTCTCGCTTTCTTGCTTTTTTTCAAAACATTCATTTAATCAAATAGCTTGTTTGTAATCAACTTTTAAGACCATTTGCTCGTTTTACCCATCAAGGGCGTTTTTGTCAACCTTGCTCTATCCTTAACAACAAAGGACTCCCTTGCATAAGTAACCAATCCTACTACTTAGCTACAGTTCTTAATCACATATACCTCGCTCGGAGATCCGTTTAATACTTCATCGGTCTCATACAATTCTTTCCTACTTGACCTCGATCATCATACTTAATTAAATTGCACATAACTTTCCATAAACAACTAAGAAGTGATTACAAAGAAATCACTTACCTCGTGCGTCCATGTTCATACTCGTTTCCTCGCCACTTTTGACCCGTTAGCCTTCCGTGCTTGATTCCGTCTCGACATGATTCCTATACTTCCATGTCATCGAAATCACATTCTTATTAGCATACATATTATCATCACATTTTGTCCACTTCATCTAACAACAATTCACCATTTCTTATCCAATTTCTTTAAACACTCACACACATGTATGATTCCAAACATTGTTAACATAAGTAAATCATCAATTTACATTACATCATCTAAAACCCACTTCATAACTACTTATTAATCACTTACAAGTGATCTAATCTTAATTTCTTCATAATTTCATCATGCTTTTGATATGTGTACTACCTTGTAAGCATAGTGTACAACTAGTTCATGCATATCCTTCTAATCTCATACATAATTCATCAATTTCTTCCTTCTAATCAACATGAATCATACATGCATAAACATCAAACATACTAGTATCACATTTCTTTCAATTCCCCTCATAAGAATCCATCTTACAAATCAAAATACATCAATTTTAAGCAAGAATTTAGACATAGATGATTTATCCATGTCATCATCTTCACCATAACAAACGGGTTTCACCCTTAAACATCAAATTAACCTAAACCATGCATAATCCATGTTCTATATGATGATTATAACACATACCAATGCTCAATTTCACTTGAACTCACGGATTAGAACATAACCCATTTTACACATGATCACCAATCTTAGATTTTCGACATACCTTATGATCCCCTCGTGTTGGAGATCATTAATCCATGCTCGGTTATGGATTTGAGCTTCATCTTGCCTTCTGATTTGAGCATAAAGATGGAACTAGGGTTTGAGGCTCCATGGGAGCCTCCTGCTCTCTCTCTCGAACACACGTATGTGTGTGTTTGTGTGGGTTAGATATTTTATAACTTAACTTTCATTTGTTCCATTTTAGCCCCTTTGGTTTACCTTTAAAACATAACTGACATTACCTTTATCATTTAAGACTTTTGACCATACCCTTAACTAGGTTAAATAGCCTAGTTATTTATTTCCTGTCGTGTCACATAATAACATACAACAAACATTAACATTCAGATTTTGGGTCGTTACACTTTTGAAGGTGACGTTACCCTCAACCCAGTAGTTTGAGTCAGCAAGGATACAATCCTAAAGGGTCGGATTATTGAAAGATAATGAATTAAGTTATTAATGCAAATTGTGGTAGGCCCCGCTTCTGGCGGTGACGTTACCCTCGGCTAAGTAGTCTGAGTCAGCAGGGATACAGTCCTAAATAACCGGGTTATAATATTAATAGTAGTTAACTTATGAGGGGGTCAAAGAGTTTGGATCCCCGCCATCCAATACCTATGGGCATTGAAGGAGATCCTACTAAATTTGACCCAGGTCCCAAGCAGGACCTCTAAACGCTGAACAAGGGCAAGACCCTTACCAAACCGTTCCCTTAACCCCCGACCAGGTAGCCAACATACCTCCATATAGACCGTGGAGATATGAATGGTGAAAATCTTTTATTTTATATAGACAGTAAAATAACGCCAAGACACCACGGACAAACGATAAGGAAAGATCACCTTCAACATAAGTAACTAGTTATTAAAGTCATTAATACAAAACCAAAATAAAAGTGCAAAAGATTAAAAATAAAAAGTATTATACTAAACACTTGTCTTCACCAAGTGATGTAAGAGACTTAGGCAAACATGTCCTTGATTGTCAAGAACTCTTACGATCAATCTTGGATCCCGAGACGACTCACACACTCTATGATGGACAATGGATGATGGTGGTGGATGATGGTATTATGGTAGTGGTGGGTGGTGGATGAAGTGTGAGAGAGGTGGTGTGCCAAGGGATTAGAGAGAATGAAGCCAAGCTCCTCTATTTATAGGCTGAACAGAAGGCTGGACACGGCCCCGTGCCCGCCTGACACTCTCTCTCCTCATTAATTGTAATTGCGAATTACAATTAATGCGCCTGCTGTACTTTCACCACGCCCCCGTGCTCACTGGACACGGCCCCGTGGTGGGCAATGGAAGCTTCTACTGGTTTGTCTTTTCTGCTGCTTCCTGGGCACGCCCCCGTGTTCGCTGGACACGGGGCGTGTTCAGACTCTGTTTCTTCCTTTTTGCTTTGGGAGGTGCCGTTGAGGGTCCGGTCAGTCTACTTTTGTTCCTTTTCTTGTATTTATGGTAGAATTAGTGGTCTTTTTGCTTCTTTTGTGATTTTGAGCTCATTTCATCCTGAAAATACAAAAGGAAGACAAAAACACTCTTTTTCCAACATTAGTACTTAAAAAGGGTTAGTTTTATGCCTTAATTGATGTGTTTTATATGTTGCATTTTACACACATCAAATACCCCCACACTTGAACTTTTGCTTGTCCTCAAGCAAAACTCTTTAAATGTGGCTTACACTCCCAAATGGAATAGGTAGAAGAGAAGTTTTTTTTTAGCTTGTCCTAGAGTGTCGGGAATCCAAGGTTTTTATAGGCTTTATTTTTATTTATTTACAATCCTATTCGTTATGATTTATTTTGAACTTTTCATAAGATAAATTACTTATTTGGGCATAGCATGCCTTATTAAAATTCCATTTATATACAAGTTCACATACCTCACGGGAGATCACTCAACACTCGGCCGAAGGTGTATATTTTAGTGAATCACTCGAGAGCGGCACGGAACTTACGTCTTTCCATAGGCTTGCCAAGCAATCAATCCTCCTCCTTTTTAACTTTTTACCTTTGTAAATATCAAGAGGACTTTTTGGGTGAAGGCTTGGGTTTAAAGGTGGGTGGTTGGTTAGTGGTTAGTAAAAAGGGCGAAAATCGTAACAAGCGTCGGTTTTCGTGAAGTACCTTATTTTTAGTGACTTTTTATTTTGAAGTATTTCTCCAAACAAGCTTTTATAGCTTTTGTTTGTTTTTGACTTCATCATCATTTTTTTTTTCGTCACATAAAAAAATGAGTTTACGAAAGAGCGAACTTGTTACTAAAAAAAAATAAATAAAAAGGTTTTTTTTTTTTTTTTTTTTTTTTTGTGGGTAAAAAGGGTTTTGGGGTAATGAAATGAAAGGTTTAGGCTCAAAGGGGCTATCTAGGGGGATTTTGGGTAGGTAAAAAAAAATGAAAAATAATGGTTTTGAAAGAAAAATGGTTAGTCCTAATGCCTCCATCATTTACTTACTTGGGCTTAAGTTGGTAAGGACCGGAAATGTATCGTCGTGGCAAGTTCTAGATTTGTAAGGACCGAGCGGCTATTCACACAAGAAACGAAAAATGAGCATTTAATCTAAATATGTGTATTTTTATGCTCAATAAAGGCTCAAAACTCACTTTTGTGGGAATGGGTTTTTAATGTGACCAAGCATATATAATCGAATTTTAAACTAGACTTGTTATGCCGTTTCATAATTTTCTTATGTTGGTTCCTTTTTTTTTATCACGACGCTATCGGTTGTAAACTTGTAAAAATATAACCTTTTTAGAACTTGTTATTCCCAACTTAAACTAAGACAAGTAAATAAAAAAAAATGAAAAAGTTTTTGAAAAAATTTGGGGTGTTTAGCGGTTCCAATAGAGTTTTGTGTAAGGCTTGTGTTTAGGATTTTGCAAAATTTCAAGGTTTTAGCATCCCCCCCACACTTAAATTACACATTGTCCTCAATGTGTCCAAAAATAATATTTTTGGTTGATTAGAATGTATAAAAGTATGTTAAAAAGCAAAGATTTTTGTTACTGGCATCCCGGACACGGCCCCGTGTTCAGCGGACACGGCCCCGTGGTGAACTGCCAGTAACGAAAACTTACAGAAGGTGGACACGGGGGCGTGTCGGGTGAACACGGCCACGTGTCGGGCAAAAAATTGCAGGTCAGTAGCCAAACAACAGATCTGGGAGATGGACACGGGGGCGTGTCGGCTGGACACGTCCCCGTGTGGACAGTCTGTTAGCCCGAAAAATAGGTTTTCCTCCCGGTTTCTCCATCCTGGGGCTGCAAGTGCTAATGTTTAGCACTCTAACCCTTGCATTGCACCTGTTTAATCACTTAATACCAACCAACCAAGCACAAACCATCCTAAATTACCATTGTTAAACATTATCCAAACATAAAGTAAAAACAAAATAAAAAAAATAGTTAGGGAAAGTAAATTGTTCGACAAATGGCACGCAGGCCATGAATTGTTTGATAGATAAGAAGGGCACTTAAACCTGTGGGCTCATCACCAACCAGCCCGTTGTTCCTCCAAGCCTCCTACTCCATGTCTTCATCAATACCATCACCTCCACCCCCTTGCCTCGCCATGTACTCCCGGATGCTACCGATATCATCTTGTATATCGTTAATGTTGCGTTCGATAGCTCCAACCCGGTGGTGTGTGTTGTTGGCGAGGTTGTAGGTGTTCCTTGAGCACATGAGGTTTTCCTGCAAAAGATCATGTAAACTTTGAAAGTTAGGAAAACCACCTCCTTGAGAGGAGGATTGGCCCGCATCGCCTTGGGGTGGATACTGAAAATGGGGATGTGGTGCATGAAGAACTAGAGCCTCCTGCGGGTTCCATGCATAGCCTTGCGTCCTTTGAAAGCTCACCGTCCCGTCCTCCGCTTCATAAAGCAAGTTCATGGCTCGGCAAATGTGATAATCGACCCGGCCCGACCATGGACTCCTTTCGAAGGACCTTGGGATATTCGTGAAGTGCTTGAAAAGACGGTACACCCATCCTCCGAAGAAGATCGGTGTAGGAGCATGAGCAAGGCGGTCCAAGTGCATGTTTCGCAGTAGGAGGTAAGGAACATCTAGAGGCTTCTGGTTGTGGATGCAGTGAAGGACAACCAAATCTTTCAACCCAACAACGCCACTACTGTCATGGCGTTGGTTCAGCGAGTACGTGAGGAGCCTGTGGATGTAGCAGTATAACGGGTCCCTCGGTTTGGTGCTTTTGGTGCTGCTTGGGTTGTAGATTCCTTCACCTATTTGAGCCCATGCGGCTTGGCGTTCGGTTGCATCCAAGTCTCGTAACCCCCCTGTATTCTCTTCATTCCCCGCTTCCTCTTCACTGTACAGCCCAATGATGGCTCCAAACTATGCCATGGATGTTCTAAATGTGGTCCCTTCACATCGAAATTCGACCGCGTCATGATCAAATGGTTCGCGCCTCAAGTTGAAAATGAAGGTGCTATAGAACTCCATTGTGCATTGATGTACCGACCGTAGTCGGGTGGTCAATGCGGCATGCAGTGGACCCCTCACAATGTTGTTGAAGCGGTCAAGTTGGTTCACCATGGTTAGCAAATCAGTACACGCCCGCCTTGGGTACTCTTCCGGTCTTGTTTGTAGAACCTCGTACCGTGCCCTAGCGTCCAGTTCATTTGCGCCAAACCTTGTGAATTTCGACATCTAAAAAGAATACATAAAAAGTTAGTACGAAACCAGGAAAATTAAAGTGAAACTGCAAACAGTGGGCTGGACACGGCCCCGTGTTCAGCGGACACGGCCCCGTGTCCAGGCGTCTGTAACCCAAAAATTCCATTTTTCGTCCCGGTTTCGAAAACCTGAAAATTTTTAGCCCAATAGTAGCGGTTTCCCCCGAAAATGAAACCCTAAGTGTCATTTTTTCCAAAACAAACCGTTTACCCTTTCAATTTCGTGTTTTTCGGTTCAAGAACAAGGGTTTGGGGTTTTATTTAGAAATCGGACAAATCTATCAACAATACTTGGCTAGTTACCTTCTACTACACTAATCTAAACTACTACTAACAAATTTCATCAAAAATTTTGAGTTCGATCCGGATGAACATGAAGAACCCTAGATTTTTCCCCAATTTTTGATGTTTTAACTACATGCAAGTAACTAATCTAACTACTAATGAAGATAGAATCATACCTTGACGTTGTTAGATTCGGTGG
The DNA here is from genome assembly GCF_002127325.2 of Helianthus annuus. NCBI lineage: Eukaryota > Viridiplantae > Streptophyta > Magnoliopsida > Asterales > Asteraceae > Helianthus > Helianthus annuus. The sequence goes on from NC_035445.2 coordinate 137,826,944, forward strand.
TGACGTAGAAAAACTGCAGAAAATCGCCTCGAACCAGAGAGTTTTCGGCTAAACGGGGCGTGTGGAATGGTGTAACTGATAGGAAAAGAGGGTTTTATCCCGACAGTCGCCTCGACACGGCCCCGTGTCCAGCGGACACGGCCCCGTGCCGGGCAAAGTTTTTGAAAATATATATATATATATATATATATATATATATATATTTTTATGTGCTCGTGTGCATGCCCCTTATTTCCGAAAAATGATTTACCGGTTTTTAAACGTACACTTACCTGTAACATGTCGGGTACGAATTTATTCGTTAACCGTCTGAAGTGAGATCTCCTCTTCCTCATCCTCAATGGATCCTCGGTAGAGTTTCAGCCGTTGGCCATTGACTTTAAATGGTGTCCCATTTCGAGTTTTAATTTCTACTGCACCGTGTGGAAAAACATGGGTGACGGAAAAAGGTCCTGACCACCTAGATTTTAACTTACCAGGAAATAATCGAAGTCGTGAATTAAACAATAGAACTTGGTCTCCAACCCGAAATTCATTAGATTTAATATATTTATCATGCAAATTTTTCATTCTTTCCTTATAAATTTCGGAATTAGAATATGCATAATTCCTAAGTTCGTCTAATTCGTTTATTTGACAAAATCGATTTTTACCGGCATTTTCCAAATCTAAGTTTACGTTTTTTATTGCCCAGTAGGCTTTGTGAGCTATTTCTACTGGCAAGTGACAACTTTTTCCATAGACGAGTTTATATGGGGTTGTGCCTATAGTGGTTTTATAAGCAGTTCGAAAAGCCCATAAAGCGTCGTCTAATTTATCGGCCCATTCTTTTTTATATTATTCCTACGGTTTTTTCAAGTATTCGTTTTAAACCTCGATTAGTCACTTCGGCTTGCCCATTTGTTTGAGGATGATATGCTGTTGAGACCCGGTGATAGACCCCATACCTTGTTAATATTTTTTCGAGTTGATGATTGCAAAAATGGGTACCTCTATCACTTATCAAAGCCTTTGGTGTCCCGAAACGAGAGAACAACTTTTTCAGAAATTTTACCACCACTCTCCCATCATTTGTTGGAAGAGCCTCGGCCTCTGCCCATTTAGACAAGTAATCTACTGCCACAAGTATATATTTGTTTCCCTTTGAAGGTGGGAAAGGTCCCATGAAATCGAGTCCCCACACATCAAAGATTTCACAGACGAGAATGCCATTTTGAGGCATTTCGTTTTTGGAAGAAATATTACCTGATCTTTGGCATGCATCACATGTCTTTACAAGGTTTTGTGCATCTTTGTAAATGGTCGGCCAGTAAAATCCTGAATCAAATACCTTTCGTGCGGTACTTGCGGCACCATGATGTCCTCCGTATGGACCTTCATGACAATGATGGAGAATTCTTCGTGCTTCATTACCATAGACACACCTTCGGATGAGCTGGTCAGCACACATTTTGAAAAGATAGGGGTCTTCCCAAAAGTAATGCTTTACATCAGCAAAGAATTTCTTTCTTTGATGATGTGGCCATCCTTTGGTGACTACACCGCTAGCTAAGAAATTAGCGTAGTCGGCATACCATGGTTCTTGTCTACTCTCTATCATTTCCAAGGATTCCGTAGGAAATTTTTCGTTGATTTGCTCGTCCCTGGTTGTCTCCAAAGCTGGGTCTTCTAAGCGTGAGAGATGATCTGCAGCAGTGTTTTCTGCTCCTCTTTTGTCCTTGATTTCAATGTCGAATTCTTGGAGGAGTAGAATCCATCTTATCAAACGGGGTTTTGCGTCTTGCTTCTTGAAGAGGTACCTGATGGCTGCATGGTCTGTATAGACTATTGTTGAACAAGATAAGAACGAAATTTATCAAAAGCAAATACCACCGCTAGTAATTCTTTTTCTGTAGTTGTATAATTTTCTTGCGCATCATTAAGAGTTTTACTAGCATAATAGATTGGGTGGAAATGTTTTTCTTTTCTTTGTCCGAAGACTGCTCCAACAGCGAAGTCACTTGCATCGCACATGATCTCGAAAGGAAATTTCCAATCTGGCGCTATCATGATAGGTGCATTGACTAGCATTTCCTTGAGGGTTAGAAATGCTTGATTGCATTCCTTGTCAAAGATGAAGGGTGCATCTTTTTCAAGTAATTTTGTTAGAGGCCTTGAAATTTTTGAAAAGTCTTTGATAAACCTTCTATAAAATCCGACATGTCCTAGGAAACTTCTGATTGCTCGCACGGAGGATGGAGGAGGTAATCGAGAAATAGTCTCTATTTTTGCTCGATCAACTTCCATTCCTTCGCTTGAGATTTTGTGACCGAGTACTATTCCCTCTGTTACCATGAAATGGCATTTTTCCCAGTTAAGGGCGAGGTTAGTTTCCTCACATCGGGATAGCATTCGTTCAAGATTATCGAGGCATTGGTCATATGAGTCTCCAAAGATGGAAAAGTCATCCATGAAGACTTCCATTGTCTTTTCGATCATATCATGGAAAATGGCGACCATACAACGTTGGAATGTTGCAGGCGCATTACATAGACCAAATGGCATGCGTCGATATGCAAAAGTTCCGTAGGGACATGTGAAAGTTGTTTTCTCTTGGTCTTCTGGTGCTATCAGTATTTGAAAGTAACCTGAAAAACCATCTAAGAAACAATAAAATTTATGACCGGATAATCTTTCTAACATTTGATCAATGAAGGGCAAAGGAAAGTGGTCTTTCCTAGTCGCTTCATTTAATCGCCTATAATCTATACAGACTCTCCATCCTGTGACAGTTCTCGTTGGTATTAATTCATTTTTCTCGTTAGTTATTACCGTCATACCTCCTTTCTTTGGGACTACTTGAACTGGACTTACCCACGGGCTATCGGAGATAGGGTAGATTAGTCCGGCGTCGAGTAGTTTGATGACTTCATTCTTAACCACTTCTTGAACATTGGGGTTCACTCTTCGTTGTGGTTGAATTACCGTCTTGTAGTCATCATTCATTAAAATTTTGTGCGTGCACATGGAAGGGCTTATTCCTTTAATATCTACAAGCTTCCAAGCGATCGCGTTTTTGTGTTTTTTAAGTAAGTTAACTAATTTCTCTTTTTCTATATTACTTAATTTAGATGAAATAATTACGGGTAAACTACCTTCTTTGTCTAGGAAAGCATATTCCAAACCTTTAGGAAGTTCTTTGAGCTCAATGGGTAGGTCTTTAGAAGATACCTTATTTTGTGGCTCATCTAGATCGAGAACCTTAAAAGTTTGTTCTATGGCTATCTCTTCCTCGACAAAGTGGTCCTCTTCGTTGGTGGTATCGGGCGGTTCAGCTTCATCTTCAATTAGGGGGTCATTGTTACCAAAAGGATATTTCATTGAGCGCTCAAGATCTATGCTCCTTTTGAATGCCCCTAATTGAAGAGGTAGATTGTTGAATTTCCGGTTTTTCAAAGCTCTATGAGTTTGTACAAAAGGTTTTCCCAAGACTAAGGGGGCGTCATCTAGGATGACGAAGTCGGTTGGGATTACCATTTGACTTGTTTGAACCAAAACATCTTCAACTACACCGATTGATTTTATTACTTTCCGATTGGATAGAAAAATGGGTATTTGAAGTGGAGTAAAATCACTAACACTTAATTTTTCAAAAATATAGTTAGGCATTATGTTAACGCAAAGATCCTTATCGATGGTGATATTACTAATAAATGAATTTTGAAAGAAACATGGAACCGGTGTAATGTTAATTTCAAAAGGGTCTTCTTTTATTAGCGAGGTTTGATCATTAGTTAACTTAACGCTTACTAAGTCTTTGATTTTAGCACTAGTGTTTAACTCTTTTAAAAACTTAGCATGAGGGGTTATTAAACAATGGTTTTCGAAAGTAGGTGACAAGAGGTTAATTTCTTCAAAATTAGACTCTTCTTGAATTTTAACATTATCGGACTCACCATTTTCGTTGTTTAACTCATGTGTCGGTTTTTCACTTTCTTGTTCTTCCATTTTTACACTTTCAACTATCTCTACGTTATTATCATTTTTTAGCTCTTCTCTTGCGCGGGATTCCTCTTCCCTTGCGCGAGATTCTTTTATGCAACGTTCGATAGTTTTAATGTGTTCTAATATCCTATTGGTCACTTCGGTGAGATTGAAAGAATTTGGATCCTCAAAGCTTGAATCCGGTTGTTCGATCCTTGGCTCCTCATAGTACTCATATGAAGTAGATGGTTCACACCATTGTTCTTCATTGTAAGTATATGATGGATAAGGGTTGAAACTTTGTTCTTCATAGTACTCATATGAGGTGGGTTGTTCACGCCATGGTTCCTCATAATAAGAGTATGAAGGTGGTGGCTCATATGTTGAATTTTCAAAGTATGAGTATGAAGGCTCATACCTTGATTCATCAAAATATGAGTATGAGGGAGGGGGTTCATACCTTTGGTCTTCATAGGATGTGTATGAAGTTGATGGCTCGTACCTGGGCTCCTCATAATGGTTGTATGAATTGGATGGTTGATATGAAGTATTATATTGAACCGAGCGTGTGTTACGACAACTAGTACAATAATTACCCCTATAATCATCCTCATCATAGGTGTAGTTGTAACCTCTTGAGTATTGATCCATAAGAATCACTCAACAGACCACAACTGAGTCTCGGGACCAGAAAACAAAAACAAGACGGAAACAGAAGCTGGACAAGGCCCCGTGTTGAGTGAACACGGCCCCGTGTTCAGGGACTGTATCTGGGCGTTTTAATTAAAGTTACTGGTCACGTTGAACACGGGGGCGTGTTCAGCAAGCACGACCCCGTGTTCAGACTCTGTATCTGGGTATCTACTCTAAAAATATGCAGCACGGGGGCGTGTTCAGTGAGCACGGCCCCGTGTTCAGGCTACTGTAAATGCAAAACTAAACTAAAATGCAGAAAAATGCGCGCGTTTTAAAAAGGTTTTGAAAAACTGATTAGGCCGTCGATTTTAAGCGTTCTTAAAATCCTTGTGTCCCCGGCAACGGCGCCAAAAACTTGATGTGTGTCGGTGTGTATATAATTTTGATGTATATTTAAGCCCTTTTTACACTTTTAGCCAAGTTTTAAATTTATAAAACACGATACTCACTAACACTAAACACACATATGGGCAAGTGCACCCATCGTGGACGTAGTATAGTGTTGGTAAGATACCGAGGTCGTCCAAGGACACAAGAGCTTTTAATACCGGTTTATCCTCAACGTCTAATCAAATCAAAAAGTTAGAAAAATGTTTTAAACTAAGAAAAATAAAAACTAACTAAATGCTGAAAATAAAAATAAAATAAAAACAGATAGACAAGATGAATCACTTGGATCCGACACGTGTATTAGTATAACCTTTGATTATTTTCGCACTTTTGCACTTGTTTAAGAGATTATCTTAGTTATTGTAGTAGGCCCATCTTTTGAAGGTGACGTTACCCTCAACCCAGTAGTTTGAGTCAGCAAGGATACAATCCTAAAGGGTCGGATTATTGAAAGATAATGAATTAAGTTATTAATGCAAATTGTGGTAAGCCCCGCTTCTGGCGGTGACGTTACCCTCGGCTAAGTAGTCTGAGTCAGCAGGGATACAGTCCTAAATAACCGGGTTATAATATTAATAGTAGTTAACTTATGAGGGGGTCAAAGAGTTTGGATCCCCGCCATCCAATACCTATGGGCATTGAAGGAGATCCTACTAAATTTGACCCAGGTCCCAAGCAGGACCTCTAAACGCTGAACAAGGGCAAGACCCTTACCAAACCGTTCCCTTAACCCCCGACCAGGTAGCCAACATACCTCCATATAGACCGTGGAGATATGAATGGTGAAAATCTTTTATTTTATATAGACAGTAAAATAACGCCAAGACACCACGGACAAACGATAAGGAAAGATCACCTTCAACATAAGTAACTAGTTATTAAAGTCATTAATACAAAACCAAATAAAAAGTGCAAAAGATTAAAAATAAAAAGTATTATACTAAACACTTGTCTTCACCAAGTGATGTAAGAGACTTAGGCAAACATGGCCTTGATTGTCAAGAACTCTTACGATCAATCTTGGATCCCGAGACGACTCACACACTCTATGATGGACAATGGATGATGGTGGTGGATGATGGTATTATGGTGGTGGTGGGTGGTGGATGAAGTGTGAGAGAGGTGGTGTGCCAAGGGATGAGAGAGAATGAAGCCAAGCTCCTCTATTTATAGGCTGAACAGAAGGCTGGACACGGCCCCGTGCCCGCCTGACACCCTCTCTCCTCATTAATTGTAATTGCGAATTACAATTAATGCGCCTGCTGTACTTTCACCACGCCCCCGTGCTCGCTGGACACGGCCCCGTGGTGGGCAATGGAAGCTTCTACTGGTTTGTCTTTTCTGCTGCTTCCTGGGCACGCCCCCGTGTTCGCTGGACACGGGGCGTGTTCAGACTCTGTTTCTTCCTTTTTGCTTTGGGAGGTGCCGTTGAGGGTCCGGTCAGTCTACTTTTGTTCCTTTTCTTGTATTTATGGTAGAATTAGTGGTCTTTTTGCTTCTTTTGTGATTTTGAGCTCATTTCATCCTGAAAATACAAAAGGAAGACAAAAACACTCTTTTTCCAACATTAGTACTTAAAAAGGGTTAGTTTTATGCCTTAATTGATGTGTTTTATATGTTGCATTTTACACACATCAGACATGGACAGTGGATGCCATGTTAAAAACATTATGACATTTCGAACTTAATACTTATGTTGGGTTTTCACATTTATGCTTCCGATAAACACTTAACTATGTTTTGTTTTGAACACCTTTCGTATTGTTGGATTGAATTTTTATTTATTACTTACAATGTTCAATATGATTGGTGGCTTGATCCTGGTCAGTCACGCCTCGAAGCGGTGATACTCCACGTGTGGATTTTGGGGGTGTGACAGATTGGTATCAGAGCCATTGGTTATAGTGAACTTGGTTTTAAAAAGGGGAAAACTTTTGGATAAAACCATACTATAACCAGAACAGTGCTCAACGATCCAGGATCAAGCGGAGTACCATCGCCTGGAGGCGTGACTGACCAGGATCAAGCCACCAATCATATTTAACATAACAAGTAATAAGTAAAATTCAACCACACAATATTAAAGGTGTTTCAAATCAAAAACATAGTTAAGTGTTTAGCGGAAGCATAATTGTAAAACCCAATGTAAGTATTAAGTACGAAATAAAGTAATGTTTTTAGCATGGCACACACTGCCATGTACCACAACGACCATGCCTCCCTGTGCAAGCTCCATGAGTACCTAGCGACCTGCAAGGCATGTAACAACGAGTCAACAACAAAGTTGAACGAGTTCACAGTTGGTTGTTTAGTTATGGTATTTGTTTCGTAAATCATATGTTCGTTTTGTAAACCATGTATCGTATTAATTCGTATCGCGGTCTCCCAGACATGTGTGCGAAGATTAGTGGGGGCTTCCTATGTGTTACTAGACCGTGTGTATCGACTGCTATGAAAATGTAAGAGGTGCCCTAAGTCAATGTCTATCAGCATTGACCCTTTGCCCATAGTCCATTAGTACACGCCCGTTCGAACGACATGGTGTGGGGTTTGTTAAACCTAATAGCGCTATTAACTAATGACCCGCTCGCCATAGACCTCGGCGATTAAGTCGATATAAATGAGGGACTTAATGATAGAGGTTTGGTCCAGTGTGTATTCTTGGCATCCTACCCACGGAGGATGGTCGTAATTACCGCTTAGTTCATTTACCCATTCCCAACCCTTGGGAATCCCATGCCTTGGAAAGAGTGTGAACTCACCTTGGTTTGCTCGATATGTTAAATTATATGCTCGTAAGTAATCAATCACGTCCAAGTTAAGGATTTCGAGTGAGAATGATCGAACAGGAAGGATCTAGCTTCCAAGGGGAGGCTGCCGTCACACAGAGGATAGGGAGAGACTCTAGGGTTGCAAAAATATCAATTCACGTAGCCTATGACCCTTAAATACATAAACCGTAACTGTTGGGCCGTAACTGGGCTTCGGAGAAACGGTGGGCCGGCGAAACGTCTGTTTCGTCGAGGTGTGTGTGACGAAACACACTTGTTTCGTCGGAATGGTTTATGGCGAAACACTCCTTGTTTCGTCGTGTGGGCTATGGCGAAACACTTGTGTTTCGTCGGACCTTTTCAAGGTTTAAATAGTTAAGTTTTTCAAACAGCATACATGATAAACACCTTGATCACATAAACAGATAACATATCAAACAACCATCTCAACATATAATCCAGTGTGTACAGTTACAAAGCAACAAGTCGTATAAACAAACAACTAAACAAATAAATCGTGCAATTAATGCGAAGGTAGAATCTTGGAAACTCGAGTTGTCACATTATCCCCAACTTGAAAGAAATTTCGTCCCGAAATTTAGCATGCGGTTACTGAGGAAGCTAGTTAAGTTGTGTAGTTGACTGGTTTTCCTGGGGTGTCACATCACCCCCCCCCCCGTTGATTTGGAATTTCGTCCCGAAATTCTGTAGTAGCTTCAGCCTCAGTAGTGGTTGCATTGTTCTTGAACAACTGGGGATACTTGAGTTTCATTTGATCTTCTCGTTCCCAGGTGAACTTTGGGCCACGACGGGAGTTCCAACGAACTCAAACAAGAGGTATTCTGGTATGCTTGAGGACCTTAACATCCCGGTCCGTGATTTCAACAGGTTCCTCGACGAATCGCAACTGATCGTCGATAGTGAGCTCCTTCAAAGGAACTATATGGGTCTCATCTGACAGACACTTCTTCAGATTTGACACGTGAAAAACGTTGTGAACTCCACCAAGTTCTGCTGGTAGGTTCAGTTTGTAGGCCACTGATGCGTGTTTGGTGTAATATGTTTTAGGTATATATTTTAAGCCCTTTTTACACTTTAGTCAAGTTTTAAATTTATAAAACACGATATTTACTAACACTAAACACACATATGGGCAAGTGCACCCATCGTGGATGTAGTATAGTGTTGGTAAGATACCGAGGTCGTCCAAGGACACAAGAGCTTTTAGTACCGGTTTATCCTCAACGTCTAATCAAATCAAAATGTTAGAAAAAGATTTTTAAACTACGAAAATAAAACTAACTAAATGCTGAAAAATAAAATAAAAATAAAAATAAAAACAGATAGACAAGAGGAATCACTTGGATCCGACTCGTGTGTTAGTGTAACCTTTGATTATTTTCGCACTTTTGCACTTGTTTAAGAGATTGTCTTAGTTATTGTAGTAGGCCCCTCTTTTGAAGGCGACGTTACCCTCAACCCAGTAGTTTGAGTCAGCAAGGATACAATCCTAAAGGGTCGGATTATTGAAAGATAATTAATTAAGTTATCAATGCAAATTATGGTAGGCCCCTCTTTTGGAGGTGACGTTACCCTCGACTAAGTAGTCTGAGTCAGGAGGGATACAGTCCTAAATATCCGGGTTATAGTATTAATAGTAGTTAACTTATGAGGGGATCAAAGTGTTTGGACCCCCGCCATCCAATACCTTTGGGTATTGAAGGAGGTCCTACTAAATTTGACCCAGGTCCCTTGCAGGACCTCTAAACGCTGAACAAGGGCAAGACCCTTACCAAACCGTTCCCTTAACCCCCGACCAGGTAGCCAACATACCTCCATATAGACCGTGGAGATCTGAATGGTGAAAATCTTTTATTTTATGTAGACAGTAAAATAATGCCAAGACACCACGGACAAACGATAAGGAAGAATCACTTTCAATATAAGAAACTAGTTATTAAAGTCATTAATACAAAACCAATTAAGAAGTGCAAAAGATTAAAAATAAAAAGTATTATACTAAACACTTGTCTTCACCAAGTGATGTAAGAGACTTAGGCAAACATGGCCTTGATTGTCAAGAACTCTTACGATCAATCTTGGATCCTGTAACACCTCGAAAAATTTCGTCCAATAATGTCTTGACACGTGTCATAAGGTTCCGGTACGTGAAAACATACTTTAGAGGGACTAAAAGTGACAAACAGTGAAAACTATGGAACGTAAGGGTCCAAAGTGTCAACAATGGATAAATAGACTCTATGATAACCCTACATAATGTTTATAACCTTAAACGGATGGTTCATGGATCATACGGCGCGGAAATTGCACAAAAGTGAAGTATTTCAAACTATAGGGGCCGAAAGTGTCAACATGTTTAATTTATACCTCTGAGTGAACTTTTGGCAGACCCGAAGCTTTGAGAAGCTAAAATATACTCACTAGAATATGTGGTTAAAATTTCGTGAAGTTTCGTCAACGTATGAGAAAGTTATGGCCAAAACCGTACTTGAAGGACTAAAAGCGTCAACGTCGAATTTCAGGGCTTTTCGGTTGAGCGCAAAATTTTCCGAGGACATTACCATGTTGGTAAAAGTCCTAAGGTTCTTAAAAACCAGGATTTAGGGTTTACGAGTCAAATTCAAGAGCCGAAACATTAATCGCGAAGACAGGGACCAAAACTGCCAAAATGTGGCAAAGTTTGACAGCAACAAAGGCCAGGCGGCCCGCCTGGACTGGCTTACGCGGGCCGCGACCCAGGCCCAGATGCAGAATTCGTAATTTCAGCTATTTGGCTCCGAAATTGAGTTGTAAACAGCTGGTTCTTGCCTCCTTTTGCTCCAATTAGATGCCATGCATGGCTATGGCTACAGTACCCTCGAATTTCCATCTTTAAATCAGATTACAAGGCCAATTCTTGGACATTTGCATTTGATCAAGACCTCACTTCTCTCAAGAGCTCTCAAGAACCTTCAAGGCAGGCTTTCTGGAGTTAATCTGATCATCAAGGCCGAATCCTAGTGTTCACTAAGCACCTATAGGACCTTTGTAAGCTCTCAATTCAATCTCAAATCCGTTCTTGCTTTGATTATTGCTAAAAGTCAAACTGTTTGTTCATAAGCTTTGACTTTCTGATTAAACGGATTTCTTTCAGTCATTTCTCGAATTGAAACCTGATATATGTTGGTATTTATGTGGGAAACAAACCCTCTAAAGGGTATTATCTGAATCCCACTACATGCATGCTAATTGTCGAGTCAAACGTGATTATAAAAAGTCAACAGAAGTGATTTTTGAGAAAAATAGCTTAAATGGTAAAATAAATGACATGCAATCTGTTTGATCTTCATAGATAGCTTTATTATGAATATAAGAATGTATTTTACCACGATCAACTCGACAATCTATAGTATAGACACGAATCGGAACCGAAAGTCTTGTAAAACGATTATTTCGTAGACTATCGATTCGGATTCGTACATGCATGTTCGAGATCTGTATTGGAAAGTATTTGTGACTATTTTTATTTTAGTTAAACTTTCTGGAATTTTCGTTGATTAAGTCTATGCTTAGCCGATTAAATTGCATGTTTTCGATTATGCTTAAAAGTTGACTATTTTTCCCTTTTTGATATAAAACGTGATTTTTGGAAAAGTGAAAGGATAGAAATCTTTATTTCTAATATATAAACTTGCACCGAAAATTTCGGATCAGTTGGTGGTCCAGATTGTGAGTTATGGCCATTAGCGTAAAACTATATTATAAATTTACATAAACGGCCCTTTTCGCGTAGAACCCGTTTCTGGCCACGTTTTGATGCAAAACTTTTTACCAACTGATGTATTATAATATTCTGAGAATTTTGATGATTTTTAATTAATTTTTGGCTGAACGGATCCTAGATCGCCTAGTTATTTCGGGTTATGTCGGTTTAGACCGTTTAGGCCATAAAATGAGTTTTACACATTCTTTTGACCCGAAACCTTTTTCTACTGATTTTATAAGTTAAATAAATTATTTTAAGTATTCTGGAAATATAAAAATCTCAGATTTATTGTGAAAACCCAAAAACGCCCTTAAATCGCATTTTTAGCATTTTAAGCGCATAGTAAGTGTTATACTCGTTTTAAACATATAAGACTTATACCTACTGATGTAATTTGCATATTGTCATATAATAACAGTAAGTATAAGTATATGAACTCAGATTTCCAGTTTTGGCATTTTTAGCCCTTGTGAAATTACTAAAATACCCCTACGGTGCATAGTTTGGTTTTAAATGATAAATTTGATATATGGGTCATACCCTACTGATATAATATGTTATATTAAGTATATTTACTGTATGAACCAGACCCGAAACTCAGATTTCTAATTTTACTCTTTTATGATCTTTTAAATGACCAAAATGCCCTTCTAAGGCATAAATTGGGTTTAAAATTATTCCGGGCAATATAGAACATAACTTACTGATATAATATCATATTTTAAGCATATTATCTCAGGGAACTTGCATTTGACTCTTTTGGCTACCCGTAACGCCCTTATTGCATTCGGTTCGGTTTACGTAACTAGTTTGCGTAAATTGACCGAAACGGGTCAAACGATATCATTTTTATTTCAAAATCCAGAATGTATTTAGTATACCCATATTATACAAGTATTCAAACTTGTCGGGTCTAAATCACATTCTATCCGGTCTTTCGCTTAATCGTGCGCTTGTACCGTATCGTCCTTAAAACTAACCGGTCAAAGCTTAGGCTTAAATAAAAGACCGTTAGAAATCTAATAGGTTATTATAAACCTTTGTTCCAGATTAGGAGGCCCAGTAAAAGCTACCAACACTTATCATTTGTGACTTATACTTGCTCAGGTAAATACATTTTGACTTATTTTCCCTATACGGGCTTGGGGTACGGTATTTAAAATACCGCTTGATCGGGCGCACAAGTCCTGCTCCTTATGGGTGTACAGTCTTGAATAGCTTGTGCGACTTCGTTTAAACAGTCTTGTCTTACTTAAAGGCTTTGGGGGGTTATTGACCGTGTCCCGGATATCCTTGGCATTATCTTACGAGATGGCCACGACCAGAGCACGGGGTGTAGGCGTACACTCGTCGTGTATAACTCTTTAATGTGGTGTGTCATTTAATTCTTAGCCCGGACGGCAGATCCCGGGCCACCAAAGATACGAGTGCATGTAAATCATTCACAAGTTTATATTATATAATTATCCCAAGTTAATAAAAATATTTATGCCTTGTGCATTTAAATCAATTTTCAATCATTTTCAAAATGAGTCAGTCGATTTGTATTTACCAGTGTAAACTGACGTATTTTTCCCAAAAGGTTAAGTGCAAGTACTATACGAAAATAGGCTGGCTGTTTCCTAAGAGCATCCACTATAGTCTCGCAAGCTCGGACGACAAATATCTGTTGAACAATATTTTATCTTATTTTTATTTGATCCGCCTGTGGATCCGTTTCAACTACTGTGATATTTATTATTGCAATTTATTTAAAAGTTGAAATGTATCTATTCTGCTTCCGCTGTGCATTATTATATTGTGTTGATTGTCTATGACGATGCCAACTACGTCACTGTACCCCACACCGGGCCCACCGGTGACACGTGGAAATCGGGGTGTGACAGGTTGGTATCAGAGCCAACGCTGAGTGAATTAAACACTATCCTAATGTGTTTAATCTCAGTTACACAACTGCACATTCCTCGATTTTCGAATCTAGACAAAGAACTTAGGAAATGTTCAACATTTCGTTTAATTTATTTTTATTATTTTGCTTTGTCTTATATATTTTGTTGTGCAACTTGTTTGACTTTTGACAGGATCACTATGCCGCCCCGTATGAGAGGTCGAGGAGGATTTGCTACATCTCACGACCATGAGGAAGGGCCCTCACATAGGCGAGCTCCATCCGCCACGCACAACACAGCCGCCAACGACCTTTGGAGGTCTTTCGCCGAGCCTGCTAGACACTCGGTATCCGCGAGCACTTCACCGTCATTACCCCACTCGTTTGGGCCCCACTCGGAGAATGGGCCCCATGGTTCGCATGGATCCTACATACCTTTGCATCAGTCACCGCACCAGTATCCAGCACCAGCCTACCAGGGTTTATATAACCCTGATGCTTTTGTGGATGAGCCAGTGGGTCATAACCCACTCGGACCGGAGGACCACTTTTTGGTGGTCACGAGATGGACGTCGACGAGGATACGGACCCCTCGCTACCACCGTCAGGTACGCCCAACCATCCCATCGAGATATCGGATGGGTCGCCATTTAGGGGATCACCCTACAATGGTGGGGACAGCTTTCAGGAGAGATTTAAGCAGTATGATTGGTATTACACCCCCAGCCACAACTCTCCGATGCTCCAGTCTCACCAGGTTTCGCCGGTGCACTCGCAGCACCACTCGCAGCAGCAGCAGCTTCAGCAGCAGCCGCCTCTACCGCAGGACCTATCTGAGGCCCTATGGCGTGACGTGATCACTCCGTCACCACCGCCGCCACCAGTTTTACCTCCTCCGCCTCAGAGGCCAAGGAGGAATGCGCGCATGTCTACGCGCGGAGGGATTCGCATAGGCACCCCTCCACATGTTGGTAGCAGCCGCTACACGCCTCTTCCCGAGGAGTCCGAGACGGGGGAGTCTCAGCATCCCGTATCGGAGGTCACTTCAGTACCGATCCCGCCTCTGCCGCCGCAGAACTATGGAAAGCCGATTCCGGCTTATGCCAGCGCAACTCAGTTTAACCCGTTCGAGCAGGTTTTCCCTCAGGGTTATGATTACACAGGAGACCCTTATTGGCAAGCTGTGAACTACAGCTCACTTCCACCTAGTGGTCCATTTGGAGACACTTGGACTGCTGGGCAGTCTACCTTTGGCTACCCTCCGGGTTACCAGCAGCCACAGCCACCGCAGCCGCAACAGTACCAGCCACCGCCACCGGCGCCTATGATGTCGCCGCCGCAGGTTCAGGAAATCCTGCATGGGATTGATAGCATGCGACGTGAGTTTCAACACGAGATGCGAGCTGATCGTCGACGCACCAGTGGCATGTTCAAGAAGGTGTTTGACTTGCTCAAGGGTAAGAGCAAGAAGGATCATTGAATCCTTTAATTATTGTCTCATTTACTCATGTCCCTGCGTGGACATCTATTCTTGTATTCTACCCCTGCGTGGGTATATCTATCTTATTCTACCCCTGCGTGGGTATGTGGTTCTGTTAACCCCTGCGTGGGTTTTTTTTTTTTTATTTGTTGTTGTTGTTAGTTGTTTAGCCCCTGCGCGGGCATGTTATTCGTGTTATTTGAATTAAAGTCCCATTTAGGGCAAATATGTACTGGTACTTTATTTGAAATTTGAAATGGTTAATTTGAATTTCTCATTTTATTTATATGCATGAATATAATATTAAAATAATGGAAAATATCAATTTTTATTTGATTTGCCATTTTATAAGAATCTTAGTAAGGTATAACCTAGCTTGAATGCCTTATTAACAGGCCTGACCCTGATGGTAAAACCTGGTTGAAAAGATTCAACTCCCTGTTAACGTCTGAGAACATGTTAACATTCCTGGCTAAGCGTGATCTGTAAAATCACACAAGCCACCCTTTTTAATAAATTATCTACAGATTTTATCTGTATACAAGTCTATTAATGGCTTGATACCTACGGGTTATGACTATGTCATATAGTGACAGTTGTGGTTTATGACTCTCTGTCTAGTAAAGGATTATTTGTTTAATTATACAATTTATAATCCTATAAAAATCTAAATTTATAATTTAGTAATTGTCCATGTGACTAGGCCTATGGTGCCAATATATATATTTTCATTCCTTTATTGCTAATAAGAGCCTGAATGAAATTTATTAAATTAACTGCTAAGGTTCTTGATACCATGGTTAATAAATCGTTTAGAACGATGATACTGTTAGGTTCTAAATAGACCTTGTCCTTTATTGTAGCTTAAAGCTACAATGGCCAAATCGGAGGAGACCAACAGTCATTCTGGGGAACACTCAGATAATGCAAAGATTCACGTTACCGGTGCAGAGTTGCAAGCACTGATAGATAACGCTGTTGCCAAAGCTATGGATAGGCAATTCAGGGAATCTAGTGGTACTCGAAGTAGGACCCGAACAGAACCGCACGCAAAGCCCAAGACTCATTCTGAGGCTCATAGTAAGCCACCTTCTAAAAAGAGTGAGCCGAAGAAAGCTGAGGGTGATAATCACTCCTCCAACCACAGCAGCATCCCAAGGCAAGAAGTTAAGATGAACCATGATACGCACAGCAGGTCCTGTACGTACAAATACTTCGTATCTTGCAAGCCCAGAGATTTCACTGGGGAAAAGGGAGCCGTCGATTGTATGACGTGGATTGATGAGATGGATACTGTGGTCGATATCAGCGGGTGTGCTGATAGGGATGTTGTGAAGTACGCGTCCCAGTTGTTCAGGGGAGACGCGTTAGCTTGGTGGAAGTCGCTTCTACAAGCTACTGGAAAGACCGCTCTGTATAGCATGACATGGGATCAGTTTGTAGCACCGATCAAGGAGAATTTCTGTCCTCAGCATGAGGTTGAAAGAATTGAATCGGATTTTGTGTCTCTAGTCATGAAGAATCTCGATTGTCAAGCGTATCTTACCACGTTCAACACCTTATCCCGGTTAGTGCCTTATTTAGTGACCCCGGAGCCGCGTAGGATCGCTCGATTTATTGGGGGTCTGGCACCGGAGATAAAGGCAAGCGTCAAAGCTTCAAGACCTACTACATTTAGATCCGTAGCAGATCTATCCCTCTCCCTCACTCAAGATGTGGTAAGATTGAGAGCTATGAAGAGCTCTGAGGAGAAAAAAAGGAAACGTGAGGATGACACCTCACGAAGATCTGAGAAACGACACAAGGGAAACAACGACCATAGGAAAGGGTCGGGGTTCAAGAAAGGGGATCAGTCGGGTGAGAAACCCAAATGCAAGGTTTGTAAGAGGCATCATTTTGGGAGATGCAGGCAGGAGTCTAAGTCCCAGTCTTTCGAGAAACGTTGTGGGATCTGCAAGTCCACAGATCATAAAGCTGTGGATTGCAAGAAAATGAAGGATGCAACTTGTTTCGGTTGCAACGAGAAAGGGCATATTCGGCCCAACTGCCCAAAGAATGCGAAGAAAGCAGATGATGGGAAGAAGACTAATGCGAGAGTCTTCAGAATGGACGCAAAGGAAGCAGTCCTTGACGATAACGTCATTACCGGTACGTTTCTTGTAAATGATGTTTTTGCTAGAGTCTTGTTTGATTCAGGAGCTGATAAGTCGTTTGTAGATGATAAGTTTTGTAAACTGTTGAACCTTCCTGTTAAAACCTTAAGTGTGAAATATGAGGTGGAATTAGCCGATGGAACCATAGAAACCGCCTCGACTGTTCTAGATGGATGTGTTATATCCATTAGGAATCATTCTTTCCCGTTATCCTTGCTTCCCTTTAAGCTAGCTGGATTCGACATAGTGATAGGCATGGATTGGTTGTCGAGTAACCAAGCCCAGATCCTGTGCAATAGAAAGCAAGTAATAGTTAAGACTCCGTCCGGTGAGTCACTTACTATTCAAGGAGACACCCAGCATGGATTGCCGGAGCAAGTGTCCATGCTCAAAGCATCCAAGTGCATGCAGAAAGGATGTGTCATTTATATGGCACAAGTTACCATTGATGAGCCGAAGCCGAAGATTGAGGATATCCCTGTTATCTCAGAATATCCTGAAGTATTCCCTGAAGAGCTACCTGGTTTGCCACCAGATAGGCAAGTAGAGTTTCGGATAGATATCATACCAGGCGCTGCACCTGTAGCAAGAGCACCATACAGATTGGCACCAACGGAGATGAAGGAGTTGAGGACGCAGTTGGATGAGCTTTTAGCCAAGGGTTTTATTAGACCTAGCTCGTCTCCTTGGGGAGCGCCAATCTTGTTCGTTAAAAAGAAGGATGGTTCGATGCGTCTGTGCATCGATTATCGTGAGCTTAACAAGGTCACTATCAAGAATAGATATCCGTTACCCAGGATCGACGATCTGTTCGATCAGTTGCAAGGAGCAAGCTATTTCTCCAAGATTGACCTCAGGTCAGGTTATCATCAGTTGAAGGTCAAGGATGAAGACGTACACAAGACCGCGTTTAGGACTCGTTATGGACATTACGAGTTCCTAGTGATGCCGTTTGGGCTCACAAACGCACCAGCCGCGTTCATGGACCTCATGAATCGCGTCTGTAAACCCTATTTAGATAAGTTCGTTATCGTCTTTATTGACGACATCCTTATCTATTCGAAGAGCCAAGCTGAACATGAGAAACACCTTCGTTGTATTCTCAAACTTCTGCATCAAGAGAAGCTTTATGCCAAATTCTCGAAGTGTGAATTTTGGCTTCGAGAAGTCCAGTTCCTTGGACATGTAGTAAGCGAGCGTGGTATCCAAGTAGATCCCGCTAAAGTAGAGGCAGTCATGAATTGGCAGGAGCCGAAGACTCCTACTGAGATTCGCAGTTTCCTCGGATTGGCAGGATATTATAGGAGATTCATCGAGAACTTCTCAAGGATTGCTGCGCCCCTAACCTCATTGACCCGTAAGAAGATTAAGTTTGATTGGGGCCCTAAGCAGCAGGAATCCTTTGACATTCTGAAGCAGAAGCTGAGCAATGCGCCAGTATTGACATTGCCTGATGGAATAGAGGAATTTGTGGTGTATTGTGACGCATCACATACGGGCATGGGTTGCGTACTCATGCAGAAAGGCAAAGTCATTGCCTACGCTTCTCGACAGCTCAAAGTGCATGAGAAGAACTACACCACCCACGATTTGGAATTGGGTGCGGTTGTATTTGCTTTGAAGCTATGGAGACACTACTTGTATGGAACCAAGTGTATAATTTATTCGGATCACAAGAGTCTTCAGCATCTGTTCAATCAGAAGGAATTGAACATGCGTCAAAGGCGATGGATGGAAACTCTCAATGACTATGATTGCGAGATACGATACCATCCAGGCAAGGCAAATGTGGTTGCTGACGCCTTAAGTAGAAAGGAAAGGGTGAAGCCAATCAGAATCAATGCCAAGCGCATTGAGATAAGAAATAATTTGAATGAAAGGGTGTTAGCTGCACAGAAGGAAGCTGTGCTGGAAGCTAACTATCCTGCAGAAAAGTTGGGAGTAACTGAGGAGCAGTTATCCCACGACAAAGATGGAATGCTACGACTAAACGGACGAATATGGGTTCCAGTTTATGGAGGACTTCGGGATGTTATCCTCCAGGAAGCCCACAGCTCTAAATATTCCGTTCATCCTGGAGCTGATAAGATGTACCAGGATTTGAAAACAAACTACTGGTGGATTGGTTTGAAAAAGTCAGTAGCTGAGCATGTAGCTAAATGCTTGACTTGTGCGCAAGTCAAGGCCGAGCATCAGAAGCCGTCAGGTTTGCTTCAACAACCTGAAATTCCCAAATGGAAATGGGAAATGGTGACAATGGATTTTATCACCAAGTTGCCGAAGACGAAAACGGGAAATGATACCATATGGGTCATAGTAGACAGACTGACTAAGTCAGCTCATTTTCTACCCATCAAAGAGACGTATAGCTCAGATATGTTAGCTCAATTATACGTCGATAAGATAGTAGCGCTACATGGTATACCTATATCTATTATCTCCGATAGAGATACTAGATATACGTCGCATTTTTGGAAAAGTTTCCAACAGTCGTTGGGCACTCGTTTGAATTTTAGTACGGCTTATCATCCTCAGACTGATGGTCAGAGTGAGCGTACTATTCAAACTTTGGAAGACATGCTTCGAGCATGTGCGATCGACTTAGGTGGTAGTTGGGATAAGAACCTACTACTGATTGAATTCTCCTACAACAACAGCTACCATTCCAGCATAAAGGCTGCGCCTTTTGAGGCCCTATACGGTAGAAAGTGTAGATCGCCCATTTGTTGGGCAGAAGTTGGAGATGTCCAGTTGTCTGGACCAGATATCGTCTTTGAGACGACAGACAAGATCGTTCAGATTCGCGATCGTTTGAAAGCTGCCAGGGATAGGCAGAAAAGTTATGCGGATCCTAAGCGCAAAGATTTTCACTTCGATGTAGGTGAAAAAGTATTGCTTAAAGTATCGCCCTAGAAGGGTGTAATGCGATTTGGAAAGAAAGGCAAGCTGAGCCCGAGATACATAGGACCTTTCGAGATTATCGAACGTGTCGGGTCAGTCGCTTACAAGTTAAACTTGCCTGAAGAGCTTAGTGCTATTCATAATGTGTTCCATATCTGTAATTTGAAGAAGTGTTTCGCTGAAGATTCACTGGTTATACCGCATACAGATATACACATAGACGAAAGTCTAAAATTTGTGGAAAAACCTTTGTCGATTGAGGATCGACAGGTAAAGAAGCTTCGAAGGAAGCACGTGCCTATTGTTAAGGTCAAGTGGGATGCCCGTAGAGGTCCCGAATACACGTGGGAAGTGGAATCCACGATGAAAGAAAAATATCCCCATTTGTTTGAATAAATCTCGGGGTCGAGATTTCTTTTAAGGGGGTGAGGATGTAACACCTCGAAAAATTTCGTCCAATAATGTCTTGACACGTGTCATAAGGTTCCGGTACGTGAAAACATACTTTAGAGGGACTAAAAGTGACAAACAGTGAAAACTATGGAACGTAAGGGTCCAAAGTGTCAACAATGGATAAATAGACTCTATGATAACCCTACATAATGTTTATAACCTTAAACGGATGGTTCATGGATCATACGGCGCGGAAATTGCACAAAAGTGAAGTATTTCAAACTATAGGGGCCGAAAGTGTCAACATGTTTAATTTATACCTCTGAGTGAACTTTTGGCAGACCCGAAGCTTTGAGAAGCTAAAATATACTCACTAGAATATGTGGTTAAAATTTCGTGAAGTTTCGTCAACGTATGAGAAAGTTATGGCCAAAACCGTACTTGAAGGACTAAAAGCGTCAACGTCGAATTTCAGGGCTTTTCGGTTGAGCGCAAAATTTTCCGAGGACATTACCATGTTGGTAAAAGTCCTAAGGTTCTTAAAAACCAGGATTTAGGGTTTACGAGTCAAATTCAAGAGCCGAAACATTAATCGCGAAGACAGGGACCAAAACTGCCAAAATGTGGCAAAGTTTGACAGCAACAAAGGCCAGGCGGCCCGCCTGGACTGGCTTACGCGGGCCGCGACCCAGGCCCAGATGCAGAATTCGTAATTTCAGCTATTTGGCTCCGAAATTGAGTTGTAAACAGCTGGTTCTTGCCTCCTTTTGCTCCAATTAGATGCCATGCATGGCTATGGCTACAGTACCCTCGAATTTCCATCTTTAAATCAGATTACAAGGCCAATTCTTGGACATTTGCATTTGATCAAGACCTCACTTCTCTCAAGAGCTCTCAAGAACCTTCAAGGCAGGCTTTCTGGAGTTAATCTGATCATCAAGGCCGAATCCTAGTGTTCACTAAGCACCTATAGGACCTTTGTAAGCTCTCAATTCAATCTCAAATCCGTTCTTGCTTTGATTATTGCTAAAAGTCAAACTGTTTGTTCATAAGCTTTGACTTTCTGATTAAACGGATTTCTTTCAGTCATTTCTCGAATTGAAACCTGATATATGTTGGTATTTATGTGGGAAACAAACCCTCTAAAGGGTATTATCTGAATCCCACTACATGCATGCTAATTGTCGAGTCAAACGTGATTATAAAAAGTCAACAGAAGTGATTTTTGAGAAAAATAGCTTAAATGGTAAAATAAATGACATGCAATCTGTTTGATCTTCATAGATAGCTTTATTATGAATATAAGAATGTATTTTACCACGATCAACTCGACAATCTATAGTATAGACACGAATCGGAACCGAAAGTCTTGTAAAACGATTATTTCGTAGACTATCGATTCGGATTCGTACATGCATGTTCGAGATCTGTATTGGAAAGTATTTGTGACTATTTTTATTTTAGTTAAACTTTCTGGAATTTTCGTTGATTAAGTCTATGCTTAGCCGATTAAATTGCATGTTTCCGATTATGCTTAAAAGTTGACTATTTTGCCCTTTTTGATATAAAACGTGATTTTTGGAAAAGTGAAAGGATAGAAATCTTTATTTCTAATATATAAACTTGCACCGAAAATTTCGGATCAGTTGGTGGTCCAGATTGTGAGTTATGGCCATTAGCATAAACTATATTATAAATTTACATAAACGGCCCTTTTCGCGTAGAACCCGTTTCTGGCCACGTTTTGATGCAAAACTTTTTACCAACTGATGTATTATAATATTCTGGGAATTTTGATGATTTTTAATTAATTTTTGGCTGAACGGATCCTAGATCGCCTAGTTATTTCGGGTTATGTCGGTTTAGACCGTTTAGGCCGTAAAATGAGTTTTACACATTCTTTTGACCCGAAACCTTTTTCTACTGATTTTATAAGTTAAATAAATTATTTTAAGTATTCTGGAAATATAAAAATCTCAGATTTATTGTGAAAACCCAAAAACGCCCTTAAATCGCATTTTTAGCATTTTAAGCGCATAGTAAGCGTTATACTCGTTTTAAACATATAAGACTTATACCTACTGATGTAATTTGCATATTTTCATATAATAACAGTAAGTATAAGTATATGAACTCAGATTTCCAGTTTTGGCATTTTTAGCCCTTGTGAAATTACTAAAATACCCCTACGGTGCATAGTTTGGTTTTAAATGATAAATTTGATATATGGGTCATACCCTACTGATATAATATGTTATATTAAGTATATTTACTGTATGAACCAGACCCGAAACTCAGATTTCTAATTTTACTCTTTTATGATCTTTTAAATGACCAAAATGCCCTTCTAAGGCATAAATTGGGTTTAAAATTATTCCGGGCAATATAGAACATAACTTACTGATATAATATCATATTTTAAACATATTATCTTAGGGAACTTGCATTTGACTCTTTTGGCTACCCGTAACGCCCTTATTGCATTCGGTTCGGTTTACGTAACTAGTTTGCGTAAATTGACCGAAACGGGTCAAACGATATCATTTTTATTTCAAAATCCAGAATGTATTTAGTATACCCATATTATACAAGTATTCAAACTTGTCGGGTCTAAATCACATTCTATCCGGTCTTTCGCTTAATCGTGCGCTTGTACCGTATCGTCCTTAAAACTAACCGGTCAAAGCTTAGGCTTAAATAAAAGACCGTTAGAAATCTAATAGGTTATTATAAACCTTTGTTCCAGATTAGGAGGCCCAGTAAAAGCTACCAACACTTATCATTTGTGACTTATACTTGCTCAGGTAAATACATTTTGACTTATTTTCCCTATACGGGCTTGGGGTACGGTATTTAAAATACCGCTTGATCGGGCGCACAAGTCCTGCTCCTTATGGGTGTACAGTCTTGAATAGCTTGTGCGACTTCGTTTAAACAGTCTTGTCTTACTTAAAGGCTTTGGGGGGTTATTGACCGTGTCCCGGATATCCTTGGCATTATCTTACGAGATGGCCATGACCAGAGCACGGGGTGTAGGCGTACACTCGTCGTGTATAACTCTTTAATGTGGTGTGTCATCTAATTCTTAGCCCGGACGGCAGATCCCGGGCCACCAAAGATACGAGTGCATGTAAATCGTTCACAAGTTTATATTATATAATTATCCCAAGTTAATAAAAATATTTATGCCTTGTGCATTTAAATCAATTTTCAATCATTTTCAAAATGAGTCAGTCGATTTGTATTTACCAGTGTAAACTGACGTATTTTTCCCAAAAGGTTAAGTGCAGGTACTATACGAAAATAGGCTGGCTGTTTCCTAAGAGCATCCACTATAGTCTCGCAAGCTCGGACGACAAATATCTGTTGAACAATATTTTATCTTATTTTTATTTGATCCGCCTGTGGATCCGTTTCAACTACTGTGATATTTATTATTGCAATTTATTTAAAAGTTGAAATGTATCTATTCTGCTTCCGCTGTGCATTATTATATTGTGTTGATTGTCTATGACGATTCCAACTACGTCACTGTACCCCACACCGGGCCCACCGGTGACACGTGGAAATCGGGGTGTGACAGATCCCGAGACGACTCACACACTCTATGATGGACAATGGATGATGGTGGTGGATGATGGTGTTGTGATGGTGGTGGGTGGTGGATGAAGTGTGAGAGAGGTGGTGTGCCAAGGGATGAGTTGCAATAGCTCCAAGCATTCCTAATTATAGGCTGAACAGAAGCTTGGGCACGGCCCCGTGTCCGCTGGACACGGCCCCGTGCCCGTCTGACACTATCTCTCCTCATTAATTTTAATTCGCAATTACATAAAATGCGCCTGCAGTACTTGGGCACGCCCCCGTGTTCACTGGGCACGGCCCCGTGAAAGGCAATAGAAGCTTCTACAGGTTTGTCTTTTCTGCTGCTTCTTGGGCACGGCCCCGTGCTCGCTGAGCACGGGGCGTGTTCAGTCTTCTGCCTTCTCTGTTTTTGCTTGGGAGGATGCTGTCGAGGGGTCGGGCAGTCCACTTTTGTTCCCTTTCTTGTATTTATGTTAGATTTAGCTGTCTTTTTGCTTCTTTTGTTAATTTGAGCTCATTTAATCCTGAAAATACAAAAGGAAGACAAAAATACACTTTTTCCAACATTAGTACTTAAAAAGGGTTAGTTTTATGTCTCATTTGATGTAATTTATATGTTGCATTTTACACACATCAAATATCCCCACACTTGAATCTTTGTTTGTCCTCAAGCAAAACTCTTTAATATGTGGCTTACACTCTCAAATGGAATGGGTAGAAGAGAAGGTTTTGGGCTTATCATAGAGTGTCGGGATTTTCCAAGATTGTTTAGGTTTTATTTTTACTTATTTACAATCCTATTCGTCATGATTTATTAAAAAATTTTCATAAGGTAAATTATTTATTAAGGCATAACATGCCTTTCTAAAATCCCATTTATATACAGGTTCACATACCTCACGGGGGAAATCACTCACACTCGGCCGAAGGTGTATTTTTAGTGAATCACTCAAGAGCGGCATGGAACTTATTCCTACCATAAGCTGCCAAGCAATCAATCGTCGTCCTTTTTAACTTTATACCTTTGTAAATATGAAGAGGACTTTTGGGTGAAGGGTTAGGCTTTGGCTAAAGGTGGGTAGTTGGGTTAGTGGTTATTTGAAAAGGGCGAAAGGCGTAAAAAGCGTCGGTTTTCGTAAAACATTTTGTTTTTGTGACTTTCTATTTTTAATGAAGTATTTATTCAAACAAGCTTTTGTTTGAGGAGCTTTGTTTGTTTATTTCCAACTTCATTGTAATATATATATATACATATATATATATATATATATATATATATTTCATAGTCACACGAAAACCGAGCTTGTTACTAAAATAAAAGGTAAACATAAAAAGGGTTTTTGGTGGGTAAAAAAAAGTTTTGGGTTAAGAAATGAAAAGGTTTAGGCTCAAAGGGGTTATCTAGGGGGAATTTTTGGGTAGGTGAAAAGAAAAATAAAAATAATGGTGTTGAAAGAAAAAAAAAAGGTTAGTCCTAATGTCTCCATCATTTACTTACTCGGGTTTAAGTTGGTAAGGACCGGGACTGAATTGTCGTGGCAAGTTCTAGAGTCGTAAGAACCAAGCGGCTATTCACACAAGAAACGAAAAATGAGCATTTAGCGTAAAGATGTATATTTGTATGCTCAATATAGGCTCAAAACTCACTTTTGTGGGAATGGGTTTTTATGTGATCAAGTATATATAATCAAATTTTAACTAAGCTTGTCATGCCGTTTCATAATTTTCTTATGTTGGTTTTGTTTATCACGACGCTATCGGTTGTAAACTTATAAAAATATAACCTTGTTAGACTTAGAATTCCCAACTTAAACTTAGACAAGTAAAAAAAATGAAAATTTTTGAAAAAAATTTGGGGTGATTAGCGGTTCCAATAGAGTTTTGTGTAAGGCTTGTTATTAGGACTTGCAAAATTCAAGGTTTTAACATCCCCCCCCCCCCACACTTAAATTACACATTGTCCTCAATGTGTCCCAAAAATAAATTTTTAGGCTGATTGAATGTGTAAAATGGTGTTAAAAGCAAAATTTTAGGTTACTGGCAGTCTGGACACGACCCTGTGGTGACCGGGCACGGCCCCGTGTTCAGGTGCCAGTAACAATAATTAAAGAAAAGAAACAGAAGCCTGGACACGGGGGCGTGTTCGGTGAACACGGCCCGTGTCCAGTTACCTGAACTGGGCATTTGTCTGCAGGATGTTCAGCACGGGGCCGTGTTGGCTGGGCACGGCCCGTGCTGAGCTTACTGGAATGAAGAAATTGTTGTCGGATGGCCCTGTTTTCGTGCATGGGGCTATGTTTCTCGTTTCCCTTGTTATCCTTGACCACCATGAGTGTGTTTTATTCCTGCAAATTAAAACTAAAAGATTAAACTTAAACTAAGGATAGTTCCGCGGACTGCCTCCGTGGTGCGCCACGTTTATAAGGGTCCTTGGCTAGACCCAAGGCGAGGTTATATGTTTTCCGAGCGGGATGTTTTGCATCCCATGTTGCACCGTCGGAGAGCATCATCCAAACTCGAATCAATAACCTTCATGTAATTGACCGGGTCATCGTCCTCTATTCTCTTCCCAACCCCGAACTTTACTTCATTATCTCCATATTTTATAGTGAGTGTTCCGTCATTCATATCCACCACTGCTTGTGCGGTGGCGAGAAATGGTCTCCCTAGTATGAGGGGGACTTCGGTGTCTTCTTCCATATCAAGTATGACAAAGTCGGCCGGGTAGACGAAATTGTCGACCTTGACTAGGAGATTTTCAATGACACCTTGCGGGAATTTGACGGATCGATCAGCAAGTTGTATACTCATTTTTGTAGGACTCGTTTTTCCTAGGCCGAGTCTTTTGAACATTGATGCGGGCATGAGGTTAATGCTAGCCCCGAGGTCGGCTAGTGCATTACGAACGGGGGAGTCCCCGATCGAGCAAGGAATTGTGAAGCTTCCGGGATCAATTTTCTTTTGGGGGAGTTTGTTGAGTACGAGGGCAGAGCATTCTTCACCTAAGTTAACTAATTGCAATGTTTCAATTTTCCTTTTATGAGTGAGGAAGTCCCTCATAAACTTAGAGTATTTAGGCATTTGGGTTAGGACGTCAATGAAAGAAATGTTGACATGCAATTGTTTTAGCAAACTTTCGAGTTTTGCGAATTGCTCATTGGTCTTTTGACAGATTAACCTACCGGGGTATGGAACCGGAGGAGCCTTGGTGGGTTCTGGAGGTGGAGGAGTGACCTTCTCTTGCTGTGGCGGAGATGTGACCTCCTTAATAGGTGCTGGCCCTTCTGCAGGACCCACGGTACGGTTCCGTAGAGTGATGAGATGAACTTGTGCCTTTGGGTTTGTCTCGGTATTACTTGTTAGCGCGCCTTGCAGTCTCTCGGAGAAATTTTGGGCTAGTTGATTTATTTGTTTTTCAATGTTTTGAATACTAGCTTGTTGATTTCTAAAATTTGATTCTAATTGTAGAAACCTATCCGAGTTTTTCTTTTCAGTGTCGGAGATGAGGCGAGATATAGTATCTTTAAGCCTTTCTCGTCCACCTTGTTGTTGAGGGAAATTTTATGACTCATTTCTTGGTTGTTGGAAGTTTGTTCGTTGGTTTACGCTTTGTTGGTTACTACCATTGCCGGGTTCTCTCCAACCAAGGTTAGGGTGATTTCGCCATCCTTGGTTGTAGGAGCCCGTTGGAGGACCCGACGGCCTAGGTCTATTATCAATGTAGTTTACCGATTCTTGTTGATCGTCTGTTTCTTTCATACAACTCCAATTTTCATGTGACCCACCACACCCTTCACAAGCCATAACCGAGACCGTTTTTGTCATTTCCAACTTCTTTATTTTTGAAGAAAGGGCCTCGATTTGGGCTTATAAAGAAGTGCTTTCATCAACCTTATGGGTGCCCGGGGCAATAGCTTTATTGCCTCGGGGAGTGTGCCACTGGAAATTGGTTTGAGCAATTTCCTCAATTTGATTATATATTTCATGCGGGCGGCGATTACCTAAAAGTCCCCCGGAGCTAGAGTCAAGTGTTTGCCTTGTGTGGCAACAACCCATTATAGAAAGTGGATACTTGTTGCCATATCGCAAGGCCGTGATGTGGACACTTTCGCAATAGCTCCTTGAACCTTTCCCAAGTTTCATACAAGGATTCCCCGTCCTCTTGTGAATATGTATTAATTTCAGTCATTAATTTAGCCGTTTTAGCGGGAGGGAAATACTTATATAGAAATTTTTGGGCTAGTTCATCCCAGGTGTTTACCGATCCAGCTGGGAGGGCGTTAAGCCAAGCTTTTGCTCGGTCTTTTTTTGAAAAAGGAAACATTCGGAGGCGGATGGCGTCATTTGATGCTCCATTGATCCGAAAGGTATCACATATTTCTAAGAAATTAGTAATATGTAGATGTGGATCCTCGTCCGCAAGCCCATGGAAGGTTGCAGAGTTTTGAAGCATCTGTATAAAATGCGGCCGAAGTTCGATGTTATTGGCTTCAACATTCGGTGCATTGATAGCGGCGCCGAGATTACCTACGTGGGTCGTAGATAACCCATGAGGGTACGTTGGTCCGCCATTGGGAGTGCTTTCCCCGAAACCTTCTCTTGGTTTTAGCTTTTAGTCTTTTTCTGAGAAAGCGTTTGGGTTCTTCTAGAGGTTCTTTTATGTCATTATTAGAACTGGAGCTCATACACTACGTAGAGGTGGCGTCTAGTTCCAAGTCCTGCAGCAAAAACAGAAAAGAATGTTGGTCAGAAGGTTCACCACGGCCCCGTGCTCAGTGAACACGGCCCGTGGTCGGACTTACAGTGATTGTTTTCCGGACCCCTGTTACTGGAGAGTTGGACACGGCCCCGTGTTGCACTGACACGACCCCGTGGTCAGCCTTCTGTAACTCGGAAAACTAAAAACTGCCAGTAACACTGCTGGGCACGGCCCGTGTCCGACCAGGCACGGCCCGTGCTGATCTCTGCAGAAGCTGAAAATTTAAGAAAATCCTAAAAAAATAAAAAGAAAATAAAAAAAATGATTAGGCCGTTGATTCCTAACTTTCTTAAAATCCTTGTGTCCTCGGCAACGGCGCCAAAAACTTGATGCGTGTTTGGTGTAATATGTTTTAGGTATATACTTTAAGCCCGTTTTACACTTTAGCCAAGTTTTAAATTTATAAAACACGATATTTACTAACACTAAACACACATATGGGCAAGTGCACCCATCGTGGACGTAGTATAGTGTTGGTAAGATACCGAGGTCGTCCAAGGACACAAGAGCTTTTAGTACTGGTTTATCCTCAACGTCTAATCAAATCAAAATGTTAGAAAAAGATTTTTAAACTACGAAAATAAAACTAACTAAATGCTGAAAAATAAAATAAAAATAAAAACAGATAGACAAGATGAATCACTTGGATCCGACTCGTGTGTTAGTATAACCTTTGATTATTTTCGCACTTTTGCACTTGTTTAAGAGATTATCTTAGTTATTGTAGTAGGCCCATCTTTTGAAGGCGACGTTACCCTCAACCCAGTAGTTTGAGTCAGCACGGATACAATCCTAAAGGGTCGGATTATTGAAAGATAATTAATTAAGTTATTAATGCAAATTATGGTAGGCCCCTCTTTTGGAGGTGACGTTACCCTCGACTAAGTAGTCTGAGTCAGCAGGGATACAGTCCTAAATAGCCGGGTTATAGTATTAATAGTAGTTAACTTATGAGGGGATCAAAGAGTTTGGACCCCCGCCATCCAACACCTTTGGGTATTGAAGGAGGTCCTACTCAATTTGACCCAGGTCCCTTGCAGGACCTCTAAACGCTGAACAAGGGCAAGACCCTTACCAAACCGTTCCCTTAACCCCCGACCAGGTAGCCAACATACCTCCATATAGACCGTGGAGATATGAATGGTGAAAATCTTTTATTTTATATAGACAGTAAAATAATGCCAAGACACCACGGACAAACGATAAGGAAGAATCACCTTCAACATAAGAAACTAGTTATTAAAGTCATTAATACAAAACTAATTAAGAAGTGAAAAAGATTAAAAATAAAAAGTATTATACTAAACACTTGTCTTCACCAAGTGATGTAAGAGACTTAGGCAAACATGGCCTTGATTGTCAAGAACTCTTACGATCAATCTTGGATCCCGAGACGACTCACACACTCTATGATGGACAATGGATGATGGTGGTGGATGATGGTGTTGTGATGGTGGTGGGTGGTGGATGAAGTGTGAGAGAGGTGGTGTGCCAAGGGATGAGTTGCAATAGCTCCAAGCACTCCTAATTATAGGCTGAACAGAAGCCTAGGCACAGCCCCGTGTCCGCTGGACACGGCCCCGTGCCCGTCTGACACTATCTCTCCTCATTAATTGTAATTCGCAATTACAATAAATGCGTCTGCAGTACTTTGGGCACGCCCCCGTGGTGGGCAATAGAAGCTTCTACATGTTTGTCTTTTCTGCTGCTTCTTGGGCACGGCCCCGTGCTCGCTGAGCACGGGGCGTGTTCAGTCTTCTGCCTTCTCTGTTTTGCTTGGGAGGATGCTGTCGAGGGGTCGGGCAGTCCACTTTTGTTCCCTTTCTTGTATTTATGTTAGATTTAGCTGTCTTTTTGCTGCTTTTGTTAATTTGAGCTCATTTAATCCTGAAAATACAAAAGGAAGACAAAAATACACTTTTTCCAACATTAGTACTTAAAAAGGGTTAGTTTTATGCCTCATTTGATGTAATTTATATGTTGCATTTTGCACACATCAGCCACCTTGCCTATTTTCTCAATAATTTCGAACGGTCCGACATACCGTGGATTGAGCTTGCCTCGTTTGCCAAAATGAACAACACCTTTCCACGGTGAGACTTTGAGTAGCACTCGATCCCCAACCTGGAACTCGAGTGGTTTCCTGCGCTTATTAGCGTAGCTTTTCTGACGGTCACGAGCTATCGCCATTGGTTTTCGTATCTGAGCAATTCTTTCCGTTGCGTCTACTACAAGTTCTGGACCTGTGATCTGACTATCACCCACCTCTGCCCAACAAAGAGGTGATTGGCATTTACGCCCGTACAATGCCTTGAATGGAGCAGCTTGAATGCTGGTGTGGTGACTGTTATTATATGAAAACTCCACCAAAGGGAGATGTTTTTCCCAGCTGTTGCCGAAATCGATTACACATGACCGAAGCATGTCTTCTAGAGTTTGAATAGTGCGCTCAGACTGCCCATCCGTCTGAGGGTGATAAGCTGTGCTCATGTCTAATCGTGAGCCAAAAGATTTGTGCATCGCTTGCCAAAGTTCTGAAGTAAAACGTGCATCACGATCAGAAATAATGGAGGTTGGCACCCCGTGCCTCGAAACCACTTCTTTTAAGTAAATGTCTGCTAAAGTAGAGAACTTGTCTGTTTCCTTGATCGCCAAGAAGTGTGCAGACTTAGTGAGTCGATCCACGATCACCCAAATAGTATCATTCCCACGTTGAGATCTAGGCAGGCCAGTAACAAAATCCATGGAAATTTCCTCCCATTTCCATTGTGGTATCTTTGGTTGCTAGAGTAGGCCTGATGGTTTCTGATATTCCGTCTTGACTCTCGCACAAGTTAAACACTTGCTAACGTAGGTTGCTATGTGGGCTTTCATGCTAGGCCACCAATACGTAGTTCTGAGGTCATGGTACATCTTATCCGAACCAGGATGTACTGAGTAGCGAGACTTATGCGCTTCATCCATCACAAGTTCTCGTAAATTGCCATAGAGTGGGACCCAGATGCGTCCTGTTACGTAATAAGCGTCGTCTTCCTATTGTTCTAACCGTTGCCTTGAGCCGCGTAAGTCTTCAGCCCTAACGTTTTCTGGTTTCAATGCTTTCACCTGAGCATCTCGTATCTGTGCAAGAAGACTAGACTGGATGGTAAGTTGTAGTGCTCGTACGCGTCTAGGTGCAGTATCTTTTCGACTGAGGGCGTCGGCCACCACATTGGCTGTTCCCGGATGGTACTTTATAGCACATTCGTAATCGATTAAAAGCTCGACCCATCGACATTGACGTATGTTTAATTCCTTTTGTTTGAAGATATGCTCGAGACTCCTGTGATCGGTGTAGATAGTGCACTTGGTACCATACAGGTAATGTCTCCATATCTTAAGTGCGAAAACAACAGCTCCCAGCTCTAAATCGTGCGTAGTGTAATTCCTTTCGTGAATCTTAAGTTGGCGCGAGGCGTAAGCAATGACTTTATCCTGTTGCATCAATACGCAACCCAGACCCTGAATTGATGCGTCGCCATAAACTACAAAATCGTCCGTGCCTTCAGGCAATGAGAGGATAGGTGCGCTGCAGAGTCTATCCTTTAAGTGCTGAAAAGCTGATTCCTGTGTATTACCCCATCGATAAGTAACGCCCTACTGCGTTAGTAAGGTGAGAGGTTGCGCAATCTTGGAGAAATCCTTGATAAACCTCCTGTAGTAACATGCCAAACCCAAGAATTGGCGAATTTTCGTTGGTGTGCGAGGTGCAGGCCAATTCTTAATCGAGTCTACCTTGGATGGATCCACATGAATCCCATCCTTGTTTACCACATGGCCTAGAAAGTGGACTTCACGAAGCCTGAAGTCGCATTTTGAAAACTTGGCATATAACTGTTCTGTTCGAAGGAGTTCCAAAATGAGTCGTAAATGCTGCTCGTGTTCCTC
This sequence comes from Helianthus annuus, assembly GCF_002127325.2. Taxonomy (NCBI): domain Eukaryota; kingdom Viridiplantae; phylum Streptophyta; class Magnoliopsida; order Asterales; family Asteraceae; genus Helianthus; species Helianthus annuus. The sequence continues at coordinate 137,859,613 of NC_035445.2, forward strand.
CTGACTCTTAGAGTAGATCAGAATGTCGTCGATGAATACAATAACAAACTTATCCAAGTAAGGCTTACACACTCTGTTTATAAGATCCATGAAGACTACAGGCGCGTTTGTTAATCCGAATGGCATAACCAGAAACTCATAGTGGCCATAGCGAGTTCTGAATGCTGTTTTGGAGACGTCCTCGTCCCAGACTCTCAGTTGATGGTAGCCTGACCTCAGATCAATCTTTGAGTAGTAGCTCGACCCTTGCAGCTGGTCAAACAAGTCATCAATGCGTGGAAGAGGATAGCGATTCTTCACGGTCACCTTGTTGATTTCGCGGTAATCTATGCACATACGGAAGGTACCGTCTTTCTTCTTCACAAACAATACTGGAGCTCCCCAAGGCGAAGAGCTAGGACGAATAAAACCTTTATCCAAAAGTTCTTGCAGTTGCTTGGACAGTTCTTCCAGTTCGGTTGGAGCTAAGCGATAAGGTGCTCGAGCTATGGGTGCTGCTCCAGGGGCTAGTTCGATCTGGAATTCGACCTGGCGATAAGCCCAGGTAGATCTTCAGGAAACACTTGAGGGAAGTCACGTACTACTGGAATATCCTCTAATCTCTTCTCTTTCGTTGATGCGTCTGTAACAAGTGCTAAGATAGCGGTGTGGCCCTTTCGCAAACACTTCTGGGCCTTAAGAAAGGAGATGATGCCTACCACAGCACCACTTTTGTCGCCTTGAACTTCAAGAGGTTCTTTACCAGAACGGGGAATACGTACAATCTTCTCTTTGCATAGGATCTCTGCTTGCTGTTGGGATAACCAATCCATCCCAATGACGATGTCGAAACTACCCAGAACTATAGGAATGAGATCGATAGAGAAAGTCTGACCAGCGAGGATAAGATCACAACCGTGAACTATGTGTGTGGCCTCTAAACTTTTGCCATTTGCTAACTCTATGACATGCTTGATGTTCAAAAGTGTTGGTGTGTGCTTTAACATTTGACTAACTTTTAGAGACACATAACTGGCATCCGCACCTGAATCAAATAAAACAGTAACATAAAAGTCGTCGAGAAGAAACTTACCCATCACTACGTTAGGATCATTCATTACATCACCCTGACCCAACACAAACGCTCGACCCCTGGCGCCATTATTTCCATCATTGTTTCCCCCGTTGTTGTTCCCATTGCCCTGATTATTGTTGTTGTTGTTGTTCTGATTTTGATTTAACTGGGGGCAGTCCCGCTTGAAGTGGCCTTCAGCACCACACTGAAAGCATCCCCTGTTGCCCCGCTGCTGTTGCTGCTGCTGGTTCTGTGGAGCTGGTTGTTGTTGTTGATGGTTCTGATTCGCAGGTCGTGAGCTCCTGCAATCTTTAGCTTCATGACCCATCTTGAGACACCTCTGACAAAGACCCTTGTTGCACTGACCATTGTGGTGCCTGTTGCATGTGTTGCACTTCGGGAGGTTTCCTCGATACCCACCCTGCCTTTGACTACCAGAAGATTGCTGACCAGGGCTCTGATAGTCATCAATCTTTCGCTGCTGTGTCTGGGACTGTACTGAAGTCGAACCCTTGCTGGAGGCTCCATCCCATTTTCGCTTGTTGTCACTGGGAGTAGCAGAAGTAGTAGTAGTAGTAGTAGCACCGATACGCTTGGGCAGCTTGTTCTGTTCCACTGCCTGATCTGTGAGGCGATGAGCAAGATGAGTAACATCCTGAATAGTAGAAAGGTTGGTAGATGTCACATGACTTTGAATTTCTGGTACTAAGCCTCTGAGGTACAGCTCAATACGCTTGATGGGAGGATGCACCATAGTTGGACACAAGATGGCCAGTTCATTTGACCTTTTCGTATACGCCTCTATCTCTGACCCTGTCATCTTCAGGTTAAAGAACTCCACTTCCAACTTGTGGATGTCATCACGAGTGCAGTATTCCCGCTTGATCAATTCCTTGAAATCGTTCCATGGGGTGGCATTAGCAGCCGCCAACCCCAGCATCTGAACTTGCGCATTCCACCATGTCAGCGCAATACCTTCAAGAGTACAAGTGGCATACTTCACCCTGCGAGCCTCAGGGCATTCACACATCTCGAAGACCGATTCGAGCTTCTCGAACCAGTGGAGGAGTCCAACTGCTCCTTCAGTGCCACTGAATGTGCTAGGACGACAGTCCATGAAAGTCTTGAATGTGCATACACGTGGCTGAGCGTGCTGAGCTGTTGTGTATAAGAACAGGACAAGGTTAAACACAAGAGTTCGTTTAGGAGTGTAGGATCTAAAGATCCTAGAGTGAGTTTGCGACTGCAGGGTATACCTCCTGCTTGAGAGGCTGCAAGTGCCGCAGCAACTTGTTCGTTAATCAAAGCCGTCAACTGGGCTTGAGTCATGTTAACACGTCCACTCGTGATCTTCATAACAAAAAGGGAAACATGAGTGAGAGAGGTTCGCGAAAGTGCGATGACAGAAGAGAGTAAGCACGCATGTGATTCAAACAATAGTTGCTACGTTTATCTAAGCATACCATGAGCAAAGTTCTATGTAACTAACAAGTACGCAATAAAACATAAACCATATCACCTAGAATGTTGAGTCTTGCACGTGGAGCGAAGCGTCGTTGTGGATCGTTGAGCACTGTTCTGGTTATAGCCTGGTTTTAACAAAAACTTTTTCCCCTTATTAAAACCAAGTTCGCTATAACCAATGGCTCTGCTACCAATCTGTCACACCCCCAAAATCCACACGCGGAGTACCACCGCCTGGAGGCGTGACTAACCAGGATCAAGCCACCAATCATATTGAACATAACAAGTAATAAGTAAAATTCAACCACACAATATGAAAGGTGTTTCAAATCAAAAACATAGTTAAGTGTTTAGCGGAAGCATAATTGTAAAACCCAATGTAAGTATTAAGTACGAAATAAAGTAATGTTTTTAGCATGGCACACACTGCCATGTCCCACAACGACCGCGCCTCCCTGTGCAAGCTCCATGAGTACCTAGCGACCTGCAAGGCATGTAACAACGAGTCAACAACAAAGTTGAGCGAGTTCACAGTTGGTTGTTTAGTTATGGTATTCGTTTCGTAAATTATATGTTCGTTTTGTAAACCATGTATCGTATTAATTCGTATCGCGGTTTCCCAGACATGTGTGCGAAGATTAGTGGGGGCTTCCCATGTGTTACTAGACCGTGTGTATCGACTGCTACGAAAATGTAAGAGGTGCCCTAAGTCAATGTCTATCAGCATTGACCCTTTGCCCATAGTCCATTAGTACACGCCCGTTCGAACGACAAGGTGTGATGTTTGTTAAACCTAATAGCGCTATTAACTAATGACCCGCTCGCCATAGGCCTCGGCGATTAAGTCGATATAAATGAGAGACTTAATGATAGAGGTTTGGTCCAGTGTGTATTCTTGGCATCCTACCCACGGAGGATGGTCGTAATTACCGCTTAGTTCATTTACCCATTCCCAACCCTTGGGAATCCCATGCCTTGGAAAGAGTGTGAACTCACCTTGGTTTGCTCGATATGTTAAATTATATGCTCGTAAGTAATCAATCACGTCCAAGTTAAGGATTTCGAGTGAGAATGATCGAACAGGAAGGATCTAGCTTCCAAGGGGAGGCTGCCGTCACACAGAGGATAGGGAGAGACTCTAGGGTTGCAAAAATATCAATTCACGTAGCCTATGACCCTTAAATACATAAACCGTAACTGTTGGGCCGTAACTGGGCTTCGGAGAAACGGTGGGCCGGCGAAACGTCTGTTTCGTCGAGGTGTGTGTGACGAAACACACTTGTTTCGTCGGAATGGTTTATGGCGAAACACTCCTTGTTTCGTCGTGTGGGCTATGGCGAAACACTTGTGTTTCGTCGGACCTTTTCAAGGTTTAAATAGTTAAGTTTTTCAAACAGCATACATGATAAACACCTTGATCACATAAACAGATAACATATCAAACAACCATCTCAACATATAATCCAGTGTGTACAGTTACAAAGCAACAAGTCGTATAAACAAACAACTAAACAAATAAATCGTGCAATTAATGCGAAGGTAGAATCTTGGAAACTCGAGTTGTCACACTTCGTTCCACGTGCAAGACTCTACACTATAGGTGATATGATTCCTGTTTATATTACCTACTTGTTAGTTACATAGAACATTACTCATGGTATGCTTAGATAACGTAGTAACTACTGGTTGAAAACTTTGCGTGTTCACACTCTTCTGTTATTCCTCACTTGCATATTGATACGACGCACTTCTCACTCGTGTTCTCTGTATTGTGAAGATCATGAGTGGACAAATCAACCTCACACAAGCCCAGCTGACGGTTTTGATCAACGAACAAGTTGCTGCGGCACTTGTAGCCGCTCAAGCAGGAGGTATACCCTGCAGTTGCAACTCACTCTAGGATCTTTAGATCCTACCCTCATAAACCAACTCTTGTGTTTAACTTTGTCATGTTCCTATACACAACAGGTCAGAACGCTCAGCCACCTGTATGCACTTTCAAGACGTTCATGGACAGTCGTCCTAGTACTTTCAGTGGCACTGAAGGAGCCGTAGGACTCCTCCACTGGTTCGAGAAGCTCGAATCGGTCTTCGAAATGCGTGAATGCCCTGAGGCTCGTAGGGTGAAGTATGCCAGTGGTACTCTCGAAGGTGTTGCGTTGACTTGGTGGAACGCACAAGTTCAAATGTTAGGGCTGGCAGCTGCTAATGCCACCCCATGGAACGACTTCAAGGAACTGATCAAGCGAGAATACTGTAATCGTGACGACATCCACAAGCTGGAAGCGGAGTTCTTTAACCTGAAGATGACGGGGTCGGAGATAGAGGCTTATACGAAGCGATCCAATGAACTGGCAGTGTTATGTCCAACCATGGTGGATCCTCCCATCAAGCGTATCGAACTGTACCTTAAAGGCTTAGTACCAGAGATTCAAAGCCATGTGACTTCTGCTAACCTTGCTACCATCCAGGATGTTACTCGTCTTGCTCATCATCTCACGGACCAGGAAGTGGAACAAAACAAGCTGCCTAAGCGTATCGGTGCTACTACCACTACCACTACTACTACTTCTGCTATTCCCAGTGACAACAAGCGAAAATGGGATGGAGCCTCCAACAAGGGTTCGACTACGGTTCAGTCCCAGGCACATCAGCGAAAGATCGATGACTACCAGAGTCCTGGTCAGCAATCTTCTGGTAGTCAAGGGTAGGGTGGGTATCGAGGAAACCACCCAAAGTGCAACAAATGCAACAGACACCACAGTGGTCAGTGCAACAAGGGACGTTGTCAAAGGTGTCTCAAGATAGGTCATGAAGCCAAGGATTGCAGGAGCTCATGGCCTGCAAATCGAATCGTCAGCAGCAACAACAAGCACCGCAGAATCAGCAACAACAACAGGGCAACAAGGGATGCTTTCAGTGTGGCGCTGAAGGTCACTTCAAGAGACACTTCCCACAGTTAAATCAGAATCAGAATCAGAACCACAACCAAGGAAACAGGAATAATAATGGGGGCAACAATGGGGTAAACAATGATGGAAACGGTGCTAGGGGTCGAGCGTTCGTGCTGGGTCAGGGTGATGCAAGGAATGATCCTAACGTAGTGATGAGTAAGTTCCTTCTCGACGACTTTTATGTTACTGTTTTATTTGATTCGGGTGCCGATACCAGTTATGTGTCTATAAAACTTAGTCAAATGCTCCAGCGCACACCAACACTTATGAACACCAAGCACATAGTAGATTTAGCAAATGGGAAAAGCCTAGAGGCCACGCATATAATTAAGGGTTGTAATCTAGTTTTAGCGGGTCAGACCTTCTCCATCAATCTTATTCCTATAGTTCTGGGTAGTTTCGACATCGTCATTGGGATGGATTGGTTATCCCAACAGCAAGCAGAGATCCTATGCAAAGAGAAGATTGTTCGTATTCCCCGTTCTGGTAAAGAACCTCTCGAAATTCAAGGCGACAAGAGTGGTGATGTGGTGGGCATCATCTCCTTTCTTTAGGCCCAGAAGTGTTTGCGAAAGGGCCACACCGCTATTTTAGCACTTGTTACTGACGCATCAACGAAAGAGAAGAAAATAGAGGATATTCCGATAGTACGTGATTTTCCTCAAGTGTTCCCTGAAGATTTACCTGGGCTACCGCCTCATCGCCAGGTCGAATTCCAGATCGAGCTAGCTCCTGGAGCAGCGCCCATAGCTCGAGCACCTTATCGCTTAGCTCCAACCGAACTGGAAGAACTGTCTAAACAATTACAAGAACTTCTAGATAAGGGTTTCATTCGTCCTAGCTCTTTGCCCTGGGGAGCTCCAGTGTTGTTTGTGAAGAAGAAAGACGGTACCTTCTGTATGTGCATAGATTACCGCGAACTCAACAAGGTGACCGTGAAGAATCGCTATCCTCTTCCACGCATTGATGACTTATTCGACCAGTTGCAAGGGTCGAGCTTCTATTCAAAGATTGATCTGAGGTCAGGCTACCATCAACTGAGTGTCCGGGACAAGGACGTCTCCAAAACAGCATTCAGAACTCGCTACGACCACTACGAGTTTCTGGTCATGCCATTCGGGCTAACAAACGCACCTGCGGTTTTCATGGATCTTATGAACCGAGTGTGCAAACCATACCTGGATAAGTTCATTATCGTATTTATTGATGACATTCTGATCTACTCTAAGAGTCAGGAGGAGCACGAGCAACATTTGCGACTTATCTTGGAACTTCTTCGAACAGAGCAACTTTATGCTAAGTTTTCCAAATGCGACTTCTGGCTTCGGGAAGTCCATTTCTTAGGCCACGTTGTAAACGAGAATGGGATTCACGTTGATCCATCAAAAGTCGACTCGATCAAGAACTGTCCTGCACCGCGTACACCAACAGAAATCCGCCAATTCTTAGGTTTGGCGGACTACTACAGAAGGTTCATCAAAGACTTCTCGAAGATTGCGCAGCCGCTTACTCTACTGACTCAGAAGGGTGTCACCTATCGTTGGGGTGATGCTCAAGAATCAACGTTCCAACATTTGAAGAGTAGACTTTGTAGCGCACCTATTCTCTCATTGCCTGAGGGCACAGACGATTTTGTGGTTTTTTGCGACGCGTCCATCCAGGGACTTGGTTGTGTGGTGATGCAACGTGACAAGGTCATAGCCTACGCATCACGCCAACTTAAAGTTCATGAAAGAAATTACACCACACATGACTTGGAGCTGGGAGCTGTTATTTTCGCACTTAAGATATGGAGACATTACCTGTACGGTACCAAGTGCACCATCTACACTGATCACAGGAGTCTCGAGCATATCTTCAAGCAAAAGGAGTTGAACATGCGGCAACATCGATGGGTCGAGCTATTGAATGATTACGAATGTACCATCAAGTACCATCCGGGCAAAGCCAATGTTGTGGCCGACACCCTCAGTCGAAAGGATACTACACCTAAACGCGTGCGTGCGTTACAACTCACCATTCAATCGAGTCTTCCTTCCCAGATACGAGATGCTCAGGTAGAAGCATTGAAACCAGAAAACGTCAGGGCTGAAGCCTTACGCGGCTCAAGGCAGCGGTTAGAACAAAAGGAAGACGGCGCCTACTACGTAACAGGACGCATCTGGGTCCCACTCTATGGCAATTTACGAGAACTTGTAATGGATGAAGCACATAAGTCTCGTTACTCGGTACATCCTGGTTCGGATAAGATGTACTACGATCTCAGAACTACGTATTGGTGGCCTAGCATGAAAGCTCTCATAGCAACTTAAGTTGGCAAATGTTTGACTTGTGCGGGAGTCAAGACTGAATATCAGAAACCATCGGGCCTACTCCAACAACCAGAAATGCCACAATGGAAATGGGAGCAAATTTCCATGGATTTCGTTACTGGCCTGCCTAGATCTCAACGTGGGAATGATACTATTTGGGTGATCGTGGATCGACTCACAAAGTCTGCACACTTTTTGGCTATCAAGGAAACGGATAAGTTCTCCACCTTAGCAGATGTTTACCTTAAGGAAGTTGTCTCGAGGCACGGGGTGCCAACCTCTATTATTTCCGAACGTGATGCACGTTTCACTTCAGAACTGTGGCAAGCGATATACAAATCTTTTGGCTCTCGATTAGACATGAGCACAGCTTATCACCCGCAAACGGATGGGCAGTCTGAACGCACCATCCAAACTCTAGAAGACATGCTTCATGCATGTGTAATCGATTTCGGCAACGGCTGGGAAAAACACCTCCCTTTGGTGGAGTTTTCGTATAACAACAGTTACCACACTAGCATCCAAGCCGCTCCGTTTGAGGCACTGTATGGGCGTAAGTGTCGATCACCTCTTTGTTGGGCAGAAGTTGGTGACAGCCAACTCACTGGCCCAGAACTTGTAGTCGATGCTACAAAAAGGATTGCCCAGATACGACAATGCATGGCGGCAGCTCATGACCGTCAGAAAAGCTACGCAGATAAGCATAGGAAACCTCTAGAATTTCAGGTCGGGGATCGGGTTCTACTTAAAGTCTCACCCTGGAAGGGTGTGGTTCACTTTGGAAAAATGGGCAAACTCAATCCGCGTTACGTCGGACCGTTCGAAATCATAGAGAAAATAGGCAAAGTGGCCTACAAACGAAACCTACCAGCAGATTTCAGTGGAGTTCACAACGTTTTTCACGTGTCAAATCTGAAGAAGTGTCTATCAGATGAGACCCTCATAGTTCCTTTGAAGGAACTCACTATCGAAGATCAGTTGCGATTCGTCGAGGAACCAGTCGAAATCATAGACCGAGACGTGAAGTTTCTCAAGCGCACCAGAATACCTCTTGTTCGAGTTCGTTGGAACTCCCGTCGTGGCCCAGAGTTCACCTGGGAACGAGAAGACCAAATGAAACTCAAGTATCCCCAGTTGTTCGAGAATAATGCAACTACTACTGAGGCTGAAGCTACTACGGAATTTCGGGACGAAAATCCAAATCAGCAGGGGGATGATGTGACACCCCAGGAAAACCAGTAAACCATGCAACTTAACTAGCTTCCTCAGTAACCGCATGCTAAATTTCGGGATGAAATTTCTTTCAAGTTGGGGATAATGTGACAACTCGAGTTTCCAAGATTTCCATCTTCACGTTAATTGCACGTTTATTGTTAGTTGTTTGCTTACACGACTTGTTTGCTTTGTAATGGTACACGTTAGATTATATGTTGAGATGTTTGTTGGATATGTTATCTATTTAATGTGATTAAGGTGTTTGGTGATATAACATGTAACCTGATTGAAAAACTTAAAATATCTAAACCTTGAATGGGTTCGACGAAACCCATGTGTTTCGCCATCTACACTCTGACGAAATAAGAGTGTTTCGCCGTCTACACTCTGATGAAACGGAGTGTTTCGCCGGCCCAAGTTTCCCCGAAGCCCAGTAAGGCCCAACACTTTATAACTTGTGTATATGAGGGGGTAGGTTACGTGAGTCGTCATTAGGAAACCCTAGCTATCTCTCCCTCTCTGTTAACCGACGGTAATCATCACCATCATCCTTGGGAACTTGCAAGTCCTTCGTTCTAGTTCCTATACATCTTGGTTAGTTTATTGCTAATGTTTATGTGTTCACGAATGCATGAATAGTATGATGATTGTTAGTAGATTTCTGTAGACTAGGGTTCAATGATAGAAGATAGTAATGAATGTTTGTGATCACATCGATTTTCTTATGTTAATTGATTCACTGGGATGATGTTAGTGTTGACATGTTGGCTTATCTGGGAAGTTTATGTCGGTATAGAATCTGATTATACCATTTTGATTACAGCCGTATGATGATTCTTTGTAATAGAGAACCAACAGATCTAAATAAATATCAATCGTATATATATATATATATATATATATATATATAATGATTGTGTCGATTGTAGGAATGATTAGCAAACTATTACGCATAGGGTACGGGCTACATGTATGATGATTTAATGATTTCTGTGTTGTATGATGACTGCATGATCGCTGATAGTATGAAACGGTTGTTAATGAGCATTAGGGTTTCTGGGTAATCAACTGTTGTCACGACGTAACTGATGCCTTCCGACGAAACGCCAATGTCGACGAAACAGGGGTGTTTCGCCGAAGGGTAACCACGACGAAATAGGGGAGTTTCGCCGGGGGGTATCCACGACAAAACAGGGGAGTTTCGCCGAAGGGGATTCACGACAAAACAAGTGTTTTGTCGAGTTATTAAACTGCACAGTAAACTCAGTTAAGTCTGTTAAGGATTAACTAGGTTAGTCATGTACTGTTAAATGTAAAGTATGGTTGCATGAGCCCGTATAACTGATAAATGCTATGTGTTAGTTGTTACCTACATGTACGTGATGATCTTGACTATTAGTCGAACTTTGTGAATGTCAACTGATTGTGTGTACGTGCCAAATATAGGCCTTGATTGATTAATTGTGGGCACATAGTTTAGCATACCGAGCAAACCAAGGTGAGTTCACACTTCTAAGGCATGGGATTCCCGGTGGGTTGGGAATGGGATTGAATAACCACGACAGAACTTGTACATTTACCACTACTAGACTACTTACCACCGTCCTCGGATTTGGGAAGGACGCCAGCGCTAAACCTACGTACCCGCTGCGTACCACTGTCCTCGGATTGGGAAGGGCACTTACGTAAAACCTACGTAATCTCATACTTACCACTGTCCTCGGATTGGGAAAGGCACTTACGTTAAACCTACGTAATCTCATACTTACCACAGTCCTCGGATTGGGAAGGACACCTATAGATACAACTAGTCTAGTAATATACAACATGGGAAGCCCCCCCCCCCCCACTAACTATGGATATGTTTGGGAAACAAGGATACTGGGTAACACATGATTTTGAAACGAACTATGATTTCTAAAACGAACCTAGTAACTGAACAATCAACTGTGAACTCGCTCAACTTTGTTGTTGACTTGTTGTTACATGCCTTGTAGGTCGACAGGTACTCATGGAGCTTGCACAGGGAGGCGCGGTCGTTGTGGGACATGGACAGTGGATGCCATGTTAAAAACATTAGGACATTTTGAACTTAATACTTATGTTGGGTTTTTACATTTATGCTTCCGCTAAACACTTAACTATGTTTTGTTTTGAACACCTTTCGTATTGTTGGATTGAATTTTTATTTATTACTTACAATGTTCAATAAGATTGGTGGCTTGATCCTGGTCAGTCACGCCTCCAAGCGGTGATACTCCGCGTGTGGATTTTGGTGGTGTGACACCGAACACCCTCAATCACTCGGTATAGTCACCGATCGGTGACTTATATTCACCGCTCAACTCCCCGCTTATTATACCCTCCACCCTTATGTTCAAAACCAAACCATCCACAACCCTACTTAAATTTGATTTAATGATAATCATTAAATCAAATTAAAGGGTGGGCTAAACTACCTCCTCTTAGGCTTTGGGTATACTTTATTCCTCCTCAACTCCATCTAAGACCATGTGTAATGGGCCTTGAACTTCAAGCCCTTCCCTTGGGCATTATCCGACATGTGGCTCCTAGTCAGCAAAGTGGCTTAAAGTTAAAAAGTGGTGTAGTAGTATAATGTCCCATAATGCCCCTTGCAATGATTAGATATTGAAATTGAATTAAATAAAAAAGAAAAAGAAAACCATCAAAAACATTCCATTGGCCATTCTCTCTTTGATCAGGCGTTTTCAAGCCCACGCTCAAGCGTGAAGAGAGGGAGGGGCGTGAAGGGAGGGAGGGAGGGAGGAAAAAACGCCCCGGGGGCGGAGGAAGGGGCGTGAAGGGGCGTTATGGACGAAAAAAAGCCCAATTGAAGCCCCACTACGGGTGGTCTATGTGGCACATCACTCATTTTTCCTCGTTTCACTTTAACTCACGTCAAGGAAATGGTTTAATCCCGTTAACTCCACCTAACCCTAGACTTTTGATGGTTTGGGTTTAAAAAGGGAAAACAAATTAATTCAATCTCTTACCATCTTATTAACATGTTAACAAATAATCTCTTTGACACCTCTTAACACAAGGAGGAAGTAGCGTACAATGCCGATTAACATGCCATGCCATATCACTGTTAACGGCCCAAATGTTAGCACACACCCCAATGCCTTACTTGTCATAACTCATATAACCCTTAAAAAATGATCTTATAAGTAACGCTTGGTTTATGGAATGTTTTGAAATTATAATTATAATATGCATAGAATTAGACGGGTTTGACAAAACGAAATAATGGCAGTGATGTTTAGAAAATGTTATAGCCAAAAAATGTTATTCATGTCTAGTCGGAATACCTTGGTGGTGTAGGCGGGAGAAAAATATTGGTGATGGTGGAGATGAGAACAATGAGTAGATCGAGACTAGAAAGAATAGGGTAATTTAGTCTGTTACAAAGATTCGTGACAATTTTTATAAGGGGGTGTTTGAGATTCATTTTTAAACTTTCTTATTGACTTTTGCAAAAAGTTCTAAAGAGTTTGTAAAAGTTACATTACCCTAACTTCTCAAAAACTTTTTTTTAATATCTTAAAAAAGTCATAAGCAGGGCAAAAGTCACTTTACCAAACACCTTTTTAATTTATAAATGTTAATATGTTAATAAGGAGTTTTAATAAGCAACCTCAAAGATGTCCTTAAACTTCTACCCCTGAGCAATTTTGATTCCATAGATGTATTAGCATTGTCGTAATGTAGGAATATAACCACTATTTCTGTGTTAGTCTCATGAAGAGTAGGTCTGGTTTTGAACCGTTGCAAAACCCTAATAAAGACTCACATTGGAATCCCAAAATCTCTTTTTTTTTTTTGAAAGGTAAACTTCATTCACAAACAAGCCGAACCAAACCGGGCCGACCAAAAAACTACAACCGAAAAACAATTACATATTAACAAACGCACACCACTCCCTCCACTCCGAACCTTTAAACTTCGATCTATTCGACCACCACAAAAACTCAACGCCTTAATCTCGCTGACTATGCCATCAATTTTTACAGGTTTGTTAGAAAAAAACCAAGTTGTTTCTAGCTTTCCAAATACTCCAAAGCGCAATCCTTATAATGCCTTGGACCGCATTCTTCTTTTTATCCGACCCGGAGACTTCCTAATGAAATTCCAACAGATCCTTTATAGAAAAAGCATAGATACTTGGATGCTACACCAAGAACTGATGCCGTTCCAGACATTAGATGCGACGAAACAACCAATGAACAAATGATCGACAAATTCATTGTCCGAGCCACACAAACGGCACACAGGATCAGCAACCTGAACATTTATGTTTTTCAGCGCAACAGCCGTAGTGATACTGTCAAGTTCTGATCTCCACGTGTGTATGTTTATTTGGGGGGGGGGGATCCATTTACACCATTCCATTTTGTAGTCATTAAAACTCGTCGAATGCACACGAAATACGGATTTGACAGCTTTAACCGAGATCAAACCTGCCGAGTCAGAGACCCATCTCCACTTATCACGCCCTCCAGCTATCTGAAAGTCACTAAGAAGAGACTCCAGCTGCACGATGTTGTTTGACAGCCCCGAATCAGCCAACTCCGATCTCCATTGCCACAAAAAAGACTGACTACCACCCGAAAGATTGAGCCGACCCGCCACACGACACCTTTTCTCCGATTCCATTCTGAATAACTCCGGGAAAACTGATTTTAACGGCTCCGACGCAGCCCAACGATCTAGCCAAAAAAGCTATATCATTACCGTCCCCAACTTCTCCCACCAGAAAATTTCCAAGAAAATTATCCCCAACTTTCGTTTTAATAAACACTTTCGCAATGTTGTTCCAAACGCCGGAAAAAGACTTCTTCAAAGGGATGCATTCCCATCCGACACGACTATAGTGAAAAGCATTGATAACTCGCTTCCAAAGGTTATCTTTCTCAGTTTTGTAGCGCCACCCCCACTTAGACAAGAGCGAAATGTTAACCTCATAGAGCTTATTCAAACCTAACCCTCCTTCTTTCACTTGACGTGACACCCGGTCCCAATTAACCCAATGCATTTTCCTAACTTCCGACGAACCTCCCCACAAGAATTTTTTTATCAAGGCCTCCAAATCTGAAATAACCTTTTTTGGCGCTTTATATAAAGAAAAGTAATAACAAGGGAGGCTCTCCAAAACTGCTCTAATGATGACCACCCTACCTCCTATCGAGAGAAGGTGAGACTTCCAACTCGCTAATCTCGCTCTAAAACAATCATAGACCGGTTTCCAGTTGCAGATGCGGTTCATGTTAGCTCCAACCATGAGACCAAGATATTTAAAAGGAGTAGATTCCGGTTTGCACCCAACCTCTAGAGCCATATTCCCAGTTTCTTCGATGCCGACTCCGATTCCGTACTGGTTGGATTTATCTAAGTTTATCTTGAGGCCCGAGCATGCATAGAAGCATCGGAGAATTCTCACAACATTTTTCACTTCGTTTTTGGACCAATCACCCACAACAATAGCGTCATCCGCATACAAAAGGTGGGAAATAACCGGACCATTATTGGGGAGGGCAATACCTTTTATCAGACCCGAATTTCTAGCCCGGATAAACATACAGGATATAGCTTCCATCACTATAAGGAATAAAAAGGGGAAAGCGGGTCCCCTTGTCTCATACCTTTTTCACAACAGAATCTGAAAGTAGGAGCTCCATTTACCAGAACAGAAGAGCTTGCCGATTCCAGAATACCCTTAATCCAATCACACCATCTAGTCAGAAAACCCATTTGATGGAGCACATTGATCACAAAGTTCCAATTCACATTATCGTAAGCCTTCTCAAAATCAATTTAAAGAAAGAAGGCTTTCGATTTCCTCTTTTTGATCCATGTTATAAGCTCATTAACAATGAGGGGCCATCCAAAATGTACCTTTCTTTGAGGAATGCCGACTGGGTTTCGGAGATAACACCACCTAAAATTAACCTCAACCGATTAGCCATGACCTTCGAAATCGCCTTACTTATAACTCCAACTAAATTGATGGGTCTGTAATTGTTTAACGACACCGAGTCAGGGATTTTGGGGATAAGCGCTATGAAAGAGGACCCACTCCCAATATTAATCTTACCACTGCTATGAAAAGCCTCAAAAATTCTTACAAAATCATCCTTGAGTAAGTCCCAGAAATGTTTAACAAATTTAAAACTAAAACCATCGGGACCAGGCGAACGATCATCTCCACAGTCAAACAGTGCTATCTTAATCTCGGATTCAGTAAAAGGTTCGGTTAGCATATTACCGTCGTCGGCCGAGATCTTTTTAATATTATGGCATAATAAGGACGGTCTCGACGTGTATTGTTCTTTGAATTTGTCGCGGAAGAAGGAAAACACCTCTTTTTTTATTCGGTTAGGCTTAGAGCACCATTCCCCATTAATTGAGAGACCATGAATGCTATTAACCGCTTTCCTATTATTAACCATGGCATGAAAAAATTTTGAATTTTTATCCCCGTCTATAGCCCACTTGACTTTCGCCCTTTGTTTAGCGTCCAAGGTTTTTCTATCCCCAATTTCTTTAACAATCTTCCTGTTTTCAGCCATGATCCACTCTTCTTCCTCGGAGAGATCCCTCGATTCCATTTCTATCTCCAATTTTTCAAGCTCCGCTAAAGCCAAATTATCCGCTTCGTTTTCTTTGCACAAGAAGCTATCTCTCCACTTCTTAATAGAGAATCTATTTTTTTTCCTTTTGGTGCATCCTTCTAGGAGCATTAAACGAAAGCCTAAAAGATATTATTATTAATTAAATAAATTTGTGATATCGTGAATAATTTAAGAATTTTTATCAAATACAAAGCAAATTAAAAATTAGAAATAAATTAGGATGAGCATGGTACCGAACAAGTACTAAAAAACAGGAAAAATGAGTACCGGTACCAAATGCTGATTCCTACTATAAATACCATAACAAACTATTTTACTCCTAAATACTTCACCTTACAAATTTTGAACCTTTCATCTTGGGGATGAAAAAAAAGGCACCTTACCACCACACACATCCGCCAAGACTATACGGTGTGGAGGGGCTTGAAGATGAGGCGTTAAGCGACATGTGATAACCACATAAGCAAGGGGGTGTGGTAAAAAAAACACGGGGTGGCAACCATCTAGAGTTTAAAAAAACTAACCAATCACAAACCTCCTACCACAAACCATCAATCACTCGCACCACATTACCAACCAAATTGTTCCCCACGCCGGTGAAGAATCCCCCGCCCCACACACAACGCCGTGGAAAAAACCAAGCACGGAGTGATTTGGTGGGCGTAGACAGGCTTCCACGCTGGATTTCCACGCCCACACCGTAGCGTATGTTCTAACAAACATCTTCATAAATAGTTGAAAGTGTAAATCTTCAAAATTGTATATCTAAACAGACTTGACCACTACAATATTTGGTTAGATATACATAAATTACGTAAATCGTGTGGAGAAGTGAATTTCATTGTACCAACAACCATACCCAACAAATAACAAGAAGTTTAATAACAGATATTTTTTTTATAAACACGTTACAGATCCGATTCTTTATACAAGTATCTCAATATCAATCAATTAATCAATAAATCGTCGATTGGAAAATTAAGAAAGCAAAACTTCTTCATATCCTCAAGAATATGTCCATCTGGATGTGATTATAAACTCTTAATGAAACACCAAAGATTCAAAGCAGTTAAGCCCATCAAACTCCGGCGCCCACCGTGCCGGATATCGGCCCGTGCTACCGGGTCGGGTAGTTTTACCGTGGGTCTCAAGCTTCACCTTCTTCTGTTCAATCAGATTGTTATCAGGACTACTAGCAGATTGCTTGTTGTTGAAGTGATTGACAAATTGGCCCAAGAATTCAGCAGACAAAGCATCGAAGGAACTGAAGATGGAATTCATGTTTGTAGAGAATCGGAAGAGGTTTGGTGAATATTGAATGGATGAAAAGATTTATATAGCAAAGGAAAAGAGGTTGAAGAGTTGCTGATTTTTAACGCGTTGACAATACTTAAAAAAATAAAATAATACAGTATTTATTTTATTAATATTAATTTTGGTTCCACAATTAGCGTTTTTCACATTCCATTGCCGAGAAGCTGCTAACCTACGCCGCGGGACAAGTGGCGTCAAACACGCCGGCTTTACCACGATTCTCCTTGGTCAATACGACATCGTCGTGCATATTCGAATTTATTTGAGTTCTTCGATTATATACAGGTTGACACTGAAATAAATTTTGAGGGGGACAATGGAGGTATTGAGAGAGAGATGGAGGGTGAGAGGAAAAATAACTTGGTTGAAGATTTAAACACACAACCAAATGAGGAGGAAGATAACATAATTTTAGAGACACAAGCTACTTCTGTCATGGGGGGAATGGTGGGAGTTAATCTTCAAAATCATGAGCACTTGATCAGAGAGGTGATAAGGGAGGAAGGGATTCAAAAAGTGTTAAGATGAATTTCCTATCGTTGAACATTAGAGGTCTTGGGGAGGGGGGAAAAATAAAGCGGGGTGGATTAGAGAGTTGAAAAAAGATAATGGGATTGATTTTTTGGCTCTTCAGGAAATTCAGTTTAGTGACATTTCAGGTATCGAATTCGAGAAATTTTGGGGAGTTGGCAAATTTGAGATGGACCATGTTCCAGCGAATGGCAGATCTGGAGGGATTGTTAGCATGTGGGATCCCAGCGTTTTCAAGGTACACGATTCCATCAAACATTCCAATTTTTTATTGACTATGGGGGTTTTAAAGGGGAGTAACAAAGCGGTCAACATTATTAACGTGTATGCCCCGCAAAAAGTTACTCAGAAAAAGGCTCTTTGGGACGATATTGGGGGAGTGGTGGGTAGTTGTTCGGGGTGGTGGGTGGTTTTGGGGGATTTCAATGCGGTTCGCTATTTTGGCGAAAGAAGGAACTCTTTTTTCAATAAGAAATGTGCTTCTAACTTCAATAATTTTATTTTCGATAACGGTTTGAGAGAATATGACATGAAAGGGGGGAAATTCACATATCTTAATGATAATGGAAACAAACAAAGCAAAATTGACAGGGTATTGGTTTGCCATGAATTTTTCTCCGAATGGCCGACAGCTTGCCTTCGGGCTTTGCCTAGGGTTCATTCGGACCATTGTCCTATTGTTTTGACTTGCTCCGATAAAAATTTTGGGCCCAAACCTTTTAGATTTTTCAACTCCTGGTTGGAGAGAAATGATTTTGAGGAGGTAGTTTATAAAGCGATTGAAAATTTTAACGGTGGTGGGGAGGCAGATGTGGTTTTAATGCAGAAATTTAAGTCTATCAGGGAGGGTATTAAAAAATGGAAAAAGGAGGTTTTAGCTAAGGAAGGGGAAATGGAAAGGATTATAAAAGGTGATGTAGAAAAGCTGGATAAATTGCTTGAAAGTAGAGAGTTAACTGAAGAGGAGGAATGGTCCAAATTAGAATGCCTGAAAGATCTTAAGGAGTTGGAATGATACAAAATTAAAGATCTCAAACAAAGAGCTAGGATAAGATGGGATTTGGAAGGAGACGAAAACTCGGCTTTCTTTCATGGGTATATCAATAGTAGGCGTGCTAGTAACAATATTCCTGGGCTTATGATAGACGGAGTGTGGACATCTAAACCTTCACTGATCAAAAAGGAGATTATGGGGTTCTTCAAAAAGGCTTTCAAAGAAAAAATCAAGGATAGGCCTAAGCTTACTTGCCATAATACTAAGCGGCTGTCGGAAGAGGATGCGGCTACTCTGATTGTTCCGTTCAAAAAGGAAGAGATTAAGACGGCGGTTTTTGAGTGTGGGGCGGACAAAGCTCCCGGGCCAGACGGTTTCAACTTCAAATTCATCAAAAGGTATTGGTATTTATTTGAAAAAGATTTTCTAACCTGTTAAATTACTTTTACAGTACAGGGTCGATCGCGGTGGAATGTAGTTCGTCCTTCATTACCCTAATTCCGAAAAACAAGGATCCGGTGGGGTTAAAGGATTACAGACCGATAAATTTGATTGGGGTGATTAGCAAAACGATATCCAAGATTCTCGCTAATCGATTAAAGAAGGTGATTGGGGGAATCATTTCGGAAAATCAGACGGCTTTTCTTAAGGGAAGGTATATTCTCGATAGCCCTTTAATGTTAAATGAACTTATCGCCTGGATTAAAAAAGAGAATAAAAAGGCTTTCCTTCTAAAAATTGATTTTGAAAAGGTTTATGATAACGTCAATTGGAAATTCCTTTTAGACATCATGGATCAAATGGGTTTTCCGGGGTTATGGCGTAAATGGGTTGAAGGGGTTCTAGTTTCAGCCAGATCCTCGGTTCTGGTGAACGGGTCCCCTACTTTTGAGTTTAGTTGTTCCAAAGGTGTTAGGCAAGGAGATCCGTTGTCTCCGTTTTTGTTCCTTTTGGTTATGGAAGCTCTATCC
Organism: Helianthus annuus; assembly: GCF_002127325.2. Taxonomy (NCBI): domain Eukaryota; kingdom Viridiplantae; phylum Streptophyta; class Magnoliopsida; order Asterales; family Asteraceae; genus Helianthus; species Helianthus annuus. The sequence continues at coordinate 137,879,075 of NC_035445.2, forward strand.
AGTATTTTTTGTAAAGCTAGGGTTGAAGGATTATTTAAAGGAATTCAAACCCCTAATAATGGGCCGAAAATCTCGCATATGTTTTACGCGGATGATGCTCTTGTGATGGGGGAGTGGGATAGGGCTAATGTGTTAAATGTAACCAGATGTTTGAGAATTTTTTATATGTGTTCGGGTTTAAAGATTAACCTTCATAAATCTAACTTATACGGGTAGGGAGTGGAAGATGGTGAGATAAGGGATATGGCTAAAGTGGTGGGGTGTAATTCTGATAAAATTCCGCTCACTTATTTGGGGATTACCGTGGGAGCTAACATGAACAGAATTAATAATTGGACTCCAATTATTGAGGTTTTCGAAAAAAGATTGTCGGTGTGGAAAGCTAAAACTATTTCGATTGGGGGGAGACTCACTCTGATTAAGTCTGTGTTGGAAAGTCTCCCTATTTATTACTTCTCGTTATACAAGGTTCCAGTAGGAATTATAAAAATTCTTGAAGCGAAAATGAGAATTTTTTTTGGGCGGGATCAAATGAAAATAACAAAATGAACTGGGTGGCTTGGGATTGGATCACGTGGCCTAAATCAAAAGGGGGGTTGGGTATAAACAGACTTAAAGAGATCAATTTGGCTCTTCTTTTTAAATGGGGGTGGATGTATAGAGTCGAAAATCAAAATTTATGGAGAAAGGTGGTGGAAGCTTGTCATGGTAATAACAATCAAAGGAGCTTCCTTCCACTTAATGTAAAAACTTCGGGATGTTGGAAAAATATTGTAAATGCGATTTCTAACCTGAAAATTAACGGGAAGGGTTTAAACAGCCTGATTTTGGGTAAGGTGGGGAACGGGGAGGAGATTCGTTTCTGGCTGGATACTTGGTTGGGTGATAAGCCTTTTGTGGAAAGATGGCCACACTTGTTCGGTTTGGAATTGTCTAAAATGTGCAGGGTTGCTGACAAAAGGGATGGGATCCAAGGTTATAGCGGTTTTGTGTGGAATTGGTATAGACAACCAGAGACAGATGCTGAGCTTAGGGAATGGCAGGAATGTCAGGAGGTTCTCAGCAGGGCATCATTTTCAAATAATGAGGATTTATGGTTGTGGAACGATGAAAATCAGGAAGGATTCTCGGTGAAGGCAGTAAAAATGGCTCTTATTAAGGATAGAGGAGTTAGTCATCCCCCTAACTTTGAATGGTGTAAATGGGTTCCGATCAAATGCAATATCATGGCGTGGAGAGGTAATCTGGATAGATTAGCTACGAGAGTTAACTTAAGAAGAAGGAATGTGAATATTTCTTCAGTTATGTGCCCTTTTTGCGATGAATTTGAGGAAACGGTGGAGCACCTTTTTACTGCTTGTTCGGTGGTGGAGAGAGTTTGGTCGGCTTTCAGTGCTTGGTGTAAATTGCCTCAGATATATGCTTTCGACTTCAAAGACATTATGGAGATTCACAATTTCACGTGTCTTAGTAAGAAAGCAAAGAGTATCATTCAAGGTTTGGTGATGATTTCGTGTTGGTGTATCTGGAAAGGAAGAAATGATTTGGTGTTCAAGCAGTTTAGACGAAGTCCACAAGATATTTTAGGGGAGGTTAAATCGAAGGGTTATGGGTGGGCTAGAAATAGAACTCCTTGTAATTATATTAGTTGGGTAGATTGGTGTAAATATCCGTTGTATATGTTGTAATTGTCGGCCTTTTGCCCGTTTGGGTCGGGGGTGTTGTTTTGTTGTTTGGCCTTTTGCCCGTTTGGGTCGAAGGTGTGTTTTAATGAAGTTTACTTTTCAAAAAAAAAAAAAAACAAGGGGTGTGATAAATATACCTATCACAAGGATTAATATACCCAAAAGTCAAATTATGTAATAATTTTGTAATGATTAACTACTTTATTATATTATTTTATTATAAAGTAAAAGGTAATAATTATGTTTTATTATAAAGTCACAAGTAATGATTATGTTTTTTATCTTATTTTATTTTATAATACTTTTGTTACTTTTTTATATTTTGTTATAATATTATTAATATTAATATCAATATTAATAAATAAATAATCAAGACACTTTATTATAAATACGAAAGTGAAAAAGTTAATTATAAATAAATAATGAGTCTCTAATAAAACAGTTAACGTGCAAACATTAAAACATTTAATCCCCTAGATTGACAAAACCACTTTTACGACGATCAAGTTGGGTATATAATTCTAGACGCCACCTATACATGGTCTCCCATCCAGCCGCAGACATGCTAATGTTACGAAAATTCTAATAAGACGTGATTGTAGGCATTGGGTACTCTCCTCAACAATTAATTGCATGAAAACTTGTGGTCAAGAAAACCAATAAGATTAAATTAAAAAAAATCAATAATACATGATCAAATCAACGAGAAAAATCAAAAAAATATAGTATGTTGATTATAATATAGGACATATTTTTTATTTTTTTTTTAAACGTAAACTTCATTAACGAAACCGCCGACCCCAACCGGGCCAGCCAAACAAAACAAAGAAACTTACATATTAAGTACTTTATTATATTATTTTATTATAAAATAAAAAATAATAATTATGTTTTATTATAAACCAATGGACCATCACCCTATTGGTACCTTGTCTTTTAGTTAATTACCAATTGTTATAGACTTAACAAAATTTACAAATAATATTTTTATAATAATGTAAAGATTATTTGTCTCTGCTGAATGCCTCTTTCATCCCCACATTTGTATGTATAAATTAAGGGCAACAAATCACAAATTCACAACAAAAACTCTTTAAACTTTTTAAAATCAAGAAATCATCTGTTGAACGATTAAACGGCATTGTTTCCCGTCAAAACAATGGTCCTCTCATTTCTTTCAACAACCAAACAATTCCCACCAAAAAAAAAAAAAAATCAAAATGGGTCCTTCAAAATTTCACTAGGGTTTGTTCGTGGGATTTGGCTGCAAAATTTCATCCAATTTTTTTTTTAAAAAAAGGGTACATAAATAATAAAAGTATTAGAAAAACTATATATATTATTAAAATGTTAAAAGTACTTTTCGGTTTGTTTTTTAATTTAATAACACAATTGTAATTTAATATTAGGATGAGGGTATAAACTGTAATAATGTGAAAGATGGGGTGCAGAATTTAAGAGTGCATGTGGGACATAGTTGTCAGGGATCAAAATAGGGTGGCTACATCCAAACCCTCAATGCCCTTCTACTATTAAATAAATAATAAAAAGGTTGGCTTATGGGTGCATTTAACAATACCCATATACAAAAGGTCAAACAGTTATCCTCTAATCTTTGGACTTGTAGTCCAAGTCGTCGATTTCCCGCCCGTATTGCGGGGTGTTAGGCAGAATATTTCTCAACCAATTAAAAAAACACTCTCATAGTTTTGGTAGAAAAAAAAAACGATAGTAAGAGCGTAAATTTAAGCTCGGGGTAAAATTGTAATTTGTCAGGACTAATGAGCGAGTGTTAGGCAACTACTTGACACGAATAAAAAATTAAATCGAATCAAGCAATTAAAAGAAAACACTTTTATAGTAATTTTTGGCTGGACTAATGAGCGAGTGTTAGGCAACTACTTGACACAATTTTAAACTGTGGGCAAAATTGTAATTTTTGGCTGGGGTAAAATTGTCATTTGTCAAAAACTAAAGAGATGACAATACTATAATTTTTAACCAGGGTAAATTCGTAACTTTGAACATGGGCAAATTCATAATTTTTAACTCGGGGTTAAATTGTATCATACCCAAGCCAATGGGGCAGTGTTGGTTGCCTGACGCTATTCCCCCACACATATTTAAAAAAAACTAAAACGATTGCAATACTGTAATTTTTAACTAGGTGCAAAATTGTAATTTTAGGCTAGAATAACATAGTAATTTGCCAAAAGCTAAAGCGATAACAATACTATAATTTTTAACTAGTGACAAAATCGTAACTTTAAACAAGGGACATATTAGTAATTTTAAACTAAGGGGTAAAATCATAATATACACGGACCAATGAGGAAATACCAGATAGCTGCCCTACACTATTCCCCATATTGAGATAGAAATAATAATAAAGTGTTGCGTTGATGTCTTTTCTTCATGTGGTGAGCCAGTCCTCACAGAGGAGTCTTTTATCATAAAGTTCTACTAGGTTAAACCCCGCGTGTACACGCGGTTTAACCAATGAAAATACTTTAAAGGTTTAATTGTCTAAAATGAAACCAAACTTTAAAACATGCAATCTAAAGTTTTATGTGAAGTTTACTGTTAAGAGTATCAGTACAGTAATAATATTCATTATTTGCCTAAAATCAATCATCCTTCCAAGTTCCAAATAATACTGTAAATAAACTGAAATAATACAATAAAACATAAATCCATTCAATTTAAGTGCTGATAAACACCACAAAACTATAAACCTATAATAAATATAGCATCTGCAAGAAAAAAGATATCAAAGTGAGGATTACATAAGTATATGCCCAGAAAAGTTACAAATCAAGAAATGAAATTCGAAATTAGGTTTAGAAAAAGTAATTTCTACCAAGCATTTCTTTTCCTCTGTCTCTTGCTTCTGCTATGCTTTTCCTTATATATGATCCAAATTCAGTTGTTTCCACCCTTCAAACCCCATAACATTTTCCCTTAACACTTGAGCCCGCCCTTGTATATATAAGGTTCATGATTAGATGCATGGCAATGGTGGATAGACAACATTAAAAGAATGAAACATCGTCATATTTGCTATTTATAAAAATATATAGAAGCATAAGAGAAACTTTTTTGACTTTCGATGATTGTTGTTATATATACTCTCTTAGTTGCCACTGTCTCGCAAATGCGATGGCAGGGGCAACAAACAATAGAGCAGCCCCATCCGACATCCCTCCAGCCAAGGCTCTAGTTGCGCTAGTTTCCACCAGTAAATATGATGTGTTTGATAGAGCCTGACTTAAAAAATTATTTTAATGTGCTTGTAATATTATACAGCTAAGCAATGAGTAAAGTGGCAGTCTAGACCCAATCACTTTAGTTGATTGGGTTGATTCGAGTGAATTTACCTCCAACGCTTGTACATGGGACGTTTTAAAAAACAAAATAGGTCAAATAGATCAAAAGCAGGCCAAAGTATGTTTTAATGCACAAACCGTTCTATAACATTCTAATTTAAAAAAAATGGATAAATCGCTAAAATAGTAAATATCATCATATTTGACACACTAATTAATTATTTGTAAAAAACAGGACCATTATTCAAGCTAATAACAACAGATCCAACGATTATGTTTTAGATGGGAAAATAGAATTCTAGATAGTCTTGATGATTGGCATGTGTCTTAAATTGGTTTACTATATTATGTGTGTGGAGTTTTAGATGGGCAAAAACAGGACCACTTATCATAAGCGAAAAAATACCGGACAGAAAAAAAAATGATGAACTTCATGAGATAGTAATTTATTTTAATTAGTTTAGGTCATATATGTGGCAATTAATTTTTATCAGTATGCTCTAGTTTCTTTAATTTACTTGGTAGATGTAGGTAATTTTTTGAGTAAATTGTTATTTTAGTCACCGAGGTTTGTCCAAATTTGACATTTTACACCAAATAGTTTTTTTTCCTCTCTTGGTCCTTGACTTTTCTCTTTTGTTGTCATTTTGATTATGTTGCCTAACTCCATCCAGAAACCCCATTTTAAAAGAATGGATCAAACCTGTAAGTAAAAACATTTTTAAAATTAATCCCCAAAACACCCCTGGTTAAAAGTGGGTTTTTTGGATGGAGTTAGACAAAATGATCAAAATGGCAATAAAAGAGAAAAGTCGGAGACCCAGAGGGGAAAACACAATTTGGACTAAAATGGTAAATTTGAACAAACCTCAGAGACTAAAATGACAATTTACTTTAATTTTTTCAAAAGAAAAAAAAAACGGAAGCGAACTTCAATTCTATTTCTTTTCATCAAAAGAAGTTTAAAATTTATCGTTAGATATTTTAATAAAAAATATGTTTAGTTAATAAACTAATTATGAATTTTGAGCCAACTTCAGTTCTAATTCTTTTCATCAAAGGAAGTTAAAATTTATCGATAGATATTTTAATAAAGAATGTGTTTGGTTAATAAACTAATTATGATTTTTTTTCTAAAAGTGATTAAATTAAAATTAAACTAAATAATAATTATCATTAACAGATTAAATTAAATAATATTTAATAGGATGGTTATCTATATTTAATTAGAAGAGATTAAACTAAATAATAATTATCTATAAGATACATTGCCTAATATGATGACAAGTGTCCCAAAATTAGTTTCTTTTATTATATAGTATAGATTAATAATTATTATGACTTATCTTCTCATGTAAATCATAAAGTTCTATTAAAAATTATTATGACTTATCTTCTCATGTGATTCTTACGTAATTGACATGCTGTGGTTACGTATTCCTATTAATTTTTTGGGAAAATTACAAAAATGTTGGTTGACAAAGAGTGTTTTCAAATTTGTCACCCTCCTGCGTCTTTGGAAGGACTACTCAGCCTCGGAAGCGTCCGCCTTTCACGTTGAAGCGTCCGCCTGTAACGTTGAAGCGTCCGTTTCCTTTCAAGTGACACATGTTCGATGCTGAAGCATCCGCCTCAGTTGCTAACGCGTCCGTGAAGCTTCCGAAGCGTCGGCCAAAGACGCAGTTTTGTTTCTTTGTCCAATTTTTTTTTATAACTTATAAACTTTGTTTCTTTGTCCAAATTTTTTTTATAACTTATAAACATTTCTAACATGGGATCCGGTTAAGATGCATGTTAACGAAGCAAATTTTAAACGATATAAAACATGTTAATTTTTAGTCAAAAAATTTTATATTAAACACTAATTAAAATAATAAAAATAAAAAATAAAAACCAAACAGCACATAATATTATATCTAAAATCATATCCTAATAGCCTCCCACTCCGAGACATGTTTGAAATCATGTATCTCTTCATGACGGTAGTTGATGAGGGCCACCTCCTTCTGATCGTCCTCACCAAGGTCCGGCATTTCTGTCTCCACTTTCTTGAAATATCGATCAAATCTCTCACATTCCAACCGGAGGACACGGAACCTGGAGGATAGTGCGTCAACGGCCCGGTTGTGGTCCGGACCACGTAGTTTGGCGAAAATCTATTAAACACGGACCCAGAGCCCACCGTGTCCTCGACGTGGAGGATCGATCATAGCCTGCTCCCATGCTTCGCACAGAGCAATGTCTTCAACGTCAGTCCAGGAGGTGGCCATTGTCGGGTCGTTGACGGCGTCGGAGTTATAGTGAAATGGCTGATTTTTGTTTGCAAAATTTTTGAAAACGGCGGGTGTTTGATAAGTGATAAGTGAACGGGTTATATAGTGGGGTAAATGTGTGCACGGTAAAAGTTAAACGGCTTTTGAGTTTCCAATTTTTTTTTTCGTAAGCGTCGGGAAGCGTCGGTCAAGGCTCGAGGGAGTGGGAGCGTCGGTCAAGCCTTGGGAAACGTCGACCAAACCTCGGGGAGCGTCGGTCAAGCCTAGGGAAGCGTCGGGTCAAGCCTCGGAAGCGTCGGCAAGCCTCGGAAGCGTCGGCCAGACCTCAGTAACGTACACAGGGACGCATTAAAAAAATTATGGTTATGATGCGTCGGTGACTGCCGCAATTTCGTAGCGGAACGGACGCTTCAACGTGGCGGACACGTGTCGCTTGAAAGGAAACGAACGCTTCAACGTTAAATGCAGACGCTTCAACGTGAAAGGCGGACGCTTCCGAGGCTGAGTAGTCCTTCCAAGGACGCAGGAGGGTGACAAATTTGAAAACACTCTTGGTCAACTAACATTTTGGTAATTTTCCCTAATTTTTAGGTGGGTAGCAGAGAGGGACCCACCCTTTGGCCAATCTGTCACTTTGAGCCATCGTAATTTGTGGCACATCCGGTAATGATGGTGAAGCATTGCACGGATGCGCAAGTCTAACGTTGGTGATGATGAGAAAGCGTTGCAGGATGTCTTGCGTCTAGCCATCAGAGTTTTGTGTGTGCATAGAATCATAGATACATATAGAGATTACGGAATATATAAATGTGTATGTAAGTGTCTATGTTTTTATGTTTAATAGACGAGGCAACACAGTGTTCATCGCAACCCCGCATTGCCACATCACCTCCCCGCATACCTCTCCCACACCACAACACATGGCCTAAGGATATGTGTTGGTGAAGGTCAATCATATCTTCTAAACATACCATGTCAACATATAAAAATTGAAATTCATCTTAACTAAAGAACTTTTCCATTAGTCAAAGGCCACGTCTTCATAACAATCGGAGGTCAAGTCTTCAAAGTTCATAATTGTACATTCATTGTACCAATTTCTTCTAAATAACTATCTTTCTGATTAATCTCAAAACCAAGCTCAAGAAACAAGAAAAAAAATACGAAATAAAGTGAAAAACAAAATCCCCTTAACAAAAATCCAAATCGGGTAAGACCATGATGTTATATATATTTTTATAGATTCAATTCTTTACAAGTATATCAATCAATCAATGAATTAATTTATCATCTTTCTAAAAAACTCAAAACAAAACTTCTTCATATCCTCAACAATATGGATGTCATGATAATAAATCTTAATGAAACACTAAAGATTCAAAGCAGTTAAGCCCATCAAACTCCGGTGCCCACCGTGCCGGATACCCGCCCGTGCTCCGGGGTCGGGTGGCGTTGCCGTGGGCCTCAGGCTTCACCTTCTTCTTCTGTTCAACCAGATTGGTAGTAGCAGGTTGCTTGTTGTTGAAGTAACTGACGGATTGGCCCAAGAATTCAGCAGACAACGCATCAAAGGAACTGAAGATGGAATTCATGTTTGCTGATCAATTGTTTTGTTACAATTGTTTGTGTTTGCAGAGTATATTAACTTTGAAGTTTGAAGAGGTTTTGTGATGATTAAATGGGTGTAAGGGTTGTTTATATATAGCAGAAGAGTGGTTGAATCGTTGCAGTTTCCTTTTTATGAACGCGTTGAAGATATTTCTACAAATAATATTAAAATTTATTAGAGTCAATGTATTGCCTTTTCAAGAAAAAAAATAGAGTCAATGTATGATGAGTTGTCAAGTGTCTTCATCCTTGAACGGTTGTACACACGAAATTGCCGGACAAGTACCATCAAACTGGCATGCCGGCTTTGCCACGCGTCTCCTTAATCAATACGACGTCGAAGTGTACAGATGGGTTTTTTTTTTTTTTTTTTTTTTTTTTTTTTTGGAAAAATGGATTTTAATAATCCAAACTTTCACCCATTGGCCGGCAACGGACCCAACTTTAAAAATAACCGGTGGTGGTCCCAACTTTTCGTATATTGTAAACCAATAGACTTTTACTAATAAAAACCTTAATTTCTTTTTGTCTCCTTATCCATTAGCAAGATCTTCAAATGATAGAGTAATCAACTTTGTGCTTGAACAAGGCCTTCTTGTAGTATTCCTTGCTGCAAGAAAGAACAAACGATGTTGATGCTTGTGGCTAAGGCACATGTTCAACACGCTTCCCTTAAAACACATTCCTCGCCTCTATCAAGGACGACACGTCAGTTTCCCAGGGTACAACAGCCGAACCAGTCTGTACTGTCAGAGATTGCACGCGTCCGAGGTTACATTAGATAAATTTATAGTGTTAGAACTTCTGGAACGAATAGGATGTGTAGGTGGTGGAAAATGAGTAGATAGTACACCTCTTTCTAGTTAGTCTTCAAGCGCTCATCATTTTCTTCATGCATATATGTGTATTTTTCTTGTAGGTTTTTTTTTTTCAAATGAGGCACATAGCCTACTATTTTACAAGAAATGAGGATGAGTGAAAAGTCTCACCTAATTAGAGACACAAAGACTTAAATTAATTGAGACATAAAGACTATAATTAAAAGACATAAAAACTCTACTCAAGAGTTTAGTCTTTAATTCACCATATGATAAGCCTCATTAATATTTATAATTTCATTAAATTATAAATTTATTAAATATCCATTCATCAAATTTCCAACAAATAACACTAACAACCAAATCCGAAAATCATACAAGACCACGTTCACTCTCCATGACCGTTGTGAAAATAGCACGTGCAACATCTATAACAAATTATCCCCGAGATTCCAGCTAAGACCCAGTTGATCGATGTCGTAAGGTCGGTCAAAAATATAATTAAAAAGTGTCCTATTCACCTTTTACTAGTAAAGGACAAGTAGGGTGTCGAATCCACCGGGAATCAGTGGAAAGTATGAAAGCTCGTTGTTTATAACTATTATCTAAATTAAAACCTAATTGCTTTTTGCAGATTTTAGAATGATTGTGAAAACAAAATAAATTAGAGTTATAAACAATTGTGAGAAAGGGGACCAATCTCCGGGTTTTCAGATTATGCAGAAAATCAGGTTACTTAGTTACAACCAGTTGGAAATCACATAGACATGATTTGTGAAACTTGTTTTGATAAATAATTAACGAACAATATATTTGATTGCAATGATCTACAATCGAAACCGAAGGATTGATGCAAATGAATAGTAGCCCAATTAATTACCAATTTACGGATTTCATAAACATAATCCAGTCCAATGATTAAAGGTTTAAAATAATGACATCCTAGAATTTAATCCCGGTTGTTGATGAACAAACCAAATAATTGATGAACAAGAATGATTACGATAATAGAAAATTGTTTAATCAAAACAAGAAACAATAGGAACGACTAACCGAAAGTTTAATCAAATCCCAATCCAAACAGTCGTAACAATAAACAACCCAATGTTTAAACACAAACCCTATTCCCAGAGACGGTCACGGGACGACTAGCCGCTCATGACGTTCGTGCGATCCTCAAAAGCTTGGTTGAAAGTTGAGTTCATGATCGAATCGTATGCGCGGAAGATTGATGTTGATGGGATGATTTTTTTAGAGCTCAAGGTGTTATATGGCTGCCCTCCCTAAGTCGATGGTATCGAAGGTGATGTTATAGTTGCTGCTGACTTTCGAGATAATGGGCCTCCAAATTAATTCGATAGGTTGGCAGTTTATTAAGAGAGCCCAAAAAAATAATCCTTGATATGTTAATGAAGATCTCCTTTAATTGTATTATGGCTGCTATACCCGATGATGATGATGATGTTGTGAATAAAAATCAAAAGTGTCTCATATGGCTGCCAATACTAGGTGATGTTGCTGTTGACTTTCGATGGTAATGATGGTGTCTTAAATTAGGTTTGTTAAAAACCTTTTAAACCACCCACAAAACATTACGTGCCATTCCTTCAACCACTTCGTAGGTTTCTTTTTTTTTTCTTTTCTTTGCTTCCGTAAGTCCCATGCTTGTCCGTAAGCCCCAAATCACACTTTCTGTTTCTTTTCTTAGCCATGCACAATAACCGTAAGCCACATGCTTCAATTCGTAACCCCATGTGCATGTTTCTGCTTCTTTTGTTATTTTCAATTCATGAGATGCCTTTTCTTCACAAGCCCCACATGTGTTAATTGATGATATATGAATATTGTGATTAATCTCATTCCCAAGATATGATGATGATAACTACTTATAATATTCCTTCACCTCTCCATGTATTCACCTATCTATTCGACCCGAAACACATCCGAATACTTCCAATGGCTGCACTCATCAGTTTTACATGTCCTACTTTATCTTCAAACCTCGTATCTGTACCAAATTACGCATTCTTACCTACAAACATATAAACACTCGCAATAAAACAATTCCAAGCATATGATCGTGCAAAACAAGCTAAACCATGTAGAATAAACACTTAAACACCCATGTTTCACACTCTCCATCACATCCCCACGCTTACCTTTGATTGTCCTCAAGCAAATCGATACGGAACTACTCACCATAGTAACAACACCTCTAAACCCCTTAACTAATGCAACAGTTTAAGTCACAAGTCATACTCGTTCCATAGACTGACACAATCAAGATTGACATTCCGACAAGCAATTGATGCAATTTATAAAACTTAAGACTTGTTTATTCAGAACTAACATGCTTAGGATTATAACACATGCTACACGCAAGACGCAGGCCTGTCATCACTCATTACCAGGACTATGTTGTCTTAACCGGGCCCACGCGCCTGGTCGAGAGGGGCGTTACACTGTCCCCGAGAAAATTTCCAGCTTCCTGCCACTTGACAGGAGTTGCACCCTCCACAAGAGCCGACACTCTGAAGTAAATGCACTGTAGTAGAAAACTCGGGTGGGATCAATGGTCGAACCTGAGTCATTCCCCATCATTTCTAATGTATCAACCAGCATGGCTGGAATCATTTGCAAGTGTACAGATGAGTTAAGTTTCTTTTAGTTAAACTAATTTAGCACTAGTTACGTATGATGTTGAAGAAACAACAAGTTAATCCTAAAATTAGCTTATGGTTTGTGTCTTGTCCAAATAAGGTTAATCTTCTTTTGAACTCGACGAACAACTTCTTCAATCCTGCAAAACAATCAACACACCGTGAAACTCGTTACAAGGAGCGAAATAGGGGGTTCTCCTTGTAACCACCCTCTGGCGTGAGAATAAGTATCGGTTTTGAGGATAAAAGTGTGTATATAAAGTGAGAGAGTAGAGAGCAATCCTTAAACCTGGAGGTGAAGTTCTCTATTTATAGCCGATGTGATTTGGGAAGGAGATGGACTGATGGGCCTTAGGACTGAGGTCGACAACAAGGAATATCCATTATGTCTCATCTGCCACGACTGTTAGTGATTCCAGGCGAGAGTGTAGTTGGCGCATGTTGAATGGATCTAGTGTCCTAACAACCGTCCTTTTTGTCTAGTCTGTCATCAGCAGTTAAGTGGGGATCATGGAGCAGTGGTCGACGCAAGCTGATTGGTGCCACGAGTTAAATAAAAAATAATAAAGATGCCCTCTTTAAACATTTGGGAAACTGTAGTACATGAATCGTGTACAAATTCTAACGAAAATAAATATGAACTATAACATATTTAATAAATCAATCGATTCAAACCAATATCTTCAAAAGATAAAGTCTTCAACTTGATCTTTAGTAACGTATTCTTGTAGTCTCCTTAGCAAGATCTTCAAATGATAGAGTAATCAACTTTGTGCTTGAACAAGGCCTTCTTGTAGTATTCCTTGCTGCAAGAAAGAACAAACGATGTTGATGCTTGTGGCTAAGGCACATGTTCAACACGCTTCCCTTAAAACACATTCCTCGCCTCTATCAAGGACGACACGTCAGTTTCCCAGGGTACAACAGCCGAAGCAGTCTGTACTGTCAAAGATTGCACGCGTCCGAGGTTACATCAGATAAATTTATAGTGTTAGAACTTATGGAACGAATATGATGTGATGGTGGTGGAAAATGAGTAGATAGTACACCTCTTTCTAGTTAGTCTTCAAGTGCTCATCATTTTCTTCATGCATATATGTGTATTTTTCTTGTAGGTTTTTTTTTTTTTCAAATGAGGCACATAGCCTACTATTTTACAAGAAATGAGGATGAGTGAAAAGTCTCACCTAATTAGAGACACAAAGATTTAATTAATTGAGACATAAAGACTATAATTAAAAGACATAAAAACTCTACTCAAGAGTTTAGTCTTTAATTCACCATATGATAAGCCTCATTAATATTTATAATTTCATTAAATTATAAATTTATTAAATATCCATTCATCAAATTTCCAACAAATAACACTAACAACCAAATCCGAAAATCATACAAGACCACGTTCACTCTCCATGACCGTTGTGAAAATAGCACGTGCAACATCTATAACAAATTATCCCCGAGATTCCAGCTAAGACCCAGTTGATCGATGTCGTAAGGTCGGTCAAAAATATAATTAAAAAGTGTCCTATTCACCTTTTACTAGTAAAGGACAAGTAGGGTGTCGAATCCACCGGGAATCAGTGGAAAGTATGAAAGCTCGTTGTTTATAACTATTATCTAAATGAAAACCTAATTGCTTTTTGCAGATTTTAGAATGATTGTGAAAACAAAATAAATTAGAGTTATAAACAATTGTGAGAAAGGGGACCAATCTCCGGGTTTTCAGATTATGCAGAAAATCAGGTTACTTAGTTACAACCATTTGGAAATCACATAGACATGATTTGTGAAACTTGTTTTGATAAATAATTAACGAACAATATATTTGATTGCAATGATCTACGATCGAAACCGAAGGATTGATGCAAATGAATAGTAGCCCAATTAATTACCAATTTACGGATTTCATAAACATAATCCAGTCCAATGATTAAAGGTTTAAAACAATGACATCCTAGAATTTAATCCCGGTTGTTGATGAACAAACCAAATAATTGATGAACAAGAATGATTACGATAATAGAAAATTGTTTAATCAAAACAAGAAACAATAGGAACGACTAACCGAAAGTTTAATCAAATCCCAATCCAAACAGTCGTAACAATAAACAACCCAATGTTTAAACACAAACCTTATTCCCAGAGACGGTCACGGGACGACTAGCCGCTCATGACGTTCGTGCGATCCTCAAAAGCTTGGTTGAAAGTTGAGTTCATGATCGAATCGTATGCGCGGAAGATTGATGTTGATGGGATGATTTTTTTAGAGCTCAAGGTGTTATATGGCTGCCCTCCCTAAGTCGATGGTATCGAAGGTGATGTTATAGTTGCTGCTGACTTTCGAGATAATGGGCCTCCAAATTAATTCGATAGGTTGGCAGTTTATTAAGAGAGCCCAAAAAAATAATCCTTGATATGTTAATGAAGATCTCCTTTAATTGTATTATGGCTACTATACCCGATGATGATGATGATGTTGTGAATAAAAATCAAAAGTGTCTCATATGGCTGCCAATACTAGGTGATGTTGCTGTTGACTTTCGATGGTAATGATGGTGTCTTAAATTAGGTTTGTTAAAAACCTTTTAAACCACCCACAAAACATTACGTGCCATTCCTTCAACCACTTCGTAGGTTTCTTTTTTTTCTTTTCTTTGCTTCCGTAAGTCCCATGCTTGTCCGTAAGCCCCAAATCACACTTTCTGTTTCTTTTCTTAGCCATGCACAACAACCGTAAGCCACATGCTTCAATTCGTAACCCCATGTGCATGTTTCTGCTTCTTTTGTTATTTTCAATTCATGAGATGCCTTTTCTTCACAAGCGCCACATGTGTTAATTGATGATATATGAATATTGTGATTAATCTCATTCCCAAGATATGATGATGATAACTACTTATAATATTCCTTCACCTCTCCATGTATTCACCTATCTATTCGACCCGAAACACATCCGAATACTTCCAATGGCTGCACTCATCAGTTTTACATGTCCTACTTTATCTTCAAACCTCGTATCTGTACCAAATTACGCATTCTTACCTACAAACATATAAACACTCGCAATAAAACAATTCCAAGCATATGATCGTGCAAAACAAGCTAAACCATGTAGAATAAACACTTAAACACCCATGTTTCACACTCTCCATCACATCCCCACACTTACCTTTGATTGTCCTCAAGCAAATCGATACGGAACTACTCACCATAGTAACAACACCTATAAACCCCTTAACTAATGCAACAGTTTAAGTCACAAGTCATACCCGTTCCATAGACTGACACAATCAAGATTGACAGTCCGACAAGCAATTGATGCAATTTATAAAACTTAAGACTTGTTTATTCAGAACTAACATGCTTAGGATTATAACACATGCTACACGCAAGACGCAGGCCTGTCATCACTCATTACCAGGACTATGTTGTCTTAACCGGGCCCACGCGCCTGGTCGAGAGGGGCGTTACACTGTCCCCGAGAAAATTTCCAGCTTCCTGCCACTTGACAGGAGTTGCACCCTCCACAAGAGCTGACACTCTGAAGTAAATGCACTGTAGTAGAAAACTCGGGTGGGATCAATGGTCGAACCTGAGTCATTCCCCATCATTTCTAATGTATCAACCAGCATGGCTGGAATCATTTGCAAGTGTACAGATGAGTTAAGTTTCTTTTAGTTAAACTAATTTAGCACTAGTTACGTATGATGTTGAAGAAACAACAAGTTAATCCTAAAATTAGCTTATGGTTTGTGTCTTGTCCAAATAAGGTTAATCTTCTTTTGAACTCGACGAACAACTTCTTCAATCCTGCAAAACAATCAACACACCGTGAAACTCGTTACAAGGAGGGAAATAGGGGGTTCTCCTTGTAACCACCCTCTGGCGTGAGAATAAGTATCGGTTTTGAGGATAAAAGTGTGTATATAAAGTGAGAGAGCAAGAGAGCAATCCTTAAACCTGAAGGTGAAGTTCTCTATTTATAGCCGATGTGATTTGGGAAGGAGATGGACTGATGGGCCTTAGGACTGAGGTCGACAACAAGGAATATCCATTATGTCTCATCTGCCATGACTGTTAGTGATTCCAGGCGAGAGTGTAGTTGGCGCATGTTGAATGGATCTAGTGTCCTAACAACCGTCCTTTTTGTCTAGTCTGTCATCAGCAGTTAAGTGGGGATCATGGAGCAGTGGTCGACGCAAGCTGATTGGTGCCACGAGTTAAATAAAAAATAATAAAGATGCCCTCTTTAAACATTTGGGAAACTGTAGTACATGAATCGTGTACAAATTCTAACGAAAATAAATATGAACTATAACATATTTAATAAATCAATCGATTCAAACCAATATCTTCAAAAGATAAAGTCTTCAACTTGATCTTTAGTAACGTATTCTTGTAGTCTCCTTAGCAAGATCTTCAAATGATAGAGTAATCAACTTTGTGCTTGAACAAGGCCTTCTTGTAGTATTCCTTGCTGCAAGAAAGAACAAACGATGTTGATGCTTATGGCTAAGGCACATGTTCAACACGCTTCCCTTAAAACACATTCCTCGCCTCTATCAAGGACGACACGTCAGTTTCCCAGGGTACAACAGCCGAAGCAGTCTGTACTGTCAAAGATTGCACGCGTCCGAGGTTACATCAGATAAATTTATAGTGTTAGAACTTATGGAACGAATATGATGTGATGGTGGTGGAAAATGAGTAGATAGTACACCTCTTTCTAGTTAGTCTTCAAGTGCTCATCATTTTCTTCATGCATATATGTGTATTTTTCTTGTAGGCTTTTTTTTTTTTTCAAATGAGGCACATAGCCTACTATTTTACAAGAAATGAGGATGAGTGAAAAGTCTCACCTAATTAGAGACACAAAGACTTAAATTAATTGAGACATAAAGACTATAATTAAAAGACGTAAAAACTCTACTCAAGAGTTTAGTCTTTAATTCACCATATGATAAGCCTCATTAATATTTATAATTTCATTAAATTATAAATTTATTAAATATCCATTCATAAAATTTCCAACAAATAACACTAACATCCAAATCCGAAAATCATACAAGACCACGTTCACTCTCCATGACCGTTGTGAAAATAGCACGTGCAACATCTATAACAAATTATCCCCGAGATTCCAGCTAAGACCCAGTTGATCGATGTCGTAAGGTCGGTCAAAAATATAATTAAAAAGTGTCCTATTCACCTTTTACTAGTAAAGGACAAGTAGGGTGTCGAATCCACCGGGAATCAGTGGAAAGTATGAAAGCTCGTTGTTTATAACTATTATCAAAACTAAAACCTAATTGCTTTTTGCAGATTTTAGAATGATTGTGAAAACAAAATAAATTAGAGTTATAAACAATTGTGAGAAAGGGGACCAATCTCCGGGTTTTCAGATTATGTAGAAAATCAGGTTACTTAGTTACAACCAGTTGGAAATCACATAGACATGATTTGTGAAACTTGTTTTGATAAATAATTAACGAACAATATATTTGATTGCAATGATCTACGATCTAAACCGAAGGATTGATGCAAATGAATAGTAGCCCAATTAATTACCAATTTACGGATTTCATAAACATAATCCAGTCCAATGATTAAAGGTTTAAAACAATGACATCCTAGAATTTAATCCCGGTTGTTGATGAACAAACCAAATAATTGATGAACAAGAATGATTACGATAATAGAAAATTGTTTAATCAAAACAAGAAACAATAGGAACGACTAACCGAAAGTTTAATCAAATCCCAATCCAAACAGTCGTAACAATAAACAACCCAATGTTTAAACACAAACCCTATTCCCAGAGACGGTCACGGGACGACTAGCCGCTCATGACGTTCGTGCGATCCTCAAAAGCTTGGTTGAAAGTTGAGTTCATGATCGAATCGTATGCGCGGAAGATTGATGTTGATGGGATGATTTTTTTAGAGCTCAAGGTGTTATATGGCTGCCCTCCCTAAGTCGATGGTATCGAAGGTGATGTTATAGTTGCTGCTGACTTTCGAGATAATAGGCCTCCAAATTAATTCGATAGGTTGGCAGTTTATTAAGAGAGCCCAAAAAAAATAATCCTTGATATGTTAATGAAGATCTCCTTTAATTGTATTATGGCTGCTATACCCGATGATGATGATGATGTTGTGAATAAAAATCAAAAGTGTCTCATATGGCTGCCAATACTAGGTGATGTTGCTGTTGACTTTCGATGGTAATGATGGTGTCTTTAATTAGGTTTGTTAAAAACCTTTTAAACCACCCACAAAACATTACGTGCCATTCCTTCAACCACTTCGTAGGTTTCTTTTTTTTTTCTTTTCTTTGCTTCCGTAAGTCCCATGCTTGTCCGTAAGCCCCAAATCACACTTTCTGTTTCTTTTCTTAGCCATGCACAACAACCGTAAGCCACATGCTTCAATTCGTAACCCCATGTGCATGTTTCTGCTTCTTTTGTTATTTTCAATTCATGAGATGCCTTTTCTTCACAAGCCCCACATGTGTTAATTGATGATATATGAATATTGTGATTAATTTCATTCCGAAGATATGATGATGATAATTACTTATAATATTCCTTCACCTCTCCATGTATTCACCTATCTATTCGACCCGAAACACATCCGAATACTTCCAATGGCTGCACTCATCAGTTTTACATGTTCTACTTTATCTTCAAACCTCGTATCTGTACCAAATTACGCATTCTTACCTGCAAA
This sequence comes from Helianthus annuus, assembly GCF_002127325.2. Lineage (NCBI taxonomy): Eukaryota > Viridiplantae > Streptophyta > Magnoliopsida > Asterales > Asteraceae > Helianthus > Helianthus annuus. The sequence continues at coordinate 137,898,176 of NC_035445.2, forward strand.
CATATAAACACTCGCAATAAAACAATTCCAAGCATATGATCGTGCAAAACAAGCTAAACCATGTAGAATAAACACTTAAACACCCATGTTTCACACTCTCCATCACATCCCCACACTTACCTTTGATTGTCCTCAAGCAAATCGATACGGAACTACTCACCATAGTAACAACACCTCTAAACCCCTTAACTAATGCAACAGTTTAAGTCATAAGTCATACCCGTTCCATAGACTGACACAATCAAGATTGACAGTCCGACAAGCAATTGATGCAATTTATAAAACTTAAGACTTGTTTATTCAGAACTAACATGCTTAGGATTATAACACATGCTACACGCCCCTCACAATCAACTATCCTCTCGGTTTAAAAACTGAACTAGCGTGTAATGTGCTAGCATTTATATCACTCAAAACCAAACATGAAATTTTGTAATCATATGCTTGTATAACAATCATGCCTCCACTGTATCGTATAACACGGTGATGCGTGCTAGTGTGTATATGTTTTAAGTATATATTTTAAGCCCTTTTTACACTTTAGTCAAGTTTTAAATTTATAAAACACGATATTTACTAACACTAAACACACATATGGGCAAGTGCACCCATCGTGGATGTAGTATAGTGTTGGTAAGATACCGAGGTCGTCCAAGGACACAAGAGCTTTTAGTACCGGTTTATCCTCAACGTCTAATCAAATCAAAATGTTAGAAAAAGATTTTTAAAAGTAAGAAAATAAAACTAACTAAATGCTGAAAAATAAAATAAAAATAAAAACAGATAGACAAGATGAATCACTTGGATCCGACTCGTGTGTTAGTATAGCCTTTGATTATTTTCGCACTTTTGCACTTGTTTAAGAGATTATCTTAGTTATTGTAGTAGGCCCCTCTTTTGAAGGCGACGTTACCCTCAACCCAGTAGTTTGAGTCAGCAAGGATACAATCCTAAAGGGTTGGATTATTGAAAGATATTTAATTAAGTTATTAACGCAAATTATGGTAGGCCCCTCTTTTGGAGGTGACGTTACCCTCGGCTAAGTAGTCTGAGTCAGCAGGGATACAGTCCTAAATAGCCGGGTTATAGTATTAATAGTAGTTAACTTATGAGGGGATCAAAGAGTTTGGACCCCCTCCATCCAATACCTTTTGGTATTGAAAGAGGTCCTACTAAATTTGACCCAGGTCCCTTGCAGGACCTCTAAACGCTGAACAAGGGCAAGACCCTTACCAAACCGTTCCCTTAACCCCCGACCAGGTAGCCAACATACCTCCATATAGACCGTGGAGATATGAATGGTGAAAATCTTTTATTTTATATAGACAGTAAAATAATGCCAAGACACCACGGACAAACGATAAGGAAGAATCACCTTTAAAATAAGCAACTAGTTATTAAAGTCATTAATACAAAACCAATTAAGAAGTGCAAAATATTAAAAATAAAAAGTATTATACTAAACACTTGTCTTCACCAAGTGATGTAAGAGACTTAGGCAAACATGGCCTTGATTGTCAAGAACTCTTACGATCAATCTTGAGACGACTCACACACTCTATGATGGACAATGGATGATGGTGGTGGATGATGGTGTTGTGATGGTGGTGGGTGGTGGATGAAGTGTGAGAGAGGTGGTGTGCCAAGGGATGAGTTGCAATGGCTCCAAGCACTCATATTTATAAGCTGAACAGAAGCCTGGGCACGGCCCCGTGTCCGCTGGACACGGCCCCGTGCCCGTCTGACACTATCTCTCTTCATTAATTGTAATTCGCAATTACAGTTAATGCTCCTGCAGTACTTTGGGCACGCCCCCGTGGTGAGCAATAGAAGCTTCTACAGGTTTGTCTTTTCTGCTGCTTCTTGGGCACGGCCCCGTGCTCGCTGAGCACGGGGCGTGTTCAGTCTTCTGCCTTCTCTGTTTTGCTTGGGAGGATGCTGTCGAGGGGTCGGGCAGTCCACTTTTGTTCCCTTTCTTGTATTCATGTTAGATTTAGCTGTCTTTTTGCTTCTTTTGTTAATTTGAGCTCATTTAATCCTGAAAATCCAAAAGGAAGACAAAAATACACTTTTTCCAACATTAGTACTTAAAAAGGGTTAGTTTTATGCTTCGTTTGATGTAATTTATATGTTGCATTTTACACACATCACACGGCACATATCAAAAGGACTTTCGGTTTTGGGCTTAGGCTAAGGGTAGGAAATTTTTTGGCTTATATTCTTTTCTTTTTCGTGGCGAACAAACAACGACCAAACCGTGACAACTTTATTTACAAACACATAAGGACTAACACATTCAGGTTGGTTTCTACCCAAGAACATAAACAATACTCCTATTTTTGTGCTTTTTTTCTTTTTTGTATATATATTTTTTCTTTTCTTTGTTTTCTCTTTTTTTTTCTTTTCACTTATTCATAATTTGTCGTTCACGGCCGATATCAACAATTCACATTAGGTGGACAAATGAACGGTAAATAGGCTCAATAGGGCTACTAAGGGTGATGATTAGGTAAACACAAAACAAACAAACAGGTGTAAGGAATATCCTAATGCCTTTATCATTTACGTGCACATATCAAACCACAGTCTCAACATGTATCAAATCATACAAGTTCTAACACAGAATAACACGCGGCCTGCTCACAACAAATGAATTCAATATGTAAATCATTCTATCATTCTACAGGCTCAAATTCTCACCAAAGAAGGATAAAAAGGCTGCCGACACGTAGCATATGCAATCTAACGCATGTTACCTCTAAATAGACATCTCTTTTCAATTCTTATTTTTTTTTCTAAAAACACCTGTCGGACATACTCTCATGAAACTTAAAGGAACGACCATGACAAGGGACTATGTTAGTTTACTATCGGCAAGGAACTCATTAGTGATTGAAACATTCGGTTTTCATATCCATTTAGTTCACTTAAGGCGATGAAATTCTTTAAAATTTTCAATTTTTCAAATTTTTTTTCATTTTTCATCGTTTTCAATCACTTTCAACCTCTTTCAAACTCCTGTACCAAACCTTCCCTTCCCGGGTTCCCATATCCCCACACTTGGGCGACATTGTCCCCAATGTATCGTGCTTTTAAAACAAAACCCGGGAATACCAACTAACAAACATCATGAGCGACAATTCCTAACACAATTAGCAAAAACACATTCCCTAACACATAAAGTTTAACACCACCAAATACAAATGAAAATGCAATAATAAAAGTGGAACAGACTCCCCTAGTTTAAAGCATAGAAGCCTCATGCGTCATGTTCCCCCACGACCGTATAGCATTTCATTCACGGGCGTGTCTAACAAGTACTTGGGTCACTCTCTACAATTAGTGTGCAGATCATCCCCGTCCAAATGGAGATTGAGTATGGACAGTTATGACTGAACTCTAATCCATGCATTGTCCGTAACTGCAACTAGAACGTATTGGGACTTCACCAAACATCCCCACACTTGGACCATTGCATCCGTAGAGATTAATGACCTGATAACCTGCAAAAGTACTCACACAAAAACACAACAAATATACACTACTCTACATCCTCGGGCTGCCTCCCGAGAGCGCTAAGTTTATAGGTCTTCAGCCAGACCGTACCTGACGTTCGTTCATGGGGGTCGAAGTGAACATTTACCCACCGAGTTTCCTGCATATGCCCGATAATTGACACTCCAAATCCCTATCTGCTCTCTTCTGCCAACGATATTTGTCGAATCAAATCGGAACAAGTGAAATCCACACTTGCCTACTGAATTTCCAAGGTGTGCTCGATAGTTGACCTGTCGAGTCTTCACCTTCTTCCCTATCATGAGTACGTCTGTTGGATCATTGTATAGCCACTTCAATATACCTTGTCCAAGATTTTCTCTACTCACCTTTCTTTTATTCCCACTCGAGCCATCGTCCCCAGCTTTGTTAGTTGGAGTAATCAAAATATGCAGCGGTTCGGGATAAACTTGGATTACATCAGTCTCTAGCTCTTCAGTAGGTGCTAAGTCTTCATGTAGGTTTAAACATACAACTTCAAGTTCAGGAAGACTTCCAACCTCTTCTTCATCTTCGACAACCAAAACTGGTATTTCTTCAACAAATGCAGGAATGGATGTGGTAGTCTTCAATGTTGCAATTTGTTCGTCTATTCGATTCGATCGTTGGACCATAGCCTGAGTTCTCAACCTACTCTCTTGTACCATATCCAACATAATATCCATGATTTCATAAAGTTTAGAATTTTAGTGTTTACCTTGATAATCATGTGGACTTTGGTGTTGTTGATATGAACTCCCTTGGTAATTACCATGATTATTTTATGTTGACTCAAAGTAGTCATGGTAACGACCATTATAATCTTCTTGATATCTTGAGAAAGGCACCACCTCGGATTTGTACTTATCATAATCCAAATTTTGCTCATACCTCTGGTTGACATTTGATTGATAGTGTCCCACATATGAAGGTGCCTTGTACCCAGACATCAATTTTTCTTTCCAAAACACTGGGTCTGTCCAAAACACTAGGCAATCTTCATCTGTGTGAATTTTCCCACAACAAGGGCATGGCTGATGAGCTCTACCCATGACCCAAAGATTTCACTTCCTGCACAAACAAACTAAAATACCCGTGTAGAAACTAACATATAAAAAAGACTAAAAACTAAAAGAAATATTTTTTGGATTTTTGGTTTTTTCTATTTTTTTTAATTTTTTAAGAAAAACAACTTACTAAACACTAAGCGCACCGACTCCCCGGCAACGGCGCCATTTTGATCGATGTCGTAAGGTCGGTCAAAAATATAATAAAAAAGTGTCTTATTCACCTTTTACTAGTAAAGGACAAGTAGGGTGTCGAATCCACGGGGAATCAGTGGAAAGTATGAAAGCTCGTAGTTTATAACTATCATCTAAATTAAAACCTAATTGCTTCTTGCAGATTTTAGAATGATTGTGAAAACAAAATAAATTAGAGTTGTAAACAATTGTGAGAAAGGGGACCAATCTCCGGGTTTTCAGATTATGCAGAAAATCAGGTTACTTAGTTACAACCAGTTGGAAATCACATAGACATGATTTGTGAAACTTGTTTTGATAAATAATTAACGAACAATATATTTGATTGCAATGATCCACGATCGAAACCGAAGGATTGATGCAAATAAATAGTAGCCCAATTAATTACCAATTTAAGGATTTCATAAACAAAATCCAGTCCAATGATTAAAGGTTTAAAACAATGACATCCTAGAATTTAATCCCGGTTGTTGATGAACAAACCAAATAATTGATGAACAAGAATGATTACGATAATAGAAAATTGTTTAATCAAAACAAGAAACAATAGGAACGACTAACCGAAAGTTTAATCGAATCCCAATCCAAACAGTCGTAACAATAAACAACCCAATGTTTAAACACAAACCCTATTCCCGGAGACGGTCACGGGACGACTAGCCGCTCATGACATTCGTGCGATCCTCAAAAGCTTGGTTGAAAGTTGAGTTCATGATCGAATCGTATGCGCGGAAGATTGATGTTGATGGGATGATTTTTTTAGAGCTCAAGGTGTTATACGGCTGCCCTCCCTAAGTCGATGGTATCGAAGGTGATGTTGTATTTGCTGCTGACTTTCGAGATAATGGGCCCCCAAATTAATTCGATAGGTTGGCAGTTTATTAAGAGAGCCCAAAAAAATAATCCTTGATATGTTAATGAAGATCTCCTTTAATTGTATTATGGCTGCTACACCCGATGATAATGATGATGTTGTGAATAAAAATCAAAAGTGTCTCATATGGCTGCCAATACTAGGTGATGTTGCTGTTGACTTTCGATGGTAATGATGGTGTCTTTAATTAGGTTTGTTAAAAACCTTTTAAACCACCCACAAAACATTACGTGCCATTCTTTCAACCACTTCGTAGGTTTCCTTTTTTTTTCTTTTCTTTGCTTCCGTAAGTCCCATGCTTGTCCGTAAGCCCCAAATCACACTTTCTGTTTCTTTTCTTAGCCATGCACAACAACCGTAATCCACATGCTTCAATTCGTAACCCCATGTGCATGTTTCTGCTTCTTTTGTTATTTTCAATTCATGAGATGCCTTTTCTTCACAAGCCCCACATGTGTTAATTGATGATATATGAATATTGTGATTAATCTCATTCCCAAGATATGATGATGATAACTACTTATAATATTCCTTCACCTCTCCATGTATTCACCTATCTATTCGACCCGAAACACATCCGAATACTTCCAATGGCTGCACTCATCAGTTTTACATGTCCTACTTTATCTTCAAACCTCGTATCTGTACCAAATTACGCGTTCTTACCTGCAAACATATAAACACTCGCAATAAAACAATTCCAAGCATATGATCGTGCAAAACAACCTAAACCATGTAGAATAAACACTTAAACACCCATGTTTCACACTCTCCATCACCAGTCCACTTCGTTGATATCCTGCACATGGTCATAAGAAAATATCGAGAACAATTGTTAGAAACCATAAATAATAATAAGGATCCTTGATCCTCTGAGTCCCTACACTACACGCTAAGGATAACTGATCCAGACAACACCTCAGAATATTGGATCCACAATTATAAAAGTCTATGCCCTAACAGGGCATTAAAACATCACATTGCTGCCATATAGGCAACGAGACTTTAAGCAACTCACTCTTTAGCTATCATGTTATAGTTTAATTGTTATTTAAATAGAAGAAAAAAATATAAATGTGTGTGAGTGTGAGTGTGTGTTTGAGTGGGCACCTACCTGTTCCAACCTTTAACGCCTGTGAAGGGCTTCACGAAACCGTCTTTGGCACCAGGCAATGACGCCCATGAGGCGATATACGAAGCTCTAATAAACCCAAATGGTATGATAACATCGAAGACCTCATACCACATCAGATAGTCTTATCATGAAATAACTTAGTATTGTAAAATACTAGTGTAATGCCCCGCCCGTTTTGCGGGGCGGTAAACAGAATATATCTAAGTTTGATAAGATGTGTGTCTTTATTTCAGTTACTTGAACATACTATTCATAACACAATCTCAATAAAAATTATATCGTAACATAGGTAAAAATAACCTCGTCATAGAGTAACTTTATTAAAGTCCAGGCGTAATAGTGTTTGTCCACCAATAGCAAGCAATCACTATTCCTCCGAGTTGGTTCGTCACAATAGCAAGGGGAAAATGCTAAAATATAAAATACTAAATGAAATAAAAGTAGAGGGGCTAACATGTGCACAATCAAAGTTAAAGCAAAGGTACTAAACACGCATATGAACAAAGCTAATCAATAAAAAGGAAGTTTTTTTTTTTAAACAGAACCAAAGGTAAAGTAGAGGCACTAAACACGCATATAAACAAAGCTAATTAATAAAAATGAAGTTTTTTAAAAAACAGTGGGGCTAAACACATATATTAGCAAAGTTGAAGGTTTAAAAGCAAGATACAAAAAGCCATGATCAATCACTAAATGGAATAGAAGTAGAGGGATTAAACATGTACACTACTAAAATTATAGCAGAGGGACTAAATACATATATAAACAAAGTTAACCAATAAAAAGAAAACTTTTATGAAAGTAGTGGGACTAAACACGTATTTTAACGAAATTGAAGATTTAAAAGTAAAAGGCAAAAATCCATGACCAATGAGAGGGTGCCAGACAGCTGCCTGACTAGGGCTGTTCACGAGCCTAGCCGAACCGAGCGGACCTTTGCTTGTGCTTGGCTCGTTTACAAGCCGAACCGAGCAGAGTGGTTCATTTAAAACCGAGCGTCAAATCAAGCGAGCAGTTTCCGCGCAGTAAATATTCCGAGCAAGCGTCGAGCGAAGTTCGATCGATTTGGACACCCGTGTCACCCGATTTAAATTTGTTGAGAGAGATAATGACAATGTTGGGTCTTCAATTTTTATGTCTTTTAAAAAACAGGCACATTCATGGCATGTATTTTTCTTATGAATAACAATGTTGTGGCTGACGAGGCGATGATCATATTGCACGAATAATGACATTGAGAGCCGGAGACAATCCACTTAGGGTGACGACATGAAACATTGAGCTGATGAGCAAACTATCATTTTATCGGTTTAGGGTTTAACTTTTAGAATTGATATTAATTTTTTTTATTGGCGTGATTGGGCTAGTACGCATAAATATAGTTGTAAGTTTGTATATAGTGGACCCAAATATAATAGAGTGGTATATATAAAACTATAAATTTCGTTTATATATAAGTATATGGGTAAATTACTTTTTGAGTTATTGTGTTTTAAGGGTTTTAACCACTTGAGTCTAAAATCAAAATGTTTAACGCCCTTAGTCCTTATAGCCACTTTTCTTAACCATTTGAGTCCAAATTTCTAACACTGTTAGATTTTTTTGGTTAACTATTGTTAAATAACCAAAATACCCTTATATTTAAAAAATAAAAAAATAAATTAGTATTAGATTTCTCTCTCTTATATATCTTTCTTCCATCTCTTTCTCTCTCTAAACATTCTCATCTCTCTCTCATCCTTCTTTCTCTCTCTACACCCCCTGTATCCCCACCACCACACCAACACCGTCACCACCACAGCCACAACCAAAATTATGCAGAAGAGGAATTAGCACAACAGCAAAATGATTGAAGATGGATGATGCACATGACTAGAACAGTATTCAAAGTGGAATTTACTCATAATGGTTCGCTACCAAATTCAAACAAAACACATCCAGAAAGAAACACATATTTAAGTTTTGGCACACTAAACACTTAGATCAAACATTAAACACAAAAAAATAAAAACCCTAATCTTCTTTGTTACCACAAACTGCAACATTCCAGTCAGTAACGATTCCCATAAATCAAAACCATCCCAATCTCAAAACTCATAAACGCATCAATAGCCACATACTGATCCAAATATCCATCCTTTCACTAGCAGATTTTACCAATCCCATTCCTTATGCTTGGCCTTAAAATCAGCAACTTTCCCTTTTGAATTATCATCTTCTTTCTTGGGGTTCTTCTACTGTGCCGTCCGTCGAGAAAACCAAGCATATCATGGCAATCCAACAGGCACAGCCGTTTGAGCTTGAGGCATCCATTGTAGCAAAGAAATTGGATGAACAGAGAGATGGTTGATCTTCGTCTATGGATGATGAACAAAGGAAACTTCATGCCGAGAGAGAAGGGGGTTGTGGCTGTGGTGGTGATGGTGATGGTTGTGGTGTGGTGGGGGGGATGCAGGGGGATCTAGAGAGAAAAAGAAAGATGAGAGAGAGATGAGAATGTTTAGAGAAAGAAAGAGATGGGAGAAAGATATATAAGTGGTGGTGGTTATGACAGAGGTGGTGGTGATGGTGGTTCTGAAGAGGTGGGGGTGATGTTGGTTATGACAGAGGTGGAAGATTTAGGTTTTTATAAGGGTAAAGAAGAAGATACAGGGGCATTTTAGTCTTTTAATAAAAGACTAACAGAAAATATGGATGGTGTTAGAAATTTAGACTCAAATGGTTAAGAAAACTGGCTATAGGGACTCAGGGCGTTAAACATTTTGATTTTGGACTCAAGTGGTTAAAACCACGAAAACACAGGGACTCAAAAAGTAATTTACCCTAAGTATATATATGTAGGACTCGATTCAAATGAGAACCACCATGAGTTGTGAGAACCAAGAGAACTCCTACTTCCCGCGCGAGTTGGGTCAAAAATTTTTTTGTACAAATGTAGATAAAAATATTTTAAACACATTTGTAAAAAAAATTGTCGAGTCGGTAGTTTTGCCTGATGTAAGTTTTTTTTACAAACTGGTGTAAATTTGTTACGAAGATAAATATTTTTTTACATCTCATGTAAATGTGTGTATGCGGCATTTTAAATTTTTTTTTTTGCTAAAACAAGTGATTTTTTAATGATTTTTGAGAAGAAAATTTTTGGAAAAACATTTTGGATGACCTAATTCTCACAACTCAAGTTGGTTTTCATTAATTTTTAACCCATCCCTATATATGTATGTGTAATGTGTATATGTATATGTATACTAATTAAAAATAATAATTCGAGCCGAACCGAGCCGAGCGGATCTTTGCTCATACTTGGCTCATTTACCAACTGAACCGAGTAGAACGGCTCGTTTACAACTGAGCGCCAAATCAAACAAACATTTTCCAAGCAATTTCCGAACAATCATCGAGCGGTTTCAACAGCCCTATGCCTGACACTATCCAATTTTGTATTCAAAGAAAAAGTATTATTTTGTAGGGTGGAGATACAATAGGAAGTTATTTGGCTAAGAAGGCTAGGAAGTGATCTTAACCATCCATTTAGTTAATTAAGGGATAAGATTAAATCAGGGAAATTGAAGGGAAGAAAAGAGGCGCGTGAGTTTGTTTAGGGGTATTCTAGTCAATCCAAGGCAATAGTTTCTCTCTCCTCCAATTCCCCATCGTTTTTAAAACGTTAATAACTTTTTCATACGACAATATTTTTTTATAAAAATTGCACCATAAAAACGAGCGTTTTTAATCTTTAAAACGAGCACACCATTGCTATACTTTTGAAAAAAAATCGAAAACCTAGATGCGTAAAACGCAGTGGATAGAACAAGACACTATAACCCAGGTTCTAAAACGCAATCGGGTTTCATATGGCCGTGATTATGTTTTAACATGGCCATGCCTCTATTCTAACATGATTATGTTTATGTTTTAACATGATCATGTTCTCTGCACTCAAATTCTGAAGAAAACGTAACTAAAACGCAATGGGTTTCACATAGTCATGTTTCTCTTTTAACGTGGCCATGCCTTTGTTTTAACATGGCCATGTTTTTGTTTTAACAAGGTCATGCCTTTGTTTAACAAGGTCATGCCTTTGTTTTAACATGGTCATGCCTCAACATCAAGGTTCTGAAACGCAATGGGTTTTAACATTGTAATGTTTATGTTTTAATATGGTCATGCCTATGTTTTAACATGGTCATGTCTTTGCTCCAACATGATCATGCTTCCCTTTTAACATGATCATGTTCTTTGATGTTCTTTTACACTGCAGTTCTAAAACGCAATGAAACCCAAAATCAAGATTTTGCACTACAGATTCTAAAAAACAATGAAGTTTTAACATTGCCATGTTCATGTTTTAACATGGTCATGTTTTTGTTCCAACATGACCATGCTTCTATTTTGGCATGATCATGTTCTTTACACCCTAGGTTGTAAAACGCAATGAAAACAAAAATCAATATTTTGCACTGTAGCCTCTAAAAAGAAATGGAGCTTTAACATGGCCATGTTTATGTTTTAACATGGCCATGCTTTTGTTCCAACATGACCATGCTTCTATTTTAGCATGATCATGTTCTTTGCTTGTAAAACGCAATGAAACCAAAAATCAATATTTTGCATTGTAGGTTCTAAAAAGCAATGGAGTTTTAACATGACCATGTTTATGTTTTAACATGGTCATGCTTTTGTTCCAACATGACCATGCTTCTATTTTAGCATGATCATGTTCTTTGGTTGTAAAACGCAATGAAACCAAAAATCAATATTTTGCACTATGTCTATAGGTTCTAAAAAGCAATGAAGTTTTAACATGGCCATGTTTATGTTTTAACATGGTCATTATTTTATTCCAACATGACCATGCTTCTGTTTTGGCATGATCATGTTCTTTGCACCTCAGGTTGTAAAACGCAATGAAAACCAAAATCAATATTTTGCACTGTAAGTTCTAAAAAGCAATGGAGTTTTAACATGGCCATGTTTATGTTTATGTTTTAACATGGTCATGCTTTTGTTCCAACATGATCATGCTTCTATTTTAGCATGATCATGTTCTTTGCTTGTAAAACGCAATAAAACTAAAAATCAATATTTTGCACTGCAGGTTCTAAAAAGCAATGAAGTTTTAACATGGTCATGTATATGTTTTAACATGGTCATGCTTTTGTTCCAACATGACCATGCTTCTATTTTAGCATGATCATGTTTTTTACACTCCAGGTTGTAAGACGCAATAAAACCAAAATCAATATTTTGCACTGCAGGTTCTAAAAAGCAGTGTAGTTTTAACATGGGTATGCCTTAGTTCCAACATGATCATGCCTCTGTCTAAGCATGATTATGTTCTTTGCACTGCAGGTTCTAAAACACAGTGAGTTTTAACGTGGTCAAGCCTTTTGTTCCAACATGATCATGCTCCTATTTTAGCATGGTCATGTCTCTGCTTTAACATCCAGAAGAACAAAAATGAAAAGAACTCTAACTAAAACATAGTGAAGTGAAAAACGCAATTGAGGTTTCATAACTAAAACGCAATGAAAATAAAAAATAACACAACTTACAAAAGAACTCTGATTAACGACGGTGAGCGGAAAAAAAAACTCTGATACACCATGGGGAAACTGGTGGCGGTGGAGCGGTGGCAGTGGATGGTGGAATGATGGTGTCAGATCTGAAAAACCCAACAGGTGGTTAAAGGTGGTGGTGGTTTCAGATCTAGTTTCCGGCAAGATGGTGGCGATTGTAGGTGGTAGTGGTGGTGGTGGTGGAGGAGGAGGAGGTGGTGGTGTTGGTTATGATGTGGTAGTTTATAGTTTTGAAAATAGTGGATTTAAGTATACGAGGAAGAGAAATGAATTGCAGATGCTGAGTTTTTTTTGAAGATGGTGAGTTTTGATCAAAATGCCCTCCTTATGTTTTTTTATCTTTGCCACATATCATCCTCTTATTGCTTCTTATCTTTTCTAGCGAAATTAAACTTCCTATTTGATCTTTTCCCTTATTTTGTATTCCTTTTTCAAAGACATACCAAGACATCATTTCTAGTATATATCTTTTCAATTTCGTAGATATATATCATATTTGAATATGTAGTAACCGGTGTGGATTCATCCGTGCTATTGGTCCAACCTAAATCCGATGTGAATTGGTCATGTATTCTGTAGTCTGGTTTATGTTTTTTTAACGATGAATGAAACTCTATTCTTACTCACTACTAAATTAAACCAGATTAATCATAATCTACTTCACATCTTCTGATTTATATTTTTAAACAACAATTATATTTTCATTATTATAGTCCTTCCAGTAAACCGCACCCATATATTACGCTTAAATGGTGTTCGTAAATGGTTTTCCTATAGATTTTGGCTCTGTCACTACCGGATATAACCTAATGGTTTTTGTGATTTGAAAATTTTAATTAGTCAAAATCTGTAAAATCCCTAAAACTCAAACCCAAACATGTGACAACATTCTTGAATGCTACAACGAAAGCATATCATGTGGAGTCATAGTTGAACCATTCTTTGTCAACACTCAGCACAACCATCATTGCAATCAATGTTACGAACAACCCACCAAGGTCCTAGAGTTACAGTCAAGAACGGCATCTATGCCTCTTAGAGCATCTACAATAATATAAATCTTATACTAAATATAGTTTTATTCAATAAAAATAGTATTATACGATTGTTCATAAAGTTACATATGGTGCTAACCGACGCCGTGGGCACAAGTGCCGTCAAATGCGGCGACTTTGCCACGCTTTTGCCCGATCAAATACGGCAACGTGGGGCATACATGAATGAAGTTAATTTAAAATTATTTATTTATTTATTTATTGATTATTATTATTATTATTATTATTATTATTATTATTATTATTATTATTATTTTAACATAAATAAAGTACCTTTTTTTTGTTCAACGGCATCATAGGATATGAATTTCTGATGAAGAAAACGGCAGGTTATAACTTCTACTCTAATTCAATGTGATATTAGTCAACAGGCAAAATCCGAATCCTTGGTGTGAGATGTTTCTATTTGAATATCAAAGGTTCAAATTCTACAATGATACAACTACGGATGATTAATACGAGTAGATCAGGAAGTGTTATTAAAAAAAATTTCCATGTCACATTTAAAGGTTAACAAATTTTAAGCTTTATTCTCGTATGATATATATAATAAGCATGGTTGCAAAAGTCGCTAGGCGCTCCCTAGTCGGTCGACCGAGGAGTTGAGAGTACTCGGTTTAGGCGGAGAGTACTCGGGGAGTACTCGGACATGTTGAATTATAAAGAAATTACTTTTTGGAGACTAAATATATGTCAAATAACATAAATTTACTAATATTTATAACAAAATATGTGACAATGATATTCATTCCTTTATGATAGGCATAGAAATTATGTTTTATTATTATTTAAGTCAAAGTAGGCCCGAGTTGACCTACTAGATCCAATTCTAGCCAAGGTTGACCGCATTTGACCGACTCCGAGTAATTAAGCGGAGTCAAAGAAAGTCGCCTCGGCAGCCTACCTTGTAGCGACTACTCAGGGAGTACTCGGCCTTGGAAACCTTGTTTTACAACCATGATAATAAGTAAAACTATTTCTTTTAATAGATTTAACAAAAGATACCTTTGATACTGTTAAATTGATACGAGTGGTGCTTTGCGTCATGGGATTTAAGTTTGCTATGCGAGCAAAATGGCATATGCGATTAAGAATTCGCATGTCTAATGACTATATTAGGGGTGTTCATGACCCCCTTCTAGCCCCCATTATATTCCGCCCTTGAGGGAATGAATTCGTTACGGAGTCACTTCGTAAAAACCACTAGAAATATGGTTTCAAAATAATCTAATAAAAATTTTGCCTGTTTAGTGTGGTTTTTCTACATTTAATTTTGATCTAAACCGTAAGCCAAACCATGGATAGAAGAACATTTTGAAGCCGGTTATCCGAAAACTTACAAAATATAAAACTGGTTTAAACCCGAATCATGAAACACCTGATGTTGCACAAGGGCACAAGGCTAATGATCACCTCTCCTAGTTATAACCAGTTGAACAGTCAACACACTTAACCAAAAATTAGTCTTCCACGAAGAATTTTTCATGAGACAGGAGAAACATCCTCAATGATGTTTATAAATAGTTCAAGGTCATGTCTTCAAATTTTATATCTTAATAGACTTGCTTACAACAGGAGAAACATCATCAATCAATTGCCGGAATTCAGTAAGGGGCATAATTACAAAGCTATAGTTTTTTTTTTTAATGGCAAGGAACAACGTGCCAACCACCATGATACCGAGCGCTGTGGCCAAGGTCGACTACTCGACCGCCGCCAGCCCCTTGACTTTCCCCAGATGCGCGGAAACCCGACCTTTACCCACTCGAAGCCACGACAGTGGAATAATCGGTAAAGCCTCGTCTCCCATCCAAGTCGAACCGGCGCCACCTGTATTCACTCTTCATCTGGATGCCGCAGAAAATAATGAGGAGAGTAGGAATCAAACCTGGGTCAAGGAACACCAATTCTTTCCCCAACCACTCTATCACTACCTTATTGGCTTTTTTTTTTGGTGCTACTTTCTACACCCCCTCTATCTACTTTTTTCACCCCTCTCCTCTCACATACTTACAGGTGGGGCCTGCGTGGGACCGACAGTTTTCCTCTCACAAGGGGGGGTATAATCAGAAAGAGGGGGGTGTCTATAGAATTAGCCTTTTTTTTTTGGTAGATTATAATTTTTTATTTAGTAAAAAAATATACAAGTTTTTCATAAAACTAATGAGGATTGAGGAATGAATGGAGGTCAATTGTTTTTCATAAAACCAGTGAGCTCAATCATAAAAATAATACGTAAAAAAGAATGGTACGGTTTCATACATCATACCATTGATATTCATTATACCAATTTCTTCCACAAATAAATAATTATATTACATTCTGTTGACGTTTAATCTCAAAACCAAGCATAAGAAAGCAATTAAAGAAACATAAAATAAACTGACAAAAATTCAAATCCATTTAAGACCATGATGTTATATATATATATATATAATCCAACAAATAAATCTCTATACACATAATCGATAGATTCAATTCTTTACAAGTATATCAATCAATTAATGATTTAATTAATCATCTTTCTAAAAAATTAAAAACAAAACTTGTTTAGATCCTCAAAAACTTCTTGATCCGAATGTGATGATAAAACCTTAATGAAACACCAAAGATTCAAAGCAGTTAAGCCCATCAAACTCCGGTGCCCACCGTGCCGGATACCCGCCCGTGCTACGGGGTCGGGTGGCGTTACCGTGGGCCTCAGGCTTCACCTTCTTCTGTTCAACCAGATTGGTAGTAGAAGGTTGCTTGTTGTTGAAGTAACTGACAGATTGGCCCAAGAATTCAGCAGACAACACATCAAAGGAACTGAAGATGGAATTCATGTTTAATAATTGATTATTTGATTACAATTGTTTGTTTGTGTTTGAATGAATGAATGGATGGAAAGGTTTATATAGTAGAAAAGTATTTTGAATGGTTGCGGAATTTCAACGCGTTTAATAACAATGTGTCGGCGTTGAAGATAACTTATTTTGATTCTATAAATAGTTTTGTTCATATAGTCATTGTTGTTAATTGAACGTCTCTACCAAAATTAAAGTCATGAGTTGTCATATTTGAATAGTTATTTTCTACATGCTGCTAACGAACGCCACGTGACAAGTGGCGTCAAACAGGGTGGCATTACGACGCTGCTGCTTGACTGCTCCGTTATCAATATGACATTGTATAGGGTATAAATAAATTTTGAATAAACTAAAACATTTTTTTTACGAGATTACTTATTTATTTTAACCAGTGGTTTTCCCTCGCGCTACGTGGCGAGAATTCAATTGGTATCGGTTCGGTACTGAAAGTTACTATAGCAGCTGAAAGAGAAAACTAAAAATCTAAAGTTGTGATGCGCACAAAAAGATATCATATCGACGGTGTTTTATATCAATCGAAAACCATTAAAAAGATACCGGTTCGGATACTACCAATATTGGTACAGATGTTCTGTTAAAATCGGTTCGGTTTTTCACATATCGATACTCGTATAGTTTACGATTAGAAAAATACATTTTTTAATATTATTATCAGCATTCATATACTTTACACATGATATCCATTTTCAACAAAAAATCAAATTAGAAAAAATCCATATAAATATAATATTAAAACTTTAAATTTATTATTCATAAAGAAAAAGGTTAAATACTAAATTATTTAAGGTATGAAGGAGTTATAATTTAAAACTTAAGTTAATATATTTAAAATACTCATTACGAGCACTTTAAATTGATATGTATAATATATACAAACTATAGAAGGTATTATATCAAAATGAAGGTAAACGAATAACAAGTTGCGTCGCTACCTCTTTTTGAATATAAAAACCAAGTTTTTTAAAACTATATCAATAGATCTTGGAGTAATAACATTACTGTGTACGACCATTTGAATTCGACTAAGTAGGTTACAATCTTTGACACAAAGAAACCAAAAATACCAAAAGCAAACGATTGTTATCATGTTTTTTTGGTTAGGTAAATGATTTTCATGGTATCTTGTTATATTGATTGTGTGTTGCAAATTTGATAAATATACGCCTTGTGTTTACTTTTAAACGAATTACACAACACTAGAAATTGAATGTATAAAGACGTGTGTTTACGACTAAGAAAAGATTCAAGAATGACTTAAAAAAAGAAGAAAGAATTGAATACGGGTTGATCCATTTCATAATAAATACGTAACATATATTTTACAACGTGGTTTTACAATAATTCATATGTTACAATGAAAGGTAACGACTATAACCACGTTATAAAGATGATACGATATAATAAGGATAAGGAGATTGCTATTTTAAAAGCATAGACATGACCTTAGGAAAAGCTGGTTAATCATGTGGTAATGCCTATAACGATTTTGTCTTTTGAGGTTTATACTAGTTTCGCAAAAGGATAAACCTAACTGGTCGGCTTGAGTGGGTCAGTCAGACCTACCGGTTTACCTATTTGGCGTTAGCAATCGGTTTTGATGGTTTAACATGTTTTTTTTTTCAAATTTGTTAGTTTGTATTTTAGAATGATAAAAATGATCCATGAGAATAAAACAAATACATAAGCACATATGCTAAAAATAAGAAAATATATAAAAAATAAAGGTTAAATGATCAATTTGGTTTAGATCAATTTGGTTTACATCATCAGTTCCAAATTTCAACCTAGACTGCACCGTTAAGACATCAACCGTGAAAAATGGATAGTGAAATGTATCGTTTGGATCTCAAACTGGTTAATTGGCCGACTTTCTCTAAGTTAAATGGTGTGATCCTTTTCAATGACTTTTAAACGCTATATATGTGAAACCAGAATAAGTTAATGTGTTTTTGTTGAGATGTAAAAACATCACGAGCTTTAACTTTATAATAAGAGCATCTGCAACGAAAGGATTACGGATAAACTCCCACTTCAATCATACGATTTAAATACCCCTCTTCTTTCTCCAACCACATAAACATCCCTCTTTCTTTCTTTCTCTCCTCCCTCTCACAAAATAGTCTTCCTTTGGCCCATTGACATACTTGTGGCCAAACCCCCCTACCCCCCCCCACCCCCAATTCTATCTCTCCCATGTCTACAGTAGGGCTGGCTAATCGTGTCTTAGCAGGTTTAACAGGTATCTGATAACGCGAACAACAAAAATTTTAAACATGAATACGACTCGTTTAACTACTTTATATCCAATTTCTATAAGACAGATGTATATTTTATGCACCTAGAATAAGAAATAATGGATCCTAACTTTCAAATTTTGATTATTTTTAAAAACGTAAAAAATCAAATGGTGTACTTTTCGGTTATCGTGTCTTAGCAGATTACCTACAGGTTACCTATTGTCAGCCCTAGTGTACAGCCTCTCTTTCTTCCACGTCCCCAAATGGATGCCAACAAACGTTCGAGTTATTCGTGTGCTAAAGGTTGGTAAGGAAAATATATAATATACGTTCTTGTAAATGACTAAACATTTTAAAAGGATAATATTATATTTTATGTCCTTTTTAAGGGCACACCGAGTCATGTTGCAAGAGACGTGTTCACTATTTAATGTGATAAAATATTTGAAAATTAAAATGGTTTCTGAAAAAAGATTTTATATAGTTGATGATGACAATCAAATTCCAATTTTATATTTACAGTCTTACAAAAATGCAAACATATTATTAAGCTTGGGCTGATTAACAAATTGGTAGGCCCGTGTAAAAGTGGTCTAGCTTTGACTGGAACCGGCCCGGTCATGTAAATGTATATTGTATATATGTATTAATTTCTAAGATAACGAACAACAGTGTATTTAACGATAACGGCGTTTACGATTTTACAATTTTTTTCCTTGGTTTCGTTTTGGTGATTAGAGAGACACGCAAGTAGGGTAATGGAAAGAGACCACGGCCTCCGGCGGCATCTTCATCCCAGTTACATGTTTGGACCTTCTTTCACCTCCAACAATTTCTCTGCAACTCTCTCCCTCTACTTTCCGCTCTCCCTCTCCACAACCAAGGTAAAAAAATCCTGTAAAACCACCCAAATATTTACACCGTGTAACTCGAAGAATGCGTTTAACTTAAGGAGAGAGAGAAAGTCGATGGTTTCATCAAGCTTTAGGAAGGTAGGTGTGACAACTGGCACCAAACCGGTAATTTCCGTACACTTTAATTATTATTTAATGACAATTATGTGCTTTAGTGTCAACATTATCTGATTTCATACAATACAAGTGAATTCATGCACGTTTTATACTACCAAATATTGTTTTATGCATTAACGAGAGTGTTGCGTCAGAAATACTAGTAAACTCACCGGTAAGACACAATGTGTCAACAGAACTGCGGAAAGCAGTCAGACATTGGAAATAGGGCCCAGGTGTAGGTCCAACGACAAGAATACATTAAAACCCAAAGGTACAAACAAGGGTTAATATATAGACATTCCAGAAGCTAAAATAAGCACCAAAAAGCACCCGGAACGCACTTTAAGTGCAGAATTTTAATAAATTCAGCTCAAAACAGCTTTTTAGCATCAAAATATTATCCAGAATTTACGTTTTATCATCCAGAATACTTCCCTAAGTGTCGGGGATTGAAAGTGTTACAAAAGGGTACTTAAAAGACACTAAACGGTGCAATTTAGCACTTTAACGAACCGGTATCTAACCCAACAACCGGGCATTACCCGGAACACCAAAATAATGCTAGAAGCATTGTTTTTACTTTTCTGAGCTAGTTAGGGTCCCCGAATACCCTGACACACCATATAATTAACAATACACCTTAACACACTAACTTAACACTTAACCTCCTAACTAAACTTGTAACTAACAATTGAAATCCAACAAGATACACCCCCCCCCCTTGAACCGGTCATGTGAGAGTGGGGACACCCCATGATTTCTTTTATTTGTTTATTGGATATGTTGTGTACAATTGAGGCATAAGGACCAAGGGGTTAAGATATGTTGGAAGAACTTGTTATAAGACCCTTGGATCATCCTCATTCTCATCACAACATCAATTCACTCAGACTCTTTCTCTCCCTCTCTTGCTTGTTTCGGCCGAACCACACACCACACACCATCACCACCTTAAAGTTTCCATCAAGCATTTTTCATACATACAAAGGTGTAAGAGGTCCAACAACTAAGCTCGGTGCACTCGGAAGCTTAAGGACCACTCTAGTTTTCTTTTATCCACCACTTTTACGCTTTGAAACTCCCCTAGCCTTGTGCTAGTAGTAAGTGCTCTAAACTTCATCATGTTCTTGATTTTGGTGGTTAATAGATGATAGAACGGTTAAATGATGATCTAATGAACATAACTTAAAGTCTTGAACATAAGATGAATAAGGTGGATAAAGAGAAGATATGTGTGTAAATCATGTAAATCTTGTATAGTTGTGATTATTTGATGTTGTTTGTTGCTAAAAGTAGGATGGTTCGTCATCTAAACCTACTAGATCATGTTCGAGAACATGAACTACTAGTATATTAGTGTTAAAAGTATGAAAGATGATGAAACCATCCACCATGAACTTGAAACTTGAATAAACATAATTTTTCTTGTAAAACGAAGTTGTAAACTTGTGGATCTAAAGATCTACAAGTGGTTTTTCGGAAGAACCAAGTGGAAAATACTAGATTGTTAAAAACCCGGATCTTGTATGAACAAAAATTATTTTCGGTAAGTATACAAGTGTATAAACACATGTGCAACAAGAAAAATACAAGAAGTAGTATTTTTAGAAAATACGGTCACAAGTTGTAAAGAACTAGATTCTTTAAAATGAAGTTTTTAAAGAAACAAACACACTTTAAAGAGTAACAAGACTTACTAAATACCCTAGTAAGTTACTACACATTTTTATAAATTTTCAAGTTTAGGAAATAGAAAAATTAGTGTATATTGTTGATGATTGTTGTTGAAGTTGTTGATGATTTAAAAGAAAATAAACACATGTTTTGAAAACATGGGAAACCTCCATTTTTAGGGGAAACTCTGTCAAAATTTTTATAAATTTTGACACTTAGAAAAATATATGAGTTTCGAGAAACTTATTCCCTAAAAATGTATACCAAGGTATTTACCAAGGTTTCCCTAATTTTTGAGTTAAGAAACGATGATTTCGTCAAGGTTAAAAATTGACATTAAGTATGTATATTTTTGAGAAAAATATATATATTATTTTATCACCAAATTTTGTGCTAAGTGTATGTAGTATGTATTATACGTGTTAGTGTATTAAGACTTGAAAATAAACTAAATACTCTTGAAAAATAAAAACACAAAAATACACATACAACATACTTAGACAAATACAAGAAAATATATTTGTGAAAATATATTAGTTGATAGAATAAATAACTTGGACAAGTTATGAACATAGAATAAAGTTTTGAACAAAGATACATAATTCGGGTGCAAAGTGCAAAATACAAGATACTTATATTAATTTTTGAGAAAATAATATAAGTAAAATACATAGTTAAAAATATAAAATATTTTTAACACAACAATACATATACAAAAGATAGCGACATGTGCTTGTACGATACAAGTCTAGTGACTAACGATAATAAAACACGTTTAGGTCGCGACGCACTATAAGCAAATCCGGTGAAGTTTACGACGCAAGGAACACAAAGTTGTGAGTTCATGCTTGTAACATCCCGAAAATACAAATCCCGAAAATACAAATCATTAATATAATTCAAACCTTTTTGTTTTTTTTTTCATTTTTTTATCTTTAATTATTATTATTACTAACTAGTATTTGTTTTTAAAACGTTATTTTATTTAAAAAGAAACTTTTTTTGATTGTTTGAAAAATAATCATTTTCTTACGTTTTAAACTAAAGCGTGTCATTTTAATTTTGAAATGGAATTTTTTTGTTCATAGCGGCTTGAAGTGGGTATGCGAATTCGGTTTGTATAAACAATGATACACAAAAAATTAAATGAAGCTTTAAAGCCAACCAACTTAACTAACGTTTTATTTTCTTTTTACGTCTTATTACTTTTAATAAATAAAAGTTGTTAATTATATTAACAAACATTTTAATATAATAATACTAATAAAAATAGAAATAGAAAGATGAGAGAACTAAAATACGAAATAAATAAAAAATATAAAAGGAACTGTTTTTTTTTTTCAAAAAAAAGTTCTGAAACTTTTTTATTGTATAAAAAATATCTTTTTTATTAGTTTTAATGACGTTTTATAAAAACATAATAAAATACTAGTAACAGAAAGTGTCTTTAAATTATAGAAACACAATAGTTTTTAAAAACAATACTTAAATTGTTTAGAGGGGTGAAATTTAACAATTTTTAAATTATATTTTTAGAAAGGGGAGTATGACTAGTAAAAAAGGGGTGCATTTAGCCAACCCCATAAATAATTATATTACATTCTGTTGACGTTTAATCTCAAAACCAAGCATAAGAAAGCAATTAAAGAAACATAAAATAAACTGACAAAAATTCAAATCCATTTAAGACCATGATGTTATATATAATCCAACAAATAAATCTCTATACACATAATCAATAGATTCAATTCTTTACAAGTATATCAATCAATTAATGATTTAATTAATCATCTTTCTAAAAATTAAAAACAAAACTTGTTTAGATCCTCAAAAACTTCTTGATCCGGATGTGATGATAAAACCTTAATGAAACACCAAAGATTCAAAGCAGTTAAGCCCATCAAACTCCGGTGCCCACCGTGCCGGATACCCGCCCGTGCTACGGGGTCGGGTGGCGTTACCGTGGGCCTCAGGCTTCACCTTCTTCTGGTCAACCAGATTGGTAGTAGAAGGTTGCTTGTTGTTGAAGTAACTGACAGATTGGCCCAAGAATTCAGCAGACAACACATCAAAGGAACTGAAGATGGAATTCATGTTTGATGATTGATTATTTGGTTACAATTGTTTGTTTGTGTTTGAATGAATGAAGGGATGGGAAGGTTTATATAGTAGAAAATATTTTGAATGGTTGCGGACTTTCAACGCGTTTAATAATAATGTGTCGGCGTTGAAGAGAACTTATTTTGATTCTATAAATAGTTTTGTTCATATAGTCATTGTTGTTAATTGAACGTCTACCAAATTTAAAGTCATGAGTTGTCATATTTGAATAGTTTTTTTTTTTTTTCACATGCTCCTAAGACCATAGGTAATGGTTAATGCCCACTAAGGGGCATTTTTCACCACATCATCATCATAATGCCCTTTT
The DNA here is from genome assembly GCF_002127325.2 of Helianthus annuus. NCBI lineage: Eukaryota > Viridiplantae > Streptophyta > Magnoliopsida > Asterales > Asteraceae > Helianthus > Helianthus annuus. The sequence continues at coordinate 137,921,837 of NC_035445.2, forward strand.
AAAAAAGGTGTAATGGTTAATGCCCATTTCATTTATTACTTTCCATTATTTTTCTTCTCTTTGGGCATTATTATAGAAATGCCCCTCACTCTTCATGCCCCTATAATGCCCATGAGTAATGGTGTAAGGGCATTATCAAAATCTTTCATGCCCTGATAAAGCCCCATTACATATGGTCTAACGAACGACACGTGACAAGTGGCGTCAAACAGGGTGGCATTCCGACGCTGCTTGACTGCTCCGTAATTATCAATATGACATTGTAGGGTATAAATAAATTTTAAATAAACTAAACCATTTTTTTACATGATTACTTGTTTATCTAATTTAGAGGAGGAAGTGGTCACTAGTAAATACAATTCTATCACTTTCAATTCTAATATTCAATTAACTCATGCCATGTCATCACCCAATATTTTATCACTAGTTATAGAAATGTAGTGGGGGTGGTCGCTAGTGATAGAATTCCATCACTCACAAAATTTTTTAATTTTTTATTTTAAATTAGAAATTAACAATAAAACACTAAAACTATAAATTTCATTAAAATTAAAACATACTACTTCAATAAAACATACTAGAAATATTTTAGACTACAATTTTTTTTAAAAAAAACCTACTCCTCGTCCGACTCATGAAATTCCAAACCTAGAGAACCTACTAGTTCGATTAAATCATATCTCAACCGAAAGTGAGTTTCTTCATTTCGCAATTCTAGTTGGATATTTTGTGGAACTTGAACTTGTGTAGGAGGATCCGGCACCCAATCCGGGGGTATTGCACGTCCGTCTTCTTTGATTATCATATTGTGCAATATGATACATGTATACACTATGCTATGTATTGTTTTCTTGTTCGTTGCACGAACCGATCGGTGTAGCATACCCCATCTACCCTTTAAAACACCAAATGCCCTCTCAACATCTTTTCTTGCCGATTCTTGCAATTTTTTGAACACGATTTCTTTAGCCTCGACAGGAAATGAGGGAGCTTTCACAAAAACAGATCATGACGGGTAGATACCATCCACAAGAAAGAAGCCTCGTCTATAATGTCGTCCGTTAACATAGAAAGGAGAGGAAGGTGTGGTACCATCCGTTACGGTTTGAAACAACGGCGACGTATGCAACACATTGATGTCATTGTTTGAACCTGGAACACCGAAATACGAATGCCAAATCCATAAATCATTCATCGCCATCGCTTCTAGTATGATGGTTGGTCTTTTGATGTCTCCCCTAACATACGCCCCTCGCAACTCTCTTGGACAATTTTTCCACTCGATATGTGTACAATCGATGCTACCGAGCATCCCGGGAAAATGCCATCTAGCCTCATGTGCTGCGTAAATACGTGAGATGTCGTGGCTCGTCGGTTTACGTAAAAACTCTTTAGGATATAACTTAATGACCGCGTTGCAAAAAAATTGCAAACATTCACGTGAAGTTCTGGCCGACATAGCTAGTTATTCATCATATTGATCGGGAGGGTTACCTGTCGCTAGTTGGCGAATGGCGGACATGCATTTTTGTATCGGCGTGAAACTTGGCTTGCCCCTCGCATCGTAACGTTCTTCAAACCGTTCATTGCTTGCTTCGATGTCTCCAACAATCTTTAAAAATAATTCTTTGGGTAAACGAAACCGATCTCTAAACGTTTCGGCATTGTAGAGCGGATTTTCCACAAAATAATCGTTCATCAACACTCCGTTGGCACGTATAAGATCACGGCATCAAGTTCGTTATACACCGACACAAAATATTTTAGCGTCTCATTGTCGGAAGACGACTCGGTATCGCTATCGCTAGACATCGGAAATGTCGAATCCGTAGGGAACTCCATTTGAGAAAGATGTAGATTGTGTGAAATTGGTTTATGTTTTGGTGTGTGTAAAATGGTTTAAAATGAAGATATATATAGATAAAAGGTTAAAGGTTAATTTTTTTTATTGAAGTTACCGTTGAATAACGGTCAAATATGTGCAACGTTCGAATTTTTAACGCGTGACCGATGCAACGCGTTTAAATTATAACGCGTGAAACAATGGGGGGTGGCAATGTTCGTTAATGTATCACGCGTGACGGGGGATCCATCACAAACCGCCCGCCTCCCCTTATAATAAAAGACTCCAAATAAGGTCACATGTCATTCTCTCCTTCAACCTCATAAATTTTATTTATATTTGTTTAATAAATTTCTTTTAATATTAATATTAATTAATAATCAATATATAGATATCACTTATTTTTATACTTATCTTTATCTAAAATTAATAAATAACTTCAATTTTGCAATTTAAACCTTTTGTTTTTTTACTTTTAACCCAAAGTTTTCATCTTTCGCAATATAATTCCAACTCTTTTTTATTTTCAATTTTGATCCACCATACTTTTCATCTTTTCCAAGTTTTTCGTTTTGTTCTAATTTTGTGAATTAACGCACCGCAACGTGCGTGTGGGGTTCGACATTTTTTCGTATATTCTTTTCCTGTTTGACCGGCCTGACGCACACATCTATTTTTTTGCGTTTGACAAGTTCGTCCAACACGTGGGTCCTGGATAGACTTAGTTATTTTTTCTATGTTTTACGTTTCGGTTTAATTTCTCAGCAATGAGCGTGCGTGATTCAAAGATTTTACGTCTACTTTTCGCTCGACGTTATTTTTTTCCCGTTTTTATTTATTTTGTTTTTACGAGCTTTTTTGGTGTTGGTGGTCGCTGACAATAGTATAGTATTGCTACTACTTAACACAGTTTTATGACAACTGCTGCAACGCGAGTGCTTAATACTAGTTTTAATATATACACACTATAATAACCATTTAATAAAGAAAATTACGTTTCTTCTCAGAATCTTAATACCTTATAACCTAGTTTTTAGTTTTTTCGTAATTTTAACTTAAATAAACAACTTTCACCTTAAATAAACAACTTTCATTGACTCTCTCAAATGAAAATTACATCAAGGTAAATGAATAACAAGTTGCACTGTTACTCCTTTTTAATAAGAAAATTAAATTTTTTAAAACTATATCAATAGATTTCGAAGTCATAACATTACTGTTGCATGACCATTTAAACTTGACTAAGTAGGTTACAACATTTGACACAAGAAAACCAAAAATATTAAAAGGAAACGACTGTTGTAATGTTTTTTGGGTTATGTAAATGATTTTCATGGTATCTTGTTATATTGATTGTGTTTTGCAAATTTGATAAATATACGCCTTGTATGGTACTTTGAAACGATTTACACAACACCAGAATGTAACGCCCCAAAACCCGAATGTTAAATTACAAGCATGTTTTATTTTACACAATGTGATATGGGGTAACTAAGTTAGTTAACTTAGTTATATATGCCAGTTAAATAGTAAGGAATGGAATTTTGTGACTAACAAATAACAAACAAAACTACAAGAGCAAAAAGAGGGCAAGTTGGAAAGTGTTTTAATTAAAACATAAAAAGAAAAGGGAAACCTCATTTGGGGCATATGTATATGTCGACACACACACATAGTATGTGTGTGTGTTCTTGTGTGAACCAAAGGAAGAAGAAGGAGAGGAGAAATCTAAAATTTTGCATGGATAACCTATGAATTTAGGGGTGTTCATCACCTCCTAAGCATCAAGTAAGTATCTAATTCACCCCTTAAACCTTCTTGATTGGAGTACTTGGTGGGTTTTGATGAATCAACCCCAATTGGGTAAATTGGGGATGTTAGATGGTTGGATTTGTGTATGCATGCACTAATTGAGTGTCAATTATGATTTAATCATCTCAATTAGGAGTTTTAATAGAAGAACCCATGTTCAAGAACTTGGGGTTTTGATGGTTTATGGTTTAATATGAATGAGTTGGATGAACTAGAGATTTTGTTATGTTGATGTCTATGTGTGAATGGTAATTGTTGATTAGTAAGGAGATTTGATGAATTATGTATGAACTTGGAAGATCCTGCATAAATTAGTTATACATTGTGCATTAAATGGTGTACGCACACCAAGTGTTTGATGAAATGTTTAGTATAAGCTAGTATGTGAAATTATATGCTAAACAATGGATGAACATGTGTAGAGTTTGATAATGACATGATTGATGATAATTAGACATGAGAAGATGTATTGTACAAGGATTTCGTAAGAAGGTGTAGTTGATGGTATGATTGGGTAGAATTATGTATTGGAACTCGTACTCTATGCTTGAATGATGAGGTGTACAACATGTGTTGGACCAATTGCCTATTGGTAATTTAGAAATGAATGTGCACTAAGTATATAACATATGAACTTGCTAGTAAATAATGATGTTGTGATTATGTTAAATAGACTAACCTTGAATGTGGTTGTCAAATGTGAGACAATGAAAGCATTAGCATGTGAAAGTATGTGTATGTGAATGTGTATGTGTATATAATTTGGTGATCATATGGTTGTAAGCATATTACATCATGAGTTTGAAATGTATATAATATCATTAGTATAGGCTAATATGATAACACGAATATATGAGGTGTAACACCCCGAAAATATAAACCTTTTATCATATTCGATGTCGGTAATAAATAAAACAAACTAACTAGGAATAAAAATAACCTAGTTAGATAGAAGTCTTGTAGTGACATGTGAGTTGGTTAAAACACCTAAAATGAAAAAAACTTAACAATAGTTTGGGGACTAAAGGTGTTAACATTGAAACTAATATTAATTAAAACAAAAAAAAAAATACCAAACACACACTTGTGTGTGTGTCTGGTACGAGCAAAACATAGGGGGCGACCAAGAACCCTCCTACAAACCCTAGTTCACGAAAATTTCCCAAATTGAAGGCCAAATTTTGTTCCAAATCAAAATCCAAGCATAAGATAGTGATCTCCTCAGTAAAGGGGTCATAAGGTATGTAGAATTTCATAGAAAGATTACATCTAAATTTCTGGATGAACACTCATGATTCAAAATTATGTTTGCATGATTGTTGTTTAGATGAATTTGGAATGAAATTGTGTCTAGGAGTAAACCCTAGTCATTAGATTGCTGAAATTATGCTTATTACTTGTGAATTCCATAATCACCAATGTAGGTGAAAAGTGGGTTTTGTAGGAACATGTTAAACACTAGGATTATGATTGTCATTCTAGTGTATTTTGAGTTCTATGAAGCAATTTCAGATTTGTTGATGTGAAAATTCGATACGAACTTGCCTAATTGATGTTAAGCTTGGCTAAATAAGTAGTCATGAACTTGACTATAAATTGTATGAAATAATACCCTTTAGGTGTTTGTAGAAATGCCTAAAAGAAAACTAAATGATGGAAATTTGAACTAAAACGCGTATTTGTATATTATGGAAAACTATGCGTTATGTGATATGAAAAGAGTTCTAAACAAAAGATTTGGTTGAACTCTATAGGCAAGGAAAACCGAGACGTCGAGCAGACAAGCCGGCGGTGATACCCGTTTAAAAGGAGCGCTTTGAAGGTACGTAACCACGGTTTCGTTACGATATGATTACTATGTATTTTGTTAGTAGACTTTGAATTTAGCATAATATATGAATTTGGATATTTGGTTGAAGTGACGGTGTTCACTAGATAAACAAACGGGTCAAATATGGGTAAGATAAGTTTGGTGTATCGTAGAAGTGACGAAGCTCACTCGTTACCAAACGGGTCAAAATGAATAATTGGTGTATGATCGGTAAGTCATAGAAGTGACGAAGTTCATTCGACAAGCCAAACGGGTCAAAATAAATGGTAAAAGTATGGTTGGAATAAGCCAAACGGGTTAAAATGAATGGCTAAAATCGTAGAGTGTATCATAGAAAACGGGTCAAATAGTGGTCGGAATGGTAGTGTTCGAAGAGACTTAAACGTCACTCGTTAGATTTGAGTTATAAAAGCGTAAACTATGAAATAGGAGTCATACGCTAAAGTCGATAAGCCCGGGAATGGGTAATTATGGGTAGAAACTAATGTTGAAGAATTATGCAAGTATGTAACATGTCTCGTTACATTATGTAAATTTGATATTTTAGACATTTAAAGTTGTGTTTAGAATAAGGATTTGCATTGTTGAAGTGACGATGATCACTACATGATTGAACGAGTCGAAACTAGAATAGAATATGTTTGGTCGATGTTGAAATGGTGGATTCCATAATTCAGCCAAATGGGTCAAAGAATTGCGTGTTGTTATAATATTATGAAAATGATAAAAGATCCCTTGGCGTTGAAAAAAAATCGTAAGGGCGTTAACCATGGAATTGGTAATGATACGCCAGTGATTGTAAGCCCCGGAAGGTGGGTGGATACGCCTTGTGGTCATAAACATTGCTAGTGATTGAATTAGTGCAAAACTATACGGGTCAAATAAATACATTAGGCATTTATAAACTTCCAGCCCGTACACTCGATTTTTGATACGAAAATCATAATAAATGCGTTGGTAATTTAATTACGGACGCATAGGAAAAAGAATCACCTAAAACGGACACTTAGATTGAAAGTTATGAGCTTTTGAAATTTGATTTTATGAAAAACGGAGCTGGCATGAAAATGCAGGTTTCAAAACTGAACCTGCTGGAAAATGGGTTCCCCGCGGCACACGACAGGGGACATAAATCCCTGCGCGACACGCGAGAGCGCTCGCGGGGCGCGAAAGATCCAAGTGCATCTGTCGCATGGCGCGACAGACTACATTTCGAAAATTATTATTTTCTTTCAATTGTTTGATATTAGAACTTGTCTGTATGTATTTTAACATTGTCAAAACTAACAATTAAAGTGGTTTTGACACTAGGTGATGTTGGACTCAATCCGGATGGCGATCAAGCATGTTTTCAAGAACTAAACACAACCTTTTGAAGCTTCCGCGTTTAATTAACCTTGTTATAGACAATGTTCATGTTGTAGACACTTAGCAATTCGTTTTTGGGATGTTTATACTAGTTAGTAGTTAACTAGAATGCTAACAATATACCAAACTTCCGTTTGGTCTAAATTATGAAATGAAGTATTTTGGTTTCAAAAATGTGTATTTTATATTAAATTCTTATATAAATGAGACGGGTGTTACATGAGGTTAAGTAGAAAGTTCATATGACAAATCGTTGACTTCTGAAAGTCAACTGTGGATAAGTAGCAAGGTTAGGCTTTTGTCACACTTGTAATGTTATAGAATGTCAAATGGTACGTGTTATATCGATATGTGTTATATGTGATGACGAGATGAATTATATGAGTTGAAAAGATATGATTGTGGGAATATGCCTTATGCTTGTTAGAATTGACTAATGAAAGTCAAATGTGAGATATGCATTTGATATGACTGTTAATATGTACAATCATGTATGCTAACAAGAATGTGATTGCGATGACATGAAAATATAGGGATCATGTCGAGATGGAATCAAGCACGAAAGGCTAACGGGCCAAGATGAGGCAAGGAAGCGGATACGAACACGGACGCATAAGGTAAGTGATTTCCGGAATCACTTCTTATTTATAAATGAAGTTAAGGTGGTAAGTCGTTGGTGGTTATCTATGTTTGGAATTACACGGTAGAAGTCAACGGGTCAAAATGTAGAAAGAAACATAGCGTGATGCAGTAGATGGTTTGATCTTGGGGTTAAGTAGTAAAAGGATATGGGGGCTTGAATTATGGTCACGATACGTCTTGGAAGTGTGAAAATGTGGAAGAAGGAAGTTCGGATATCTAACGGTTGTCTTGTGAAAATTAAAAAGGAAGAAGGGTTAGAGTGAAAGAACCCGTCGTAAGCTACGGCAGGTCGCCGTAGCTTACGGCCAAGCAGACAAGGGGAAACAGCAGCAAGCTGCCGTAATCTACGACATGTTCACTCAAGAGTTGAACGTTCACTCGTCAGCAAGAATGTTCACTCAACAGTTGGAACATTCACTCATTAGCAAGAATATTCACTCAACAGTTGGAACGTTCACTCGTGTGCAAGAATGTTCACTCAATAGTTGGAACGTTCACTCGTCAGCAAGAATGTTCACTCAATAGTTGGAACGTTCACTCGTCAGCAAGAATGTTCGCTCAACAGTTGAAACGTTCACTCATCAGCAAGAATGTTCACTTATGAGCAGGAACGTTCACTCAAAGTATGTGTGGGAAAGAAATAAGTTTGGAGATATGTATGCGTATAGATCTACCTACATGTTAGTGGCATAATCCATAGGTAAGCATGAAGAGAAATGAACATGCACGTAAGTTTGTACATATGAGACTTATTTATATGGATGTTTGTGACTAGGATATGTTAGTATAAATTATATGGGAATGTAAGTGGTATGTAAGAGCTTGTATGTATGTATGTGTATGTGTGTGTGCGTATAAATATACGTATGTGTGTGTATGCACGAAATGGGATTGATTGTACACGAAAGAATATCGCTTGTATACATGTATGCATGGCTACAATACTTTTGAGTATTAACGTTACTAATCAAATGCTTTGAGAATGAAATGAAATGCAGGTATACCATTCTTGTCCTTATGAAGATTTAATGATTGGGATGCAAGATTGTACTTGAAATGATAATCGAAAGGATTAGTAAGAGTAGAAAGAATGTGGCATGGTCATTTAATTATGTATGTTTAGATTATGAATGACGTCACCAAATATTAATGATGCGCGTGTATGTGGTGATTACAGGTTGCACGGACTTAACATCATTATGAAGTCTAAGAGGTTGAAGATCGAGTCAAAGAGCAAGGATTGTACGGGAAGAGCAGTCACATGACTTGTATTTTTATATTACATTTGATGCGTTAATTAAGAATGAAGGTTAAATCTTTTCAAGAAAGTGTTTGACATTTTAGAAATGAACCTCCAAGTATATAATATAGATAAGAAAGAAATAATTTTTGAGTCGGTATTTTCCGCTGCGTGTTAGGGTGTTACATAGAAATTGAATGCATAAACACGTGCGTTTACGACTAAGAAAAGATTAAAGAATGACTTAAAAAAAGAAAAACGAATTGATGACCGGTTGATCCATTCCATGATAAATATGTAACATATATTTTACGACGTGGTTTTACACTAATTCATATGTTACAATGAAAGGTAACGAATATAACTATGTTATAAAGACGATACGATATAATAAAGATGAGAAGATTGCTATTTTAAAACCATAGACATGACCTTAAGATAAGTTGGTTACTCATGTGATATTGCCTATAACGATTTTTTCTTTTGAGGTTTATATGTTACATACCAAACGAGAGAACTTAACCCAAAAGACTAGTCTGATGGGTGAGAGAGCCATTTGGTATATATAAACCCCACATCAGTTGTCCATACCACCGATGTGGGACAAGTCCCATACCTTGCAATGATATTAGTTCATAACAATCGACCCTCCTTAAGGGCCAACGTCCTCGTTGGTCACGGCCATGTTGGTCACAGCTGGCTCTTTCCAGGCCACCACGCCATGGGCCACCACTCCGAGCCTCGTTGGTCACAGCCACGTTGGTCACGGCTGGCTCTCTCCAGGCCACCACTCCGAGTTTTGGCTCGGATACCAATGTTACATACCAAACGAGAGAACTCAACCCAAAAGACTAGCCTGATGGGTGAGAAAGCCCATTTGGTATATAAACCCCACATCAGTTGCCCATACAAGCGATGTGGGACAAGTCCCATACTTTGCAATGATATTAGTATATAACAATTTTATACTAGTTTCGAAAAGGATAAACCTAACTGGTCGGCTTTAGTGGGTCGGTTGGACCTACTCGTTTAACTATTTGGCGTTAGCGATCGGTTTTGATTGTTTAACATGTTTTTTTTTTCTTCAAATTTGTTAGTTTGTATATTAGAATGATAAAAATAATCCATGAGAATAAAACAAATACATAAGCACATATGCTAAATATAAGAAAATATATAAAAAAATAAAGGTTAAATGATCAATTTGGTTTACATCATCAGTTCCAAATTTCAACCTACACTGCACCGTTAAGACATCAACCGTGAAAAATGGATAGTGAAATGTATCGTTTGGATCTCAAACTGGTTAATTGGCCGACTTTCTCTAAGTTAAATGGTGTGATCCTTTTCAATGACTTTTAAACGCTATATATGTGAAATCAGAATAAGTTAATGTGTTTTTGTTGAGATGTAAAAACATCACGAGCTTTAACTTTATAATAAGAGCATCTGCAACGAAAGGATTACGGATAAACTCCCACTTCAATAATACGATTTAAATACCCCTCTTGTTTCTCCAACCACATAAACATCCCCCTTTCTTTCTTTCTCTCCTCCCTCTCACAAAATAGTCTTCCTTTGGCCCATTGACATACTTGTGGCCAAACCACCCCCCCCCCCCCCCCCAATTCTATCTCTCCCATGTGTACAGCCTCTCTTTCTTCCACGTCCCCAAATGGATGCCAACAAACGTTCGAGTTATTCGTTGCTAAAGGTTGGTAAGGAAAATATATACTATACGTTCTTGTAAATGACTAAACATTTTAAAAGGATAATATTATATTTTATGTCCTTTTTAAGGGGACACCGAATCATGTTGCAAGAGACGTGTTCACTATTTAATGTGATAAAATATTTGAAAATTAAAATGGTTTCTGAAAAAAGATTTTATATAGTTGATGATGACAATCAAATTCCAATTTTATATTTACAGTCTTACAGAAATGCAAACATATCATTTAGCTTGGGCTGATTAACAAATTGGTAGGCCCGTGTAAAAGTGGTCTAGCTTTAACTGGAACCGGCCCGGTCATGTAATTGTATATATGTATTAATTTCTAAGATAACGAACAACAGTGTATTTAACGATAACGGCGTTTACGATTTTACAATTTTTTTCCTAAACCACCCAAATATTTACGCCGTGTAACTCGAAGAATGCGTTTAACTTAAGGAGAGAGAGAAAGTCGATGGTTTCATCAAGCTTTAGGAAGGTAGGTGTGACAACTGACACCAAACCGGTAATTTCCGTACACTTTAATTATTATTTAATGACTGCAATTATGTGCTTTAGTATTAACATTATCTGATTTCATACAATACAAGTGAATTCATGCACGTTTTATACTACCAAATATTGCTTTATGCATTAACGAGAGTGTTGCGTCAGAAATACTAGTAAACTCACCGGTAAGACACAATGTGTCAATAGAACTGCGGAAAGCAGTCAGACATTAGAAATAGGGCCCAGGTGTAGGTCCAACGACAAGAATACATTAAAACCCAAGGGTACAAACAAGGGTTAATATATAGACATTCCAGAAGCTAAAATAAGCACCAAAAAGCACCCGGAACGCACTTTAAGTGCAGAATTTTAATAAATTCAGCTCAAAACAGCTTTTTAGCATCAAAATATTATGCAGAATTTACGTTTTATCATCCAGAATACTTTCCTAAGTGTCGGGGATTGAAAGTGTTACAAAAGGGTACTTAAAAGACACTAAACGGTGCAATTTAGCACTTTAACGAACCGGTATCTAACCAAACAACCGGGCATTACCCGGAACACCAAAATAATGCTAGAAGCATTGTTTTTACTTTTCTAAGCTAGTTAGGGTCCCCGAATACCCTAACACACCATATAATTAACAATACAGCTTAACACACTAACTTAACACTTAACCTCATAACTAAACTTGTAATTAACAATTGAAATCCAACAAGATACCCCCCCCCTGAACCGGTCATGTGAGAGTGGGGACACCCATGATTACTTTTATTTGTTTATTGGATATGTTGTGTAAAATTGAGGCATAAGGACCAAGGGGTTAAGATATGTTGGAAGAACTTGTTATAAGACCCTTGGATCATCCTCATTCTCATCACAACATCAATTCACTCAAACTCTTTCTCTCCCTCTCTTGCTTGTTTCAGCCGAACCACACACCACACACCATCACCACCTTCAAGTTTCCATCAAGCATTTTTCATACATACAAAGGTGTAAGAGGTCCAACAACTAAGCTCGGTGCACTCGGAAGCTCAAGGACCACTCTAGTTTTCTTTTATCTACCACTTTTACACTTTGAAACTCCCCTAGCCTTGTGCTAGTAGTAAGTGCTCTAAAACTTCATCATGTTCTTGATTTTGGTGGTTAATAGATGATAGAACGGTTAAATGATGAAAACTCTAATGAACATAACTTAAAGTCTTGAACATAAGATGAATAAGGTGGATAAAGAGAAGATATGTGTGTAAATCATGTAAATCTTGTATAGTTGTGATTATTTGATGTTGTTTGTTACTAAAAGTAGGATGGTTCGTCATCTAAACCTACTAGATCATTTTCGAGAACATGAACTAGTAGTATATTAGTGTTAAAAGTATGAAAGATGATGAAACCATCCACCATGAACTTGAAACTTGAATAAACATAATTTTTCTTGTAAAACGAAGTTGTAAACTTGTGGATCTAAAGATCTACAAGTGGTTTTTCGGAAGAACTGTTGGGATTGAACCCTATCAGATGAACAGATAATTAAAGCCAAAACCTGATCACAACAGTGGATTCACAATAAGCAGATGTTTACACTAAGCTCTCCCCTTGATAGTGGTTACCTATCTGCTGATACACTCTAAACATTGCTCAGAAGAACAACCGATGAGCCAAACACTGATGAAACAACTAAAGATTGCTAAAAGGCAAACGCTGAGCTCTATCTACTGCTATCTCTTAAGTGCTGCTGAAGATCCAAGCACTGCTCATTCAACGACTGATCACCTTCTGAAGAAAGCACTGATGATTCAAGTAATCAGTGCTTAGGCTACAACAGCGGAACGTGAACAGTGTTAGACTTGTTTTGTATTGTATTATCAATCAGTTGTTAGACATCAGTAGTTTTGTATAGATCAGTGTTTATAGGTTGTTAAGCTGTTAGATGTCACTATCATGGTGATGTCAGCTGAGGTACATCAGTAGTTTGGTTTGTCTATAAATATGACAGTACTCCATACTGTTATATTTAATCCGTTTTGAGTGAGTTCTTCTCCTCAATTCAATCCTTTCATCTTGTGCAACCAACTCTTGAGTATCAGGCTGAGGGGGAGTTTAGTCTGTAAGCTTGCATTGTAATCTTTTGCTTTTAATGTAATCATTCGACTCTATGAAAAAGCAATTGTTTATCAAACTATATTCTCCTTTGATTGTGTTTACAAAGCTTGTTATCCATTTCCGCTGCACTTAAAAATGCTCATATCTATTTGATTTGTTTAAACATCACAAACAAGCACAATCATGTCAGCCTCGGATCCTAACAATTGGTATCAGAGCTTGGACAGTCAAATTCGATCTAACAATCAATTTGACATAACAGTTCAGCTCACAATTCATTGATACTAAGGTTGGTTGTATTCAGTTGAAAAACAGAGTAACAAGTGAATCATGATCAAAATGGTTATTCAGAAACTCTATAAAACAACCAAGATGTCATACGACACACAAACTTCACGCAACAAGTGATATCATGCACAAGTCACTCATAGTTTTCAGATCTGTAAGATATCTGATAAATTATGGGATCGTTCGATATTTTGAAAATTGATTTCAATTGTTGTTTTGATATTTGTGATGTTCTCACTAAAATGCTAAAGTATGAACCTCAAATTAACAAAAGCCTATGTTCTTTAAACATTAGTGTTTTTGATAACATAAAAGAGGGAAATTAAAACTTTAGTCATTCAGATCTTATGTGTTGAAAACAGGTTGAGTTCCTCAAAAGGACAAAATCAACTATGTTAAAATACATTAAGAAAATCAGGAGTCAAAAATGTCCAGATCATGGGTAATGAGAAGGTTGGCATAAGCATGTGCAGAAATGACCAAATTTCTCAAAACATTACTACAAAATGATTCTGGAACAAGTATTCCTTCAATAAATACTCCTCAGTAAGTATTTCAATACTTATGATTGGGAAGGGTAAAAAGGGAAGAAGAAAATTCACAAAAACTCAGAAGTGTGTTTATCTCAAAACTTTTCATGTCAAAAAAAAAAAAAAAGAGTTTAAACATAAAACACTTATGAGTCATAGTTTAGAGTAATAATAATCATTAAGTAACTGTGTGCATCCATTTGCTCAGGAAAAGGTTTTGATTCCGGTGAATGAACTCCAAAGAGGACTAGACAAATTTTCCATCCATATGTCCTCATGTTTGCAATCAACTGACAAAGAAAATGGTACCATACAGTGGTCAGAATGTATTCAGAATGTTCTACCAAATACTGCCAAACCACTGACCATTTTGTTAAATTTAAGAATGATATGATCACGTATCTTATTGAAAAGTTTACCGGATCCTCTTTGACGCTGTTTTCAGAAAATCCTTTAATCATTTTTGTCAAAAGGATTTTCTCAAATAACCAGGATATATTGTTCAATTTTTTGAATACTGTATTTTGAACTTTTGCTTGTTTTTTGTTGGCAATAGTTTCTGTTACCTGTCAGGATACAATACCTTATTTTTGTTGGTATTATTGTCCTCATAAATGGGTCAAGAGGAAAAGGTACATGTGTCAAGGTCATGTCGTTTTCAGAGTTGTTTTTCAAAGGTTGATTGCTAAACAGTGCTTAAACTACTCAGGTATTTATGTTTTAATTTGAATATTAAACGATAATGAGATGCCTTAGTAAAAAGCTTTCATCATCTGGGATACTTAACCACTGTTCTTCAAAATTGACATGTGGCAAAAACCTTGAATGAAAAATTCTCAAAACAGTTGCTGAAATATTTGTTCTTCAAATCTGTATCATTTACTCTAATCATTGTTTTGTTCAAACATCTGATCACTAAATACTATCCACTGCTGAAAGTCAACCACTGATTCCTCATTTTGCTAAGACAAGCACTGATACTCAAAATCAGTGTCTTATCCACTGATATACTATCCACTGATAGTAAAAATCTTCCACTGTTTTCACATTATTACCGTTGTAACCACTGATGCTTGATTTATCAGTGGCTCTTAAAACAACTGTTCTCCACCCTTCATCCATTTCATCAGTGTTTGACACGTGGTCAGTTTTTAGCCTTCAGATCAAAATAACCGCTGCCACATCAGCGATCACTTGTTCCCTAAATAAAACCCTGCCCTAAACCCCCAAACAGGGTTTTACACTGTCGAATTGAATTCCAAAGTTCTCTTCTCAAAGCAGTTTCCAACCCTTCTTCTCAAAACTTTCTCCGATTCTTCTTCATCAAAATGACGAAGTCAAAATCAAAATCAAAATCTAAACCAAAATCACCATCATCTTCAAAAGAGGTCGCTCAAACGACCGAAGAAACCATTGAAATCCGATACAAAGCACTTCATAACTACGTGGGTCTCCTCACAAAACCTACCGATAACCACACATTCGACTCCATCATTGATACACTATCTGCATCAAAGTATAAAACTTTGTTGACAGTAGATGCTCCTATTTACTTGCAAACCCAGAGAGAGTTTTGGAAAAATGCAAATCTTGAGAAACAAGACGGAAAAGTAGTAGCCATTAACTCCTCGATACAGGGTAAAGCATTTCAAATCACCCCAAAATCAATCTCAGAGGTCTTCAAACTCGATGATCTGAAAGGTAAAACTTCTTTTGATAAAACCGAGTTAAAAGCTGATTTTCTGAAAAGAGGGTATGCAGAACAATCAAAGGTAGATACCTTACAAAAAGGTTATTTTCCATCTGCATCCAAATTTTTATTCCACACACTTTTAAGTTGTGTTTCTAATAAAACAACAACGTTTAATGAAATACCATTAAAGATTCAGTCCTGGGATATGCTATTCTAAACAATAAAGATTACAACTATTCCCAGGAGATCTTCAATGACATGGTAAAGAATGTTGACAGCAAATCATTTCTTCTTTTTCCAAGATTTCTAAGCTATTACTTTAAACAAAAATTTGAAAAAGAGGATGAAAATTTGCCCAAACAAGGTGTCCATTTTCAAATAAAAGGTTTAACAATTGAAACATTTTCAAGAATGATGGCACCAATAAAATTAAAAGCAAAGGTGCCTGAGCAGACTTTAGAAACTGCCGCTGATCCTCAGGCAACTTCTGCTGAGCCCACAGCTCCAGGCGATCAGAGCAGCACAACCACTGCTCTGAAACCCACACCTGACATTACCAAAAAGACCAAAAGAAAAACATCCAGAAAACCCACCAAACCCACACCAAAGGCAACTCTGGAAGATGAGATCCCAGAGATAATGCCAATGACAGCACAAAAGTCACCAATAACCACTGCTGCTACTTCCTCACAGCAGTTGGAAGAAAGATCTCAACCCCAACCTCAAACTCCTCCTGCATTCTCACAAAAGGATCAGGTTGTAATCACAGGGACACCAAATTATGAAGCTCTGGATCCACTCGGATCTATCTTCCACAGTCCTGATCCCAAGGACATGTCTCTTTCAACACCCATACCCTCACCAATCATAATGCCACAATCAATAATACCCCTGTTGCATGCAGTTGATATTGCACAGACACAAACCAGTTCCTCTCTATCACCCATTACTGAGAGTATACCTCCACAAGTGACTGGGTCTGATGCTTATACCTCTGCTATCCCAGCAACAACTGAGGAGGTTACACCCCCTGAGTTACAAGTAACTCTCGGTGGTAGTTCAAGTGGAGCAGCAACTACAACTGATGGATCAACAGATCTTCAGTTGGACAGTTGTTTCATTAATAAGACTCCCTTGAAGGCAATTTCTTCCATGGCAACATCGGTAACCACCAGTGAGTTGATTTTGACCACTGGTACCATCAAAGGTTTATCGAGTGCTGAAGAAAGAAGTCCCCAGTACCAAGAACAAGGGGCATCAATGGATGATTTTTGGGACTCAGTTCCCAAGTCACACATTGGTACAACCACTACTGGTGGGGATTCAGATGATCCTACTAATGTAGGTGATGATTCAAAATATCAGGAATTGACGAAAAGAGTTGAAAAACTTGAAGATTCAGTTGCTGAAATTAAAGATATGGTGCAAGAGATTTTAAAAGCTCAAAAAGCACAAGCTACTGCTGTTCCTGCTCAAGCACCTGCACAACATGCATTTGCTGCAAATGAGCTTTGGAATATTTTTCAACCCATGCTTGAAAAACAGCAACATATGGCTGATCAAAAGCATGCTATTCAGGTACAAATGCTGACCAACATGGTGGAATCAAGGTTTAAAGACACTCAAGCAGATATCAAGGCTATAAAGGCTAGCATACAAAAGACTGCCCATAGTGAAAAAGTTCCATCTTCCATCCTCTTCATGGATACACCCCTTGCAGATAATGCCAAAAGGGGGGAGAAAATCAAGTTAAGAAAGAAAGGAATAGAAGATGGGCTGTATATTGAACCAGAAGAAGAAAAACAGTCATCAAAATCATCTCAAACCACAAAATCCAAAACTTCTAATCAAACAGCTGATACATCAGTAGTTACAAAAACTGCTGTCAGTAGCCCAACAGCTGCCATGTCAACAATACACACACCTCCAACACACACCACTCTATCACACACCATCACAACCACTGTTCCACCACCATCATCATCTACAATCATATCACCACCACTGCCTCCTGCCATAAAGCAGAAGACAGCAGATGTTACAACATCTGCTGTAATGACAACAATGATTGAAACACCAGTTGTTTCAACCACTGTCAGTCACTCACAATCACAAACCACTGCTATCCAATCTCAAACCACTGATCCACCCAAAACATCATCAGCCTCTCCTTCATCAAAAAGGAGAAGGGTTGTCATTCCTGATGATAAATCACATCTTCCATCCCCTGCTCAAAAGCAGAAGACATCTGCTGACATATCAGCAGTTGTAATGACAACAGCGGTTGTAACACCAGTTGTTTCAACCATTGTTAGTCAAACATCCACCACTGATCTCATCATTCCGACACCACAACCTCCAAAGCCTCACAAAAGAAAAAGAGAAACAATACAGGCTACTGATGAAAAGTATGATCCTGTTGCTGCTAAATATCCATTGGAATTAGAAGCTGTGAAAAATGAGATGAAACAGTTTTACACTAAAGATGATCCTACAAAAAGGAAATTTCCTTCTCTCATAGGTTTCATAATTCCAGAAAACATGGATGAATATCTCGAAACAAAAGCAAGACAAGCAAGGATAAGAGCCAAAGTTGAATGCAAGGATCAAGGTGATGAAGCCATTTTGGAAAGAAGGGAATTCCTGCTCAACAAAGTCAAACAAATAGAAGAATATGCAAGTGATCTGAACAAAGAAATATCAAGTTTATTCCCTGAAGCAGAAAAACGAAATGAATTGAGAAAAGAATATCTTGCATACATAATGAAAGAAAAGTTATGTCCTGCTGAAGAAACATAGTTCAAAGACTGGCCAATCGTTGCACTAAAGCATGAGGCTAACAGAATTGAAAAGATTAAACTTGATCCACGGAAGAAAAAGACAGCTCCAAATTGGAACAAATACAACAAGTTCATAGCTGATCTTATTTCCGAGCATAAAAGAAAGAAGCAGGAGTTGGTGGATGGAAAGGTGGATACTGCGGATGCCATAGCAAAATGGTCAAAGTAGCAAACTGATGAAGCTTATGAAAGGCTTGAGAAGCAGAGGTTGAAAGTCTCTGACATTCCTAAAAAGTCTAACTACAAAAAGCTACATGAGCAAGTCAAGATCCTTGAAACACAGATCAGCACAGCAGAAGCCTCTGTCAAAAAATTGAGAGAAGAAAGGAAGGAAATGCTGTCTGCTGAAGAAGAAAAGAATACAGAAGCTGATCAAATTAAAGAAGCTATCAAGAAAATAGCTTCAGATAAAGAAAGATTAGCAAAACTACAAGACCTTGCCAAAAGGGTCAAAGTAGTAAGCCAAAAGTCATCAGCAGATGTCACAAACAGCGAGCTGTCTGAAGTTGAAGCAGACATAGCTGCAGCTAATGAGATTATTGAAAAAGCATTCACACGAGTGTCTGAAGCTCATGATACTGCTCTACACTTCTTCTCTAGGCCAAACACTTTAAGTTCATCAGTCAATAAACCTCTCCCAAGAAACGCATTTGGTTTAAAAATACTAAAGTGGCTCTCTGATCAAAAGACCCACGTATTGACTCTGATCAGAACCAATGGAGAAGTGAGGCATATATCAAGGAATCAAGCACTAGGCCTAAGTGTTGAAGATCTACAAGATCTCCTTGAGCTTACACTGTGCAGGGATGAGGCTGATTTAAGTTCCAAAGAGTTTGAAGAAGAATTTAGAAGAAAAGCAAAGGAACTTCTGATGAAGAATAAAAATCCAGAATAATGACAGGTTTTGGCATTATCTGTTTCAGGGGGAGATTGTTGGGATTGAACCCTATCAGAGGAACAGATAATTAAAGCCAAAACCTGATCACAACAGTGGATTCACAATAAGCAGATGATTACACTAAGCTCTCCCCTTGACAGTGGTTACCTATCTGCTGATACACTCTAAACACTGCTCAGAAGAACAACTGATGAGCCAACACTGATGAAACAACTAAAGACTGCTAAAAGGCAAACGCTGAGCTCTATCTACTGCTGTCTCTTAAGTGCTGCTGAAGATCCAAGCACTGCTCATTCAAAGACTGATCACCTTCTGAAGAAAGCACTGATGATTCAAGTAATCAGTGCTTAGGCTACAACAGTGGAACGTGAACAGTGTTAGACTTGTTTTGTATTGTATTGTATTATCAATCAGTTGTTAGACATCAGTAGTTTTGTATAGATCAGTGTTTATAGGTTGTTAAGCTGTTAGATGTCACTATCATGGTGATGTCAGCTGAGGTACATCAGTAGTTTGGTTTGTCTATAAATATGACAGTACTCCATACTGTTATATTTGATTCGTTTTGAGTGAATTCTTCTCCTCAATTCAATCCTTTCATCTTGTGCAACCAACTCTGGAGTATCAGGCTGAGGGGGAGTTTAGTCTGTAAGCTTGCATTGTAATCTTTTGCTTTTAATGTAATCATTCGACTCTATGAAAAAGCAATTGTTTATCAAACTATATTCTCCTTTGATTGTGTTTACAAAGCTTGTTATCCATTTCCGCTGCACTTAAAAATGCTCATATCTATTTGATTTGTTTAAACATCACAAACAAGCACAATCATGTCAGCCTCGGATCCTAACAAGAACCAAGTGGAAAATACTAGATTGTTAAAAACCCGGATCTTGTATGAACAAAAATTATTTTCGGTAAGTAGACAAGTGTATAAACACATGTGTAACAAGAAAAATACAAGAAGTAGTTTTTTTAGAAAATACGGTCACAAGTTGTAAAGAACTAGATTCTTTAAAAATGAAGTTTTTAAAGAAACAAACACACTTTAAAGAGTAACAAGACTTACTAAATACCCTAGTAAGTTACTACACATTTTTATAAATTTTCAAGTTCAGGAAATAGAAAAATTAGTGTATATTATTGATGATTGTTGTTGAAGTTGTTGATGATTTAAAAGAAAATAAACACATGTTTTGAAAACATGGGAAACCTCCATTTTTAGGGGAAACTCTGTCAAAATTTTTATAAATTTTGACACTTAGAAAAATATATGAGTTTCGAGAAACTTATTCCCTAAAAATGTATACCAAGGTATTTACCAAGGTCTCCCTAATTTTTGAGTTAAGAAACGATGATTTCGTCAAGGTTAAAAATTGATATTAAGTATGTATATTTTTGAGAAAAATATATATATTATTTTATCACCAAATTTTGTGCTAAGTGTATATAGTATGTATTATACGTGTTAGTGTATTAGGACTTGAAAATACACTAAATACTTTTGAAAAATAAAAACAAAAAAATACACATACAACATACTTAGACAAATACAAGAAAATATATTTGTGAAAATATATTAGTTGATAGAATAAATAACTTGGACAAGTTATGAACATAGAATAAAGTTTTGAACAAAGATACATAATTCGGGTGCAAAGTGCAAAATACAAGATACTTATATTAATTTTTGAGAAAATAATATAAGTAAGATACATAGTTAAAAATATAAAATATTTTTAACACAACAATACATATACAAAAGATAGCGACATGTGCTTGTACGATACAAGTCTAGTGACTAACGATAATAAAACACGTTTAGGTCGCGACGCACTATAAGCAAATCCGGTGAAGTTTACGACGCAAGGAACGCAAAGTTGTGAGTTCATGCTCGCCCTTTTCTTTAACTGTTTTTGGTTTTATAACTTCGGGGGTGAAATACATGTTACAAATATTACAATGCGTATAAATGGTATGATACAAAAACAAGAAGCACTCTTGGTGATAACTAGTACCAAGTATGACGCGTTTTGAGACAAGATACGAGAAATCGTGTCACGAATAGGGTACCATAAGCACCATTAATCGTGTACATACTTAGACCGCAGAACAAAATGTTAGATCTAATGGGTTTCAGGGCAGCCCCACTCTTGGTGACAACTAGAACCAACTAGTGTTTTTGTGTCTCAGTCGTGAATCGACTACAGAAAAATGCCTATGGTTTGGTGACTTCCTATGTCGTGTCACATGTTAATGGCTTTGCAACCCAATAACACTTGATACATATAGAAATACTTGATTTATACATGAATACGTGATTTAAACAAAATACATACCATGTTTTTCATACAAAGTATACAAACGTTCAATACAAAAAATGCATGAATTCACACCAACATTATGTTGACGTTTTTCCAAATCTCACATGTATTTCAGGTAACTAGAAGTGGATGTGCGCGCGGCCTTACTCATGCTTGTGGATGTCGCTTATGTTTATATTTAAATAAAGTTGTAAACTTTTAAGACAATGTTTTATGCTCCCTCGCGATGTAAACGCTAACTTATGTTTTTAAATTATGAAATGTTTGGTATTTGAAGTTATTTTTACAAGCATGTAGTATGTTTACCTTTCGTATGCAATGAGAACCTTTCATGATCACACCTCATGCTTCCGCCGCAGAAAGGGGTGTGACAGATTGGTATCAGAGCTGCGATTGTAGTGAACCAGGATTCCTTCTCGAGTCTAGTCTACAATCTCTAGGATCCTTTCACGAAAACAATTTTTCAAAAAGTTTTCATTGCATAAAATGTCCCGCGACATCCACTACCTGAAACAGTTTACAAAGAGTCAAGAAGAGACACTACGAGACTTAGGGTGCACTAGAGCAGCACTTGTCTGTGATTAGGATTTACTTGCAATTATGTGTGATAATTAGCATATACATATACTAGAAGTAGAATGTCACACGTATATGTGACTTTACCTGAAAACAGTGACCTATCTGAAGGAAGGGATACGAGGATGAAACGAACTGTGCGGACTGTGCAAGGAGTTACGTAATTATGGATGCATACATAATTATGGAATTCAGTGCACAGAAACCACAGCAAGTCTTGTCACGTATAGATTCCCTCAGTACTAGAAAAGGGTCAAAGGTATACTCTTTGGAGTAATGACTTAGGGTATAAAGACAAGAACCGCCAATGTGAAGTAAGGTGTTTACCTAATTATACATGCATGTTGCTGTATGAATTGATTTACGCATTGCGCGGATTGTTTGATGTCACTTATGTGGTATATGCCTGCATATATATATATATATATATATATATATATATATATATATATATATATATATATATATATATATATATATATATATACTACTGTCTCGTATGACGATATCAAACAAATGTCTAACCCTATTGTGTTGTGTTCTTCCAGAACATGGCACCAAGAAGAGCTGTGAATGCTCGTGATCAACATCCGCCTCCCCCACTGCCAAAGACTGCTGAAGAGCTGAGCGCTCTACTGGAAGAAAGGATCTCCGCAGTTATCGCCCAGTACGAGGCGAACCGCACCGAAGACAGTGGAGGACCAAGCAATGCTAGGCGTAACGGACATGGAGATTCGTCTGGAGGAAACGCAGCTCAAGGTAACCTTAAGACAATTTGCTAAGCATGGAGAAATTTATGAACGGTCTTTGTTTCATTATTTCTTCGATTGCTCACAAGTGAATTGGTTGGATCAATTACAGGCTGCACCTTCAAGCAATTCCTCAACTGCAAACCTCTGAACTATGATGGCACTGGAGGAGCAGTGGCGTTTGTACGCTGGACGGAAAAGACTGAAGCCACTATCCGCATGAGCAAGTGTACTGCGGATCAGCAAGTCACTTTTGCTACTGGTTTGTTTGTCGATGAAGCTCTTACCTGGTGGAACTTGCAAGTCCAAACTCTGGGTGATGATGCCGCTTATGGCCTAACTTGGGATGAACTAAAAGAAAGAACGAGAGAGAAGTATTGCTCACGTGCCGAACTCCAAAGGTTGGAGACTGAGTTTTGGCATTTGACCATGGAAGGCGCGGATATCACTGGGTATACTCGAAGGTTCCACGATCTGTCAAGAGTGATCCCCTACATGGTAACACCTGAATTTAAGCGCATTGAACGCTACATCTGGGGATTGGCCCCGAAATTTCGTAGTTTGGTAACTTCGGCCAAGCCCGCAACAATCACTGAGGCTGTAACTTTGGCTGTCAGCCTTACTGAAGATGTTGTTAGAATGAAGAAGCTATCGCTGAACCCTACAGAAAAGACCGAGATGCATGCTGAGTCGTCCGGCGACAAGAAAAGGAAACATGCAAACCTGAATTAAGCAACTCGTAACAACAAGGGTTCCAACAAGAAACGTGACCCCAACCCGCCTCAGGAGGCGAAAGCTCTTGCAGCCATGAAAGACGCTCCAGCTAAGGGATACCTGGGCACTTTGCCCAAGTGCAATCGGTGCAAGCGTCATCACGAGGGAGTCTGTCGCGTTTCAAAGTGTGACAAGTGTGGAAAGTTGGGTCACCGCACTGAAGACTGCTGGGGTAAGGGAAACAGGAACGGAAATGGAAACCGCAACGGTACTGGAAACAACGGAGGAAATGGAAATGGCAATGGTAACCGAGTTGGAAATGAAGCTGGGCGAAACCAAGGATGCTTCAGTTGTGGAAGCAATGAACATTTCATGAAAGACTGCCCGAAGAGAAACAACGCTCAGGCTCGAGCATTTGTGATTGGAGCAAGGGACGCACGCGAGGACCCTAACGTGGTCACCGGTACGTTTCTCGTTAACAATCACTTTGCATCTATATTGTTTGACACTGGTGCCGATTATAGTTTCATGTCTGTGGAATTTAAACGTATGCTTGGAATAGAGTCTGGTAGATTGGATATTCCTTACTCCATAGAATTAGCCAATGGTAAACTTGTCAAATCGGGTGAAGTTGTTAGAGACTACACGCTAGAACTTGGTGAGCGAAGGTTTAGCATCGACCTCTTACCTATTCAATTGGGTAGCTTTGATGTAGTAGTCGGAATGGACTGGTTGTCCAAGAACAAAGCTGAAGTTATTTGTCATGAGAAAATCATTCGCATCCCTTTGGCGAATGATGAAACTCTCATCGTACATGGAGAAAGACGAGACGCGCCTCTGCGAATCATCAGTTGCATGAAGGCACAGAAGTGCTTAAGGAAAGGATGTGTCGCTTTCCTAGCTCACGTTGTAGACAAGAAGGCTGTGGAGCCGAAACTCGAAGACATTCCTGTGGTGAAGGACTTTCCTGAGGTCTTCCCCGAAGATCTGTCAGGACAACCTCCGCAACGATAAGTCGAATTTCGTATAGACTTGGTGCCAGGAGCCGCTCCTGTAGCCAAGGCACCCTATCGGCTTGCACCATCCGAAATGCAAGAGCTATCTACACAACTTCAGGAGTTGTTGGATAAAGGATTCATAAGGCCAAGCTTCTCAACTTGGGGAGCTCCAGTACTGTTCGTGAAGAAGAAGGATGGAACACTGCGGGTGTGTATAGATTACAGAGAACTGAACAAAATCACTATCAAGAATCGGTATCCATTACCGAGGATTGATGACTTGTTCGATCAGCTGCAAGGATCGAGCTACTATTCCAAGATCGATCTTCGATCTGGATACCATCAGTTAAGGATACAAGAAGAAAGCGTACCAAAGACAGCATTCAGAACGCGCTATGGACATTACGTGTTCCTTGTAATGCCATTCGGGCTGACGAACGTGCCAGCGGTATTTATGGATCTGATGAACCGCGTATGCAAACCATATCTCGATAAATTCGTAATTGTATTTATCGATGATATCCTAATTTACTCACGGACGAAAGAAGAGCACGAGCAACACCTCAGAACCATACTAGAACTACTGAAGAAAGAGAAACTCTATGCAAAGTTCTCAAAGTGCGAATTTTGGATTCGCGAAGTTCAATTTCTTGGTCACGTGGTGAATGAGAAGGGCATTCACGTAGACCCATCCAAGATTGAAGCAATAAAAAATTGGGAAGCCCCCAAAATCCCAACTGAAGTTCGTCAATTTTTGGGCTTAGCGGGCTATTATCGACGGTTTATTGAGAATTTCTCAAAAATAGCTCAACCGTTAACGACCCTTACGCAGAAAGACAAGAAGTACGACTAGGGTGACAAGCAGGAAGAAGCCTTCCAACTACTCAAAAACAAGCTATGCGATGCACTAATACTATCATTACCTGAAGGCACTGAAGACTTCGTGGTATACTACGACGCTTCGCGCCAAGGTTTGGGTTGCGTGCTCATGCAACGCCAGAAGGTCATCGCTTACGCTTCAAGACAACTGAAGGTACATG
This sequence comes from Helianthus annuus, assembly GCF_002127325.2. NCBI lineage: Eukaryota > Viridiplantae > Streptophyta > Magnoliopsida > Asterales > Asteraceae > Helianthus > Helianthus annuus. Next base: position 137,947,550 of record NC_035445.2, read on the forward strand.
AAAGAAACTATACCACGCACGACTTGGAACTCGGCGCAGTGGTATTCGCCTTGAAGATCTGGCGGCATTATTTATATGGTACTCAATGTACAATCTTCATGGATCACAAAAGTCTACAACACATACTTGATCAGAAGGAACTGAACATGCGCCAGCGGCGATGGCTCGAGCTGCTAAATGATTATGACTGCGAGATTAAGTACCATCCTGGAAAGGCAAACGTTGTAGCGGACGCCTTGAGTCGAAAAGAAAGGGTTAAGACCCTAAGGGTTCGAGCATTGGAATTGACTATTCGAACGAACCTCACTTCACGCATTCGTAACGCACAACAAGAAGCCCTTAAGATGGAAAACCGTAAAGTTGAATACCTCCGGGGTGCATTGAAGTACATGGCGCTAAATAAAGAGGGAACCTTATACTTTAAGAATCGTATTTGGGTTCCACTCTATGGTGGCCTACGAGAAGTCATCCTTGATGAAGCGCATAAATCGAGATACTCGATCCATCCAGGATCAGACAAGATGTATCAAGACTTGAAAGAATACTATTGGTGGCCGAGACTCAAGAGCGACGTTGCTGTTTACGTCGGAAAATGCCTAACCTGTGCTAAGGTTAAGGCTGAGTATCAGAAACCATCCAGTCTACTACAACAACCAGAGATATCCATGTGGAAGTGGGAGCAAATCTCGATGGACTTCATAACGAAATTACCCAGGACCCCTAGAGGGCACGGCATGATTTGGGTGATAGTCGATCATCTAACGAAGTCTGCGCATTTCCTACCAATCCGAGAGAATGATAGTACTGGAAAGCTTGCTGGGATATACCTAAAAGAAATTGTGACGCGTCTGGAGTGCCTATCTCAATTATTTCAGACAGAGATGGACGCTTCGTCTCAAGAATCTGGCAATCCTTTCAGGAAGCCTTTGGATCTCAATTAGATCTAAGCACAGAATTTCATCCTCAAACAGACGGCCAGAGCGAACGGACTATACAAACATTAGAAGATATGCTTCGCGCATGCATCATGGACCTAGGCGGCTGTTGGGATACTCACCTACCTTTGGTTGAGTTTTCCTACAATAACAGTTATCATACAAGCATAAAAGCTGCACCGTTCGAAGCTCTGTATGGTCACAAGTGCCGATCGCCCTTATGTTGGGCAGACGCTGGAGATAAGTGTATGGTTGGTCCTGAACTTGTACAAGAGACCACCGACAAGATTACGCACATCCGAGAACGCATTAAGGTGGCTCGAGATCGACAAAAGAGCTACGCTGATCGAAGACGAAAACCATTAGAGTTCGAGGTGGGAGACAAAGTTTTGCTAAAAGTCTCGCCCTGGAAGGGCGTAGTGCGATTCGGAAAACGTGGAAAGCTGAATCCACGATACATTGGACCATTCAAGATCTTAGAAAGAATTGGTACCGTAGCATACAAGTTGGAATTACCGGAAGAGCTTAATGGAGTACATGATACGTTCCATGTATCAAACCTCAAGAAGATTCCAACACAAGAAAACGTGATCATCCCTGCGGATGAAGTGCATATTGACGACACCCTCCGATTTACAGAACAACCCGTTGAGGTTACAGACTGGAAAGTCAACAAGACCAGAAGGAGCATTGTCAAGCTTGTCAAAGTATGTTGGAACTCAAAGCACGGACCTGAGTACACATGGGAACGTGAAGACCAGTTCAAAGAAAAGTATCCCCACCTGTTCAAGAAGACTTCTGCCAGAACTAGTACGGCCTGAATTTCAGGACGAAATTCTTTTAACGGGGGACGACTGTGACAATTGGCACCAAACCGGTAATTTCCGTACACTTTAATTATTATTTAATGACTGCAATTATGTGCTTTAGTGTCAACATTATCTGATTTCATACAATACAAGTGAATTCATGCACGTTTTATACTACTAAACGGTGCAATTTAGCACTTTAACGAACCGGTATCTAACCGAACAACCGGGCATTACCCGGAACACCAAAATAATGCTAGAAGCATTGTTTTTACTTTTCTGAGCTAGTTAGGGTCCCCGAACACCCTAACACACCATATAATTAACAATACACCTTAACACACTAACTTAACACTTAACCTCCTAACTAAACTTGTAACTAACAATTGAAATCCAACAAGATAACACCCCCCCCCCTTGAACCGGTTATGTGAGAGTGGGGACACCCCATGATTTCTTTTATTTGTTTATTGGATATGTTGTGTACAATTGAGGCATAAGGACCAAGGGGTTAAGATATGTTGGAAGAACTTGTTATAAGACCCTTGGATCATCCTCATTCTCATCACAACATCAATTCACTCAAACTCTTTCTCTCCCCTCTTGCTTGTTTCGGCCGAACCACACACCACACACCATCACCACCTTCAAGTTTCCATCAAGCATTTTTCATACATACAAAGGTGCAAGAGGTCCAACAACTAAGCTCGGTGCACTCGGAAGCTCAAGGACCACTCTAGTTTTCTTTTATCCACCACTTTTACGCTTTGAAACTCCCCTAGCCTTGTGCTAGTAGTAAGTGCTCTAAAACTTCATCATGTTCTTGATTTTGGTGGTTAATAGATGATAGAACGGTTAAATGATGAAAACTCTAATGAACATAACTTAAAGTCTTGAACATAAGATGAATAAGGTGGATAAAGAGAAGATATGTGTGTAAATCATGTAAATCTTGTATAGTTCTGATTATTTGATGTTGTTTGTTACTAAAAGTAGGATGGTTCGTCATCTAAACCTACTAGATCATGTCCGAGAACATGAACTAGTAGTATATTAGTGTTAAAAGTATGAAAGATGATGAAACCATCCACCATGAACTTGAAACTTGAATAAACATAATTTTTCTTGTAAAACGAAGTTGTAAACTTGTGGATCTAAAGATCTACAAGTGGTTTTTCTGAAGAACCAAGTGGAAAATACTAGATTGTTAAAAACCCGGATCTTGTATGAACAAAAATTATTTTCGGTAAGTAGACAAGTGTATAAACACATGTGTAACAAGAAAAATACAAGTAGTATTTTTTGAAAATACAGTCACAAGTTGTAAAGAACTAGATTCTTTAAAAATGAAGTTTTTAAAGAAACAAACACACTTTAAAGAGTAACAAGACTTACTAAATACCCTAGTAAGTTACTACACATTTTTATAAATTTTCAAGTTCAGGAAATAGAAAAATTAGTGTATATTGTGGATGATTGTTGTTGAAGTTGTTGATGATTTAAAAGAAAATAAACACATGTTTTGAAAACATGGGAAACCTCCATTTTTAGGGGAAACTCTGTCAAAATTTTTATAAATTTTGACACTTAGAAAAATATATGAGTTTCGAAAAACTTATTCCCTAAAAATGTATACCAAGGTATTTACCAAGGTTTCCCTAATTTTTGAGTTAAGAATCGATGATTTCGTCAAGGTTAAAAATTGACATTAAGTATGTATATTTTTGAGAAAAATATATATATTATTTTATCACCAAATTTTGTGCTAAGTGTATGTAGTATGTATTATACGTGCTAGTGTATTAGGACTTGAAAATACACTAAATACTCTTGAAAAATAAAAACACAAAAATACACATACAACATACTTAGACAAATACAAGAAAATATATTTGTGAAAATATATTAGCTGATAGAATAAATAACTTGGACAAGTTATGAACATAGAATAAAGTTTCGAACAAAGATACATAATTCGGGTGCAAAGTGCAAAATACAAGATACTTATATTAATTTTTGAGAAAATAATATAAGTAAGATACATAGTTAAAAATATAAAATATTTTTAACACAACAATACATATACAAAAGATAGCGACTTGTGCTTGTACGATACAAGTCTAGTGACTAACGATAATAAAACACATTTAGGTCACGACGCACTATAAGCAAATCCGGTGAAGTTTACGACGCAAGGAACGCAAAGTTGTGAGTTCATGCTCCCCCTTTTCTTTAACTGTTTTTGGTTTTATAACTTCGGGGGTGAAATACATGTTACAAATATTACAATGCGTATAAATGGTATGATACAAAAACAAGAAGCACTCTTGGTGATAACTAGTACCAAGTATGATGCGTTTTGAGAAAAGATACGAGAAATCGTGTCACGAATAGGGTACCATAAGCACCATTAATCGTGTACATACTTAGACCGCAGAACAAAAGAAATACTTGATTTATACATGAATACGTGATTTAAACAAAATACATACCATGTTTTTCATACAAAGTATACAAACGTTCAATACAAAAAATACATGAATTCACACCAACATTATGTTGACGTTTTTCCAAAACTCACATGTATTTCAGGTAACTAGAAGTGGATGTGCGCGCGGCCTTACTCATGCTTGTGGATGTCGCTTATGTTTATCTTTAAATAAAGTTGTAAACTTTTAAGACAATGTTTTATGCTCCCTCGCGATGTAAACGCTAACTTATGTTTTTAAATTATGAAATGTTTGGTATTTGAAGTTATTTTTACAAGCATGTAGTATGTTTACCTTTCGTATGCAATGAGAACCTTTCATGATCACACCTCATGCTTCCGCCGCAGAATGGGGTGTGACAGTAGGGTTCCATGATAGTGGTGACGAAACACCAGGCGACGACGACGATGAGTTACAAAGAAGCGGCGATGGTGACAGTGTTGCTTTGAGTATGCTGAACGGTTATGGTTAAAGAGGTGGCGGACGGAAACAAATTCCGGCGAAGGCCTGGTAAGTTTCTTTTTGGTTAGATCAGCAGTCATGAGCTCGGATTGAGTGGTTTTTGTTGATTTTTCATTAAACCGAAACCATTACTTTGTTCCGGCTGCATGAAGTTCTTCTCCAATCTGTAGGCTACTCAGCATTAAGGTATCAATTTCGACCGTCACGTATTTTATCTATTTGTACAACTTTTCATTCGAGATTGCCCTAATTTCTAATGTAGATTTGTACATAAATGTAGACATTATAAAAGAGTAAGCAACCTGCATTTTTAGGAACTGAATTTACACAAGAATTGCAAGAGTGATTGAGTTTGAGTTTCAGTGTTCGACAATAAGCATTTTAACATAAGAAACTAGAATTGAATAATAGCTTCTGAGATTGAAAGCTGAATGTACAGACAAGTATTTGAAGATGGAACATGACTTCCTTTAGTACTTCTTTCTATCTAACAATTGCTTCAATGACTTTATTTGATTTTTTAATTGATTAAACTGACTTTTATATACATCTAAACTCACCATAATAAATACTTTGTTGCTTAAAAAGGAACGAGGCATATGCAATACTGTCGAACCTCGAAAAAGATGAAATATCCGTTGAAAAAGCGATATCAAGAACCAGGGATAAACTTTGTTTGTGGCGAAGAAGTTGAAAGACTTGAGTGATAGGGAACATTAATTCGAGCAGCAAACAAAGATTGTTGAGAGTATTAAACACAAGAATTTGATCGAATTGGTAGTGTTGATGCAACAAACACGAGACCAAAGATGGTAGCTGAGTTGGTTAGGCAAAAAGGTTGAAGGGTTCAACCTTGCCTAACGCAGGTCGCGGGGTCCCCCCACGTTTGCAAGACGTGGAAGGAGGTTTACTAGTTTGTAGTTGTTGTTTGCTGAAGAATCTTTCTCTGAGATGTTCTCAGATCCAGAAGTGAGAGCAAACGGAATGTGTGTGGTGGATGTGAAAAGGAGTGACTTGTACGTAAGCAAGTCCTCCACACGAATGACCAGAGATTAGAGAATCTGAGCTGATCAGGGGATGTCTTTTGGAGTAAATGAAGTGTCATTTTATAAGGGAAGACATTTCCCAAAGTAGCATGTACAAGACTAGTAATCCTGCTTGCAGTGGAGGGTTCCCCTTTTGGGGTTGAAGGCTTTTGACCCCTGGGTAATAGCGTGTATTGTGCAGACCTGCTTTGCTTTTGCGGCCGAGGGTTGGTGAAGCGAGCTCCGGATATGACTGCCCACTGTTTCCTCCTCGCTTTTCCCATCCTACAGCTTTTTAACCATTGAACCGTTTAACCATTTAAGCATTTGCATATTTAGTCGCTTTATTTAGTCTTGGGCTACCCCCGTCATCAGCCCCCCAAGTCAGAGGTTTTTGGGTAGTATGCTCAAAGACTTCTGACTTTTATGCATGTGTTTTATCGCTTGAAGGTTTCAAGGGTTCGTTGCTTGATGGCTTGAAAGGCTGAAGGCAGTTAATATTTTGAATTTGAATTTTAAATGGCTGACAGTTGATTTGATTGCTGTATGGCAGTTGATAGGGTGGCGGTTTTGCAGAAGTTTTTATTTACATTTTTGCCCCTATATTAGCTTGTTTATATTTTTCTTAATTTCCGTTTCATTTTTCCATCCAAGTATTTTCTGCAAGTCTTCCCCTTTTCTTTCAAGGTTAGTGTTGTTTTCTTTTGCTTTACTTTTTTCATAGTTTCCTTGCAAAAATGGGTGCCCTTAAGGATTTAGCAAGATCCTTTTCCCGGTTAACCCAAGAGGAAGTAGAATTGTTTTGTAAGGAATATGGCATTGGGATTGAGTTTACACCTACTGCTCCTGCGTGTGATGCTTCGATTGATAAATGCCCAACTGGTTTCATCGCCCTTTATTGTCGTCACTTTGAATTTTCAAACCTTCGCTATCCGTTTTCTCTGTTTGTTTTGAATTTGTTAGAGTATTACCGGGTTTCCTTTGGTCAGATTCATCTGAAGGGCATGGCTAGGGTTTTACATTTCGAGGTTTTGTGCCGTGCCCTCGGATATGATCCTTCCTTATTGTTATTCCGTCGTTTTTTCCGATTGGCCAAGAATGGCGATTGGTTTACTTTTGAAGCATCTAAGGTTGATTCTGGCCGTATTTCATCTATGGTTACCACACTTGGAACTTGGAAGAATCGTTTTTTCTGGGTTTCAGACACTATTGTTCCGTTTAAAATTGTGTGGCGTCACCCGGATGCTGTTCTCAATGAACCGGAACCCCTTGAATCTGATTTAAATGATGTTTTTCTGAAATCTATTCGTAAATGCCCTGCGAGGGTTCGTCCCTTTCCTGAGCATTTGCTGGTTTTATTAGGGGTTAGTAAGTTGTGGGAAAAAGCTGACCGGGATCCGGTTATGATGAGAGATGGCACGGGTATGCATTTTTGTTTTCTTCTTTCTTTTATCTTTCTAGTTTTTGTCACATGTTCTATCTGTTTGTTGCTTGCAGTTATGTCTGCCTTGGATTTCATCAAAAGTGATGACACTTCGGACGTGGTTTTTGGGGATGTTCCTGTTGTTCCTGATGAAAATGTTGTGGTTAAAGGTACCAAGCAAAGGTTTGAAGGTGGTGGGTATGTTAGTGTGTCGAATGTTAAAGGTTTCTCTAAGCCTCTTGCCCCCAAGACTTCGACTCGGCGATCTACTCGTCGTTTGAAAGCTGATCCTCAATCCACCTCTACTGAGCCGGTGGAGTTGAGTGATGATGTTGAAGAGTCTGAGGACCAAGGTGTTGAGGCGGGTTCTGAAAGGGAGAGGAAGTTAGTTGTTCATGGCAAAAAGGATTCAACCAGAAAGGTTGCTGCTACACCTGTTCAAGGTTCTTCGAGTATGGACGTTGAAGGGTTGAATCCTGATGCAGTTTATGTGCCAAGCTGGTCTGTAAAGGTTGATGATAGCTTTAAAGATGCTACTGTCTGTGAAGAGGCCTTAAGTCATATTGCTCCTCCTTCGGTTCACAAGACTATCTCCGAAATGGATGATGATGTGATGCTGTCCCGGATGATTCTTAGTACTTGCAACCTTGCAGCTATGCTTCCTCAGAGGGTTGCTCGTTTTCGCCAAAGGATGCGAGAGTATAAAGACTTTTCCAAGAAGAAAGATAAGATGAAGTCTTCGATGGCGTCGATGAGAAAGGAGATAAGCAGCTTTGCTGAGAAGGAGGAAGCTTGGTCTAAGAAGGTTGAAGGCTTGTCCAAGCAGCATGAGATTGAAATGACTGATTTTAAGAAGAGCTTCGAGGCTGATCGGTTGAAGCTAAAGGCGGACAGGGAGGCTTTGTCTGTTGCCCAGAAAGCCTTTGATGCAGAGAAAGAGAGTTTGAAGGCTTCAGTATCCCGTGCAACTAGTGATAACCAGTGGTTGATTGAGCAGGGCTTTCAACAGGTTGTCACTTACCTGCTTCATTCTACTGAGTTTAATTCTGCCCTTGGTGATGTGTATACAAAGTATCTAAACTTGGGAAAACACCAAGGTCTCGTTGCTGGTTACAAACTGCATGAAGCTGGGCATGCTCTGGAGAAGTCTCCTTTATTTCGCCCAGATGCTCCTGATGTGTTCAAGAGCTCAGTTGAACAAATGGAGAGGCTAACCTATCCTTATGTTCATCAGGTTTCCTCTTGCTTTGGTAAGCCTTTGTCTGTTTTACAGGATTTGAAACCTGAGGGTCTGAACGAAAAGGTGTGCACTGAGGTTTTGGGCTCCCTTTCAAAGAAGAGGTCTTATTCCGGAGATAGTGATGACACGCTCTCGAGTCTGCCTGATGTTTCAAAGGATGTTGGTTTAGAGGCCTCAGCGGTTGGTGGTGATGATGGTGCTAAGGCCAAGAAGTCTAAGAAAGCCAAGAAGTCCAAAGCTGAAGGTTCTAAGCCTTCTGCCATCTGATGTTTTTCGTAGCTTTCTTAGCAAAACACTTTATGGTTTGTAATGTTATTTTGAACAATGTTAGGTTTCCAGGAACCCTTAAGGTTCCTGTTGGTGGTGTGTTGGGCCTATATGGCCATTTGAACAGTACTTTACCTTGCAAGTTACTAGAACTTGCTTTAACTGTTATCTGAAAGTCTTTTATGACTTTCTTTGCTATGATATGATGGTTATTATGTTACTTGTGTTATGTTTTTATGCTTGCTTTGCTTAGTTTGTTCGGTAGGCTCTTAACCCTTCAAGCCTTTTGGTTAGCTGTTTTTGGGTTGAAGCCTTCAACGTTTCAAGCTTATTATGTGGGTGGTTTGAAGCCTTGATAGCTTCTGGTTTGGTTTGTATGTTTTATTGAGGGATTTGCTTATTTTTCCTTTGGCAATTGTCATTCTTTTTTAGTCTTGTCTTTGTTGAGTTTACTTTGTCTTTATGTTTTTTACACTTTAAAGGGTTCAGTGCTGCAGTCACTTAGCCTTGGTGTTTTTGAACAAGAAGACGTAGTATCTATCCTCTTCATTATTTCTTTGCGATTTACTCGATTTCGTAAGCCTATTTGTTGGTTATATTTCTAAGGCTTAAGGAACGATTGGTGTAGGTTGTTCAGACCTGTCTATGAGACATTATTGTTTTGGCTTAATAGGTCCCATGGAGTTGTATTGATTTAGGAACTCACCCCTTATATAGGTTTATTCAACCCTTGAACCTATTGAGCGATATGGCCCGGGAGCTCATCCCCTTACATGGCCCTTGCCATGGAGTTTTTTGCTAGGTTCTCAACCTGATATTAGGATAGAAAGACAAGTTTGATAAAACAACTTCATTCATTCAAGCAGTACTTGCTTTTTACAAAAGGTTTTCATTTCGATACAAACCAAACCTTTCTGTCTAAACATAGAATTTTCTCAAGGTTTTTCCGTTCCAATGTCTTGGAAGCCTTTTGCCTTCTGAGTCTGCTAGCTTGTAGGATCCGCCCTTGTGTGCTTCGAGGATGATGTATGGACCTTCCCATTTTGGGCCCAGCTTCCCTTGATTTTCCTTTTTGCTAGATTCATTGTTTCTGAGGACTAGGTCATCGTTCATTCTTAACCTTCTTGTTGTAGTAGGCTTCCATCTTCTGCTTGTATTTGGCTTCTTGTATTGCGGCTTGATCTCGGGCTTCCTCTTGGAGTTGTAAATTCAACATGGTCTCTTGTTGGTTTGTTTCGGGATCCATGTTGACAATTCGTTGGGTTACAACTCCGATTTCAGCAGGGATTACAGCCTCGGATCCAAATATCAAGCTGTAAGGCATTTTCTTGTGGCTTGTTTTTTCGGTTGTTCTAATTGCCCATATAACACTAGGCAATTCCTCGAGCCAATTGCTTTTATATCTTCCTAATCTTGTCTTGATGCCTTCCACTATGCTTCGGTTGGCCCTTTCAACCTGGCCGTTTGATTGCGGGTAAGCCACTGAGCTAAAGATCTGGTTGATCCTGTACTCTTTGCACCAAAGGCTGAAAGGTTTTTCAGCAAATTGCTTTACATTGTCAGTGACAATCACTCCCGGCAGCCCATAGCGGCAGATGATGTTTTCCCAAACGAAGTCTGTGACCAGCTTTCCTGTGATCTTTGCAAGGGGTTTAACCTCGGGCCATTTGCTGAAGTAGTCAATTGCTACTAACAAAAATTTTACTCCTCCTTTGCTTGGAGGGAAAGGCCCAACAATGTCCATTCCCCACTTATGGAATGGCCATGCCGATGTTATTGGAACAAGATCATGTTTGGGACTTCTTGGGATTGGGGCATGGATTTGACAAGCATCACATTTCTTCAACTGCTCAATGGTGTCACGATGCATCGAGGGCCAGAAATATCCAAGGTTCATGAGCTTTGCAACCACCGACCTAGCTCCAAAATGAGCTCCGCATACTCCTTCGTGTATTTCCTTGATCAAATACTTGCTTTGTTCAGGACCAACACATCTTAGCAAGGGGCAAGGTAACCCCTTTTGTAGAGGGTTTCTCCTTGTAACACATATTGCCTTGCTTTGATTTTAACCCTTTCGGCTTCTATTTGATCGTTGGGTAGTTCACAATTTTGAAGGAACTTTTTGATGGGAGTCATCCAGTTTGGATCTTCCTCAGTGACTACATCTTGGACTTCCAATTCATCAATCGATGGAGCCTTCAACACTTCAACCAACACCTTTTTAGTGAGATGGGCAAAGGTGAGGGACGCTAATTTACTTAAGGCATCGGCCTTTTTGTTTTGGGACCTTGGAATTTGCTTGATGCTGCATGTTTGGAAGGTGTTTATCAATTCCTTGGATTTCTCTTTATATCTTCTCATGTTGGGTTCTTTAGCAATGTAGCTGTCGTTGACTTGGCTTGAGACTAGCAATGAATCTGTGAACACTTCAAGCTTCTGAACTTTCATTTCTTTGGCCAGTCTTAAACCGGCGATCAGTGCCTCGTATTCAGCCTCATTATTGGTGGTCTGAAAATTAACACGGAGAGCATATGTGAATTCTAACCCTTCAGGGTTGATTAGAACTAAACCAGCTCCTGACCCTTCAACGCTTGAAGCCCCCATCAGTAAATAATTTCCAGGCCTCGGGGTTGGAGGGTTCAGTGGTTGTGGTGTTTACTTCGTCAATTGTTTGGTTTGGGACTTCCACAAGGAAGTCTGCCAGAACTTGAGCTTTAATGGCTTTTCGTGGGACATAGGTGATGTTGTGCTCACCCAGTTCCACTGCCCATTTTGCTAGCCTTCCTGAGTTTTCAGGTTTTTCAAGCACATTCTTGACAGGTTGGTCAGTGACCACTTGTATAGGATGTGCTTGGAAGTACCTCTGATGCGTGTCGGTGTGTTATATTTTTAGATATATTTTTAAGCCCTTTTTACACTTTTAGCCAAGTTTTAAATTTATAAAACACGATATTTACTAACACTAAACACACATATGGGCAAGTGCACCCATCGTGGACGTAGTATAGTGTTGGTAAGATACCGAGGTCGTCCAAGGACACAAGAGCTTTTAATACCGGTTTATCCTCAACGTCTAATCAAATCAAAAAGTTAGAAAAATGTTTTAAACTAAGAAAAATAAAAACTAACTAAATGCTGAAAAATAAAATAAAATAAAAAACAGATAGACAAGATGAATCACTTGGATCCGACACGTGTATTAGTATAACCTTTGATTATTTTCGCACTTTTGCACTTGTTTAAGAGATTATCTTAGTTATTGTAGTAGGCCCCTTTTTCGGAGGTGACGTTACCCTCAACCCAGTAGTTTGAGTCAGCAAGGATACAATCCTAAAGGGTTGGATTATTGAAAGATAATGAATTAAGTTATTAATGCAAATTATGGTAGGCCCCGCTTTTGGCGGCGACGTTACCCTCGGCTAAGTAGTCTGAGTCAGCAAGGATACAGTCCTAAATAGCCGGGTTATAGTATTAATAGTAGTTAGCTTATGAGGGGGTCAAAGAGTTTGGATCCCCGCCATCCAATACCTATGGGCATTGAAGGAGATCCTACTAAATTTGACCCAGGTCCCAAGCAGGACCTCTAAACGCTGAACAAGGGCAAGACCTTTACCAAACCGTTCCCTTAACCCCCGACCAGGTAGCCAACATACCTCCATATAGACCGTGGAGATATGAATGGTGAAAATCTTTTATTTTATATAGACAGTAAAATAATGCCAAGACACCACGGACAAACGATAAGGAAAGATCACCTTCAACATAAGTAACTAGTTATTAAAGTCATTAATACAAAACCAAATAAAAAGTGCAAAAGATTAAAAATAAAAAGTATTATACTAAACACTTGTCTTCACCAAGTGATGTAAGAGACTTAGGCAAACATGGCCTTGATTGTCAAGAACTCTTACGATCAATCTTGGATCCCGAGACGACTCACACACTCTATGATGGACAATGGATGATGGTGGTGGATGATGGTGTTATGGTGGTGGTGGGTGGTGGATGAAGTGTGAGAGAGGTGGTGTGCCAAGGGATGAGAGAGAATGAAGCCAAGCTCCTCTATTTATAGGCTGAACAGAACGCTGGACACGGCCCCGTGTTCGCTGAACACGGCCCCGTGCCCGTCTGACATTCTCTCTCTTCATTAATTGTAATTGCGAATTACAATTAATGCGCCTGCTGTACTTTCAACACGCCCCCGTGCCCGCTGGGCACGGCCCCGTGGTGAGCAATGGAAGCTTCTACTGGTTTGTCTTTTCTGCTGCTTCCTGGGCACGCCCCCGTGTTCACTGGACACGGGGCGTGTTCAGGCTCTGTTCTCTTCTCTTTGTCTTGGGAGGTGCCGTTGAGGGTCCGGGCAGTTCACTTTTGTTCCTTTTCTTGTATTTATGGTAGATTTAGTAGTCTTTTTGCTTCTTTTGTGATTTTGAGCTCATTTCATCCTGAAAATACAAAAGGAAGACAAAAACACTCTTTTTCCAACATTAGTACTTAAAAAGGGTTAGTTTTATGCCTTAATTGATGTGTTTTATATGTTGCATTTTACACACATCAAATACCCCCACACTTGAACTTTTGCTTGTCCTCATGCAAAACTCTTTTAATGTGGCTTACACTCCCAAATGGAATAGGTAGAAGAGAAGTTTTTCAACTTGTCCTAGAGTGTCGGGAATCCAAGGTTTGTATAGGTTCTATTTTTATTTTATTTACAATCTTATTCGTCATGGTTTATTTTGAACTTTACATAAGATAAACTACTTAATTTGGCATAGCATGCCTTATTAAAATTCCATTTATATACAAGTTCATATACCTCACGGGAGATCACTCAATCACTCGGCCGAAGGTGTATATTTAAGTGAATCGCTCGAGAGCGGCACGGATTTACATTTTCCATATGCTTGCCAAGCGATCAATCCTCCTCCTTTTTAACTTTTACCTTTGTAAATATCAAGAGGTCTTTTGGGGTGAAGGCTTGGGTTTAAAGGTGGGTGGTTGGTTAGTGGTTAGTAAAAAGGGCGAAAATTGTAACAAGTGTCGGTTTTTCGTGAAATACCTTATTTTTGGTGACATTTATTTTTGAAGTATTTCTCCAAACAAGCTTTTTGTAGCTTATGTTTGTTTTTGACTTCATATATATATATTTTTTTTTTTCATCACGTAAAGGGTATGTTTATGAAAAACCGAGTATGTTACTAAAATAAAGGTGAAAAAATGAAAAAGGTTTTTGGTGGGTAAAAAAAATTGTTTTTGGGGTAATGAAATGAAAGGTTTAGGCTCAAAGGGGTTTTCTAGGGGGATTTTTGGGTAGGTAAAAAAAAATGAAAAATAATGGTTTTGAAAGAAAATGGTTAGTCCTAATGCCTCCATCATTTACTTACTTGGGTTTAAGTTGGTAAGGACCGGGAATGTATCGTCGTGGCAAGTTCTAGATTTGTAAAGACCGAGCGGCTATTCACACAAGAAACGAAAAATGAGCATTTAATCTAAATATGTGTATTTTTATGCTCAATAAAGGCTCAAAACTCACTTTTTGTGGGAATGGGTTTTTAATGTGACCAAGCATATATAATCGAATTTTAGCTAGACTTGTTATACCGTTTCATAATTTTCTTATGTTAGTTCTTTTTATCACGACGATATCGGTTGTAAGTTTGTAAAAATATAACCCTTTTATAACTTGTTATTCCCAACTTAAACTAAGACAAGTAAATAAATAAAAAAAATGAAAAAGTTTTTGAAAAAAATTTGGGGTGTTTAGCGGTTCCAATAGAGTTTTGTGTAAGGCTTGTTTTAGGATTTTGCAAAATTCCAAGGTTTTAGCATCCCCCCCACACTTAAATTACACATTGTCCTCAATGTGTCCAAAAATAGAGTTTTTGGTTGATTAGAATATGTAAAAGTGTGTTTAAAAACAAAGATTTGTGTTACTGGCACTCTGGACACGGCCCCGTGTTCATTGAACACGGCCCCGTGGTGAACTGCCAGTAACGAAAAACTTACAGAGGGTGAACACGGGGGCGTGTTGGGTGAACACGGCCACGTGTCCGACAAAAATCTGCAGGTCAGTAGCCAAACAGCAGAACTGGGAGATGGACACGGGGGCGTGTTGGGTGAACACGTCCCCGTGGTGACAGTCTGTTAGCCGAAAAAAATAGGGTTTTCTCCCGGTTTCTTCCTCCTAGGGCTGTGAGTGCTAATGTTTAGCATTCTAGCCCTTGCATCGCACCTGTTCAAGCATTCAATACCATCCAACCAAGCACCAAACATCCTAATCTTACCATAGTTAAACATTATCCAACACAAAGTAAAAACAAAGTAAAAATAAAAAGAAAAGAGTTAAGGAAAGTAAATTGTCTTGACAAATGGCACGCAGGCCATGAATTGTTCGATAGGAAGGGTAATCAAACCTGTGGGCTCATAACCAGCTAGCCCTTTGCTCCTCCCGGCCTCCTACTCCATATCTTCATCACTGTCTTCACCTCCGCCTCCCTGCCTCGCCATGTACTCCCGGATGCTACCGATGTCATCTTGTATGTCGTTGACGCTTCGTTCGATAGCTCCCACCCGGAGATGTGTGTTGTTGGCAAGGTTGTAGGTGTTCCGAGTGCACATGAGGTTTTCCTGCAAAAGATCATGCAAACTTTGGAAATTAGGAAAACCGCCTCCTTGAGAGGAGGATTGACCCGGATCGCCTTGGGGAGGGTATTGGTAATGTGGAGGTGGTGCGTGAAGAACTAGAGCCTCTTGCGGGTTCCATGCGTAGCCTTGTGTCCTTTGAAAGCTCACCGTCCCGTCCTCCGCTTCATAGAGCAAGTTCATGGCCCGGCAGATATGGTAATCAACCCGTCCCGACCATGGGCTCCTTTCGAAGGACTTCGGGATGTTCGCGAAGTGCTTGAAAAGACGGTACACCCATCCCCCGAAGAAGATCGGTGTAGGAGCAGTGGCAAGGCGGTTTAAGTGCATGTTCCGCAGTAGGAGGTAAGGAACATCGAGAGGCTTCCGGTTATGGATGCAGTGGAGGACAACCAAATCTCTAACCCCAACAACGCCACTACTGTCATGGCGTTGGTTCAACGAGTACGTGAGGAGCCTGTGAATGTAACGGTATAGCGGGTCCCTCAGTTTGGTACTCTTTGTGCTGCTGGAGTTATAGATCCCTTCACCGATTTGTGCCCATGCGGCTTGGCGTTCTGTCGCGTCCAAGTCTCGCAATCCCCCGGTATTCTCTTCGTTCCCCGCTTCTTCGTCTTTGTACAGCCCAATGATTGATCCGAACTGCGCCATGGAGGTTCTATAGGTCGTACCCCCACATCGAAACTCGACCGCCTCGTGATCAAACGGGTCGCGTCTCGAGTTGAAGATGAACGTGCTATAGAACTCCAATGTGCATTGATGGACCGACCGAAGTCGGGTAGTCAATGCTACGTGCAGTGGACCTGTCACTATGTTGTTGAAGCGGTCCAGTTGGTTTACCATTGTCAGAAGATCGGTACATGCTCGCCTGGGATACTCTTCGGGCCTTGTTTGTAGGACCTCGTAGCGAGCCCTGGCGTCAAGTTCGTTGGCATTGAACCGTGTGAATTTGGACATCTGGAAAGAATACAACAAAAGTTAGTGCGAAACATGGAAATTCGGGTTGAAAACTGCAAACAGTGGGCTGGACACGGCCCCGTGTTCAGCGAACACGGCCCCGTGTTCAGGCGTCTGTAACACCTAATTTTCATTTTTTCGTCCCGGTTTTGAAAACCTGAAAATTTTTAGCCTAATAGCAGCGGTTTCCCCCGAAAATGAAACCCTAAGTGTCATTTTTCCAAAATCAAACCATTTACCCTTTCAATTTTGAGTTTTTCGGTTCAAGAACAAGGGTTTGTGTTTTTAGTTGGAAATCGGACAAATCTATCAACAATACATGGCTATTTACTTCCTATTACTCTACTCTAAACTACTACTAACAATTTTCATCAAAAATTTTGAGTTCGATCCGGATGAACATGAAGAACCCTAGATTTCCCCCAATTTTTGATGTTTTAACTACATGCAAGTAACTAATCTAACTACTAAGAAGGATAGAATCATACCTTGACGTTGTTAGGCTTGGTGGTAACGTTCGAAATTGGCAGAAAATCGCTCTAAACCAGAGAGTTCTCGGCGAAACGGGGCGTGTGGAATGGTGTAACTGATAGAAAAAGAGGGTTTTATCCCGACAGTCGCCTCGACACGGCCCCGTGTTCAGCGAACACGGCCCCGTGCCGGGTGAAAATAAAAAAAATTATTTTTTTTTTTTTTTTTTTTTTTTTTAACGTGCTTGTGTGCATGCCCCTTATCTCCGAATAATGGTTAGATGATTTTACCAGTTTCGAATGTATACTTACCTGTAACATGTCGGGTATGAGTTTATTCGTTGACCGTTTGAAGTGCGATTTCCTCTTCCTCATCCTCAATGGACCCTCTGTAGAGTTTCAGCCGTTGGCCATTGACTTTGAATGGTGTTCCATTTCGAGTTTTAATTTCTACTGCACCGTGTGGAAAAACATGGGTGACTGAAAAAGGTCCCGACCACCTAGATTTTAACTTACCAGGAAACAATCGAAGTCGCGAATTGAATAATAGAACTTGGTCTCCAACCCGAAATTCATTGGTTTTAATATATTTATCATGCAAATTTTTCATTCTTTCCTTATAAATTTCGGAGTTAGAATATGCATAATTCCTAAGTTCTTCTAATTCATTTATTTGACAAAATCGATTCTTACCGGCAACTTCTAAATCTAAGTTTACGTTTTTTATTGCCCAGTAGGCTTTGTGAGCGATTTCTACTGGCAAGTGACAACTTTTTCCATAGACTAGTTTATATGGGGTTGTGCCTATAGTGGTTTTATAAGCGGTTCGAAAAGCCCATAAAGCGTCGTCTAGTTTGTCAGCCCATTCTTTTTTATTTATCCCTACGGTTTTCTCAAGTATTCGTTTTAAACCTCGATTAGTCACTTCGGCTTGCCCATTTGTTTGAGGATGATATGCTGTTGAGACCCGGTGATAGACCCCATATCTTGTTAAGATTTTTTCGAGTTGATGATTACAAAAATGGGTACCTCTATCACTTATTAATGCCTTTGGTGTGCCGAAACGTGAGAACAATTTTTTTAGGAATTTTACTACTACTCTTCCATCATTTGTTGGAAGAGCTTCGGCCTCTGCCCATTTAGACAAGTAATCGACCGCCACAAGTATATATTTGTTTCCTTTTGAAGGCGGGAAAGGTCCCATGAAATCGAGTCCCCACACATCAAAGACTTCACAAACGAGAATGCCATTTTGGGGCATTTCGTTTTTGGAAGAAATATTACCTGATCTTTGGCAGGCATCACATATCTTTACAAGGTTTTGTGCATCCTTGTAAATGGTTGGCCAGTAGAATCCCGAATCAAATACCTTTCTTGCGGTACTTGCGGCACCATGATGTCCTCCGTATGGACTTTCATGACAATGACGGAGTATTCTTCGTGCTTCATTACCATGGACACACCTTCGGATGAGTTGATCGGCACACATTTTGAAAAGATAAGGGTCTTCCCAAAAGTAATGCTTTACATCAGCAAAGAATTTTTTCCTTTGATGATGTGGCCATCCTTTGGTGACTATACCGCTGGCTAAGAAATTAGCGTAGTCGGCATACCATGGTTCTTGTCTGCTTTCCATCATTTCCAGAGACTCCGTGGGAAATTTTTCGTTGATTAGCTCGTCCCTGGTTGTCTCCAAATCTGGGTCTTCTAAGCGTGAGAGGTGATCTGCAGCAGTGTTTTCTGCTCCTCTTTTGTCCTTGATTTCGATGTCGAATTCTTGGAGGAGTAAAATCCACCTTATCAAACGGGGTTTTGCGTCTTGCTTCTTGAAGAGGTACCTGATGGCTGCATGGTCTGTATAAACTATTGTTTTAGAAAGAACAAGATAAGAACGAAATTTATCAAAAGCAAACACCACCGCTAGTAACTCTTTTTCTGTAGTTGTATAATTTTCTTGTGCATCATTTAGAGTTTTACTAGCATAATAGATTGGGTGGAAATGTTTTTCTTTTCTTTGTCCCAAGACTGCTCCAACAGCAAAGTCGCTTGCATCGCACATGATTTCGAAAGGAAATTTCCAATCTGGCGCTATCATGATAGGTGCATTGACTAGCATTTCCTTGAGGGTCAGAAATGCTTGATTGCATTCCTTGTCAAAGATGAAGGGTGCATCTTTTTCAAGCAATTTTGTTAGAGGTCTTGAAATTTTCGAAAAGTCTTTGATAAACCTTCTATAGAATCCGGCATGCCCTAGGAAACTTCTGATTGCTCGCACGGAGGATGGAGGAGGTAATCGAGATATGGTCTCGATTTTTGCTCGATCAACTTCCATTCCTTCGCTTGAGATTTTATGTCCGAGTACTATTCCCTCTGTTACCATGAAATGGCATTTTTCCCAGTTAAGGGCGAGGTTAGTTTCCTCACATCGGGATAGCATTCGTTCAAGATTATCGAGGCATTGATCATATGAGTCTCCAAAGATGGAAAAGTCATCCATGAAGACTTCCATGGTTTTTTCAATCATATCATGGAAAATGGCGACCATACAACGTTGGAATGTTGCAGGCGCATTACATAGACCGAATGGCATGCGTCGATATGCAAAAGTTCCGTAGGGGCATGTGAAAGTTGTTTTCTCTTGGTCTTCTGGTGCTATTGGTATTTGAAAGTAACCTGAAAAACCATCTAAGAAACAATAAAATTTATGACCGGATAATCTTTCTAACATTTGATCAATGAAGGGCAAAGGAAAGTGGTCTTTCCTTGTTGCTTCATTTAATCTCCTATAGTCTATACAGACTCTCCATCCTGTGACGGTTCTTGTGGGTATTAATTCATTTTTCTCGTTAGTTATTACCGTCATACCTCCTTTCTTTGGGACTACTTGGACGGGACTTACCCACGGGCTATCGGAGATAGGGTAGATTAGTCCGGCGTCAAGTAGTTTGATGACTTCATTTTTAACCACTTCTTGAACATTGGGGTTCACTCTTCGTTGTGGTTGAATCACCGTTTTGTAGTCATCATTCATTAAAATTTTGTGCGTGCACATGGAAGGACTTATTCCCTTAATATCTACAAGCTTCCAAGCGATCGCATTTTTGTGTTTTTTAAGTAGGTTAACTAATTTTTCTTTTTCTACGCTAGTTAATTTAGACGAAATAATTACAGGTAGACTACCATCTTTGCCTAGAAAAGCATATTCCAAACCCTTAGGGAGTTCTTTGAGCTCGATGGGTGGGTCTTTAGGAGACACCTTATTTTGTGGCTCATCTAGATCAAGAACTTTAAAAGTTTGTTCTATGGCTACCTCTTCGTCGACAAAGTGGTCTTCCTCGTGGTTTGTATCAGGTGGTTCAGCTTCATCTTCAATTAGGGGGTCATTGTTGCCAAAAGGATATTTCATTGAGCGCTCAAGATCTATGCTCCTTTTGAATGCCCCTAATTGAAGAGTTAGACTGTTAAATTTCCGGTTTTTCAAAGCTTTGTGAGTTTGTACAAAAGGTTTTCCCAAGACTAGGGGGGCATCATCTAAGATGACGAAGTCGGTTGGGATTACCATTTGATTTGTTTGAACCAAAATATCTTCGACTACACCGATTGATTTCATTACTTTTCGGTCGGATAGAAAAATGGGTATTTGAAGTGGAGTAAAATCACTAATACTTAACTTTTCAAAAATGTAGTTGGGCATTATGTTAACACAAAGATCTTTATCAATAGTGACATTACTAATAAACGAATTTTGAAAGAAACATGGAACCGGTGTGATGTTAATTTCAAAAGGATCTTCTTTTATTAGCGAGGTTTGATCATTAGTTAACTTAACACTTACCATTTCTTTGATTTTAGCACTAGTGTTTAACTCTTTTAAAAACTCGGCATGAGGGGTTATTAAACAATGGTTTTCGAAAGTAGGTGACAAGAGAATAATTTCATCTAAATTAGACTCTTCTTGAATTTTAACATTATCGGACTCACCATTTTCGTTGTTTAACTCATGTGTCTGTTTTTCACTTTCTTGTTCTTCCATTTTTACACTTTCAACTACCTCTACGTTATTATTACTTTTTAACTCTTCTCTCGCGCGGGATTCCTCTTCCCTTGCGCGAGATTCTTTCATGCAACGTTCGATAGTTTTAATGTGTTCTAATATCCTGTTGGTCACTTCGGTGAGATTGAAAGAATTTGGATCCTCTAAGCTTGAATCCGGTTGTTCGATCCTTGGTTCCTCATAGTACTCATATGAAGTAGATGGTTCACACCATTGTTCTTCATTGTAAGTATATGATGGATAAGGGTCGAAACTTTGTTCTTCATAGTACTCATATGAGGTGGGTTGTTCACGCCATGGTTCCTCATAATAAGAATATGAAGGTGGTGGCTCATATCTTGAATCTTCAAAGTATGAGTATGAAGGCTCATACCTTGGTTCATCAAAATACGAGTATGAGGGAGGAGGTTCATACCTTTGGTCTTCATAGGATGTGTATGAAGTTGATGGCTCGTACCTGGGCTCCTCATAATGGTTGTATGAATTGGATGGTTGATATGAAGTATTATATTGAACCGAGCGTGCATTACGACAATTAGTGCAATAATTACCTCTATAATCATCCTCATCATAGGTGTAGTTGTAATCTCTTGAGTATTGATCCATAGGAATCACTCAACAGACTACAACTGAGTCTCGGGACCAGAAAACAAAAATAAGACGGAAACAGAAGCTGGACACGGCCCCGTGTTGGGTGAACACGGCCCCGTGTTCAGGGACTGTATCTGGGCGTTTTAATTAAATTTGCTGGTCACGTTGAACACGGGGGCGTGTTGAGTGAACACGGCCCCGTGGTCAGACTCTGTGTCTGGGTATCTACTCTAAAATATGCAGCACGGGGGCGTGTTCAGTGAGCACGGCCCCGTGTTCAGGCTACTGTAAATGCAAAAACTAAACTAAAATGCAGAAAAATGCGCGCGTTTTGAAAAGGTTTTGAAAAACTGATTAGGCCGTCGATTTTAAGCTTTCTTAAAATCCTTGTGTCCCCGGCAGCGGCGCCAAAAACTTGATGCGTGTCGGTGTGTTATATTTTTAGATATATTTTTAAGCCCTTTTTACACTTTTAGCCAAGTTTTAAATTTATAAAACACGATATTTACTAACACTAAACACACATATGGGCAAGTGCACCCATCGTGGACGTAGTATAGTGTTGGTAAGATACCGAGGTCGTCCAAGGACACAAGAGCTTTTAATACCGGTTTATCCTCAACGTCTAATCAAATCAAAAAGTTAGAAAAATGTTTTAAACTAAGAAAAATAAAAACTAACTAAATGCTGAAAAATAAAATAAAATAAAAAACAGATAGACAAGATGAATCACTTGGATCCGACACGTGTATTAGTATAACCTTTGATTATTTTCGCACTTTTGCACTTGTTTAAGAGATTATCTTAGTTATTGTAGTAGGCCCCTTTTTCGGAGGTGACGTTACCCTCAACCCAGTAGTTTGAGTCAGCAAGGATACAATCCTAAAGGGTTGGATTATTGAAAGATAATGAATTAAGTTATTAATGCAAATTATGGTAGGCCCCGCTTTTGGCGGCGACGTTACCCTCGGCTAAGTAGTCTGAGTCAGCAAGGATACAGTCCTAAATAGCCGGGTTATAGTATTAATAGTAGTTAGCTTATGAGGGGGTCAAAGAGTTTGGATCCCCGCCATCCAATACCTATGGGCATTGAAGGAGATCCTACTAAATTTGACCCAGGTCCCAAGCAGGACCTCTAAACGCTGAACAAGGGCAAGACCTTTACCAAACCGTTCCCTTAACCCCCGACCAGGTAGCCAACATACCTCCATATAGACCGTGGAGATATGAATGGTGAAAATCTTTTATTTTATATAGACAGTAGAATAATGCCAAGACACCACGGACAAACGATAAGGAAAGATCACCTTCAACATAAGTAACTAGTTATTAAAGTCATTAATACAAAACCAAATAAAAAGTGCAAAAGATTAAAAATAAAAAGTATTATACTAAACACTTGTCTTCACCAAGTGATGTAAGAGACTTAGGCAAACATGGCCTTGATTGTCAAGAACTCTTACGATCAATCTTGGATCCCGAGACGACTCACACACTCTATGATGGACAATGGATGATGGTGGTGGATGATGGTGTTATGGTGGTGGTGGGTGGTGGATGAAGTGTGAGAGAGGTGGTGTGCCAAGGGATGAGAGAGAATGAAGCCAAGCTCCTCTATTTATAGGCTGAACAGAACGCTGGACACGGCCCCGTGTTCGCTGAACACGGCCCCGTGCCCGTCTGACATTCTCTCTCTTCATTAATTGTAATTGCGAATTACAATTAATGCGCCTGTTGTACTTTCAACACGCCCCCGTGCCCGCTGGGCACGGCCCCGTGGTGAGCAATGGAAGCTTCTACTGGTTTGTCTTTTCTGCTGCTTCCTGGGCACGCCCCCGTGTTCACTGGACACGGGGCGTGTTCAGGCTCTGTTCTCTTCTCTTTGTCTTGGGAGGTGCCGTTGAGGGTCCGGGCAGTTCACTTTTGTTCCTTTTCTTGTATTTATGGTAGATTTAGTAGTCTTTTTGCTTCTTTTGTGATTTTGAGCTCATTTCATCCTGAAAATACAAAAGGAAGACAAAAACACTCTTTTTCCAACATTAGTACTTAAAAAGGGTTAGTTTTATGCCTTAATTGATGTGTTTTATATGTTGCATTTTACACACATCAACCTCCTAAGCCTTCTAGCTGTTTAAACTAGAGCTAGGGCAAGTTTTTCTAGGGGAGGATATTTAGTTTCAGCTAATTTTAGAGTTTTGCTGAAAAAATAAACGGGTGCCTGGGCCTTGTCCCGCTCAATGGTGAGGACTGCACTGATGGCTTCGTCAGCGATTGAAAGGTACACCGATATTACCTCCCCGGTTTCTGGTGCTGCAATATCTGGTAGGGAAGCTAAATGTTGCTTCATTTGATTGAAAGCTTCTTCAGCTTCATCAGTCCATTTGAAATCCTTCTTGTCTGAGCAGTTCTTGAGCGTTTTGTAGAAGGGCAGAGATCTTTCGGCCAATTTTGAGGTAAAACGCTTCAAGGCTGCAAGCTTCCCATTTAAACTTTCAACCTCCTTCTTGGTTCTGGGTGGTTTAGCTTCGAGGACGGCTTTCACTTTGTTAGGGTTGGCTTTGATGCTTTGCTTTCCAACAATGTGACCCAAGAATTTTCCCTCCTCGAATCCAAATGAGCATTTTTCCGGATTAAGCTTCATGTTAACCTTTCTGAGGTTCTTGAAAGTTTCTTGAATATCGTCAAGCATTTGATGTTCCGTCTTGCTTTTAATCACCAAGTCGTCAACGTATGCCTCCATGTTTTTGCCAATTTGGCTTTCGAAGGCCTTATCGACGAGCCGTTGATAGGTAGCTCCTGCATTTTTGAGGCCAAAAGGCATCTTTTGATAACAGAAGATCCCTTTGTCCGTGTGAAAGGCTGTTTTTTCCTCATCCTCTTTCTTCATGAGGATTTGGTGATAGCCTTTGTATGCATCAAGAAAGCATTTGAACGAGTATCCTGTGAGGGAATCGACCTTGAGATCAATTTCCGGTAGTGGGTAACAATCTTTAGGACAAACTTTGTTAAGATCTTTAAAATCTATGCACATTCTCCAAGAGTTTGTCAGGTTTCTTGACCATAACCGGGTTTGCAACCCATGATTGGTACTTGACTTCTCGGAGAATGTCGGCCGACACAAGCTTTTCAACCTCTTGGCAGGCTGCCAGGCTTCTCTCGGGTGCCAGGCTTCTTTTCTTTTGGACCACCGGCTTGACATCCGGTGGTATTCTTAATTCGTGCTCAGCAATGTTCCAAGGGATCCCGGTCATATCTTCTGGACACCAAGCGAATACATCACTGTAATGTGTTAGCAGTTTTTCAAGGTATGAAAGGGTCTCCTGAGAAAGGTTTGGGTTGACTCTTATCCGTTGCTCAGGGTATTTAGGGTTTATGACCAACCTTTGCCTGTCTTCTTCGCTATTTGAGCTTTCACCCTCAATCATGTAAGCTTCCTGCGAGGGTTGAAGGGTTGCTATGCCCCTTTCGGTAGGAAATTTAACCGTGCCATGGCCAACAGACACTGCCATGTAAAATGCACACTATCCGGGTCTCCCGATGATCACGTCATAGCTTGAAGGGATGTTGATAACCACAAAGGTTAATGATTGGGTTCTTTCTTTTAACCCTTCGCTGAAACGAACATCAAGGGTTAGCTGCCCCAAAGGCTTGAGGGGTATGTCAGCGATACCTTTTATAGAGGTTCCAGAAGGTTGAAGCCTTGAACGTTCTTCATTGCTTAAACGGTTGAAGAACTTTTCAAACATGATTTCAGTGGCTGCCCCAGTATCTATGTATGCCTTGCATGTTTGTGACAACTCGAATTTCCAAGATTTCCATTTCGCATTTATTGCACGTTCTTGTATTGTCTAGTTGATTATCAGCTGAGAGTCCGGGATGGGGACGTCTCCAAGACAGCATTCAGAACTCGCTACGGTCACTACGAGTTTCTAGTCATGCCATTTGGGCTTACGAACGCGCCTGCAGTATTCATGGATCTAATGAACAGGGTGTGCAAACCCTATCTTGACAAGTTCGTCATTGTCTTCATCGACGACATTCTGATCTACTCCAAGAGTCAGGTGGAGCACGAGCAGCACTTACGTCTTATCTTGGAACTTCTTCGAAAGGAACAACTGTACGCCAAGTTTTCAAAATGCGACTTCTGGCTTCGTGAAGTCCACTTATTAGGCCATGTGGTGAACAGGGATGGGATTCATGTCGATCCATCCAAGGTAGACTCGATCAGGAACTGGCCTGCACCGCGTACACCAACAGAAATACGCCAATTCTTGGGTTTGGCGGGGTATTACAGACGATTCATCAAAGACTTTTCGAAGATCGCTCAGCCGCTCACAATGTTGACACAGAAAGGTGTTACCTATCGTTGGGGTAATACACAAGAAAAGGCTTTTCAGTATCTGAAGGATAGACTATGCAGCGCACCTATTCTCTCATTGCCAGAGGGCACAGATGATTTTGTGGTCTATTGTGACGCATCGATACAGGGGCTTGGTTGTGTGTTGATGCAGCGGGATAAAGTTATTGCCTACGCCTCTCGTTAACTCAAAGTTCATGAACGGAACTACACGACGCACGATTTAGAGCTGGGAGCTATTGTTTTTGCACTTAAGATATGGCGACACTACCTGTACGGTACCAAGTGCACAATTTACACCGATCACAGGAGTCTCGAGCATATCTTCAAGCAGAAGGAATTGAACATGCGTCAACGACGATGGGTCGAACTGCTTAACGATTACGAATGCACTATTAAGTATCATCCAGGCAAAGCCAATGTTGTGGCTGACGCTCTCAGTCGAAAGGACACTCTACCTAGACGCGTACGAGCCTTGCAGCTCACTATTCAGTCCAGTCTTCCTGCACAAATACGAACTGCTCAGATGGAAGCATTAAAGCCTGAAAACGTCAAAGCTGAAGCTTTACGCGGCTCAAGGCAACGAATGGAACAAAAGGAAGATGGCGCATACTATGTAACGGGGCGTATTTGGGTCCCACTTTATGGCGGCTTACGGGAGCTTGTAATGGACGAAGCTCACAAGTCTCGCTACTCGGTACATCCAGGGTCGGATAAAATATACCACGACATCAGAACTACATACTGGTGGCCTAGCATGAAAGCCCACATCGCTACTTACGTCGGCAAGTGTTTGACTTGTGCAAAAGTCAAAGTAGAGTATCAGAAACCAGCGGGCCTACTGCAGCAGCCCAAGATACCGCAATGGAAATGGGAAGAAATTTCCATGGATTTTGTTACAGGCCTACCCAGATCCCAGCGTGGGAATGATACCATATGGGTGATCGTGGATCGACTCACCAAGTCTGCACACTTCCTGGCTATAAAGGAAACGGATAAGTTCTCCACTCTCACAGACATCTATCTTAAAGAAGTTGTTTCGAGGCACGGGGTGCCCACCTCCATCATTTCGGATCGGGATGCACGATTCACGTCAGAGCTATGGCAAGCGATGCACAAATCTTTTGGCTCACGATTAGACATGAGCACAGCATATCATCCTCAGACGGATCCAGACTCTTGAAGACTTGTTTCAGGCATGTGTTATCGATTTCGGCAACGGCTGGGAAAAGCATCTCCCTTTGGTGGAGTTTTCGGATAATAACAGTTATCACACCAGCATCCAGGCCGCTCCATTTGAGGCATTGTACGGACGTAAATGCCGGTCACCTCTCTGTTGGGCAGAGGTGGGGGATAGTCAGATCACGGGTCCGGAGATTGTAGAGGACGCCACAGAAAAGATTGCACAAATACGGCAACGCATGGCGGCAGCACGCGACCGTCAGAAAGCCAACGCGGACAAGCGTAGGAAGCCTTTGGAATTTCAGGTCGGGGACCGGGTTTTATTAAAAGTCTCACCCTGGAAGGGTGTGGTTCGATTTGGTAAACGAGGCAAGCTCAATCCGCGGTATGTCGGACTGTTCGAGATCATTGAGAAAATAGGCAAAGTGGCCTACAAGCTAAACCTACCAGCTGAACTCGGTGCAGTTCACAATGTATTCCACGTGTCGAATCTGAAGAAGTGCCTGTCAGATGAGACCCTCATAGTTCCTTTTAAGGAACTCACTATCGACGAGCGGTTGCAGTTCGTCGAGGAGCCAGTTGAAATCACGGACCGGGATGTTAAGGTCCTCAAAAGCAAGAGAATCCCTCTTGTTCGAGTTCGTTGGAACTCCCGACGAGGCCCAGAGTACACCTGGGAACGCGAAGACCAAATGAAAGAAAAGTACCCCCAGTTATTCGGAACCAATGCAACCACTACTGAGTCTGAAGCTACTACTGCGGAATTTCGGGACGAAATTCCAAATCAACGGGGGGATGATGTGACACCCCAGGAAAACCAGTGAACAGTACAACTTACCTAGCTTCCTCAGTGAGTGCGTACCAAATTTCGGGACAAAATTTCCTTTTAAGTTGGGGATAATGTGACAACTCGAATTTCCAAGATTTCCATTTCGCATTTATTGCACGTTCTTGTATTGTCTAGTTGATTATTTGCACAATTAATTGCTATGGAATTATGTACGTTTTGATGAAATGAATCGTATTGTGTGATTGTGCATGGTTATGTCTTAATTGTGATAAACTTGTCAAATAGGTAAACTTGGTGGTGAAACTATGAAATGGTTACGAGATGGTGTACATGTGTAAAATATGATACTTAGGGGGGAGAGGGTAATTAGTGAAATCCTAGAGATACTTAACCCTAATCCCTTTTCACTAATCATTTGCACACAAAACAAAACACGTACTTGCAATTCTCTAATCCCCTAGCAATCATCATCACCACCATCATTGGCACAAGACATTCATCACTTTCGATTCCTCTCTTTCTCTAGAACCATTCAAGGTAATTGTGTAATCATTGTTTATTGATTGTTGGATTGTTAACAATGCATGATTCTTGTAATTCTTGAAAACCCTAGTTTATCATATGATGGTTCTGTGTTTTCAATTGATGTTGATAATTGTGATTATGATGATGATTAGTTACATACTTGGTAGATTATTCTTGTGACGATTGTTGTTGTTAAGCATTTGATGATTTGTTATGTTTCTGCCGTCAATGCATATGAAAGTAGGGTTTTAGAATGAATGAATGAAACTATTGATCGCAGGAAATGTAACTGTTCCAATTACAAAATATCGAATGATGAAATGTTTGTCTGAGTTTCTATAAGCTTAATGAGGTCCGAACTTTGTATATATATTACTTGTCCGAGCTTTTAATGAACCAAGCATGTCCGACTTTTAACCTATGATCATGTAGTCCGACCTTTACAAGGACCACGAGGTCCGACCTTTATGTGATGCACGAGAAGTCCGAACTTATATGTATGAATCAAGGGGGTCCGACTTCTTAACATGAAGCTAGGGAGTCCGAGCTTTAAGGTAGAAGCCCTTTTGGTCCGAGTTTTAAGATTAAACTCATATCCGACCTTTATTTATGTTAAGGTCCGAGTTTGTGGGGGGTGTAGCTTTGTCCGACTTTTGAAAGGGTTAAGGGGGTCCGAGTTTTGGTAATGTGTTGTTGTCCGAGTTTTACTTAATGTCAAAGGGTCCGAATTTTAATCCCCTAACTCTAAGTCCGACTTTTAACTCACACCCATGTCCGACTTTTACCCCACCCTGTTATCCGAGTTTTTGATCCCACTCCCATGTCCGAGTTTGTTATGTTGATTACCTTGTCCGAACTTGTTAATGGTTTTGAATGATCCAAGTTTTGATAGATGGTGGTATATCCGAGTTTTAAAACATGAGACTTGGTCCGACTTTCACTTGTATAAGTGTTGGGTCCGACTTTTATACATAATATACATGATCCGACCTTGGTAGATTAAGTGACGTTTAATATGATAACTCACATGCTTGTTAACCTAGCCGAGTTTCGTTATCTGTTTGTATGTTGATACTGTTGATATGATAACACTGATACGTATGTAAACTCTCCTATGCATGCTAGTTCTGTAATTCTGAGCAACGATGTAACACGATTAAAATTACTGAGACTGTTGATGAATAACTGAGTTAAAACGACTGAGAACAACCCTGATTGTAAAGCTTAAGCTGCATAAATGTGATTAGCTGTTTATGTGATACATGATGATAACTGTCAAACGCCTTGTGACATAGATTACCTGCGTATCGTTACGAACATGAACTGATTTAATATACGTGCATACTATAGGACTCGATTGATTAATTGCAAGCACATAGTTAAGCATACCGAGCAAACCAAGGTGAGTTCACACAGCCAAGGCATGGGGTTCCCAGGGTGGGAATGGGATTTGATTATTTACTGGTAGTTATCTATAATGGAACGTAGTGATATGATCCTCGGGTGAGGAAGGTGATTGGTTAAGATACTGCTAGACTAGTGATTAATTGAACTGATCTTCGCATACACGCCAGGGTTGGCCGCGATATTATGACTGATCTTCGCACACATGCCTAGAAAGGCTGCGAACTATATACTAAAACTTCGCACACATGCCAGGGTGGCCGCGATACAAATATACCTAGTCTAGAATACTTGAGAACTTTACTTAATCTTCGCATACATGCCTAGAGGGCCGCGATACGAACTAATACGATACATGACATAACGAACAAATACACGGCTTACTATACTACTACAATTACTGAACTATAAACTGTGAACTCGCTCAACTAGTTGTTGATCCTCTGTTACATGCCTTGCAGGTCGTTAGATATATGGAGCTTGCACAGGGAGGAGCAGGTCGTTGTGGAGCATGGATCATGATTGATTAATTAAACACTTACGACTTTTCATACATTATTATTTATGTTGGGTTTACTTACATGCTTCCGCTACTTAAACAATGTTTGGTTTTGAACATCGATCATGTCGGGTTGAATTACATTATCTACTTTTATTATTAAATGTTGTGTTCGATATGATTGGTGGCTTGATCCTGGTCAGTCACGCTCCCAAGCGGTGATACTCCGCAGGTGGATTTTGGGGGTGTGACAGATTGGTATCAGAGCCATTGGTTATAGAGAACTTGGTTTTAATATGGGAAAACGTTTTTATTAAAACCAGACTATAACCAGAATAGTGCTCTCAACGATCCACAACGACGCTTCGCTCCACGTGCAAGACTCAACATCCTAGGTAATAAGGTTTATGTTTATTACCTGCTTGCTAGAACTATATAGAACTTTGCTCGTAGTATGCTAGATTACATTGCTTACTATACGTCGTTACATGAGAACCCCTATGTGCTTACACTCTTCTGTCATCGCTCTATTCGCGAACCTCTCTAACACATGTTGCATTTGCTATGAAGATCATGTCTGGACGAATTAACATGACACAAGCCTAGCTAGAGGCTCTCGTTCAAGCTCAAGTTGCTGCGGCACTTGCAGCTGCTCAAGCAGGTAGTATACCCTGCAGTTTAGACTCACACTAGGATCTTTAGATCCTACATTAACTCTTGTATTTAACTTTGTCCTATTCGTACACAATAGGTCAACACGCCCAGCAGCCCGTCTGCACTTTCAAAAACTTTATGGACTGTCGTCCAAGCTCATTCAGTGGCACCGAGGGGGCAGTGGGACTCCTCCATTGGTTTGAGAAGCTAGAATCTGTGTTCGAAATGTGTGAATGCCCTGAGGCTCGCATGGTCAAGTACGCCACTGGCACTTTGGAAGGAATCGCGTTGACTTGGTGGAACGCGCAAGTACAGATCCTAGGGTTGGCAGCTGCTAACGCCACCCCTTGGAATGATTTCAAGGAACTGATCAAAAGAGAATACTGCATCGTGAAGACATTCACAAGTTGGAAGACGAACTGTATCATTTGAAAATGGTTGGGTCAGAGATTGAAGCTTATACTAAGAGGTCGAACGAGCTGGCCGTGCTATGCCCAACTATGGTGGACCCTCCAGTCAAGCGCATTGAGTTGTATCTCAAGGGGTTAGCGCCAGAGATCCAGAGCCATGTGACATCGGCTAATCTTGATAATATTCAGGCTATTCAGCGCCTTGCTCATCGTATCACGGATCAGGCAGTGGAACAGAATAAGCTGCCAAAACGCATCAGCGCTACCACTACTGTTGTCACTACTTCTGCTACTCCCAGTGACAACAAGAGAAAATGGGAGGGGGATTCCAGCAAGGGATCAGTATCTGTTCAGTCTCAGCAGCGCAAGACAAATGACTACCAGAATCCGAGTCAGCAATCATCTGGGAGTCAGGGGCAGGGTGGATATCGGGGAATTTACCCACTGTGTAATAAGTGCAACAGACACCACAGCGGGCGGTGTCGTAAGGAGCGTTGTCAGAGATGTCTCAAGTTAGGGCATGAAGCTAAAGACTGCAGGAGTTCACGACCTGCAAACCAGAATCAGCAACACCCACCACCAGCTCCACAGAACCAACATCAGCAGCAGCATCAGCGGGGCAACAGGGGATGTTTCCAGTGCGGGGCTGAAGGTCATTTCAAGCGTGATTGTCCCCAGTTAAACCAGAACCGCAACAACAACAATAACAACAATCAAGGAAATGGCAACAACAACAACAATGGTGGGAACAACAACGGCAACGAAGCAAGGGTTCGTGCATTCGTGTTGGGGCAGGGTGATGCCAGAAAGGATCCCAACGTCGTTATGGGTAAGTTTCTTCTTGACGATATTTATGTTACTGTTTTGTTTGATTCGGGTGCGGATACGAGTTATATGTCTTTGAAAATGAGTAAATAGTTAAAACGTACACCAACACCCCTAAACACCAAACATGTCGTAGAACTAGCAAATGGTAAAAGTGTAGAAGCCACGCATGTAGTCAAGGGTTGTAACATCGTTCTAGCGGGTCAGACCTTCTCGATTGATCTTATTCCTATAGTTCTGGGTAGTTTCGACATAGTCATCGGCATGGATTGGTTATCCAAACAGCAGGCAGAGATCCTATGTAAAGAGAAGATCATTCGCATTCCTCGTTCGGGTAAGGAACCTCTCGAAGTTCAAGGCGACAAGAGTGGTGCTGTGGTTGGCATCATCTCTTTCTTGAAGGCTCAAAAATGTTTGCGAAAGGGTCACACTGCCATTTTGGCACTTGTTACTGATGCAGCTTCGAAAGAGAAAAGAATAGAGGATATTCCAGTTGTACGCGAATTTCCTCAAGTGTTTCCTGAAGATTTACCTGGTCTACCGCCTCATCGTCAGGTCGAATTCCAAGTCGAGCTAGCTCCAGGAGCAGCACCTATAGCTCGCGCACCGTATCGATTAGCTCCAACTGAACTAGAGGAACTGTCAAAGCAACTACAAGAGCTCTTGGATAAGGGCTTTATTCGTCCAAGCTCTTCGCCTTGGGGAGCTCCAGTACTGTTTGTGAAAAAGAAGGATGGCACTTTCAGAATGTGCATAGACTACCGCGAACTGAACAAGGTCACAGTGAAGAACCGTTATCCTCTTCCACGCATAGACGACTTATTCGACCAGTTGCAAGGGTCGAGTTACTACTCCAAGATTGATCTGAGGTCAGGGTATCATCAGCTGAGAGTCCGGGATGGGGACGTCTCCAAGACAGCATTCAGAACTCGCTACGGTCACTACGAGTTTCTAGTCATGCCATTTGGGCTTACGAACGCGCCTGCAGTATTCATGGATCTAATGAACAGGGTGTGCAAACCCTATCTTGACAAGTTCGTCATTGTCTTCATCGACGACATTCTGATCTACTCCAAGAGTCAGGTGGAGCACGAGCAGCACTTACGTCTTATCTTGGAACTTTTTCGAAAGGAACAACTGTACGCCAAGTTTTCAAAATGCGACTTCTGGCTTCGTGAAGTCCACTTCTTAGGCCATGTGGTGAACAGGGATGGGATTCATGTCGATCCATACAAGGTAGACTCGATCAGGAACTGGCCTGCACCGCGTACACCAACAGAAATACGCCAATTCTTGGGTTTGGCGGGGTATTACAGACGATTCATCAAAGACTTTTCGAAGATCGCTCAGCCGCTCACAATGTTGACACAGAAAGGTGTTACCTATCGTTGGGGTAATACACTGTTGATGCAGATTTTGTGTCCGATGCTTGTCGAATAGATTAGTTTTATTTTACGCTGAATTTGTAATAGCTAGTGAAACGGTCTATCGAACGTGTATAGACCCGCTCGTTTGAAGTGGTCAAACGTGAGGGTTATTCGGTTGACCGTGTGTGTTTGCAAGACAAAGGGTGTGACTATAAATAGAAAACCCTTGCCATTCCAAACACTTGGAGATTTTAGGAGGTTTGAGACCTCACCAGGGAGAGATCACCACTGGGTCTCTCCCCGGATGTGTACTCCTTTGGTATGGTTCGGTTAGCTTGTTAATCGGGCCGACTTGCTTTGTTATGTTTCAAATCTATACAAGTAAGTACTTTTATCCGTCTCTAATCTCTCCCCTCTTGAACCGATCTCACAAGAATCACGGTTTCGGTCACAAAACACGGTCCTACAATTGGTATCAGAGCCATGGTACCCGATTTAGTAAATCTAACCGTTTACTAAGTCACATGTGCTCTAGATCTGTGAATTCGGTGACTTTTGTTCAAGATGTAGAAAATGGGGAAACATGAAGAAAACCCAGATCTGGACTGTTTATGCAGATCTGAGCTAAAATGAAACACACCAGTGGGTTATATTTTCTGTTTTACACCAAACAAATCAAGTTTTCATTATCAAATATCACTTTTGAAGTGATTTTCGTCAAATCTGGGAATGAACAGTGGCTGTGTTCTTGAAAGGGTGTGGCGGCTGTTAAGAAACTTTAGGGTTTCCTCATATTAGCTCCGACGAAACACCTGAATATCTTGTTGTTGACGAAACTCCTGCTCTTCATGCCTTGACGAAACTCCACCTCTTCCTACTTCGATGAAACTCCTACTGTTGACGAAACAAACCTTCACTCAACACCTTGACTGCGAAGAATCTGAGAACACGAATCGGATTAGCCGGTGCTGCAACAATCGTTGGCACAAGCTATTTTGGGTTATCATTATCATCACCATCAAGCAAATCGGGAATCTGTGCAAATGTTTGAAGCTGTTGTTTGATCTTAGCAATGAAGGGATCCATCAGATGTTTCTCGATTTTGTTTTTGGAGGTGTGTATCGCAGAGAAAGATCTTTCTTTGTATCGAAGATGAAGAAGAGGTCAGACAAGGTTGTTGGTTTCTTGAAGGAGATTTGGGAAAATGAGATGTACCAGGTTGATGTCGGCTCCAGGTTGATCGGTTGTTGTTGTTTATGGAAAGGAGAGAATGGAAATTGATGTGGGGCGGCTGATTTGAGTTGTGTATCGAAGATGTTGATGAAATTAGCTGGTGACTTTGAGCATTTAGGGTTTTGATTGTTTGAAGGTAATTGAAAGAGGAGAATGAAGAAGACAAAGTGATGGTTGAGGTGTAAAGAAAAATGACTGTTGTTGCTCTTGTTATCGCAAAGAGAGAGACAAAATAGAGGATTGTTGGCAGCTGTAAAGTAAAAAAAAAGGAGAAACAGGGTATGGTACTTTTCTTTGTGTGGTCAACAAAATCTACAGTAGTCTTGAAACATGTTCTGGGCCTAGTCTTTTATTTATTTATTATTTGGGCTTGTTCTCACGAAAATTTTGGATCTAAATGGCCAATCATATAATGATGTTATATTATATGACATTTGGGTATTAGAAATTGTGATTTTATTCTGTATGTGGGCTTACATATTCAATTGTGCCAAGCATGGAAGTCTAGACATGTGCATGATGGGATTAGTGATTTGCACATTATGTGGTCTAGTCAGTACAAAAGTCAGGTTGGGAGTATGTGAAAGATTAAGTAGCTAGGTGTTTATTGTGAAAGATTCAAACTCATACAAGATTATTTTATGGGCCAACGAAATGACTGAATGTGTGATAGCAACTCTTAATTGGGCCAAGATTCAAAGGTAGTTACATGCACATGGGTCGGGTGTTCGCAAAATTTATTTGAATCGCGCTTCTACATGTAAACGTCAAATTTGTATAGATTTTGGGAGCGCGCGGGATGATGCAGCATGATGAAAACAAAACTTGATTTTTGAAAAATGTGGGGTAGTCACGGTTACCGACGCAAACGTCAAATTTGGTGACTTGTCTACTATGGGCCAAAAACAAAACGGTATGTTCACTTCCCCACGTCAATGTTTATGATTGTTATCGGTTATTCGTAAATGTTCGAAAGCATTTTGTTTATTTCATATTCTCGCATTTGAAAACGAACGTATGAACCTGGAACGTCAATACCGGTCCTAACGTGTTCACAAAGTCTTTGGAGGGATACAAGTCGGATCCTACGGGGTATTAGGGGACGTTCTTATTCAACTAGAATATGCAAAGAAGAAATCCGTTTTCATGATTTTTCGATAAACCGAGAACATTTGAAAGATTCTACTCAGTGGAGAAATTTTTTTTTTCAGTAAAGTTGACGACAGTTCCGCTAAGTGAAGGGAACTTGTGAACATTTGAAAGTTAACAACAGTTCCTTTAAAGTGGAAGGGAATCTTTTAAGGTTTAGAGATCTTACCAAAGAACTGGGGGAATAAAAATTTTCAAATGTTGAATTTCTTCGTAAATTTCTAAACGCAATCACAGGTGGTAGAGTTTGTGATTTTCTGGTGATACAAACGGTTCTGCGTGGAATGTTTTACACAGACACATATTTGAGGATTTTAATTAATTCTCCAGCCAGCGTGAAGAGTTTTGCACGGAAACATACAGGTGTATCTAAAGTCGACAGTTGTTTCAAGGCGCTGTTTACTGAAGACCTGGGGGGAATCTTTATGAAAGCTGATAGTTCAAGACTGAAGACCTGCAGGATTCGATTTTGGGTTTGATGTTTCTTTGGGATTTTACAGGGATCTGGGGGTAACTCAATTCGTTGAGTTTGCAAACGACGTACTTGGTCAAGTTGACTTACTGAGTACTGATGCTGAAGATCCGTAGTGCATTACGTGGTCAACTTCACAAAGGCGAGACAATGAGATCTGGATGTAGTTCAACTAAGCGTGCCGTTTGGTTGAGCTTGCAAGGGATACACTTGGTCTAGCTGACTTTCCTGAGTGTTGATGCTGAAGATTAAAGTGCATTACTTGGTCGATTCCACAAAGACGGTTTACAGAAGACAGTTCACCAGAAATCTCTATCAATGTAGTATGCTTGTATGAAACAGAGTTCTTATGACAAGATCAAGACTTGATGCAGTTCTTAAAGATTGGAACCCTTATCAAATGCCGGTTGGAGAATTGGAAGATCAGCGGAAGATCGGTCAATTGAGGAAATTTCACAACACCCAACACGGATACGCGTACATTAAGGGGGAAATATTATACAAGGAGCATCAAGATACTACTTACCTGGATCATCGGTCAAGGGGGAATTTGTTAATACAGAGAAGATGAATACTTGACTGAATCTCGATTGCAATTGCATTTTCGGCATTCGACAGCAACGGACAAGGGGGAATTTGTTGATGCAGATTTTGTGTCCGATGCTTGTCGAATAGATTAGTTTTATTTTACGCTGAATTTGTAATAGTTAGTGAAACGGTCTATCGAACGTGTATAGACCCGCTCGTTTGAAGTGGTCAAACGTGAGGGTTATTCGGTTGACCGTGTGTGTTTGCAAGACAAAGGGTGTGACTATAAATAGAAAAGCCTTGCCATTCCAAACACTTGGAGATTTTAGGAGGTTTGAGACCTCACCAGGGAGAGATCACCACTTGGTCTCTCCCCGGATGTGTACTCCTTTGGTATGGTTCGGTTAGCTTGTTAATCGGGCCGACTTGCTTTGTTATGTTTCAAATCTATACAAGTAAGTACTTTTATCCGTCTCTAATCTCTCCCCTCTTGAACCGATCTCACAAGAATCACGGTTTCGGTCACAAAACACGGTCCTATATACACAAGAAACGGCTTTTCAGTATCTGAAGGATAGACTATGCAGCGCACCTATTCTCTCATTGCCAGAGGGCACGGATGATTTTGTGGTCTATTGTGACGCATCGATACAGGGGCTTGGTTGTGTGTTGATGCAGCGGGATAAAGTTATTGCCTACGCCTCTCGTCAACTCAAAGTTCATGAACGGAACTACACGACGCACGATTTAGAGCTGGGAGCTATTGTTTTTGCACTTAAGATATGGCGACACTACCTGTACGGTACCAAGTGCACAATTTACACCGATCACAGGAGTCTCGAGCATATCTTCAAGCAGAAGGAATTGAACATGCGTCAACGACGATGGGTCGAACTGCTTAACGATTACGAATGCGCTATTAAGTATCATCCAGGCAAAGCCAATGTTGTAGCTGACGCTCTCAGTCGAAAGGACACTCTACCTAGACGCGTACGAGCCTTGCAGCTCACTATTCAGTCCAGTCTTCCTGCACAAATACGAACTGCTCAGATGGAAGCATTAAAGCCTGAAAACGTCAAAGCTGAAGCTTTACGCGGCTCAAGGCAACGAATGGAACAAAAGGAAGATGGTGCATACTATGTAACGGGGCGTATTTGGGTCCCACTTTATGGCGGCTTATGGGAGCTTGTAATGGACGAAGCTCACAAGTCTCGCTACTCGGTACATCCAGGGTCGGATAAAATGTACCACGACATCAGAACTACATACTGGTGGCCTAGCATGAAAGCCCACATCGCTACTTACGTCGGCAAGTGTTTGACTTGTGTAAAAGTCAAAGTAGAGTATCAGAAA
The DNA here is from genome assembly GCF_002127325.2 of Helianthus annuus. Lineage (NCBI taxonomy): Eukaryota > Viridiplantae > Streptophyta > Magnoliopsida > Asterales > Asteraceae > Helianthus > Helianthus annuus. The sequence continues at coordinate 137,985,662 of NC_035445.2, forward strand.
CCAGCGGGCCTACTGCAGCAGCCCAAGATACCGCAATGGAAATGGGAAGAAATTTCCATGGATTTTGTTACAGGCCTACCCAGATCCCAGCGTGGGAATGATACCATATGGGTGATCGTGGATCGACTCACCAAGTCTGCACACTTCCTGGCTATAAAGGAAACGGATAAGTTCTCCACTCTCGCAGACATCTATCTTAAAGAAGTTGTTTCGAGGCACGGGGTGCCCACCTCCATCATTTCGGATCGGGATGCACGATTCACGTCAGAGCTATGGCAAGCGATGCACAAATCTTTTGGCTCACGATTAGACATGAGCACAGCATATCATCCTCAGACGGATGGGCAGTCTGAGCGAACGATCCAGACTCTTGAAGACATGCTTCGGGCATGTGTTATCGATTTCGGCAACGGCTGGGAAAAGCATCTCCCTTTGGTGGAGTTTTCGGATAATAACAGTTATCACACCAGCATCCAGGCCGCTCCATTTGAGGCATTGTACGGACGTAAATGCCGGTCACCTCTCTGTTGGGCAGAGGTGGGGGATAGTCAGATCACGGGTCCGGAGATTGTAGTGGACGCCATAGAAAAGATTGCACAAATACGGCAACGCATGGCGGCAGCACGCGACCGTCAGAAAGCCTACGCGGACAAGCGTAGGAAGCCTTTGGAATTTTAGGTCGGGGACCGGGTTTTATTAAAAGTCTCACCCTGGAAGGGTGTGGTTCGATTTGGTAAACGAGGCAAGCTCAATCCGCGGTATGTCGGACCGTTCGAGATCATTGAGAAAATAGGCAAAGTGGCCTACAAGCTAAACCTACCAGCTGAACTCGGTGCAGTTCACAATGTATTCCACGTGTCGAATCTGAAGAAGTGCCTGTCAGATGAGACCCTCATAGTTCCTTTTAAGGAACTCACTATCGACGAGCGGTTGCAGTTCGTCGAGGAGCCAGTTGAAATCACGGACCGGGATGTTAAGGTACTCAAAAGCAAGAGAATCCCTCTTGTTCGAGTTCGTTGGAACTCCCGACGTGGCCCAGAGTACACCTGGGAACGCGAAGACCAAATGAAAGAAAAGTACCCCCAGTTATTCGGAACCAATGCAACCACTACTGAGTCTGAAGCTACTACTGCGGAATTTCGGGACGAAATTCCAAATCAACGGGGGGATGATGTGACACCCCAGGAAAACCAGTGAACAGTACAACTTACCTAGCTTCCTCAGTGAGTGCGTACCAAATTTCGGGACGAAATTTCCTTTTAAGTTGGGGATAATGTGACAACTCGAATTTCCAAGATTTCCATTTCGCATTTATTGCACGTTCTTGTATTGTCTAGTTGATTATTTGCACAATTAATTGCTATGGAATTATGTACGTTTTGATGAAATGAATCGTATTGTGTGATTGTGCATGGTTATGTGTTAATTGTGATAAACTTGTCAAATAGGTAAACTTGATGGTGAAACTATGAAATGGTTACGAGATGGTGTACATGTGTAAAATATGATACTTAGGGGGGAGAGGGTAATTAGTGAAATCCTAGAGATACTTAACCCTAATCCCTTTTCACTAATCATTTGCACACAAAACAAAACACGTACTTGCAATTCTCTAATCCCCTAGCAATCATCATCACCACCATCATTGGCACAAGACATTCATCACTTTCGATTCCTCTCTTTCTCTAGAACCATTCAAGGTAATTGTGTAATCATTGTTTATTGATTGTTGGATTGTTAACAATGCATGATTCTTGTAATTCTTGAAAACCCTAGTTTATCATATGATGGTTCTGTGTTTTCAATTGATGTTGATAATTGTGATTATGATGATGATTAGTTGCATACTTGGTAGATTATTCTTGTGACGATTGTTGTTGTTAAGCATTTGATGATTTGTTATGTTTCTGCCGTCAATGCATATGAAAGTAGGGTTTTAGAATGAATGAATGAAACTATTGATCGCAGGAAATGTAACTGTTCCAATTACAAAATATCGAATGATGAAATGTTTGTCTGAGTTTCTATAAGCTTAATGAGGTCCGAACTTTGTATATATATTACTTGTCCGAGCTTTTAATGAACCAAGCATGTCCGACTTTTAACCTATGATCATGTAGTCCGACCTTTATGTGATGCACGAGAAGTCCGAACTTATATGTATGAATCAAGGGGGTCCGACTTCTTAACATGAAGCTAGGGAGTCCGAGCTTTAAGGTAGAAGCCCTTTTGGTCCGAGTTTTAAGATTAAACTCATATCCGACCTTTATTTATGTTAAGGTCCGAGTTTGTGGGGGGTGTAGCTTTGTCCGACTTTTGAAAGGGTTAAGGGGGTCCGAGTTTTGGTAATGTGTTGTTGTCCGAGTTTTACTTAATGTCAAAGGGTCCGAATTTTAATCCCCTAACTCTAAGTCCGACTTTTAACTCACACCCATGTCCGACTTTTACCCCACCCTGTTATCCGAGTTTTTGATCCCACTCCCATGTCCGAGTTTGTTATGTTGATTACCTTGTCCGAACTTGTTAATGGTTTTGAATGATCCAAGTTTTGATAGATGGTGGTATATCCGAGTTTTAAAACATGAGACTTGGTCCGACTTTCACTTGTATAAGTGTTGGGTCCGACTTTTATACATAATATACATGATCCGACCTTGGTAGATTAAGTGACGTTTAATATGATAACTCACATGCTTGTTAACCTAGCCGAGTTTCGTTATCTGTTTGTATGTTGATACTGTTGATATGATAACACTGATACGTATGTAAACTCTCCTATGCATGCTAGTTCTGTAATTCTGAGCAACGATGTAACACGATTAAAATTACTGAGACTGTTGATGAATAACTGAGTTAAAACGACTGAGAACAACCCTGATTGTAAAGCTTAAGCTGCATAAATGTGATTAGCTGTTTATGTGATACATGATGATAACTGTCAAACGCCTTGTGACATAGATTACCTGCGTATCGTTACGAACATGAACTGATTTAATATACGTGCATACTATAGGACTCGATTGATTAATTGCAAGCACATAGTTAAGCATACCGAGCAAACCAAGGTGAGTTCACACAGCCAAGGCATGGGGTTCCCAGGGTGGGAATGGGATTTGATTATTTACTGGTAGTTATCTATAATGGAACGTAGTGATATGATCCTCGGGTGAGGAAGGTGATTGGTTAAGATACTGCTAGACTAGTGATTAATTGAACTGATCTTCGCATACACGCCAGGGTTGGCCGCGATATTATGACTGATCTTCGCACACATGCCTAGAAAGGCTGCGAACTATATACTAAAACTTCGCACACATGCCAGGGTGGCCGCGATACAAATATACCTAGTCTAGAATACTTGAGAACTTTACTTAATCTTCGCATACATGCCTAGAGGGCCGCGATACGAACTAATACGATACATGACATAACGAACAAATACACGGCTTACTATACTACTACAATTACTGAACTATAAACTGTGAACTCGCTCAACTAGTTGTTGATCCTCTGTTACATGCCTTGCAGGTCGTTAGATATATGGAGCTTGCACAGGGAGGAGCAGGTCGTTGTGGAGCATGGATCATGATTGATTAATTAAACACTTACGACTTTTCATACATTATTATTTATGTTGGGTTTACTTACATGCTTCCGCTACTTAAACAATGTTTGGTTTTGAACATCGATCATGTCGGGTTGAATTACATTATCTACTTTTATTATTAAATGCTGTGTTCGATATGATTGGTGGCTTGATCCTGGTCAGTCACGCTCCCAAGCGGTGATACTCCGCAGGTGGATTTTGGGGGTGTGACAATGTTTGCAGTGTTCCCACGGTGGCTTCTACCACGAGAGGACTGGGAAGTGGGTCCTTCTTCGTAGGGGGGAAGCAGACACACTGAAGCTCCCAGGCTTCCAACCGCTGCCTCTTGTGAGGAACCTTTTCATCAGAGTATACCATATTGACTTCCTTTCCCTTGCCTTCAGCCATCTTGTCTCGAACTCCTTTTACCAAATAAGCGAGTTCTCCTGACTTAACAGCCTCTTCAATTCTCTTTTTTAGTTGGAAGCAATCATTGGTGTGGTGACCCTTTTCTTCATGAAACTCACAGAACTGCGTGGAGTTCTCATTTTTTCTGCTTTTGGGGAGAGGCCTGGGAGGTCTAAAGTTTTGTTTGACTTCTTCCGTTGCCAGGATTTCTTGAGGGGTTTTTGTGAGGGGAGTGAAACTTATGCCTTTTTCTCTGCTTGAAGGGTTCCGACCTTCAGACCTCCGAGGGTCTGAACCCTTTGGCCGCCTGTCATAGGAGTTGAAGTTTCCCCTCTTTCTAGTTGGGCTATTGCTTTGCCAGCCGGATCCTCTTTTCCTTTGTTCCTTGATGTCTACAGCTTCCTCTCCCCGAATGTGAGCTTCGGCCCTTTCAAGGGCTTCTTCCAAGGTTTTTGGCAGAGACTTGTTGAAATCTCGTGTGAGGTATTTAGAGGTTATGGCATTCATAAAGCCTGCCACTCTCATTTTCTCGTCTGCCCCTACATAGGTCAGACCTTCCTTTTTGTATCGTTCAATGAATGCTCGAAGACTTTCATCATCACGTTGTTTTATCTGGAAGATCACCGTCGCGTCTTTGACATATCGCCTGTGTTGGGAGAAGTTTGCCAGAAAACCCCTGCTGAGGTCATCAAAGCTTCGAATGCTTTGAGCAGGTAGGTCGTTGAACCAGATTCTGGTGGATCCAACAATAGTTTGCATGAACATTAGGCAACATTTAGCGTTTGACCATTTTTCTACTCAGGCTGCACCAGTGAAGATCTGGAGATGGTCCTCAGGATCTTCAGTCCCATCATACGTTTTGATGTGGGACGGCATCTTGATCTTTGATTGGAAATCATAATCGGCTAACTGTCTTGAGAAGCATGAAAGGTTACTTGGCTTATAGGGTTTAGCCAATTTCTCTTCAGTCCTTGTATCTATATTGTTACTATTGTCGTGATTCCCCTGAGTGGCTAACACTTGATTAATGAAGTGTTGCCACGGGAAATTGGCCATTATCTGGGTCATCATATTGGGTATGAGGTTGAAGCCTTGAAGGCTTCCTGGACCAACCGAGCAGTTTATTCCGAGAGGGGTGCTAGTAACAGCACTTCGTGCTAAAGGGAGCACGGACAGAGCTTGCTCCCATGTGGTTGTTACAGAAGCTGGATAGCTTGTCATGGGGGATTGTAGGAGCTGGTCAAGCGTTAGCTCGTGTCCCAAAGGAGCACCACTAGTAATCGGTTGGGAAGAGAGGATAGGATGCACCGTAGGATTTGTCATAGTAGACAGATAAGGGTGAGGGTTTGGAGGGTTGCTGGGACCAGCCTCACTTCTTGAGGTAAAAGGAGGTAGGGGTGGTCCGGGAGACAGCGTTGGTTCAGGTTCGTCATAGTCTAAACGAATCCTTATACCCTTTTCCCTTTCTTTACTCACATGCTGGTTAAGAAGTGACCTTAACTCAAGGAAATTATTTGCGACCCCCTCGGGGGTAAGTTCAACACGTGCTGGGGTGTCAGATACACCGACATTGGGAGATGGAGCCCCAGATCTGGACGGAGTTGGTGTGTTGAAGGTAAGGAACTCGGGTGTGCTCCCCGGAGTCGAGAAAGATGTTGGTATAGCCACATGAGCTTGGCCACTACCCGGGGTGGAAGTGTTTGGAATCTGATTTACTTCTCCCGGAGATCCACTTTCAGACATGGTGACTTTAAGTGAAGAGAGCTACACTACTAGGTCTTTTTTGAGAAGAAATAGCGGCGTAGCCCCACGGTGGGCGCCAACTTGTTGATGCAACAAACACGAGACCAAAGATGGTAGCTGAGTTGGTTAGGCAAAAAGGTTGAAGGGTTCAATCTTGCCTAACGCAGGTCGCGGGGTCCCCCCACGTTTGCAAGACGTGGAAGGAGGTTTACTAGTTTGTAGTTGTTGTTTGCTGAAGATTCTTTCTCTGAGATGTTCTCAGATCCAGAAGTGAGAGCAAACGGAATGTGTGTGGTGGATGTGAAAAGGAGTGACTTGTACGTAAGCAAGTCCTCCACACGAATGCCCAGAGATTAGAGAATCTGAGCTGATCAGGGGATGTCTTTTGGAGTAAATGAAGTGTCTTTTTATAAGGGAAGACATTTCCCAAAGTAGCATGTACAAGACTAGTAATCCTGCTTGCAGTGGAGGGTTTCCCCTTTTGGGGTTGAAGGTTTTTGACCCCTGGGTAATAGCGTGTATTGTGCAGACATGCTTTGCTTTTGCGGCCGAGGGTTGGTGAAGCGAGCTCCGGATGTGACTGTCCACTGTTTCCTCCTCGCTTTTCCCATCCTACAGCTTTTTAACCATTGAACCGTTTAACCATTTAAGCATTTGCATATTTAGTCGCTTTATTTAGTCTTGGGTTACCCCCGTCATCAGGTAGCTTATTGCTACAAAAGTGAAATTTGACTATTCCAGTAAAAGGAATATTGCTGCTATGCTAGATGGTATGTTCTTGATCTTTGTAGATAAATATGCATAACATATTGTTTTTTGTTGATAATCGATTGTATTGCAAGTTGTATTTGGTGATGGGTTACATTGCGCTCGCAGCTGTCATTTTGTACCCATTTACATTTTTTTTGTTAACGGGTCAGATTTTAGTGAGATCGTTAGATAACAGTTGGCATTTTCTTTATAGCAATTTGCATCAACTCCACCGAATTAAACATGTAGCGTAGGTCCGCAATGAAACCTCACATACACGTAACAAACCGCCGCGAAGCGCGTGATCATTTACTAGTTATTAGAAAAGGTTAACAAGCATTTATACCGGTATTTACAATATATACTTCTCTATTATATTGCTCTAAAAGTTCACCGATCATATTAGTTTTCCAGCTTAATAGTTACCATGAATTATTTTTATTTATTTTTGCAAAAAAAGAAATTAATTGTTGGGGAATTTAGTAAATAAACACTTGGATAAATATGAGAGACATGCTATCATTATCAGATTAATGATAATCTGTCTCATACCCAGCCCGTTACTCGTCAGGTATTTGTCGGGTAATTACCCGGCGGGTATCGGGCATACCCGCAGATATCGGGTATATCCGTTAATTTCATAAAAATACACGTTGGGACAAATGTGCAATTTTTACTTTGATGTTTATATAATTTACTATTTTAATGACTAACAAATGAAAATATGATTAATAACTTACATATCATATTCACACCATATATACAAAACTAAATCAAAACGATTACTTAATTAAGTAATTGTATCAGGGCCACCTAATTGCATAAACATCCACATAATAAAGGGTGATAGCTTCCATATCCAATATACATGCTCAAAAATAAGTTATTTCTTCACTAAGCACCTGCCAAATACATATCCACATAGAGAAGGTAATACGTACATGTACTAAGTTTATATATATGGAAATCTATAACATGATACTTTCGGGTATTATTCAGGTAAATGGGCCGGGTATCGGCGGGTATCACTAAATCCCATACCCGGCGGGTATCACTTAATCCCATACCCTTACCCGTACCCGATTTTTTTCTTTTTTTAAGCCCGTACCCGATCCATACCCGTTGGGCTTCGGGTATACCCGACCCGTATGTTTCGAACATACCCGTTGGGCTTGGGCATTTTTTACCATCCCTATCGGATAAAACTCGGATTTCGATATGAAAGAACAAGTATGGATCAGTGTGTGAATGTCATAAACCAAAATTTTAATCAAAAATATAGAATACGAATTTAGGGTTGTGAGGCCAATAACCACGTCTTGAAAGTTTTATTTTTAATTTCAAAATGGATTCATAAAAGGAGCCAAAATTCTATCAAAATTTAATATAGTTAAATATTAAATGAATTTTTAATCAAACAATTTATTCAAAAAAAAAAAAAAAAAAAAAAGCTCTTAGACCTTGCTACAAGGGGCACTGTTTCCGAACATTGCTCTTTGAAACCCCCATTGTTTAGGGGTTTTCCCCTAACAACCAATTAGGTTTCTAACAACGTAATATCATAATAAGCTCAATCTAACTTGCTTAATGTATGTCATGAAACATATTGATCAACAAGTCAATGCATTTACACCAAAATATACACTAATGTCTAGTGTAGGACTAATCCATTATTTGCTTCATTAAACAAAAAATAGCATATCCAAATTATAAGAAAATCTACTGTCGTTACAATTGTGGGATTTTCTACTTGCAATTTTTTTTTATGTTTGGGTATGCAAATAAATAACCCGAAACATATCGGATAGGTATTTAGGTATGAGACTGGTATAATATCAAAACATAAATATTTCTTGGGTATGAGACCGACCAGTATGATACCCGGGCTACTTACGTGAAAATATATACCCGAAAAGTTTTAAATTTAAATTTTGTATTCTCTTAACCTTAGTAATTCTTTAATCTTGTAGCTTTGATTACATGAAAAATTTGATGATATTACTTGAACTTATATGCTATTAATTACATTTTCTTTTGATACTTATCATCACAAAATTATAATTTTTAGATATTTCAAACATTTTTGTATTGATAATAATATGTATGTAATTTATCATATTTTAATTTGTTTTTTTAACGGTCAACGAATTCTTCAAATGGGCTACTGGCGAAATTCACCATATCGGTATACACTAGCCTTCGAACCGGGGAAAACCCTCATCTAGCCGTGAACACTCGCCCGAAGGCACGACAATGCGGTGAGGTAAAACTCGCTCAGTTCAAGGATCGAATAGCAACCTCCACCTATTCGCCTAGTCTCCCATCATCACCAGGTGTCGCAAAAAAAAAAATGGGGAGGGCAGGAATTGAACTTGGGTCCCTTAGAACATCAAGTCTCTCCCTTACCACTCCACCACCACCTCCTCATTGGCTATATTTTAATTTGTTTTAGTTGTTAAAACAAAAAGTTATATAAAAGTTAGAATAAAAGAAAAACAATACACTTCAAAATCCAAAAGGGTATTTGATTAGCATATTATGCAATATGATACATGCATATACTATGCTATGTATTGATTTCTTATTCATCGCACGAACCGGTCGGCTTAGTATACCCCATCTACCCTTTAAAACACCAAAAGTCATCTCAACATCTTTTCTTGCCGATTCTTGCAACTTTTTGAACGCCTTTTCTTTAGCCTCGACAGGAAATGAAGGAGCTTTCACAAAAACAGACCATGATGGGTAGATACCATCCACAAGAAGAAAGCCTCGTCTGTAATATCGCCCGTTAACATAGAATGGACAGAAGGGTGCGGTACCATCCGTTACGGTTTGGAACAACGGCGACGTGTGCAAAACATTGATGTCATTGTTTGAATCTGGAACGCCAAAATATGAATGCCAAAACCATAAATCATTCGACGTCACCGCTTCAAGTATGATGGTTGGTCTTTTGACGTCACCCCTAACATACGCCCCTCGCAACTCTATTGGACAATTTCTCCACTCGATATATGTACAATCGATGCTACCGAGCATCCTTGGAAAATGCCATCTAGCCTCATGTGCGGCGTAAATACATGAGATGTCGTGTCTCGTCGGTTTACGTAAAAACTTTTTACCATACAAGTTAATAACCGCGTTACAAAAAAATTGCAGACATTCACGTGAAGTTCTGTCCGACATAGCTAAGTATTCATCAAATTGACCGGGAGGGTTACCTGTCGCTAGTTGGCGATGGCGGACGTGCATTTTTGTATCGGCGTGAAACTTGGTTTGCCCCTCGCGTCGTAACGTTCTTGAAACCATTCTTTAGTTGCTTCGTTGTCTCCAACAATCTTTAAAAATAATTCTTTTGGTAAACGAAACCGATCTCTAAACGTTTCGGCATCGTAGACCGGATTCTCCACAAAATAATCGTTCATTAACACTTCGTTGGCATGTATACGATCACGATCCACCATTTTTTTCTTTGGGTGGTTCGAACTTGCTGCAAGTTCATTATACACCGACACGAAAAATTCAAGCGTCTCATTGTCGGAAGACGATTGGCTATCGCTATCGCTGTCAATCGGAAACGACGAAGATGTAGGAAAATCCATTTGTGAAATATGAAAAATGTGTGATATGTGTTTTGTGCTTTGGTGCGGGTGAAATAGTATAAAAATGTGAGGTATATATAGATTGTTTAAAGGTTTTTTTATTTATCAACGGTCAAAACACAACGGTCAACACAACAACGTTTGAATTTCAAAAGTTTAACGCGTGAAAAAGACCACGTGTTGTGAAGTTGACGCGTGATCATTTGGGGGTGGCGGCGGTGTTTTGATTCATACCACGCATGATGGTGGGTGACAACGTACCACTCCGGATGGCTAAGATAAATCCTACCTAATCACATGTTAACTCAATACTTCAACTACTGAATAAATAGGGCCCTATAATATATTGCATCTTTTATTCTTGTGTCAGCTAGTTTTAATTTTTACTTTTAATAACTCGAAGTGTTAGTAAATCGACACTTCCCATTGTTCAGGCTTCTCCTAAGGTTTATAAAAATGTAACATAATTTCATTTTGGGAGTTTTGTTTTTGCAATCCCAAGGCATCTTGAATACAATGAAATTCATATATGATAAAAATCAAACATATATGATAAAAATTAAACTAAATCAACAGTGAATTTAGATTATATTAGAATATGGGGTGTGGGGCGGGGTTGTGGTGTGGGTTGGGTACAAACGCCCAAGTCACCACCTCGGGTGGGCTTGGCTTTCGGCGTGGCCCGTTGGGCGGGGGTTTCAGCCCGGGGGCGGGGGTTGTGGCGTGGGTTGGGTACAAACGTCCAAGTAACCACCCCGGGTGGGCTTGGGTTTCGGCGTGGCCCCTTGGGCGGGGGTTTCAGCCCGGGCGTTGGACGGGGCTATCAAGATGACATGGCGGGATCTTATTGGCCAAGACAAGCAGCCGTTTGGGCAATCAAGATGACATGGCGGGATCTTATTGGCCAAGACAAGTAGCCGTTTGGGCTAGCCGTTGGCCAACAGCTATGTGTTTAAAAAAAGAATTATTCACTATAAACACTCACACTTCTATTCATTTTTTTATCACAACTACTCCACCTCTTCTATAATCATCTCTATCTTATTTTTTAAAAAAAATCTCATCCAACCACAATACGAAAAATGAATCCTCATAATCGTGGTTTTGACCCGAACAATCCGTGGACATTCCAAGAAACACCTAGCCCAGCATCCAATCGTCCAATTGCTCCCTTTTTAATACACTCCACGATGCCGGATATGGCTGGTTACGCATCGTTTATCTCGAATCGTTTGAAGAATGATGTCGGTCGAAAACACCAATGCCTTTCGCGCAACGCGCGTCATTGAAAAACACTAGTTGTTAATAATATGCTAACACCTTGTACCAAATAACTTGTTCTTTCTTAGTACTCATTTAGCGGTTCTAATTTTTTTTTTTTTTGAACGGTGAGAATCTTTAACTTATTGTGAGAGATATCTTACACCCTCCTAAATAGAGGGTCCTAACCCTACTATGGTCAGACTATGTTGTCTTAATTGGGTCCATGCTGGCGTCAGAGTTTGGCTAACGGCATTCCCCGGGAAACCATACTACCCACTGCCAGTGGCAGGGGCTTCCGCCGCCACAAGAGAGAATCTCTTTGGCGTAACACATGGTGGACTAAAACCTGGGGTGCCTCGGGCTCGAACTCTTGACCTAGGGTCTAAGAGAACTAGCCTTTATTGCCTTTATCCACCAAATATGGTATTAGTGAGGATTGAACTTGGGTCTCCAAGGAGAACCCAAATCTTCTCAACCACTAGACCAAAAGTGATGTATTATATTTAGCGATTCCAATTGGTTTCCACATTTGCTATTCACATCCAATGGTATTACTTGTGATAACAAGAGATTTATTAGGCAGATAAATTAGGTTGATTGATTAAGAAACGACAAAGATATCATAAATCATAATGATAGATAACTTCCTACTTCCAGTTGTCATTGAAAAACATAATCTTTGGCATGTGAAGATTGTCTGGTGATGGATTATTAGTGTGAATACAGTTTGGATTTTAAACATCTTCCTCTTGTATTATCCCCCACTCCACACACCTTTAGTTTCAAATTTTGTCCTTTCAAAGAAAAGTGCTTTTGCTATTTACATTTCTATCCATATTATTTTACACCTTGTAATTAGTCAAATTATAAAGTGTCTTTATTCCTCGTTTCAATATTAGCAATCCCTTTAACTCCCTCTGGTTTCACTTTTTCCCTGAAAACCTTTACTAGTAATTATGATGACCATGACTAACATGTTCACATTTTGAAATTTTATTAATACTTATAAAATTTATCAAACTTTTTATATATGCACACTTTGGTGTCCATATATAAAAAATTTTTGTTGATCAGTTCTTTTTAAACATAATGAAAAACATGAATAACCTACCTATAATAACAAACAGGCTAGAAGAGAATCAAGTCAAAGATGCAGCTATTGTGTTTGACATCTTGTCAGGATAATCTGGTTCCTTCTTAGGGTGTAAAGTTATAATAGTAACAGACAAATCAAAGGGTAGATTCGTATTGGAGAGAGGTGGGACGATTTTATGGTTATGATGTTATGAATGAATGTCTAACCCTTCAACCCTCTAATTATCTCCTTATATATACACCCAAGAGGAAACCCAATTAGTTAATAAGTATAATATGGTCCATCAACAATTAACAACTAATTATTTAATAGGTTTAAATATATTTTAATCTATATAATATAAATGATTATATGGCTACAAGATTAAATAATACAATAATAATATATTTAATCTTACAACTTTTACAAGCTTGTCACATTTCGTATATATGATACTAGGTTATAACCCGTGAATACTCACGGGTTGTTAATCTATCTTTCTAAACAAATAAATATATACGTAGATATTAATAAACGAAAAATTGCATGATGAATAAGGTGGAGGAATAAATGATAAAACTGTCCGTGGCTGATTATATGAATCGATATCATAACAAAAACTGCATTCGAAGTCGAAACACTTATCGATAAAATTTGCACAGTGAGTAATGTCAAAATTGTGTTATCCATTAAAAGGAACACTAATAGTAAACTAAGATATGATAAGATGTAATAACTTAAAAATCAAAACCGTTAACCATGTTAAAAACTAATAAGCATAACAAAGTTAATGTATATCATATGAAAACCAAATATCCAAACATAAATGTAAAAGAACTAATCAATACGCCTGATGTGAGGTACAACCAATTCAACATTCAAGACTTGATCAGTTTCATCAAAAGAATAGTGAACCGTGTCACCCACCTTAATGCCAGCACGTTTCATGAATCTCCACCATCTGCATAACGCATAACGAAAACCATTTTCTTTTTTTCACGTCTGGTACGGTTGGTAAACTCCTCTTGCTGAGTCAGATGCAGAAGTCTGACGGTGATAGGTTTTAAATCAGAATCAAGTTTAGCAATCCTTGAAATATTATCAGGCAGCCTCTGTATTGTTTTAAAAATAAAACAAATAAGAAGAAGAATATAAAAATAATAATGTATTTTTATGTCAATAAGAATATGTTATATTCAATATTTAGTAGTTTCAAAAATAATATTAAAACTTACGAAATCTGTAGAAGCCATACGAGTAAACTTATAAAGACGACCATCAGGTTGTTCATCAACTGCTGGCTCTGCAACTGAATCAATAGGTGCAACTACAACCTAAAAATCACATACAACATTCATTAGAATAAGAATATAGTAATTAAATATATAAAGAAGCAACCAATTGTATAGTTACCTCATCGACTTCTACATCATCAAAATTATTTCCAAAACCGTTTTTACCAAAAATTCTTAGATGGGAATAATTCCCAAAAAAATTGTAAATAACAAATAACAACCGGCCTCCAATTGAAACTGAGCAACAATTACATCGATACCATTGGTAAAACCGACTTTACCATCAACAGTTTCAATCTTAACGTGAAACGTTTTGTTGCTTACATTTATAGTGGAAATTATATCATTTGATGTATAATCATAGGACTTGGGCAAGGATACACTCGGGAATGAGTTGTAGAAAGAATAATAAGAAAAATAATAAAAATGTTACTTTTGTTATCAGTTCAGAAAACCTAAATATATTAACATAAATAAAGAGAAAGTAAAAAATAATCTTACAGTAAAGTGAGATGTTGTAGATAACAACGATGTCCAGAAAGAGCTACTACTCACACCATCAATGAAATATGTTACTATGAATATAGTATAATCTAAAGGATTGAAGACTACCAAACATCCTTTTTTAGTCGTAAATGTATGACAACATTCGACCAACCATGGAAAAGAAATGTTTTCCTTTGGCTTCGCTTAAAGAAACATTAAATGTTCAGCCATCCTCACTTTGTATCAGAACATTTGTAGGCGCTTTATCGTTAACCCACAATTTGGAAGCAACGTTTGAAGGAATCGCCTGATAAAGCAAAGAATCGAAAATGACTTTTAATTATAATTAATGTCTGAATTTAGAAATTACCAGTTAAACTTCGTCCCCTCGATTCATGTGTCTACAAAAGCAAGGATCTTTGATATTGCTTCAAAAAAGATGATATTAATAAAACATTACATGTTAATGGTATTTTTCGAAACACAAATTACAAACAATAAATAAACAAAAATTGATAACATTAAAAACAAAAAATAACTTGATGAACTTTTACCCATATTAAAAACCTACAAACCCTAATTTTTACTCCTGTTTTGGCTAATGTGGAGTCTTTTGTTACAATATAACAATAAGAATTTGAAATATATATGTAGGTTAGATGTAGTAAGATAGAAGAAATAATGTTATTACAATTGTTTAAAAAATTAATAAATTTACGGCAGATACATATTTCCAAATATATTTTGATAGAAATCAATTGTGATTCTTTACTTATAATTTGTTAGACTTAGATGGAACATTCCAAAAAAAATATAATATAACTACCAAAATAAAAAGATTCTTGAAGAAGCAAGAAAAAAGTCAAATATAAATGAATTTGAAAAAATATCTTTAGTCAGAAACAAAAAATATATTTACGTTTTATTTATTTTATTTTGACCTTATATGTTTTAAAGAATATGTAAAAAATAAGACTAAAATTATAAAGCCTTACAAATATCGAAACCAAATTTTAAAAACAATGGCAGTCGTTACGTTCTGTTATGTTTTCTTCGTCTTCATTTGACAAATCATCAAGCAAAATATTAACAAAGCAAAATATGCTTGTTAAATTGGTGCATGCATAAAATTTGAAAGATAATCAACTACATTTTATTGTGGAATCTGCTTAACATCAATAAAGCATTCTTACATAGTTATTCACATTGACCAAAATTTTATAAAGCATGTATGGCTTATTAGATGAATCAATATAATAACAAAAGCTGCATTCGACGTCGAAACAATTAACACCTATAAAGACAATGATAATTATAACAACCCTCCTAAATTTATTCCGACACCCCAATATATTTAAAGTGCCTTATGCGTCCTAAAATACACCCCGTATACGAAAAACAGGCCCCGAATACCTTTATTTTTATTAAAATTAATTAAAAACAAAAATCATGTGGTTCTGGGGGGCGCGACAGACCCCCCGTGGTCCGTCGCGGGGCGCGAGTGAGTAAAGGGGTGGCGGAACCCTGGGGTGCCACGTGGCACAACACCCGGCAAGCCTATAGTGGTGACTAACTCAAGCTAAGCCCTAGCCACCTAGCTCGCGGGCCGCGAGAAAGACAGCTATGGCTGTCGCGGGCCGTGACCCGATGTCGGATCAGCCCTATAAATAGAGGCCGTTGGCCTTCAGTTCAATTCGCTCAAAATTTTCTCAATCTTTCTCAATTCTGAAGTGATAAAATTATACTCGGGCATAATACCCCCCCCCTAAATAACGAAGTTCTGCCTCGTTGTAAGTATCATAACCCCGGTTACGTATTAGATACGCTGCCCGATTGATCTAGGGTTCCGTAACGGCTGTCGAGGTTCTGCCCGACGTAGTCGTTGGAATGCCGTCTCGGGGAGGGTATTACTAATGTAAATATTGGGTTATTGTGTGCATTTGTGTAATTAATAGATAATCACCATGAAATCTTAAAGAAAACCCTAAGACAACAATGTGAGTAATCCTCCTTTTTGCAAACTGTTTTTTACAAAACCTCAAATGATTAACATTATATTAAACAGTGATTGAGTATTTGTATTCTACAATTATCGTCTGTATGGTTTTGTATACAAAATTTGTTACTACATTCTGAGTAGTAACATGACCACAAGTCGGGTTGATAGTAACGTGGGTGGTAATTAAAGTAGATGGAAACAAATGTAATTGCGCGACCGCCCTCAATGCTGTAAAACGGTTTTACTTATCTTGATTGAACTGGGATTCACTCACCAGTATTTCTCACTGACAAAATGTTTTTAAACGCGTTTCAGGTAACAAAATGTGAAAGCCAAATAGAAGCCAGCTGGACAGCACTGAAGACTTGGAAAAGTGGCTATAAAAGTTACCTAAATAAAGAGATGTTTTTATTTAAATAAAATAGGGTTTGTCCCTATAAAAATGTGTGTACTTGAAAAGTGGGATTTTCCCATGTGTTTAATATTATAAAAGCGTGGTATTTTACTCTGATAAAATATTTCTTAACTACGATCCCGATGTAAATTCCGCTGCCAAATTGATAAACACCAATACCACTGAAACTGGCCGCGGCCGCCTGTTCCCGGTTAACTAAGGGACTAGGGTTGCGACAGAAGGTGGTATCAGAGCTAAGCCATTGATTCAGCCACAAAAGTGTTCCGCCGATACCAAGATATTACTCCAAATGTTGGGAAATTTTCTACGGAACTATGTGCATATCTGTATTTTATCGTTGCATGTTATTTGACTATTTGTTAGTTTACAGTATGAGCGACCAAGGACCTTCAGACGCTTACCTAGGGACGAAGGCACCTCTTCACAGCCTACCCTCTCAGGGTATTCAGCTGACAATGAAGATGGGATAATCGTGTTCAAGGCCCAATCTGAAGAGCCATTCTCTCCTAAGAAGAGAGGATGGTTCAGTAGAGGTGCGCATGAACGTAGGAAAATGATGAAAAAGTTACAACAACAGCGAGTTTTAGCAGCCGCTAAGAGAGAAACAGATGCTCACACACAGGATATGCTCAATAGGAGTCTAGCAAATTTCCATATCCTAGCAACCACAGCTGCCGACCCTAACCTGGAGCAACTCATAGCACCCCAACCATTACCATTGTTTCCCACACAAGCAATGAAAATTGAAGTCAACTCAGAAAATCAAATCCCAATGCCTGATTTTGACCCCACTGAGATACCTAGAGTACCAACACCTAATCCCTTAGACCAAGATTACGACCCGTGGTTTGACGACCATAGGGATTACCAACAACGTTACCCAATACCAGAGGAACCCATGCCAAACCTAGCAGCTTACCCATACCTGGACCCTCTAGATCCCTACTATGATAACGACCAATACATCAGGGAAATTCTAGAGAACCCTTATCCTTACCAAGAACGCATGCCCCAGTTCCCAAACACAGTACCAGCTCCTGCACCCCCAATGAGTGCAGAAAATGTGCACGAACTCCGAACCTTTGGTGAGGAGATTTTAGAAGGTAGTGAGAGGATGAGGTAGATAGGAGAACGTCTCTTCTGGAAGTATGACGAGCGTAATATGGAGTTCTGGATGAACCCCTACCAGTGATAGTAATAGTAATAATAATAATAATAATAATAATAATAATAATAATAATAATAATAATAATAATAATAATAATAATAATAATAATAATAATAATAATAATAACAATAATAATAATAATATATAATATGTGTGTATGTTTGAGAAAAAATATGATAATATTTAGACAATGGTTACGGATGCCTAATAGTATTGTAGTTTTAAATTCCAAGTTCCAGTTTGTATTAGATGCATAATATATAAGAAAGAGTAAAAGTCGCAATGTTCGACGATTTTGATCAATATGTGTGTTGTGTGATTGTTTGCATTAAATATTATCTTGTGATATTAATAATTGGCAAATGTTTAAAATTTAGATGGACAATGAAGTAAACCAGGAAAACCAGAATAACAATAAACAGAATAACGATAACCCGAACAACAATAATAATGGAAACCAAGTGGATAACAGTGCCATCCAACACATAGTGGCACAAGGGATAATAGATGCGATGCCATATATTATCAAAACGGTTAAGGAAGCAGATAATAAAAGTAACAATGGCAGTAAGCGACCTACTGAACCAGATCACAATGTAAACAATTGACCCATACTTCAAGTGCCCATTCCCAAAAGAAGAAGAACCATGTCTTATGGTTGTTCTTATAAAGAATTCTGGTCTTGTAAACCAATGGAATTCTCGGGCAATGAAGGAGCCGTTGCAGCTATACGTTGGATAGAAAAGACTGAGGCAGTCTTAAAAATAAGCAAGTGCGCGGAAGAGAATAAGATAATGTTTGCCTCCAACCTGTTTAAGAACTCAGCCTTAGAATGGTGGAACACTATCCTCCAATCCAGGGGAAGTGACATGGTGTATAATATGGAATGGGAGGAAACATGGTAGAAAGGAAATTCTGCCCTCCTAATGAAAAGGAACAAATAGCAAATAAATTCCTAAACCTTAGAATGACTGGAGTGGATAGTAAGGGTTACACTACTACATTCTTTGAATATGCTAGAATAGTGTCCACCCTTGCATCACCAGAACCAGTATTAATCTCCCGTTACATCTGGGGATTAATCAGTGAGATTAGACATGTAGTCAAGGTAGCTAGACCCCAAACTATAGAAGAAGCTGTAGAACTAGCAAACACATTGACTAATGAATTAGTGCGTACATGAGAGGAGGACCAGAGGAGGAACCTAGCTCAAAGGCTTACCCAGGAATTTCGCTACGGTAATTCCAACCGTGGGAAAAATATAGGTTCTACCTCTGCACCTTATTGTAAGGCTTGCAAGAAGAAGCATTCAGGAAGATGCTCTACCTACTGCAATTTCTGCAAGATACCAAGACACAAGGAAGAAGATTGTAGGAAGAAACCTAATAATGGAATGTGCTTCAACTGTGGGGAAAAGGGTCACATCAAGCCAAATTGTCCGAAACTAGCTCCAGCCATGAACAACAAGACTACTAAAAATGCTAGGGCATTTGTTCTGATTGTGGAAGAAGCTAAGATGATTCCGGACGTGATAGCTGGTACGTTTTTAGTTAATGATGTTTTTGCTAAAGTATTATTTGACACTGGTGCAAACCAAAGTTTTATTAATACTTTATTTTGCAAACTTCTCAACCAACCATTAACTAAACTCCCACAAGAATGTTTAGTAGAGACAACAGATGGGGAAACCATTAAGATTTCTGAAATCTTGCAGGGAGAAAGAATAGAATTTTTAAATCAAAAGTTTATCGCAAACCTTTATCCAATGAATCTGGCAGAATTTGATGTTGTACTAGGAATGGATTGGTTAATAGCCAATAAAGCCAGTATTTTATGTGATAAAAAGTCAATCCATGTAAATTCACCAAGGGTTGAACATATCACAATTAAAGGAAATAAGCCGTCTAAATCCACAAAATTCATCTCTGTGATAAAAACGGCTAGTTATGTAAGAAAAGGATCATTAGTGTATTTGATTTCCATAATCATTAACACTAAAGGAAAAGAACTGAAAGATATTCCAGTAGTATCTCAGTTTTTAGATGTGTTTCCAGAAGAACTACCAGGACTACCACCGGATAGGGAAGTTGAATTCAGGATTCATCTACTACTAGGAACAGCACCAATTGCCAAAGCACCTTACCGTTTGGCTCCGGCAGAAATGCAAGAATTGAAGAAACAGTTAGACGAACTACTAGAGAAGGGATTCATACAGCCAAGTTCATCGTCGTGGGAGCACCGATCTTATTCGTTAAAAAGAAAGACGGATCGATGCGTATGTGCATTGACTACCGCGAATTGAACAAGGTCACGATTAAAAATTGGTATCCATTACCAAGAATCGATGATCTGTTCGATCAATTGCAAGGATCTCGATTTTTCTCAAAGATCGATTTACGGTCAGGATATCATCAATTAAAGGTACAGGAAGAAGACATTCCTAAGACCACATTTAGAACAAGGTATGGCCATTATGAATTTACTATCATGTCATTTAGTTTAACCAATGCCCCAGCCGCATTTATGGACATGATGAACCGAATATGTAAGCCATATTTGGATAAATTCATAATTGTCTTTATAGATGATATTCTCATTTACTCTAAAAGTAAAGAGGAACACGCAACGCATATGCATGCACTTCTAAGTTTATTGAGAAAAGAAAAGCTTTATGCTAAGTTTTCGAAGTGTGAGTTCTGGTTAGAACAGATACAGTTTCTTGGGCATTTAGTTAATCATGAAGGAATTCATGTGGATCCCACTAAGATCAAGGCAATTACTAAATGGAAAAACCCTGAATCACCAACCGAGGTTAGAAGTTTCTTAGGATTGGCTGGTTATTATAGAAGATTTATTTGAGATTTTTCTAGAATAGCCATTCCCTTAACTAAGCTAACCTGTAAATCCGTTAAGTTTGAATGGGGACCAAAACAAGAAGAAGCCTTTAGAATTCTTAAGCAAAGATTAACCAACGCACCCATACTAGCGCTACCTGAAGGAACTGAAGACTTTGTAGTCTATTGTGACGCTTCTAAATTAGGCTATGGATGTGTGTTAATGCAACGTCAAAAGGTTATAGCTTACACCTCTAGACAACTTAAGAATCATGAAGAGAATCATTCAACCCCTAAAAATTTGGAGACATTACCTTTACGGTAGTAAGTTTACCATTTCCACTGATCATAAGAGTTTAAGGTATGTTTTCGGGCAAAAGGAGTTGAATATGAGACAAAGACGTTGGATATTGGAAATTCTTAGTGATTACGATTGTAATATCCAGTACCATGCAGGAAAGGTAAATGTAGTAGCTGACGCTTTAAGTGGAAAGTATCATGAAAAGCCAAAACGAGTGTGTTCTCTTAAATTAAATCTACAGGTAGATTTAAGTGAACAGATTAGAAAAGCAAAAGAATCGGTAATCAAGAATGATACTGAGAAGTTGAAAGGAATGATTAAGGAACTAGAACAAGGGACAGATGGAATTTGGAGATTCCATAAGAAAAGAATGTGGATACCCAAATTAGGAAACCTACACCACCGTATATTAGAAGAAGCCCATAAGTCTAAGTATACGATGCATCCTGGAAATGATAAAATGTATCAGGACTTAAGAAAGAATTTTTGGTGGATAGGAATGAAGAAAGAGATAGCAACTTATGTTTCTAAATGTTTAACTTGTTCACAAGTTAAAGCTGAACATCAAAAACCCTCAGGTTTATTGCAGCAGTTAGAAATGCCGGTGTGGAAATGGGAATTGACAACAATGGATTTTGTTACCAAATTACCCAAAACAAAGAAAGGTAATGATACAATCTGGGTGATTGTAGACAGGCTAACCAAGTCAGCTCATTTCTTACCTATGAAGGAAACTTTCAGTATGGAGCAATTAGCTAAATTATATGTGAATGAAATAGTTTCATTACATGGAATTCCTTTATCAATTGTGTCTGATAGAGATAGCCGTTTTACCTCTCATTTTTGGACAAGTTTCCAAAAAGCAATGGGAACCAAGTTAAATCTAAGCACAGCTTATCATCCTCAAATGGATGGACAAAGCAAAAGGACAATTCAGACTATGGAGGATATGCTTAGAGCTTGTGTAATTGATTTCGGAGGAAATTGGGATGATCACTTACCATTAATAGAATTTCCCTATAACAACAGCTATCATACCAGTATCAATGCTACACCACTCGAAGCACTTTATGGACGAAAGTGTCGAACTCCAGTTTGTTGGGCAGAAATTGTAGAAAAGCAACTATCAGGACCTGAGATAGTGCAAGGAACAACCAACAAGATTGTTCAAGTCAAGGAAACACTAAAAGCAGCATGTGATCGACAGAAGAGTTATGCAGATAACAGACGAAAACCGCTGGAGTTTCAAATAGGAGACAAGGTGTTATTAAAAGTTTATCCTTGGAAAGGAGTGGTAAGATTCATAAAAAGGGGAAAGCTAAGCCCCAGGTATGTTGGACCTTTTGAGATTATTAGAAGAATAGGACCTGTAGCCTATCAGCTACAACTGCTAGATGAAATGGCAGGAATACATGATGTATTTCATGTATGTAATCTCAAGAAATGCTTAGTCGATGAATCACTGGTAGTACCTCTTAAGGATATAGAGGTAAATGAACAGTTAAAATTTGTAGAAAGACCTCTACAAATTGAGGATGGAAAAGTCAAGAATCTCAAGCACAAGAGATTGGTCTTAATCAAAGTAAAATGGGATTCCAAGTGAGGACCAGAATACACTTGGGAGCTTGAATCAGAAATGCAAAGGAAATATCCACACCTGTTCTAGTAGACCTCAAGGACGAGTTCTAAAACAAGGTAGGGAGGATATAACAACCCTCCTAAATTTATTCCGACACCCCAATATATTTAAAGTGCCCTATACGTCCTAAAATACACCCCGTATACGAAAAACAGGCCCCAAATACCTTTATTTTTATTAAAATTAATTAAAAACAAAAATCAAATGGTTCTGGCGTGGCGCGACAGATCCCCCGTGGTCCGTCGCGGGGCGCGAGTGAGTAAAGGGGTGGCGGAACCCTGGGGTGCCACGTGGCACAACACCCGGCAAGCCTATAGTGGTGACTAACTCAAGCTAATCCCTAGCTACCTAGCTCGCGGGCCGCAAGAAAGACAGTTGTGGCTATCGCGGGCCGCGACCCGATGTCGGATCAGCCCTATAAATAGAGGCCGTTGGCCTTCAGTTCAATTCGCTCAAAATTTTCTCAATCTCTCTCAATTCTGAAGTGATAAAATTATACTCGGGCATAATACCCCCCTAAATAACGAAGTTCTGCCTCGTTGTAAGTAGCATAACCCCCGGTTACGTATTAGATACGCTGCCCGATTGATTTAGGGTTCCGTAACGGCTGTCGAGGTTCTGCCCGACGTAGTCGTTGGAATGCCGTCTCGGGGAGGGTATTACTAATGTAAATATTGGGTTATTATACTAACGTGTGTGCATTTGTGTAATTAATAGATAATCACCAGGAAATCTTAAAGAAAACACTAAGACAGCAATGTGAGTAATCCTCCTTTTTGCAAACTGTTTTTACAAAACCTCAAATGATTAACATTATATTAAACAGTGATTGAGTATTTGTATTCTACAATTATCGTCGGTATGTTGGGGTTTTGTATACAAAATTTGTTACTAAATTGTGAGTAGTAACATGACCACAAGTCGGGTTGACAGTACCGTGGGTGGTAACTAAAGTAGATGGAAACAAATGTAATTGCGCGACCGCCCTCAATGCTGTAAAACGGTTTTACTTATCTTGATTGAACTGGGATTCACTCACCAGTATTTCCCACTGACAAAATGTTTTAAACGCGTTTCAGGAACAAAATGTGAAAGCCAAATAGAAGCCAACTGGACAGCACTGAAGGCTTGGAAAAGTGGCTATAAAAGTTACCTAAATAAAGAGATGTTTTTATTTAAATAAAATAGGGTTTGTCCCTATAAAAATGTTTGTACTTGAAACTTGGGATTTTCCCATGTGTTTAATATTATAAAAGCGTGGTATTTTACTCTGATAAAATATTTCCTAACTACGGTCCTGATGTAAATTCCGCTGCCAAATTGATAAACACCGATACCACTGAAACTGGCCGCGGCCGCCTGTTCCCGGTTAACTAGGGGACTGGGGTTGCGACAATAGTAACATCAAACACTAACACCATTCAACCACATATTTAAGTAAGTTTTTTGTACCATTACAAAACATCTACATAAACTAAACCATAACAAAGTAACCAAAGTTTTAATGTCTATCACCACAACCATCAAAATGTGCACCACAAAAATACTAACCAACAACTTAGCAAACCATAGCTGTTATAAACAAATTGCATACCATTCTTGCTTAGATCGAGGTTACATCATTCAAGACAATCTTCTTCTGGGAAGTCACATAAGTGAAGTGCAGCATATGACCAAACTCCAAGTGGTTATCTGACATGAACTTCCTCCAACCATCAATGGCGTAACGTAATGTACCAATGTTTAGCTCGGTCTTCGTTTCATAAACCTCAACATCTCCGGTCATGTTTTGAACAGATAAAGGTTGCAAGTTATCAGAAAGGCCTGCTCTATTTATAACTTCAACAGGAAGACGCTAAATGCGTTGAAAGAAAGACAAATACAAGTCAATAGAAAAATGAATAAATATGATGGTAATTCATGTAAAAAGAACATACCAGCCTATATTCTGCTTTACGACTAAAGTTGAAGAATTCAGCATCCATGCCATCACCAGAAACTTTTCTTGCATTTGTTGCCATCTTCTTTTGATGCTTCGCATTTTGAACAGCCTTTACCGGTTTCTTTCCCTTGTTTTTGAAAAACAAATATGTAGAGGTGGTTAAAAGCAAATATAGTATATATTGTAGAATTAAAGTTTTCTTGTATAAACATTATTAATGAGATTGGCTAACAAACTGCTTTGTCTTATTTTCAATTTAATTGTTAATGTTAATGTATGTATAGACTATGATATTAGGGAAACTTTATTTAGATCAATAAATTTTTACAACAATATTTTTCAAGTACTGAACTAAAAAGACATAAGTTTATTGGATTTACAAAGTTATAAACTAACATATGACGATAAGGGAACGACAACTAAGCAGTCAATGACAATAAAAACGGATATTAGAGAAATTCCAAAAAAATACATTAAATAGTTCATACCTTGACGTAATCAGCAGATGGACGATATGAACTACAATCAGATTTTTAATACGGATATTAGAGAAATTCCGAAAAATACATTAAATAGTTCAGAAGAAGATGAAGTAACTTGTTCTAAACTATTATGCATTTTTAACCACCACAAAGAACTACAGCAAAAAACAAATAGCTTTACCATGAAAAACAAACATGTGAATAAATAAAATTATAATGAATACATTAAAACTTACCGGAAATGTAAAGAGTGATGAAAAAAATTTTCCACTGTAGAAGGAAGTTAAGAATGCAAATTCAAATAAACTTGAAGATGTTTGAAAGTGTGTGAAGTATTTCTATTTATAGACATAAGCTATAAGTTATTTATGGAATTAATAATAAAGATTACTAAATTTAATTGCAATCAAATTAATGACCTGAAATATGGAAACAATCTTATATTTATTAGTTTCGGAAATTAAAGAGAATGTGTGATAACTAAAATCGAATTGCTAAAATTACGATATTTCTTAAAATAACTTTAGAAATGTAACTGAATAGTAAGACCAGAATCTTTAACGAATAGATAATCATTCTTTTTGAGACCAGAATCTTTAACGAATTTGTTGAATCCATCTCCTAAGATAGGTCCCGAAACATTTCTTTTAAGTCTAACGACCCATGATAAGTCATCATCAATAAGTTCCAGACATTGACCATATGGAACTTTTCCTCCCCACAATAAGCTTGCAAAATCATACGGTATTTCCTATGAATCAAAACAAAAAACATATAAGCTTAAATAACTTATTGTCTGTTGAAAAAATGAAAACCAAAGAAACATACCAAGAATATAGGATCATAGTCATCAATCAACTTTAAAAACGAAGGAGCGTTGCTTTTAGGATCCATAACTGTAAAGGTTGTAAGGAATGTTTTAAAAAAATGTAACGGTAACTTATTTATAGAAACAATGTCTAATTCGAGAAACCGAGTTAAAATTCAGAATACAAAAATTAACCTTTAAAACAATAATGTGTTTATGGAAAAAAATCTTAAAAAAAAAAAATTAAAGGTATCTTTAAAGCTAAATAGAAAAACTCATAACTGACAAAACTAACAATATGAACTTCAAACGATAATCACATAAAGTTTCAAAATTACGCCTAAACACAAAATTTAATAAGAAATAAGAAAGACTATACATATCAAAAAACAAACAATACCAACAACATTTAACTAACCTGTTTTGGTAGACGAACATTCCGAGTCTGAATTTCACAAAAGATTGAGGGTTCACCATGGGAAAATACAAACCATAAATCATTCAGAACATATATTACTAATTTAAAAAAAAAAATTAGTGACACAAAATTTAATAAGAAATAAGAAAGACTATAGATCAAAAAACAAACAATACCAACAACATTTAACTAACCTGTTTTGGTATACGAACATTCCGAGTCCGAATTTCACAAACATTGAGGGTTCACCATGGGAAAATACAAATCATAAATCATTCACAACATATATTAATAATTTTAAAAAAAATTACTAAACAGAAAGGATAAAATTAAATCTTTCTAACTTAAAAAAGATAAAAGAACTATAACATTTAACTAACCTGTTTTGTTTGACGAATTATCGGAGTCCGGTTGTTATGACAGATTACGGATTCACATGGAAAACAAAATCAACAAAATTCAATAACTGTGATAAATGTGGAAGACATGATAAACAACTAACTAAAACAGCATACCTTTATTTTTTTTGATCGGATCTATAGAAATCAGAACAAAAAAGAAGTTATTAGCAATCGAAACAATCTTTATAAAATCAACTTTGTATACAATCGAATAACATAAATAACACAAATTTTGGTTCGATTTGGTGTATTTACCTTTGATCTTGATAAAATATGAACATCCGATGAAATGATGAACGATTGTAGAAGAAAGAGAAGAGAGAGAAGGGAGAGCTCGGTAGGTATGATTTGGGTCACAATAATTGACCTAACTTATATGATCCGAATAACATACTACGGTGTATTTGAAAGCCATTAACCCGACCCAACTCCATTCGGATCCCGCGTCCATTTGTGAACAAAGTAGTCAAGTTAGAATTCTTTTATCAATTCCCTCCCAAACTCACAAAACACCTCAACCATAGGTTGCCACATCATCAAAAAGCTCCAAAATCACATGCCACATCTCATATATATATATATATATATATATATATATATATATATATATATATATATATATATATATATATATATATATATATATATATATATCCAATCCAATTTCCAAGTATCATGCACATCCGCTTATAATGATCATAATACCACTCTTTTACCCTTAATCTTCTTAAAACTTTTTAATGTCATTTGCCTATTTTTAACTCATCTTGCAACTTCAAAAAAATATCATTGGAAATGACTACCTCGGATATTGTGTTCTCATCATCCGTTATTATTATATTGTGCAATATAATACACGTGTACACCACGGTCTTTATTTTTATTGCTTAGTTGCACGTGCATGTCGATTAAATATCCCCATTTGCTTTTCCAAACACTGAACGCTCGCTCAACATATTTTCTTAGTGATTTCTTCAACTTTTTGAATATTTTTTCTTTATCGTCGGTTGGGTATGAAAAAGCATTTACAAAAACAGACCAAGTCGGACACATCGGTGCATTCCGTTAGTGAATAGCCAGGATTGATGAAGAAAATTGATGTCGCTGTTTGAACTGGGAACACCAAAGTTTATGCCAAATCTATAAATCATTCGACGCCAATGCTTGGAGCATGATCGTTGATTTTTTTGTGGTCACCTCTCATAAGCTGGTCTCGCAAGCTCGTCGGACACATTCTCCAAACATATGTGTAGAGTCGATGCTGCCGAGCATCCCTAGAAGGTGCCATCTAGCTACATATGCGGTATACAAGCGTGTAATGTCATGGCTATTCGATCTTCGTAGAAACTCTGTACTGAATAACTTAATAATTGCATTGCAAAAATATTCTAAAATTCACTTGAAGTGCTTTCATACATAACTAAATATTCATCGTATTCATTGGGAGCATTAGCGGTTGCAAGTTGATGAATTGCATATGTGCATTTTTGTAGCGGCGTGAAACTTTTTTTGTACCTCCCCCCGTAACCTATCTGAAAGACTGAAACCATTCATATTGAGCATCCATATTAAAAGTAACTCTTTCGATAAACGAAATCTCGCTCTAAAAAATATTGTAAATTGGGGTTTCGGCAAAGTAATCATTCATTAGAACTTCATGAGCCCTTCTCGATCATGACCCACACTATTTTTCTTTGATTATCCTATATTTTCAAGTTCTTCTGCTGTTTCAGCAATTGTGGCAAGAAATTCATGGTAGAATCGAAAGAGTCGAAAGAAGTTGGTGGGTCGGGTACAAAGAAGTGCTTGAACTCCCCATTTGATTTTTTTTTTTGGTAGAGAATCTTGAGTTGTAGGAAAAGAAGTGTATGGAAAATTTTAAAGGATTTTAAGTTTATAAAGTTGGAAAGGGGTAATTTTTTTTAAATTTAAAGATTAAATGACTCTTGCTCAACGTTCAAATGATCACATCACAGTCATGACCACCATATCAAATATCCATCATGAACCGTGACCATATCATTTGCGACGGTCTTTCACAGTGATTACGACTTTCAGGACGCTCCATCATGAAACGCCCCGGCTAGCCTAAGGGTATATATGGAATTATATCCTGTAACTATTTGAAGATTCACGAAATAAAAATGTTAAATTACCAAAACAAATAGAAAGTAAACATGGAAATCAAGCCCAAACATATCCTAGAGAATCTTGCACTAGTTATAAACCAAACACCCTTGTCCACACACACCATTTTTACACCCAAAATAATAATAATAAAAAATAAAACAATAAACATCCAACAATCAAACACTTCCACTTCTACTCTCACTAAATATCATCATCTTCATCTCTACCGACAACATCCTCAATGGAAGATCCACATTTCACCTCAAAACTTCTTCTTTTCATCACATGTAATCCAACATTATACTCATGTTTTATCTATTTTTCTTCATTAATCATGTTCCTTAATCTTTTTTTTTTTTTTTTCACCAGGGTTTCTTTTTCCAGCAATGGTGGCATCAGTAGGGATCAACTATGGACAAATCGCCAACAATCTCCCATCACCCGAACGCGTAGTTCCGTTGGTTAAATCCATCGGTGCGACACGGGTTAAGCTCTATGATGCAGATCCTAAGGTTCTGAAAGCTTTTGCAAACACGGGAGTTGAGTTTATTGTAGGTCTTGGTAATGAGTATTTATCCAAGATGACCGATCCGAATAACGCTCAAGCGTGGGTTAAAGCCAACGTTCAAGCGTACTTGCCCGCAACTAAAATCACCTCCATTGCTGTTGGCAATGAAGTTTTGACTTTTAATGATACTTCTCTTTCGGGATGTTTGCTTCCGGCGATGCAAAGTGTTCATAACGCGCTCGTTAACTTGAAATTGGATAGTCAGGTATTACGGAGATAATATATTAGTTAGAATTTATTGTTATGAGCATAGAATGAAATATTGGAAATTTCATTTTACGTTATAAACTTGAAAAATTACATATTTAAAACAACATTGTAAATTATACACTAAAAACTTGTGTTTTGAGAAAATATATAATTTTTATTTTCGATAATATATTAGTTAGAGTTTATTGTTATAGACAATTTTACATAAATTACATATATTTAAATAACATTGTAAAATATGCATTAAAAACTTATGTTTTTAGAAAATATATGAAATTTTGAGTGAATAAAAGAAGATAATAAGCCTTAACTAATATATTATCTCTAATATCATATCAGGTCACGGTTACGACTGCACACTCGGTGGCAGTACTCCAGAACTCGTACCCCCCTTCCTCGGGGGCTTTCCGGCCGGATCTAAAGGGATGCATCTCTCCAATCCTGGATTTCCTTTCGAAAACATGTTCGCCATTTCTAATCAATGCGTACCCATTCTTCGCATACAAGGCGAATCCGAAGCAAGTTTCGCTTGATTTCGTTCTCTTTCAGCCCAATGCCGGTATCACTGATCCGGCTAACAACTTACACTACGACAACATGTTGTTCGCTCAAATTGACGCGGTTTACGCGGCTCTTAACCGGTTAGGTTACAATAAAATGACGGTCCAGATATCCGAAACCGGTTGGCCGTCAAAAGGAGACGATGACGAGCTAGGAGCATCGCCCGAAAACGCTAAGAAATATAATGGAAACCTTTTGAAAATAATTAGTCAGAAGAAAGGAACCCCGGCGAGACCCAACACCGATTTGAACATCTTCGTGTTCGCTATGTTTAATGAGAATTTGAAGCCCGGCCCGACGTCAGAAAGGAATTATGGTTTGTTTAAACCGGATGGAACTCCGGCGTATGGGTTGGGTTTTTCGGGAATCGGTGTCTCTGGCGGTAATTCGACAAGTACGGGTGGTAACAGTCCGGGTACGAATGGGCCGGGGGTATATTTGTCGCCGCCCGCCAACTCGTCCGATGGGTATATGGACATATCTTTGTCTCCGGTAAGTTTTGTTTTATGGTTGTTGTTATTAGTGTATGATTTGCTAAATTGCTTAAGTTATGGGTTGTGATTTGTGAATGAATATTAATTAATTTTTGGACATGTAGATAGTGACATGTTACGGGTCAGTGGGTCACGATGTGCATCATTTGATGTAATGCACGTCGGATGATAGTGTTTGTCACTGGTCCTAAAGGGATAAACTACGTCGTTTTATTCACTTCACATGTTAAGTGTTTTAAGAATTTAAAACATCATTATTGAAACCTTGACTTATTGTCCAAATAATTTATATTGAAAATATGATTTATGATATTTCTATCTTTAATTTTTTATTTTTCTTGTCAAGAGAAATCATATTCACATAATTATCATATATTTACATTTGATTTTCACTTGATTTTGCTCGTACTAATGACTATGAGTGAAAATCCTTGTGAACAAAATCGAGTGTAAACTTTGATGATTATGCGAGTGTGACGACGAAAATCAAAGTTAAGAACGTCACTGGTTAAATTGTAAATAAGTATGATTATCAGCTAATAGATTGTTGATTATATTACTAAAATCCAATTACATGTTTTAATTAATATAGGTATGGAAAACACATAAAATTGATTTTTTAGTTATAAGTGTTAATTAGTATTATATGATAAAAGAGGGTCTCAAATTTCGAGTTGAATGAGTGAATTGTTTTACTTACTTTCAGGAAAAAGTTATTCGAAGCAGTTGGAGAAGATTGGGCATGGGTTTGATGTTAATCTTGATGGCAATGGCCTTTGATATTTGATGTGTTAGATTATTATGGTTTGAATGGGATTAGAAAATTAGAGGAAGAGACAACCTACCATATTCCATGTCAGGAAAATGTGTTGATGTTGATGTTAATGTTAATGTTATTCCTTATTCTTGTAATTTGGAAATTCTTTAATTAAATCTTGTGTCATATGTGCATTATCATATTCAATATGTTTGATTTGCATGAAATTGATGGTGATACCAGGGCAGCAGAGATATTGATGGCTTAAATTGAGAGTTTCAATACAATTACAAACTCACCCAAAGATAAAAGAAAATGATACCTTGCACATGCCCAAAGGGCTTTTTACATTAGTTAATTATTAACCTTTCTTTTCTCAAACTGCATGTCGGAGGGGTCGAAAACGTATATACAAAAAATTTTCTCTAGAACTGGGGGTCGAAAACGTATATACCCAAGAGTTTCTATACGGAAACTACATATATAATACTACTGAGCAAAAAGTTCAGAGTTTCGGGCGCCCCTCCCCGCCCCTTCTATACTTCGCCACTGGTTGTCATGTTGTCATGTTCATGGTTAACAGGTTGAATCCGGTACAAATTTAAACATAAAAACTTAAGAACCATATCAGATGAACCCAAGCACGGCTCATGCGTGTTGATATATTGATATGGACACAACCTGTTTGACTTATTTTTATTTTCTAATGTTAACGTCTTCAAATTATAAAGATACACTTAATTTATAAATGTATATAAAATAACTGAGCTCAAACTACGATATCCGACACTTATTTCTCTTTTAGCTTTTGAATTTTTATATAAAACATCTAAGCCATTATAAGTTTTAACATTAAATATCATTAAATTGTTTTACAAAATAAACGGATGAACCCATTAGGTTGACACGAAACCTAAGACATCAAAACTAAACTCAAACTTATATCATCATCATCATACTTAGTAAATCTCACCAATAACAAAGCTAAGGTAGGGTCTGAGAAGAGTAAGATGTAGATAACCTTACCTCTACCCTGTAAGAATAGAGAGGCCGCTTCCAGTGAGACCCCCGGCTCGATAGTAGTTTTGCATCAAACCTTGGACATAAGACACATAACACTCAGCAATTGGGACAAAAGCGATTAGTGCATGTACCCCCTTGTCTTTCGGCTATCAACGCCACCATATGATGCATGATTAACCATCCCTCGGTTTTTAACGTTATTTTCCCGAAATTAGTAAAATAACATTAAAATTAGTGCACTTTCACTTTTACCCCCGAGGGCCTACACATATATACATTATATTCGCATACCGTAAGTGGGGCATAAACTCAAACTTACAAATTTCAATAATGTATCTCTTCATTCTCTTGTATGGTTTAAAGTTCACCATCCCTAAGTAACATAACATTAGACTGTTTATTGCCAAATAAAAGACTAATTTCTTGATTAGGCCCAAATCATTGATCTTTGATATATCCAATAGGCCTGAAGCTCATATACTAAAGACAATTCACCTGTGGACATTATGTGAGTCATGAGCTGTCTATTATCTATGTGGCAATCGCAAGTGGATTCTTCTGTAGCAGGCCCATTTACTCCTGTTTAATTATGAAAAAGACCTTCCATGTTAGTGGAGCAACCACTCTCAATTCAATTCTCATATATTTTTGCCCATTCTAAATAAACTAGAAGATTGACCCGCGCGCGTTGCGCCGCGGGCCAAGAGGGTAGAAACATCGTGGACGTGCATTCTATCAGATTTCAAAGTTATTCCGTATGAAATCTCTTCATAATAAGGGTAGTACCTGGTTATACATATGCCTTGTTTTAAACACATTAGTTTTTAAACTTAGGAAACATAAAAAGCAGACTTAATACTAATTAAACTAATACTCTTCCCCATGGTCTTCCTCGTTTTATCAGCAGACTCGAGCCCAAACTCTTCATAATCCTTCTCAAGAGTAGCCAAATCCTCTCTCAAAAATTGGTCTGAAACTCATTCACGCCGACATTCAGCGCCCCATCGAATTGAAGCGATGTAGTCAAAGAAGAGACAGCTTGTAACAACAAAAACCATCAATTTCACGATTACTTGCAAAAACACAAATCCAAACAGATACATATTCATTCAGGAATTTCATTTAATCAACCGAAACTTAAACAATAGTACATATAAACTTCCAATCTACTTAAGTTCTAAATGTTTTAGGTCATATGTTGGGGATTATGATCAATGATACCAATTAAGAGCATCCTAAACAAATATATTTCATCGTCAAGAAGCTATCAACAAAATGAAGTAATCAACACAGTGAAGTTTTGGATGAGTTGCCGAAGCCTTCACATACGGAACAGTGACAGATTTATTCAGTTATGTGATAAAATATAGTGGCATGTAAATATGTGTGATGGCACATAGTAAACCTCAAGTTGATCTGGACCTGTGCTGTCCATGACTTCTGTCTCATCTTCAATGGAAGTAACCTTATGCCTTGTCTTTTGTCTATCAGAATATTTTAGATAAATTCAGCTCCCATGGCTTCCAATATCAAACTGAATGTCATTGAACATCCTGTAGCATCCAAATGAAAAATTAAAAAATTAGAGTCAGATCTGGAAACAGTCACAAATAGCAATTTTAGTAAAATCCAAAATTACTAACAAAAAAAGAACCATAGTGAAAAGCGAAAACACACCTCGTTTCTTAACCGACTCAATTGGAGTTCTAAGCTGATATGGCTAGAAAACGTCAGTACCCGTGGATTCTCGTTTGCTGCTAGGGTTTCGAAGTAAAACGGCTCGCAAACCGGACCCGGCTTGACATTACGGCTGTTGCTGAGAAGCCGGCCAGGGCGAGAACGACAGTGTTTTTTGCTAACGTTCTTGCCGCCACGGAGTTTGGCCTTCATTAAGGGCCATAGAGAGGATGTGTTGGGAGGTGGCTACGCTTAGATGATGATGACGCGTGGAATGCATTAAAAAACACCTCAGTGCGAGCGCGTTCAAATCTGAAAATGAAGCAATTCGAAGCCCTTGATTAAAAACTGAAGATCCATATTCTTTAATTCACTGTTCATTTCCTTCTTTTAAAATAAAAGAAAAGTTTCTTCAAGATACCATATCCATCATAATAACCCAAACAATACCAATATTTTAATTTCAAACTATGCTTCAAATTTGCTGTTTAAAATTTCTAAGTTTGCTGGTTATTGTAATTTATGACAATGCCAAATAAAAAAAATAGTGAACAAAATTTATCATTCATTACCTATAATAACTTAAGCCCTCCAGCACACATAAGGCAAATTGCTAAGATTTTCTAGGCTGAAATTAGTGATGAAAAATACTTGTAATCCATCAGGGCATACCATGGCATTCAGTCTTTGATCTCACATTAAAAAAACAGAATAATGCAAGAATATTTAATGATACCTTTCCAGATACAATGAGCATGTGCGAAGTCAAAGCAACTTCGACACATAAGGGCGTGAGCGACATTTTCCACATAAATGCATTCAGAAGTCATTTGATCACTTCCTATTATGAACCGGAATGAGAGACTCTATTACAGTTACTTATATAATGAATAACCATGAACGTAACCTGAAACAACACATAAAACAAACAGTTAAGTTAAAATTATAAAGATAGGCAAAGTGATCTACAGGAGAAGATAGTAAGATACTCACCTAGGAACGTATCATGTACACTCTAGTGAGTGAAGACACCCATTTGGGGTCGTATAATCGGAAAGTAGATGGAGTTTACCTTAATAACTGGAAAAGCAGACATGCCTCATTGTCGGATCAGCAAAGAAAGAAACATGTACCAAGATTTAAAACAAAAACATGTACCAAGATATAAAACAGAACCACAACAATATAAAGAAAGAAAGTTTTGAAAATGAATCCCTCATCAAATTTAATCAACTAATACTTAAATAGTAGGGTATCAGTAAATATTGAGATAACATGTTAATTTGCAGCTCACTTTTGCTAAGGTAAGTGTACAGTACCTGGAATTTGGATAAGCTTTTTATTATTATTTTTTTTTTTTTGCAGAATGAGCCTAATAAGTGTCTGATATGAGACTCTTTTTTTCTGTCGCCGCCTGTTGTGGTCCAGTATCCAGGTTTAACAAACGGTCCATGGTGAGGTCGTTTGACCTAGGAGTTCACAGCCTGGGCCATTACACCTTTGATAGAAAACGGCTTAACAGTCTCGCTAGACGTACATCAATTTGGGTTCTTTGATGTTTTCGTGAGTGCCGCGTGACCACGTGTGATTTTTATTCGTAAACTTTTCTTCGGTATTCTAGACAACCTTTGTAGTCCCATGGTTTCCCTCTCCTAACTGTTATATACAATAGAAAAAATAAAAAAAATGGAGTGAACTTTACAATTTACATAAAATTCTAAAGACCAGTAAAAGAATTTGAAATATAAACCAACCATAAGCTATGAAAAGTCTAGCATTGGAGAAAGACGTCTAATATGTACACTTCTCTATCATTAATCTTCGATTTGAACTACTCTTTTAACCCTTTATTGGTTCACAAAGGTTAAGGTCTCAATAAGGCAAACCTTCAGTAGTTCAGTTCTTTTTGAACCCCAACCACACAGGTGAAGTTCGAATCCCGAAACCCCCAAAATGCAATCCCCAAATGAGAATCAACAAAACCTTAAAGATTCACATGCAACATAAGAAACGCACGAAACAATCAAAGGAAATCCGACTATTGGCCAAATCAAACAAAGATGCAGAGAAGTGCATACCGTATCCTCAAGCGAAATCGATAGCGTCGACTTTAAATCACCGCTAACAATAACTGATTTTACAATTTCGGTACTTCAAGGCTGGGTTGTTTACAGCGGCTATCAGAGGCAAAGATGGTGGTCGTAGTTTCACAGAGGGAAGAGACAGAGGAGAGAGGAACGGTGGTGGTGACGGACTGACGGGGATGGATGGTAGTGGTGATGTTAAGATCGGGAAGGAACGGCGGTATTATGAGTGAAGCTCTCTTTTTTAGGGTTTTACATGATGTACAACAACACAAAGCTATGTACAACAATAATAAACACAAAATACCAATAAAGCCTAGGGTACAACACCATATTGCCAAAACATGTTACAAATTAGAGTATATATAAATAGGCATTTACAGCATATATAGTGTCTACGGGTTTCTA
This sequence comes from Helianthus annuus, assembly GCF_002127325.2. Classification (NCBI taxonomy): domain Eukaryota; kingdom Viridiplantae; phylum Streptophyta; class Magnoliopsida; order Asterales; family Asteraceae; genus Helianthus; species Helianthus annuus. Next base: position 138,022,192 of record NC_035445.2, read on the forward strand.
GCCGTTCAAAACACCGATGGGAACGGGTATGCGACTAAGACCATGTGTAGTGGTTAAATAAAATAATGCCTCTATCATGGGGCATTATTCGACACGTGGCAGTCCAGTCAGCATGGGACGTTATTGCAAAAGTGGCGTAGTGGGAATAATGCCTAATAATGCCCCTTCCAATCATTAAACAAAAAAAAACAAACTATTTTATCATTGGCCAGTCAAACCCATTTGCAGCGTTATTGAAAAAACGTTGGGGCAATTTTTTTTGTAAAAAAACGCCACATCACGCCGGGTGTAATGGGTGTTCCGGCGTTTTCCGGCGTTTTCTGGCGGTATTAAGGGGAGAACACGCCCCAGTACGGTTGGTCTAACAGTACGGTTGGTCTAACAGATGAGGGCAGGTGAGACAACAAGTATATTTGAAAAACGACATGTAGCCAATCATACCGGCGTTTTCTGGCGGTATTGATTTTGGTATTCGGTACTTTCGGTATTGGTACGGGTACGGGTACGGGTAAAAACGGGTACTGGTACCGAATTCTATGTATACCTTTAAAAGTTTTTTTTTGTATTATGTTTTATTTCATATTATGGTATTTATAGTGTACTCGTATTGATTTTACCTATATGATACTCGTATCGTATTGGTACTCGTACCAATTTTACCTATTTGGTACTCGTTTTATATTGGTACTCATGTCAATTTTACCTATTTAGTACTCGTACAAGGGCTCAAAAAGTAAATAAAAACAAAATGGTACCAAGCGGGTACTGTACCGAAAATACCCGTACCAGTACCCGTACCCGTACCGTACCTATATATTTGGTACGGTATTTGGTACCTAGTTTTGTTCAAATTCGGTACCGGTATTTTCGGTACTGGTACGGGTATAGGTACGGGTACTGTACCAATCCCATCCCTACGGGCTACGGCTCAACCCCGTATTTGTAATGTTTTTTCCCGGTTTTATAAAAATGATTCCCCTAAAAAATACGAGGATACTCCTAACAACAAAATAGGATACTTAATATTACTGAAATCTCATTTTGTTATAAGCCCAAACATTTTACAACCCGAAAACTTGTCTAATAATTAAGTACGAATGATAAAATAAGCCTGAATTAACAAAAATAGAATTGAAAGAAGACCCTAAATATAATTGATAAAGTTAGCGCATGATCCAAAACAATATTATAATTGAATAAGTGATCTTGCTCGTTTTATGGTGGAAACCGTAACACATAGTTCTTGTCCTTTGGTTTATCGGGTAGTGAAGCTAGCTTTGGTTTTACCAGTTGCAACCGCAACCGTTGAAAGATGTTTTTTTTCTAAATAAAAGCTTTTTAAGACGGATTTACGCAATCGAATGGGCCCGGAATATTTGAACAATGTTATGGTTTCTGTGGTTGAAAAAGAAACTTTTGATAAAGCAAAAGACGACGATGTAATGGAACGATTTCAAGCTATGAAAACAAAGAAGAGGACAAATCTATTAGGTATTTGTTCTACTTTATTGATTATCGTTTTTTTATTGTATGATTACACGGTAAAAAAAAATCCGGGATACCCCTAAATTAGTGGGCTAGCTCCGCCACTGCTCTCACCTCTGCGCACATTACGTGTAGCGACAGAGGGGACCAAATAGATATTTCTTGACTACGACGTCTCGCCCAATCAACCAATCTTCTTCTCGAACCCTTTGGCTATAAATATCAGCCCTCACCAAAAGTTTAAGGATCCGATTTTCCTACTCTTTCACTCTTAACACACACTTGTTTCCTTTCTCACTAGAAAAACATATACTTATTCTAACGCCGGAGGGAAGTTACGAGAAGAACTCCCCACCTCTCCTTCTCGTAACGAGTTCACGATGTTGTTTGAGTTTTGCATATCACACTTAGGAGATTCCAGCTTACATTGATCAAGAGAAGAGATTAAAAGATAACTCCCCCCCTCCCCCACCCCCCATCGAGACATTACAAGCAGAACTCTCTTGTGTAACACACACCGGGACGAAAACCCAGTTGGGCTCAGGATTCGAACTGACAACTTCGCACAAGGCCTAGGTCAAATCCTTCGCTGCCTTAATCCACCAAAAGTGACAATAAAGATCAAACTTGTGTCTCAACTGAAGCATCAAAACCTCCTACCACTAGGTCCGGAAAAAATCAATATTAATTAATCCCTTTATGTCAAATAAAAAAATTAATCCCTTTAAATAGAATTTATGTCAAATAATACTTACATGTCCCCAGGGGCATAAAGCATTCAACAAGTTGCAGATAAGACCCCGGGTTCGAACCCGTGTAGCTGTCGTTCCCATCCGTTTCTCTGCCTTCTTTCCTTCGTCCCTGACCAGGACTGCCAAGGGGTCGTCTGCCACAACCTGACGAGACTGGGGTTACAGACCCGACTAACGTGTCCGGATATACACGTTTTGCAGAAATAATACTTACACGTGTCGAAGAGACATCAAACCTCCAAAGGACACCAATTTCAACTCTTCTTAACCGGTAGCTACAAGACAAACAAAAACATGGTCCTAATATGTATCCGGAAAAGCCAAGAATTTACCAAGTTTTCAATGATATCTATAGTTGAAATACTTACACCGTAATGATTTTAAAATCAATCATTATACCATGATTTCGGTGACTAGTCTACTCCATGCAAGATGGTGCAAATGACTCGAGCAACTTCTGAGCTAGTCAAGATTGTTTAATAAAATCTTGAATCGCACCTGAGCTAGTCATGATTGTTTAATAAGATCTCGAATCGCACCAACATATTAAATGAGTCTGAACCCGAGTTTAAAATAAGTTTGTTTAATAAACGAGCATGAACCCTAGCTTTATTTATTGTGCTCGAGTAGGCTCGCAAGCATAAACGCAACTATAATTTATACAGTTTTATTTAATATACCATGTACGTAATTATATAAGGGTTATTAGATTTTAGTAATCCTACCTTTCATTCATTGGTCGGCATTAATCCCAACTTAAAAAATTCACTCACGATTTCAACCTTTAAGAATTTGGCCCTCATAGACCCTTTTCTAATAGGTTATAACCCAGTTAGTTTTGTGCTGACGTGACAACTTACGTGACACAAACTTAGTCATTGGCTGATGTGTCTGCTTATGTAGCACAAACCTAGTTATTAAATTTTAATAATCCTAACTTTCACCACCACCATTGCCGCCACCGCCACCACCACCATCACCCACCACCACCATCAGCCAATAGCTAGGTTTATGCCACGTAAGCTGTCACGTCAGCAAAAAAACTAACTGATTATAACCCAGTTAAAAAAGGATCGATATGGGCCAAATTAAATCTTACAAGTTGGGTTGTCAGAGATAAGTTTTAAAATTGGGATTAATGTCAGCCGATGGGTGAAAATTTGGATTATTAAAATTCAATAATCCATTATATTATGATAGTTATAATATATAAAACTATGATATAAATAACTAAAATAATGTATATTATGGTATAAATAAAAATTGTAACTATAAATATATACAAAAATATTTCTATATAGATACAAAAGAATCGTAAACTTATATAAATTAATTAATAAACAACACACGAGTCAAGCCTGAACTAGAAAATCTAATTACGAACCAAGATTGAGTTCAAGCTCTCATAAGTTAAACTAGTTGACCTCCAGCTCGGTTTGATTCATTTACACCCCAGTATCGTATTCGGCTTAGTCAATGTCACTTCGAATTGCATAAGTAAACCATGATATCATTGGTAGATAATATTCGTTTATGGTTGTGACTAGATCTTTGAGAATGTGGCTCCACATTCACTAGCCATGGAATGCACCCCTAACCCCCCTAGCTACTTTAAATAGGGACCCAATCTCATGTCCTTTGTGTTAGATGAGTAGGTAGCTAGTAGTTTTCAAAACCCCGTGACCCAACAATCCGAAGTCTAGTGCATCATTATGAACCTTCTATTCCATTTTCATGTTTTCTTTTGCTAACTACGTTGTGATAAGGTGTATTTCATACACATTGATTCATAGCTACGCATTAATCCTTTCATATAAATTATCATCTTGTCCTTCTTGCTTTTCTGTCATTATTCTCTCTAACTCTCTTTGTTTCTTGCTTTTGATATGTCTAAAGAAGAAGCGAGTTTATCAGTGAATGTAAATGGTCAATCTAAGGTGCCACCTGGGTTCCGGTTCCACCCTACCGAAGAAGAGCTTCTCCATTACTACTTACGAAAGAAAGTTGCGTACGAAAAGATTGATCTTGATGTTATTCGAGAAATTGATCTTAACAAGCTTGAACCATGGGATATCCAAGGTGATTTTTCGTTTGTTTGTTTCGCATGATAACTTTATACTTTTGGATTAGTAGGTGGTTCAGGATTCCGCTAGTACTTTTAAACGTTTTTCGAAATTTCTTGAATTCGCGAACTCATGCAAGTTCTGATAGTTCTTTTTAGAGTTTGCCGGTGTGGCAAGTGAATTACACAAGTTTGCTTGTGTGACAATTGGTGAACTCCATAAAATTTTTCACTAAACTTAATCCATGGCTTACAAGTATTCACCAAACTATACGAAATTCGTTTGCCACCTAAGATCATTTGTCAAGTTCGTTTGCAGTGTAGGAAACTAGCTAATTATACGAGAATTTTCAAAAAACGCATAGAATTAGTTAGGCGAATCCTAAACCATCGATCTACTAATCCAAAAAAACTCTAAATATGATCATTTACATGTGTCTGGCTCTATAGAGAAGTGTAGGATCGGATCAACCCCGCAAAACGATTGGTACTTCTTTAGTCATAAAGATAAGAAATACCCTACTGGGACGCGTACAAATCGTGCAACTGCTGCGGGCTTTTGGAAAGCCACAGGCCGAGATAAGGTCATTCACAGTAGCTTGAGAAGAACCGGTATGAGGAAAACACTTGTTTTCTACAAAGGAAGAGCACCTCATGGACAAAAATCAGATTGGATAATGCATGAATACAGGCTAGATGATAATACTATTACCACCCAAGATTATAGTTATGTAAGTTTTTTTGGTATGGATTTAATTGTGTTTCATCTTCAAAACCCCTGTAAAGTATTGTGTACTATTAATCAACTATAAGTAAGGATACAGTGAAGATTATAATTACAAAGGAAAACTAATCAAATTATATCCCGTAAACCCTAGCTAATATATTGTCTCTAGTAATATATATTGCTAACAAAAGCTACAACCTTTTTCTTGATTTAGGGTTCTAACTTGTGTGACTCGACTCAGGAAGACGGGTGGGTCGTATGTCGAGTGTTTAAAAAGAAAAACTACCATAAAACACTTGAGAGTCCCCAAAGGTCATCATCAGTAGCTGAAATGCAATGTTTAAAGAAAGATGGAAGTGTTCATGATCAATTTCTTGCATACATCAATGGTAGATCCTGCAAGCAAGAAACTGAGTCACTTACAAATATCACCATCACCCATGAATATAACCCAATGCAACATTTCATGAACCCCATCAACGACAGATTCCTACATATGCCAAGGCTCGACAGTACCTCCGGGAACTTGTTTGATCAAGTTTCAAGCTCTCAGGTCCATAACTCCATGACCCGCTTGCTGAAAGAAGTCGAACACTCCAAAGATAGTGAACATCATGAGAATCTGGACAGTTGGGCTGATGTGGATCGACTCGTGGCCTCCCAGCTCAATGGCTATGATGAACCAAATGAAGAAGACATATGTTTCTCACTTGACCATGATCATCAAGATCCACCACAGCCATCATTTATGGCTAAACCAAATGAAGCAGCCTATCTGTGGAGCTTTGCACAATCTTCCTCACAGTCAATAACGACAGATCCCTTTTACCATTTGTCGATATAGACGTATAGTTCACATTATCCAATTTCAGTTTGCTTGATATACTTTTTTTTTTAATTTTTAACTCAAACTATAATTTATGGAAAAAACAAATGAAATAAACCCTTATACATATTTTAAGGTATGTTTATATGGACATAAAAGGGTTTTTTAGCAATTCTTTCTTTGTTTAGATGGTCTTAGCTGAGGCAGTCTCTCTGTCATATGGGATAGAAGAAATGTTTGCTCTTTATATCACTCTGTTGTTTGTTACCCTAGCTGTGTCACCGGTGGGATCTTACTGTGTACGTTTGTTTGTTATATATTTGGACATATTTTATATGAGAAATTGGTTTGTATATGGTGTGTTTATCTAGATAAATAGGTTGTTGATCTAGGTGTTGAATCAAAGGTTATCAATTATCATTGTATTGTGATTGATGTATACATATATATGGCAAAAACATCCCCCATATTTTTCATGCCGATACAACAAAATATCCCAACGTATACTCTTTGCTTCATTGAATACTTTGTTTAAATGAACTCTTATTATTTTTTTAATGGGTAAGTTCTAATTAAATCATGAAGTATCATTCAATATACAGATTTTAATATGTTGAGAAGATATACAAGATGACAATATTACTTTCTTCTCCGACACTTCCTGTGTGCGTTCAATTTGGTAATGTTTTGTGGTCTAACTATATATCATTGTTTGTAAAACACAAACATATTTGTTTTCATCCTACTTCATGTCTACCCTTGTATATGTATGTCTATTATATACGTGGAATATTATCAGAATGGTGCCATCATGCACTTGGCTTATAAGTAAATTGTATAATATAATTGCAAGACAATCATATACATGATATGTTTTTTCTTAATAATCTATTCAATTGGTTGTGTTGGATCTGTCCCCTTTAGAAAGTGATAGATGATGATTACGACGGTCGGACCGACTAACCAACTAGATAATGCATGAATGTAACTGTCGAAAAGGTTGGTACGTTGAGAGATGGAAAGCTACAGCACCTTTTAGTATAGCAAAAAAATGCCAACAAAATCATAACTTTACAGTTAAGCATTGGTCTTCAAGACTGACTAGAATACATAGATACATGAGTAGTAAACTTGACAAGACATGTACATTGTTTCAAACTGATTGAATATTAGTAATAATTTACCAGGTGATACTTCAAATCAGGATTCAAAGAAAGATTATTAAGGTCATTGAAGGTGTAGCACATGCAAACTTGTTGTGGTCTGGTCCTACAGGTTTATAATGATGGAACTTTAACAAGCATAAATGTTTATTGATTAAGAAAAAGTAGTAGTGTGTGTTTAATTAGTTGTCATTTGAGAGTGATTACATTGCTTTTACTGTGTGAAGAAGAAGCCCACTACAACTACCATCTATCTGCAATTTATAAGGGGGAATGAGTGTCTACCAATAATTGGATGATTATTCAAAGATATTAATTAGATTTTATTATGATAGCAAAACAACAATCTTCCATTTTTCTGCAAATTAGCAACCATTAGTTAAGATACATCAAAAAAGGAATTAAATTCCACTTGAAAGTTAACTATATTTCATTTTCAAAGTTTATAGTACAATGGTCATATGTACATCATATATAAAAAAAACGACTTTCTTTATCAAGATGTAGTTGAAAAATGACTTCACAAACTTTGACATAAATGATTATTATATATGAGATATATAATTTATAATTCACACGTTTAAATCATGAAGAGAGTTTGTATATTAATCATATATTATTATTATTATTATTATTATTATTATTATTATTATTATTATTATTATTATTATTATTATTATTATTATTATATTATATATTAATACAAATTATATATTATATATTATATTATATTATATTATATTATATTATATTATATTATATTATATTATATTATATTATATTATATTATATTATATTATATTATATTATATTATATTATATTATATTATATTATATTATATTATATTATATTATATTATATTATATTATATATTATATATTATATATTATATTATATTATATTATATTATATTTTAATACAAAGTTTCATGAATAGTAATCTAATTTTTCAATATTATTATAACTTTTTTTAATCTTTAATATTTTATTATAATAACCTAATTTTTAAATATTATGATAGCTATCTTAATCTTTAATATTTTATTTTTATAATATCATACATGGATAATAGTAACATTATAGTTTTTTTTTTAATATTTTGTTATTATAATTAATTTATTTTGTTTTCTGTTATAGCTAAGATATGATATTTTATATATTAACATCGTTTGTCATTTTATTTATTATAATAATATAGTGCAATGTTTTATAAAACTTCGAATGTACTATCGCGACATGATTATTACATCTGTGTTTCGTTAAACTAAGCCGACATTGTTGAAACAATACCTTTTTACGACTTTGGTAGCGGTATTGAGTATTTTTTATATCATATGCTATAGCAAGTGTCGCGAGTGTTGTTGATGAACAAAACCGATACCGTCCAAACAACATCGGTACCATGTCGATTTTGGCCGAACATCGGTGTCGATATTTGTACTTTTAAAATCTTATCAATATTCATTTTTATAGTTTTCTATCAATTTAAACATCTGTCGATTTCCTTTTGGGTATATCATGACTTTTTTTGGGTTTATCTTTCGATCGCTATACAAAGTGCTGATTACGGTACCGATACCTTATTGCATCGAACCCATACCGACCGACTTTACGCCGCAACGCGCGGGGGAAGTCCACTAGTTTATATAATAGAATAAGAGTTAACTTTGTACAATAGTAACCAAGTTTTAAGAGTGTTCTAATTAGGTCACTCATTTTTTTTTGTTTCAATTAGGTCATTCAAGTTTCATTTATTGTTTCAATCCTATATATTTTACCTAAATAGAAGGTCATCCATCCTACATGGCATTTATTTAGGTTTTTTTATTTAAAAAAATTTGTTGACATGACACATAAATGCCAAATGGATTAGAAAAAAATGCGAAATAGGTTTATTTTTTTTAAATTGCAAAAAAGTTAAAAAAATCGAAAAAAATTAAAAAATGTGATTTTTTTTTTCAAAATATCTGAAAAGTTCTAAATGAAGATAAACAACTAACGATAAAATTTCAACGATTTGTAATATTTGATCCTTTTAGGTTTTGATTTTGTTTTGTTTATTATATTTCTTTTTTTTTATTCCATGTCATCATGTTTTAAAAAAAAAAGTTAAATAAATGTCATGTAGGACTATGACCTGTTATTCAGGTAAAATCTCTAGCATTAGAATACCAAAATAAAGTAGAATGATCTAATTAGAACAATAAATTTTATCAGTGACCTAATTGGAACACTTCTAAAACTTCATTACTATTCTGTGGCATATTCCCATAGAGTAATATAGGGGCTATATATACGATACCTTCTAAATACGATAATTATATAACTAGTCTAATATTCTCTAGTAATACTAGAGGGTGTGGGGGCGCCACCCCCGTCAACTCAGCAACTATAGCGCCCCGGGGCGCTATATGACCAAACCGTCCGAATTAAAGGGGGGGGCGCTATAGGAGGGGCCCCATCATGGTAAAGATTGAGAAGGGGCGCTATAGATGGGCCCACTTAATTTAAACCAATGAAATCTTTTTTTTTTAATTTTGTTTAATAGGGGGCTCCATCTACACCATGCAAATTAAAGGGGGCTCCATGACGGAGGTGGACCCTAGGTGACGCTGACGTGGCCTGATAAAGCCCCCAGGAGACTCCAACCACACCCTCCAGCCTAATCAAATTTGCAACTTGGAGAATTTATCTTGTTTTTTGTGTTTCTAGATTGTTTAATTAGGGTTTTAAAATAGGCTAGAGGCTGTGGACAGTGGCATACAGGGGCAAAGGCGGCATACAATAATGAAGGATTATGGCCATTTTTTGTGAAATTCAATAATGACGAGTGGCGACACATGGGCAGTGATACGACGAAGATTTTCTAGGGTTCCAATAATGTGTTGAATGCGAACAAAATGGTAGCACGGTTGTAGGGAGAAACGACTTATAATAGGGGCTAGGGTTTGAGAAAGTAGGTTGTTATTGCTAGAGTTTAGTGAGACATGTCATGTGGTGACGACTAGGATATCAAAATGTAGGTTGTTTTTGCCAGTGTCTCAAAGAGCACTAAACCTCAAAATTATGCTTGGGTTTACAATGACTACAATGAATAAATGTTGTAAGGGGTTTGTGGTGGCGACTAGGGTTGCCAACGACTATTGTGTGCGATTGTTGTAGCTTGTGAGATATTGTACGTGGCGGCTTGGGTTTAGAAGTGGAAGTCGCGTCTCATTAGGTGAGACACGAACCAGGGTTTAGGAGGGACTTGGTTATGATACCAACATGAACTAAGAAAAGTATATGTATATTTTTATGTCGGCTAATAATTACATTTGTATAAGAACATAAGTTGTGATTCGAGAATTTTAATTGATATTGAAAAGAAATGTTAAAGTATAAAAGTCTTCGACCCCGGAACATTAATCAATCAATAAAGACAATGTAGCATAAATAAGCGAAGCTAAGTTGTATATTGAGAGAATCAAAATGTAGGTGCTAGTACTACTTGTGGATGACTCTTTGTTTGCTTTGCTTGCTATACATATTCTTGGTTCTTTACATTGTAGTATATTCATTTATCGGTTACACGCTACTAAAAAACAAGCATTTGCTACAGATTTGGCCTGACAAGTCTCGTCGCTAATTTATTTGCTATGAATTTTAACTACGAGAATATTATTTTCAAGGGTTTTAGCTACAAAAGGGACATCACTATTTTAGTTACGGATTTACGAACTATAGAAATTTGCCACAGATTATAAGCTACGAAGTATGCTACAACTATCTAACTACAGACTTTACTACAAAGTTGTTGCTACGAATTATAGCTATGTATGGCTACGAAAATTTGCAACAATTTTTGCTACCAATTCTACTAGAGAATTTTGTTTGATTTTTGCTGCAACTAAAGCTACATTTTTATAAGGTTTTTGTTACAAATTTAGCTATGAATTTTACAAGAACTTTCTTTTATTATTGTTTCCTAATTTTTGTCATGTAAACACCATATTCAAATGTCAATAAATTAAAAAAAAAATCATATCAAAGATAAATATCCAAATCAAATAAAAAGAATCTAACTTATTTAAATGTAATTACATATTATCAAAAAGTTATAAAATAAATTCAACATATCTTAAGTTGGTGGGAAGTTAATTTTGTGACGGGCTTTTTAAACACACTTGGACTCTCTTATTCATTTGGCTCATAACCTCGCATTTTCTTTAATTTTCTCTACTTTATCGTGTGCCAACCAAGGGCGTAGCTTAAGAGGGGCCGGGAGGTGCGCCCGACCCCCCGAACTTTTCGCTCAGTAGTGTTATATATGTAGTTTTCGTATAGAAATTTTTTGGTATATACGTTTTTGACCCCCGGTTCTATAAAAATTTTTAGGTATATACGTTTTCGATCCCCCATTTTCATGGTCAAGCTTCGCCATTGGTGCCAACTCTACTACATGTTTCTTCAACGTTTCACCTATAATTATAAAAATTAGCGCATCACCACTAATAACATATTAAGTTTTGTGGTAGGTTTTATTGAGGTATATTTTGCTATTATTTAATTATTTACTTTCTCGATTTTCGTAGGGAATTGCTACATACATATTTTATTAAGTTGTTTTCTTTAATATTTTCTCAAAATTTCTAGGGATATCGTTTGCAACAGAATAATTGTAGCTAAACTGTAGCAAAATGTATTTCTTGCTAATCCCGGGAATAATTTATGACCGAAGTAGTAAAAATTTATAGCAAATGTTTGTTTTGTATGGTGTTAAAATAACTAAAATAGGGTTATATAGAACTTTATATGTAGAGAATACTCATAGTGAGAGATTTACAACGAGCTATGCAATAAAGTTAGTGTAAATGAGATATTGATACTTCAAGTAGTGTCTTTGAATGGCAATTTGAAATGAGAAAATGGGTAAAGTTGTTTCACATATGGCTATAATAAAGTAAAAAGGTTTAAAATTGAGGAGTCAAGATGCATGGTAAGTTCATTGCATGGAGTTTTACCCTCACTCCTACGTACACACACACACGGGTGAAAAAATAGGTTTAAAATCATAGTGATCATGACCTACAGACAGATATCAAATCAAAACTCTTGGGAATTTCTCATAACTAAACTCAACATTATTTAGTCTGAACAAAGCGACCACCACCGAGTCATGACTCTAAGCTGACCAACTCTAAGTTGAACTATTGTTCACACCAACCGCAAACCGATGGATCATACTAACCGCATCTGATATGTTGCAGGGTCGTCTCCTAAAAAGATAAAAAACTTTTGGGCCCCGTGCGAGACAAAAACTTTGGGCCCCTTTCTTATAATATAAACTCATTAATCATATATAAAAAAACCACAATACGATGATAATTATTATAAAATAAACAAAACAAAAATAGTGTAGCAAAATGAACAAAATTACTTACTTAAGCGAATCATGAGCCTTTTTTAGCATTTTGAAAGTAAAGTTCTAGATCAAGTATTTATAATTCATGTCATTTCTTCTCTGTATTTCAATGTACCATAGTTATCTATGTTCATAAAGTGAATGCTAGCATCGATTAAAAACAATAAATTCTAGTTTTATGTTACAAATAAATTAATACACATAACATTAGTTTCAACACTCTCCGGATAAGCAAAAATAACTAACCCACTTGAATCCTTTACGTAAAAAGAACTGTAATATGTGTAAACATATCCAAACTAATTTGGCAACACGAATCTTTTCATACAAAAAAAAAAAAAGATAAATCGAGCAAGATATTGAGTTCTTCTAAGTTTATATTGCAGATGGTTAAATAAGAAATTAGAAACCTACAAATTTAAACAAGAAAACATGTAAAGTTTATTATGTAAATGGTTAAATGAGAAAAAAAAAATTGAACCAGTTTACAATTTATTGAGGCCCAAATTTAAATGTGGCTATATGGGGCATTTCCCCTTGTTTTATAATCAGCCCTTAAGGCCAAAGAAAAACATAACATTACATAAAGAAAATAAGAATACAAAAGTGACAAGCGTGGGATTCGAACCCGGGATTGCCGATTCAATAGAAAGAAGCCGCATCCACTGAACCACATGGTGAATTTGTTTATAATTTCTACACTAATTATATATATATTTATATATTTTAAACAATTTTGGGCCCCTAGATATTTTGGGCCCCGTGCGGTGGCACCTCCAGCACAGACCCAAAACCGGCCCTGATGTGTTGTAACAATGTCTAAATGTAATAACTGTCATTCAGGAAATAATATTTCTTTAAAGAGTCCTTACTAAGTTTTATAGCAAATTTTAAAAGTTGGAAATATATTTGGGTTGTGCTGAAAAATGAACTTATTCGAAAAATTCGAAATTTGCCTGTATTCGAATTCGATTATCAAGGTTCTAATTCGGTTTTCAAAAATCCGAATGCGATTTAGTTCAAATTCGAGTTTAGTAGTTGAATTTGTTTCAAATTCGAATTTGTGATTTTCAATTTGATTCGATGCATGAATTCAAATTATACATATATTTTTTTTATTTTCGTATAGAGTGAATTTCAAGGATTGTCCTTTATCTTTATACTTATTTTCAGGCGTTGTCCTTTATGTTTAAAATTGACGAGTTTTATCCTTTATATTTTCATATCATACACGTTTTGTCCTTTAGGCCTAACTCAGTTAGTTTTTTCAGTTAAATTTGAACATGTGCTTTGCACATGAGGGCATTTTTGTCAATTCAAAGGTTGGAGAAGCTTTGAGCTGTAAATCTACCGTTGAACTTAACTTTGAATTAACAAAAATGCCCTCATGTGCAAAGCATATGACATAATTTAACTGAAAAAACTAACTGGGTTAGGCCTAAAGGACAAAACGTGTATGATATGAAAAAATAAAGGACAAAACTCGTCAATTTTAAACATAAAAGACAACGCCTGAAAATAGGTATAAAGATAAAGGATAATCTTTGAAATTCACTTTTTCGTATATATATACACACACAGACATACATATACACATGCAAAAAAAAGCTTTTAAATTTGAGCCAAAGTCTAACCTACATCTATAAGAGATAAGTTCATAACATCATTAACCCCAATAGCACATAGTCGAATACTACTTCTTTCTTGTCCCATACTACTTTCTAACCTACTAGTCTACTACATTAAATTTGGAGTAAATTACAAATTTTGTTCTTTATGTTTACAACAAATTATAGGTGATTTTCTTTCCTTTAAAATTGACGGGTTTTGTACTTAATGTTTCAAAATCTTACACGGTATATCCTTTGAGCCTAAAATAGTTTTTTTTTTTTTTTTTTGGTTAAATCTGGCCATGTGCCATGCACATGAGGGCATTCTTGTCATTTGACCATTTAAGGGGTTATTATGTAAATAATATATAGATATAGACTGTGTTATAAAAATAAAAAAGATTTTTACCTCTTTCTTCTTCAGTGTTTCTCTCTCACTCTAACTTTCTCTCCCTCTTTTTTCTCTCTCTCTAACTTTCTCTCCCTCTTTCCTCTCTCGCTAAGCTTTCCACATTTTCTCTATAAAAAACCACTGCGGGAGTGGTGGGTTTAGCGGTGGTAGGAGATGTACGGTGGTAGGTAGTGAATTGTGGTGGGTTTAGCGGTGGTGGGAGGCGTTTTAGTCCCGAAAAAGCCGTGACATCACTCGACCGTTCAATCGAACACGGAAAATAAGATCAAACTGTATGAACAAAAAGAGATTTTTCATTGCAAAACTTAGTGCCGCTGCTTAGATCGCACACAGTCTCTAGGACTGTCTGGTACGATCTTCGAGAACCTTGCACACAATCTCTAGGATTGTTTGGTAAAAGGTTTTCATTTGGGGATTACATTGTTACACAATATGAGAGCTCTACCACTAATAATCTAATCAAGACTATTTATAGGAACCTCTACCCCATTGGCCCACATGGCCTAGCCCAAGCCCAAGTGCTAATCTAAACCAAACAAACATAAATAAACGTAATAAAGATAAGCGTAAAACTCTGTGCCTAACAATCTCCCCCTAGTTTTATGCTCTCTTTATTACGGTTTAGATGATCTCCAACCTTGGGTCTTCTCCTTTAGTGGCCCAGCAGTGAACAAGTCCAGCAGCGTATCTCGGATGATGGTAGAATCTATGTCGAATGAAATGTGATGATAATTAATAATGTCGGACGAATGACAGAGGTCTCGGATGTGTCTCGGATCAGGGTCGAAGAATGATATGAATTTTTTACTAACAAGAACACACGGATTCAAAAAGATCCGTCTGGTATTCAAGTCGCACATACCTGGGCTCTTTCTATTGGGCTCAAACAAGAGCACCAATCTTATAAAAAATGGACCCTGATAATTCCTATTGGGCCGTCAAAAAGAACCTGGAGACGCACGAGAATAAATATGGAGGCTGCCATCTATATTACGGCTGAAGCACAATCCAAGTGGCTGTTGGGCTTAAAGTATACGAGAGTTGTTGGGCATCAATATTACAACGTATTCCTAGGCTCTTCTCTTATTGGGCTTAAAAATCACCAGCCACTGAAGCTTCTAGGCTACACTATTTTGCTATTATTTAATTATTTACTTTCTCGATTTTCGTAGGGAATTGCTACATACATATTTTATTAAGTTGTTTTCTTTAATATTTTCTCAAAATTTCTAGGGATATCGTTTGCAACAGAATAATTGTAGCTAAACTGTAGCAAAATGTATTTCTTGCTAATCCCGGGAATAATTTATGACCGAAGTAGTAAAAATTTATAGCAAATGTTTGTTTTGTATGGTGTTAAAATAACTAAAATAGGGTTATATAGAACTTTATATGTAGAGAATACTCATAGTGAGAGATTTACAACGAGCTATGCAATAAAGTTAGTGTAAATGAGATATTGATACTTCAAGTAGTGTCTTTGAATGGCAATTTGAAATGAGAAAATGGGTAAAGTTGTTTCACATATGGCTATAATAAAGTAAAAAGGTTTAAAATTGAGGAGTCAAGATGCATGGTAAGTTCATTGCATGGAGTTTTACCCTCACTCCTACGTACACACACACACGGGTGAAAAAATAGGTTTAAAATCATAGTGATCATGACCTACAGACAGATATCAAATCAAAACTCTTGGGAATTTCTCATAACTAAACTCAACATTATTTAGTCTGAACAAAGCGACCACCACCGAGTCATGACTCTAAGCTGACCAACTCTAAGTTGAACTATTGTTCACACCAACCGCAAACCGATGGATCATACTAACCGCATCTGATGTGTTGCAGGGTCGTCTCCTAAAAAGATAAAAAACTTTTGGGCCCCGTGCGAGACAAAAACTTTGGGCCCCTTTCCTATAATATAAACTCATTAATCATATATAAAAAAAACCACAATACGATGATAATTATTATAAAATAAACAAAACAAAAATAGTGTAGTAAAATGAACAAAATTACTTACTTAAGCGAATCATGAGCCTTTTTTAGCATTTTGAAAGTAAAGTTCTAGATCAAGTATTTATAATTCATGTCATTTCTTCTCTGTATTTCAATGTACAAAGTGAATGCTAGCATCGATTAAAAACAATAAATTCTAGTTTTATGTTACAAATAAATTAATACACATAACATTAGTTTCAACACTCTCCGGATAAGCAAAAATAACTAACCCACTTGAATCCTTTACGTAAAAAGAACTGTAATATGTGTAAACATATCCAAACTAATTTGGCAACACGAATCTTTTCATACAAAAAAAAAAAAAAGATAAATCGAGCAAGATATTGATTTCTTCTAAGTTTATATTGCAGATGGTTAAATAAGAAATTAGAAACCTACAAATTTAAACAAGAAAACATGTAAAGTTTATTATGTAAATGGTTAAATGAGAAAAAAAAAAATTGAAGCAGTTTACAATTTCTTGAGACCCAAATTTAAATGTGGCTATATGGGGCATTTCCCCTTGTTTTATAATCAGCCCTTAAGGCCAAAGAAAAACATAACATTACATAAAGAAAATAAGAATACAAAAGTGACAAGCGTGGGATTCGAACCCGGGATTGCCGATTCAATAGAAAGAAGCCGCATCCACTGAACCACATGGTGAATTTGTTTATAATTTCTACACTAATTATATATATATTTATATATTTTAAACAATTTTGGGCCCCTAGATATTTTGGGCCCCGTGCGGTGGCACCTCCAGCACAGACCCAAAACCGGCCCTGATGTGTTGTAACAATGTCTAAATGTAATAACTGTCATTCAGGAAATAATATTTCTTTAAAGAGTCCTTACTAAGTTTTATAGCAAATTTTAAAAGTTGGAAATATATTTGGGTTGTGCTGAAAAATGAACTTATTCGAAAAATTCGAAATTTGCCTGTATTCGAATTCGATTATCAAGGTTCTAATTCGGTTTTCAAAAATCCGAATGCGATTTAGTTCAAATTCGAGTTTAGTAGTTGAATTTGTTTCAAATTCGAATTTGTGATTTTCAATTTGATTCGATGCATGAATTCAAATTATACATATATTTTTTTTATTTTCGTATAGAGTGAATTTCAAGGATTGTCCTTTATCTTTATACTTATTTTCAGGCGTTGTCCTTTATGTTTAAAATTGACGAGTTTTATCCTTTATATTTTCATATCATACACGTTTTGTCCTTTAGGCCTAACTCAGTTAGTTTTTTCAGTTAAATTTGAACATGTGCTTTGCACATGAGGGCATTTTTGTCAATTCAAAGGTTGGAGAAGCTTTAAGCTGTAAATCTACCGTTGAACTTAACTTTGAATTAACAAAAATGCCCTCATGTGCAAAGCATATGACATAATTTAACTGAAAAAACTAACTGGGTTAGGCCTAAAGGACAAAACATGTATGATATGAAAAAATAAAGGACAAAACTCGTCAATTTTAAACATAAAAGACAACGCCTGAAAATAGGTATAAAAATAAAGGATAATCTTTGAAATTCACTTTTTCGTATATATATACACACACAGACATACATATACACATGCAAAAAAAAGCTTTTAAATTTGAGTCAAAGTCTAACCTACATCTATAAGAGATAAGTTCATAACATCATTAACCCCAATAGCACATAGTCGAATACTACTTCTTTCTTGTCCCATACTACTTTCTAACCTACTAGTCTACTACATTAAATTTGGAGTAAATTACAAATTTTGTTCTTTATGTTTACAACAAATTATAGGTGATTTTCTTTCCTTTAAAATTGACGGGTTTTGTACTTAATGTTTCAAAATCTTGCACGGTATATCCTTTGAGCCTAAAATAGTTTTTTTTTTTTTTTTGGTTAAATCTGGCCATGTGCCATGCACATGAGGGCATTCTTGTCATTTGACCATTTAAGGGGTTATTATGTAAATAATATATAGATATAGACTGTTTTATAAAAATAAAAAAGATTTTTACCTCTTTCTTCTTCAGTGTTTCTCTCTCACTCTAACTTTCTCTCCCTCTTTTTTCTCTCTCTCTAACTTTCTCTCCCTCTTTCCTCTCTCTCTAAGCTTTCCACATTTTCTCTATAAAAAACCACTGCGGGAGTGGTGGGTTTAGCGGTGGTAGGAGATGTACGGTGGTAGGTAGTGAATTGTGGTGGGTTTAGCGGTGGTGGGAGGCGTTTTAGTCCCGAAAAAGCCGTGACATCACTCGACCGTTCAATCGAACACGGAAAATAAGATCAAACTGTATGAACAAAAAGAGATTTTTCATTGCAAAACTTAGTGCCGCTGCTTAGATCGCACACAGTCTCTAGGACTGTCTGGTACGATCTTCGAGAACCTTGCACACAATCTCTAGGATTGTTTGGTAAAAGGTTTTCATTTGGGGATTACATTGTTACACAATATGAGAGCTCTACCACTAATAATCTAATCAAGACTATTTATAGGAACCTCTACCCCATTGGCCCACATGGCCTAGCCCAAGCCCAAGTGCTAATCTAAACCAAACAAACATAAATAAACGTAATAAAGATAAGCGTAAAACTCTGTGCCTAACAATCTCCCCCTAGTTTTATGCTCTCTTTATTACGGTTTAGATGATCTCCAACCTTGGGTCTTCTCCTTTAGTGGCCCAGCAGTGAACAAGTCCAGCAGCGTATCTCGGATGATGGTAGAATCTATGTCGAATGAAATGTGATGATAATTAATAATGTCGGACGAATGACAGAGGTCTCGGATGTGTCTCGGATCAGGGTCGAAGAATGATATGAATTTTTTACTAACAAGAACGCACGGATTCAAAAAGATCCGTCTGGTATTCAAGTCGCACATACCTGGGCTCTTTCTATTGGGCTCAAACAAGAGCACCAATCTTATAAAAAATGGACCCTGATAATTCCTATTGGGCCGTCAAAAAGAACCTGGAGACGCACGAGAATAAATATGGAGGCTGCCATCTATATTACGGCTGAAGCACAATCCAAGTGGCTGTTGGGCTTAAAGTATACGAGAGTTGTTGGGCATCAATATTACAACGTATACCTAGGCTCTTCTCTTATTGGGCTTAAAAATCACCAGCCACTGAAGCTTCTAGGCTACACTATTGGCCCCACAGAATGTTTGCACAAGAAATTCACAACCAAACCATTATCAGATTCCACTATGGTCCCCGCAACATTTGCGCTGAATTCAAAACATTTCCTTCATTTCCTGACCGTAGATCATTCAACTCATCTAACGGTTCATATTCCTTAGGGCTTTTTGAGTGAATGATGTAACCCATGTGCAGCCGCCAACCACATTTTTTGCAGATGTCATCAACTTATCATCCGGAATCATTTGATAATTCATCGGGAAACATCAATGTTATCTGAGATCATCATCAACAGCAGCCGATAATCAACATTACTCATCATCATCTCATCATTACCTTTCTTATTATTAAAATATTCATTCCTGACATCATCTTGAAGCATCATCAATCATCAAATTCATTTTGAGACTCATCATCATCATCTAACGGTCGACATCACCAACCTGCAACCTGTTTCTTTCTTATTATCACATAACCAGCCACCCATCATCAGTCATTAAACACCATGCTCCGCCATACGCAACCTGATTACCACCCTTTCACGAGATACGAACAAAAACACAGAGAAGAACACATGAATCTAAAAACAAGAACAGAGAACTCGACAAGAATCCGACCATCAGAACCAAGATCAAGCTCGCTGAAACTCTCAGCTTGCTCCAGTCCTCACTCTTCTCAGCTCTCTTTCTACAAAAACACACACAACCACCGTAATACTCATAAGCTCCGGCGACCAAGTGAACCTCGGGCGAGAAAGAGAAACGGTAAAATCGCACCGGTATCCAACCAAGTCTCTAAAACATCAAAACCCATTGAAGTTAGCACCAAACGAGAACCAAACGTGAATCCAATTTCTCGGTTTGAATGACAACCAGTAATAATCATTGTGAAAACCCCAACCGTGTAAATCATTTCCGATAATCCTTTCTTCAACCGGCAATAAAC
This sequence comes from Helianthus annuus, assembly GCF_002127325.2. NCBI lineage: Eukaryota > Viridiplantae > Streptophyta > Magnoliopsida > Asterales > Asteraceae > Helianthus > Helianthus annuus. Next base: position 138,042,706 of record NC_035445.2, read on the forward strand.
TGATTCGTTGGAATAAGAGAAACAAGCTGAAAACTTACAGATCTGTGGATGAATACCGGATCTTATGAACCGAGATCTCTTCCTTTATGAACACACATCCCCGACACTGTGCAACGCGTCTTCTTGTTCTTCGAGCGATATCAAAATCGAGCCTTTGAAAGACTTCAATGGCTCTGATACCACTTGTTAGTCCCGAAAAAACTGTGACATCACTCGACGGTTCAACCGAACGCGGGAAATAAGATCAAACCATATGAACAAAAAGAGATTTTTCATTGCAAAACTTAGTGCCGCTGCTTAGCTCGCACACAGTCTCTAGGACTGTCTGGTACGATCTTCGAGAACCTTGCACACAATCTCTAGGATTGTCTGGTATAAGGTTCTCATTTGGGGATTACATTGTTACACAATATAAGAGCTCTACCACTAATAATCTAATCAAGACTATTTATAGGAACCTCTACCCCATTGGCCCACATGGCCTAGCCCAAGCCCAAGTGCTAATCTAAACCAAACAAACATAAATAAACGTAATAAAGATAAGCGTAAAACTCTGGGCCTAACAAGGTGTACGGTGGTGGGTGGGTGCGATGGTGATGATGGGTGGCGGTGAAGGGGAAACGCCCACTATTTCAACATCCGAAAAGATACAAATTGACATATAACTTTTTCACAAAAAGTAAAGAAAATTTGGGCATGACCCATTCGTACAATAATCGATTCCCTGCTTTTAAACCAATTTCATTCAAAATATAGTGCTAAGACACTTTTTAAAGATACGAAGGATGCAACCATACAAAAATTCATTACAAGTATTTTGACGAAACCACCCAAAATAAGATTTAAAGGAAAATATCCAAGCTACTAACGAACATCCTAAACTTAAGTTTAACATTACATTACAAAAACCATTTTGACCCTTTTTCAAGTAGGCGACTTTAACTGGAAGCGCATATATGGACGATGTGGTGTGTTCGATCCGAGCTCTCCATCCTAAGCATGAGATTTACCTAATATCACAACAACAAAATTTGTCAATAAGTTTGCATATTGTAATGCTAAATTCTGTTAACAATAACATCCACCTTTCTAATATTCATTCTTTAACATATATCAACATCAATATGTAAACCCCAACGAATGGGTCAACATATATTAAGACCTTCTTTCTTATCTTCCTTCTAAGCGGTTGACCTGTTTGGATACGGTTCGACAAATTATCATTATTTTACATTCTCATTTCATACTAATTAATCCGTTCATAAAGGACCATCATCATAAAGCCTAATCTTGAACATTCTCATTCAAATCCCAATTGACCCGTTCATCCCGAATCAATATGGAACCTTATTCTTGGCTACTCATTCAATTTGAAATATACCTTCTATAGTTTGACTAGAAACTAACGGATTATAAGACTAACGACATACATGGATTTGTAATAACAATTTACTACTACCAACATTACATACAATTGTAAGTAAATGAACTTACCTTGTTCTTGAGCCTTTTGTTGCGAACCGGAACTAGCTCCTTCTTCTTTCAATCCTACACATAATTCATTCTTATTTAGATTGTGTCATTTGTTCACACAACACTTACACTCATGTACCATTCGTATTTTATATCACAATTGACAATATATCAATTTCCGAAAGTTCCTTATGCAAAACATTAGTTCATTTTTCATTCAAAACTAATTAGATTGTCATTGAGGCATTTCATCAAACACATAGTGTGCGTACAACATTTTATGCATTATGTACATGTATCCTATGCACAATTTCACTAGAAATCTTCACAATTCATACAATCAACTACTCTTGCATAAATCACTCGTCCGACAACATAATAATCTATCAATGTTCTAGTACACACACATATATTCATAGAAATTACTCTACTTATTCAACATACAAAATCATCATCCTACTAGAACAAGTGGGTTTTCCCCCAAACATTTAATACAATCAGATTCAAGCATAATACACATTCTATTTGATGATTCTAACTCATATATAAATTCAATTTCATACTATTTCACGGTTTAGTTAAAACCCACTTCACCAAAATGCATCAAAACATAAAATTCTAACTCACCTTATGTTCAAGACACTTGGATTATGGAGTAATTAAGCACATGCATTCGAATTATGTCAAGAATCACTACTAATTGCTGAATTTTGAGTTCAATTGATGGAGTAGGGTTTTTCTCCTCTTCCTTCCCTCTGGTCGCGATCCACACGCACACACCCAAATATTGGGTTTTTATTTTTATTATGTTAATTATCTAATTTTACATATTCAACCCCCAAGTTACCTTTTGTTGTCACTTTGTACACTTTTTCAAGGTTTATGAACTTTCTTTATATTTAAAAACTTAACTAATTGTGTAAAACATTTAAACATCAAAATATTTTATCATCCAAATTATGGGGTGTTACAAGTCTACCCTCCTTAAAGGAGGTTTCGTCCCCGAAACCTTAATAGGTACCAAATAGAGACGGGTAGTGCTTTCGCATTTCATCTTCCGATTCTCACGTTAGATCCGATCCTTTCCGATGTTGCCATTGAACTAGAACTCGTCGAATGGATTTATTTCGAAGATGTGTTATTTTGGAATCCTTAATAGCCACCGGCCTTTCAACATAGTTCATTTTCTCATCCAATTCGATATCGTCAAGTGGCACATAAGTCGATTCATCCGCGAGACATTTCCTTAGTTGTGACACATGAAAAGTATTATGGATTTCATCTAAAGCCGGAGGTAATTCCAACTGGTATGCCACCTTTCCAACACGGGCTATAACTTTGAACAACCCAATGTACCGAGGGCCCAACTTCCCCCGTTTACGGAACCGTATTATACCCTTCCACGGCGAGACCTTTAGAAACACTCGATCTCCATTTTGAAATTCAATAGGGCGCCTTCTTTTGTCCGCGTAAGACTTTTGTCGGTCCTGCGCTGCCTTCAAACGAGCCCGTACTAGATTAATCTTTTAATTCGTTATTTCCACAACATCTTTAGGAGTGAGTTCTCTTTGTCCTATTTCTCCCCAACACGCGGGGTTCTGCACTTTCTACCGTACAACATATCATAGAGCGCCATTTGAATACTGCTTTGGTAGCTGTTATTATATGCGAACTCTACCAACGGCAAATGGTCGTCCCAGTTTCCCCCAAAATCTATGACACAAGCCCTTAACATGTCTACTAACATTTGTATAGTCCTTTCTGACTGCCCATCCGTTTGCGGATGGTACACGGTACTCAATCTCAACTTGGTGCCCACACTTTCATGAAATCTATGCCAGAATCGAGATGTGAATCTTGTGTCACAATCCGACACAATAGACACGGGCACTCCGTGACGAGCTATTATTTCATTCGTGTAAATCTCCGCCAACTTTTCAGAAGAATTGGTTTCTCGTATGGGCAGAAAATGAGCACTTTTCGTGAGTCGGTCGACAATAACCTAAATAGCATCGTGGCATCGCTTTGTTTTGGGGAGTTTCGTAACGAGATCCATGGTTATGTCTTCCCACTTCCAAACCGGCACTTCTAAGGGTTGAAATTTGCCATACGGTTTCTGGTGTTCCGCCTTCACTTGGGAACATGTCAAACACTTGGCAACGTACTTAATAATGTCGCGTTTCATTTCGGGCCACCAATATCCCCTTTTTAAATCTTGATACATTTTTGTTGCTCAGGGGTGTGCCGCATAACAAGATTTGTGAGCCTCCTCAAGTAACAGTGATTTCACTTCACATAACCAAGGTACCGAGATTCGGCCATACCTGGTCATGATGCCATCAGCATTATTTTTAATTCATCAATAAATCCTTTAGTTCTTTCCTTCATCGGATCATTAGCATTTAAGGACTTTGTTTGGGCCTCTTTTATCAACTCCAAAAGTTTAGGAGTGACTATCATTCTCATAAATTTAACTTGTATTAGTGGTGGGTATTCCTTCCGACTTAATGCATCTACTACAATATTGGCCTTCCCCGGGTGATAAAGGATTTCGCAGTCATAATCCTTAATTAGTTCCAACCACCTTCGCTGTCTCATATTCAAATCTTTTTGTTCGAAGAAATACGTGAGACTTTTGTGGTTTGAATATATCGTGCATTTCGTTCCGTACAGATAATGTCGCCACAGTTTCAACACGAATACCACTGCGGCTAATTCCAGATCGTGCGTTGGGTAGTTGCTTTCGTGTGGTTTAAGCTGCCTTGAGGCATAGGCTATCACCTTACCCCGTTGCATTAAAACACCTCCCAACCCCTGATGTGAAGCATCGGTGTATACAACCAAGTCTTCGGATCCCTCGGGTAAGGTTAACACTGGTGCACTATACAACCTACTCTTTAACGTTTGAAATGCTTTCTCTTGTTCAGGCCCCCACATAAATTTCTCATTCTTCTTAGTCAGTTTGGTCAAGGGTAAAGCTATTATGGAAAAATCATGTATAAACCTTCGATAATACCCAGCCAAACCCAGAAAACTTCTTACTTCACTCGGGTTCTTTGGAGGAACCCAGTTCATAACGGCCTCCCCTTTAGTTGGATCCACCAAAACACCATCCTTATTGATGACATGGCCGAGAAATTGTACTTCTCTAAGCCAAAGAGCACATTTTGAAAACTTTGCATAAAGCTTTTACCTCCGAAGAGTTTCTAATACTTTACGTAAATGATTCGCATGTTCGGCTCTACTACGGGAGTAAACCAGGATATCGTCTATGAATACTATTACGGACTTATCCAACATGGCCCCACATACTCTATTCATAAGATCCATGAATGCGGCTGATGTGCGTGCGGTGTAATATATTTTTATGTATATTTTTAGCCATTTTTACACTTTAGTAAAGTTTTAAATTTATAAAACACGATATTTTACTAACACCAAACACACATATGGGCAAGTGCACCCATCTAGAGCGTAGTATAGTGTTGGTAAGATACCGAGGTCGTCCAAGGACACAAGAGCTTTTAGTACCGGTTTATCCTCAACCTCTAATCAAATCAAAGATTTAGAAAAAGGTTTTAAACTAGAAAATAAAAACTAAAAATGCTGAAAATGAAAATAAAATAAAAACAGATAGATAAGATGAATCACTTGGATCCGACTCGCCTTTAGTGTAACCTTTGATTATTTCCGCACTTTTGCACTTTTTAAGAGATTATCTTAGTTATAGTAGTAGGCCCCTCTTTTGAAGGTGACGTTACCCTCAACCCAGTAGTTTGAGTCAGCAAGGATACAATCCTAAAGGGTTGGATTATTGAAAGATAATTAATTAAGTTATTAATGTGTAATGTGGTAGGCCCCTCTTTTGAAGGTGACGTTACCCTCGGCTAAGTAGTTTGAGTCAGCAGGGATACAATCCTAAGTAGCCGGGTTAATGTTTTAATAGTAGTTTACATATGAGGGGATCAAGAAATTCGAACCCCCGCCATCCAATACCAGTGGGTATCGAAGGAGGTCCTACTAAGCTTGACCCAGGTCCTTGCAGGATCTATACATTGAACAAGGCAAGACTCTTACCAAACCATTCCCTTAACCCCCGGACCAGGTAGCCAACATATCTCCATATAGACCGTGGTGATATGAATGGTGTAAATCTTTTATTTTATATAGACAGTAAAATAACGCCAAGACACCACGGACAAATGATAAGGAAGATTCACCTTCAACATAAGAAACTAGTTACTAAAGTCATTAATACATAACCAAATAAAAAGTGCGAAAAGATTAAAAATAAAAAGTATTACACTAAATGCTTGTCTTCACCAAGTGATGTAAGAGACTTAAGCAAACATGGCCTTTGCTTGTCAAGAACTATTACTATCAATCTTGGATCCCGAGATTACTACACACACTCTATGATGGACGATGGATGATGGTGGTGGATGTGGGTTGTGATGATGGTGGTGGTGGGTGGGTGAAGTGTGAGAGAGGTGGTTTGCCAAGGGATGATTTGCAAGTGAGCCAAGCACCCCTATTTATAGCCTGTTCAGAAGCCCGGACACGGCCCCGTGTCTATTGGGCATGGCCCCGTGTCCACCCTCTTCTCTTTCTTCATTAATTACAGTTTGTTTGCATTAGTCGACCACGCCCCCGTGTCCACTGGGCACGACCCTGTGTGCAGAAGTGTATCTGTACTACCAAGATTTGCTTGGATTCTGCGAATCTTTCCGTTGACCACAGCCCCGTGTCCGCTGGACACGCCCCCGTGTTGGGTGATAGAAGCTTCTACAACTTTGTCTTTTCTGCAGACACTTGGGCACGCCCCCGTGCTCATGAGCACGGGGCGTGTTAAGCCTTCTATTCTCTTGTTTTTGCTTGGGAAGATGCTGTCGAGGGATCGGGCATGCCACGTTTATTCCTTTTCTTGTATTATTGTTAGATTTGGCCGCATTTTTGTTTCTTTTGTTTATTTGAGCTCATTTAATCCTGAAAATACAAAAGGAAGACAAAAGCACACTTTTACCAACATTAGTACTAAAAAAGGGTTAGTTTTATGCCTCATTTGATGTAATTTATATGTTGCACTTTGCACACATCAAATACCCCCACACTTGAATCTTTCCTTGTCCTCAAGCAAAACTCTTTATAATGTGGCTTACACTCCCAAATGGAATGGGTAGAAGAGAGGGTTTGGGCTTGTCTTGAGTGTCGGGATTCCAAGATTTTTATTAGGCTTTATCTTTATGTTATTTACAATCCTATTCGTCATGATTTATTTAGAACATTACATAAGATAAATTACTTATTTGGGCATAACATGCCTCTTTAAAATTCCATTTATATACAAGTTCAAATACCTCACGGGAGATCACTCAACACTCGGCCGAAGATGTATTTTTGTGAAACACTCGAGAGCGGCATGGAACTTACTTCTACCATAAGCTTGCCAAGCAATCAATCCTCCTCCTTTTTAACTATACACCTTTGTAAATATCAAGAGAACTTTTGGAGGAAGGGTTAGGCTTGGGTTAAAGGTAGGTGGTTGGGTTAGTGGTTAGTAGAAAAGGGCGAAAGGCGTAAAAAGCGTCGGTTTTCGTAAGACTTTTTATTTTTATAACTTTTTATTTTAATGAAGCAAATCTTCAAACAAAGTTCTTTTTGATGAACTTGTTTGTTTTATTTCTTGGCTTCATCATTTTTTTTATAAGGAATGTCGTATGAAAAACCGAGCTTCTCACTAAATAAAGGGTTTAAAATGAAAAAAAGGGTTTTGGTGGGTAAAGGGTGTTTGTTTTGTGGGTTAAGAAATGAAAAGATTTAGGCTCAAAGAGGTTAACTAGGGGGATTTTGGGTAGGTCGTAAAAGAAAAAAGAAAAATAATGGTGTAGAAAGAAAAAAAAAGGTTAGTCCTAATGCCTCCATCATTTACTTACTTGGGTTTAAGTTGGTAAGGATCGGGAATGTATCGTTATGGCAAGTTCTAGAGTCGTAAGAACCAAGCGGCTATTCACACAAGAAACGAAAAATGAGCATTTAGTTTAAAGATGTGTATTTGTATGCTCAATAAAGGCTCAAAACTCACTTTTTGTGGGAATGGGTTTTTATGTGATCAAGTATATATATATATAATCAAATTTTAACTAAATTTGTCATGCCGTTTCATAATTTTTTTATGTTGGTTCTTTTTATCACGACGCTATCGGTTGTAAATTTGTAAAAATATAACCTTTTAAAACTTGTAATTCCCAAATTAAACCAAGACAAGTACGAAAAATAAAAAGTTTTTGAAACATTTGGGGTTTTTAGCGGTTCCAATAGAGTTTTGTGTAAGCCTTGTAATTAGGACTTGCAAAATTCAAGGTTTTAGCATCCCCCCACACTTAAATAAAACATTGTCGTCAATGTGTCCCAAAAATAAGTTTTTAGGTTGATTGAATTTGTAAAAGGTGTGTTAAAAACAAATTTTTATGTTACTGGGCATCTGGACACAGGCCCGTGGTGTCCTGGCACTGCCCCGTGTTTAGGTTGCCAGTAACAAAAATTATTAAAAAGTAACAGAAGCCTGGGCACGGGGGCGTGTCCAGCGAACACGCCCCGTGTCCAGTTACCTGAACTGCGTGATTTCCTGCAGATTGTTCAGCACGGGACCGTGTTGGCTGGACACGGCCCGTGCCGAACTTGCTGTAATGACGAAAAATTGTCGGGAGGCTCTGTTTTTTGTGCATGGGGTGTTGGTTCAAGTTTCCCTTAGCATCCTTCACCATCCCGAGTGTGTTTTACCCATTACGACATCATCCAAACACCAAAAAATTTATAAAACCATCATTCATTAAAACTAACACATTACATAGGGTCCTAGAAAATTAAAAACAAAGCTGAAAAATAAAAAATTTAAAGCCCTAAGATAGATAGGTCAAGTGATACATAAAATCATCCTAAGGAGTTCTACTTTTACATTAGGAATCAAAATTCCGGAAATAGCTTTCCGGTATTTAAAGGATTTGTAGAGCTCTGACCCGAGGGGTGTCCCCTAGACGTTGTTAAAGCCATTCTTCTATCTCTCTTGGGAGGAAGAAGGCGGGCTCATTTTCCTCAACATCTTGTGGAAGGGGAGTGACACCAACCGGAATCCCTTGTAATATGTCTCGAGGGGGCTCCGGGTGTATGGTATACCACTCGGCCGGTATGATGACTTCCGGTACCGCATTCCATGCCCTTTGGGTGATGATTGGTACCAAAGGAGGAGAAGCGAGAATGTTCAACCTTTGGTGCAAAAGGTTGACCTCTCGAAGACATCCCTCTAGCCCCACTGTCAAATGATTGATACGGTCGACCAATGCTTCTTCTACTCCCGTCATCTCATCAATGGCCTTTCTTAAAGCGTAAACGTTGTTTACGAGAGAGTCTTCAACTGTTGATGACCTTCTCCCTTGTCGGTTGTTCCTGGAGTGCGATGAAGATGTTCCGCTAGTTCTGCTCGCCATTCTAAGAAAACAGACCGAAAAGAGTTCAATTTTTACTGGAACAGTACCTCGGACACGGCCCCGTGCTCAATGGGCACGACCCCATGGTCACTTGTCTGCAGATTTTTAGAACAAGGAATCTTGGAGTTTCAAATTATTTTTCTGTTTTTTTAAGCATTTTTAAGCAGAAATAACTTAAAATAATGTTGTAGAACTTATTTTTAACAAGATTCCTTGAATAAAAACCTAACAAACATCACAATAAAGCTTGGAACCATGGTGATTTCAAGCTCTAATGGAGGTATTGAAGAAAAATTGAAGAAGAAGGCAATGGACAAAAGTAGAAAAGACAAGATGGTTGTTGAGAACCTTCTTTTAGAATATACCTAGGATGGTATGTGTGAAGATCTCACCAGATCTTTGTCTTTGGAGTGGTCCAAATGTGCAGGAATCTTGCTGCCTTTATAGAAAACGACAGCACGCTGCACACGGCCCCGTGTCGGCTGGACACGGCCTCGTGTGCAGGCAAGATCCTGCCACATTTTGTCCGTATTCTGACCACAGGTCAGACGGGAATCTTTCGGTGGACACGGGGGCGTGCTGACCTGGACACGACCCCGTGTCTAAAGGCTATTTATGGAGTTTCGTTTATTTTTAAGGAATTTGTCCAGATCGGCTGGTTCCTTACTGGATGGAACAACACCGAAGTGCCTGAGATACCTTAATTGCTCTAGATTAAGACGAGAATGCAAGATGTTATCGGTAAGGGTGATTCCTATTTTAAACGTAGGTGGACAAGTCCAACCCTTTCCCGGGCTCTCGTTAAAGAAGGTGTATGCTCGCTCGGGTCTATGAATGCATTGAAAGAAGTCGATGGGGAGTCCTTCACGGCACAATTGGCACAGGGATGACTATCGCTCAAGTCTTCGCAAGAGGTAAATGCGGTATCGGGAACAACGAAGTTGTTTTTATCCGAATGCGGTCTCAATAATTCTTCTTGGGTATCGTCTTGAGGTGAATTAATGATATCCATCTCAAGTTCTTTTACCCAATTAAGAATTAGATCTTCCATTTGAAATAATTCATCAAGAAGCATTTCTCCTAGAAGGGTCGATTGAGAGCATTCGAGAGAAAGATAGGGATTATTTTTACTTTCGCCCCTCTTAAGGCTACAGGAAACAATGGGTCTATATAGTGGGGCTTGTAATTTAAAAAAATAACATTCTAAATCTTCATGATTGCCACCACATATTTGACACCATGTACCATAAGAGGGCCGATAGTAAAAAAATCAGTATCGCTCATGTTTGTGTCAGAAATTACCAACCGTCGGGATCTTACGGTTCTGTTTTCAGTAACTGATACTTGGGCACGAGGCGTGTTGAGTGGGCACGGCCCCATGTTCAGCTACTGTCTGACTTAAAGCAGGATTGCCAGTACCAAAGATTGGGCACCGGGGCGTGTTCAGCGGGTACGGCCCGTGCTGAGTTCTGCAGAAGCTGAAAATTTACGAAAAATCCTAAAAAAACAGAAAAATAAGAAAAAACGATTAGGCTGTTGATTCCTAATTTTCTTAAAATCCTTGTATCCCTGGCAGCAGTGCCAAAAACTTGATGTGTGTGCGGTGTAATATATTTTTATGTATATTTTTAGCCCTTTTTACACTTTAGTCAAGTTTTAAATTATAAAACACGATATTTTACTAACACCAAACACACATATGGGCAAGTGCACCCATCGTGAGCGTAGTATAGTGTTGGTAAGATACTGAGGTCGTCCAAGGACACAAGAGCTTTTAGTACCGGTTTATCCTCAACGTCTAATCAAATCAAAGATTTAGAAAAAGGTTTTAAACTAGAAAATAAAAACTAAAAATGTTGAAAATAAAAATAAAATAAAAACAGATAGACAAGATGAATCACTTGGATCCGAGTCGCCTTTAGTGTAACCTTTGATTATTTCCGCACTTTTACACTTTTTAAGAGATTATCTTAGTTATAGTAGTAGGCCCCTCTTTTGAAGGTGACGTTACCCTCAACCCAGTAGTTTGAGTCAGCAAGGATACAATGCTAAAGGGTTGGATTATTGAAAGATAATTAATTAAGTTATTAATGCGTAATGTGGTAGGCCCCTCTTTTGAAGGTGACGTTACCCTCGGCTAAGTAGTTTGAGTCAGCAAGGATCCAATCCTAAGTAGCCGGGTTAATGTTTTAAATGTAGTTTACATATGAGGGGATCAAGAAATTCGAACCCCCGCCATCCAATACAAGTGGGTATCGAAGGAGGTCCTACTAAGCTTGACCCAGGTCCTTGCACGATCTATACACCGAACAAGGCAAGACTCTTACCAAACCATTCCCTTAACCCCCCGACCAGGTAGCCAACATATCTCCATATAGACCGTGGAGATATGAATGGTGTAAATCTTTTATTTGCATATTATGTGTAATGCTTCACTCATTTACGATAAATAATAAAGAAAAAGGCCATACCATTTCGACAAAAGACCCACACCCAAGTTCCATAGCTTTTGGTCCGCTATCCCTATATATACAGTAAAATAACGCCAAGACACCACGGACAAATGATAAGGAAGATTCACATTCAACATAAGAAACTAGTTGTTAAAGTCATTAATACATAACCAAATAAAAAGTGCAAAAAGATAAAAAAAATAAAAAGTATTACACTAAATGCTTGTCTTCACCAAGTGCTGTAAGAGACTTAGGCAAACATGGCCTTTGATTGTCAAGAACTCTTACTATCAATCTTGGTCCCGAGACTACTATACACACTCTATGATGGATGATAGATGATGTTGGTGGATGTGGGTTGTGATGGTGGTGGTGGGTGGGTGAAGTGTGAGAGAGGTGGTTTGCCAAGGGATGATTTGCAAGTGAGCCAAGCACCCCTATTTATAGCCTGTACAGAAGCCCGGACACGGCCCCGTGTCCATTGGGCACGGCCCCGTGTCCAACCATCTTCTCTTTCTTCATTAATTGCTGTTTGTTTGCATTAGTCGACCACGCCCCCGTGTCCGCTGGGCACGACCCCGTGTGCAGAAGCGTATCTGTACTATCAAGATTTGCTTGGATTCTGCGAATCTTTGCGTTGACCACGGCCCCGTGTCCACTGGACACGCCCCCGTGTTGGGTGATAGAAGCTTCTACAACTTTGTCTTTTCTACAGACACTTGGGCACGCCCCCGTGCTCAATGAGCACGAGGCGTGTTCAGCTTTCTGTTCTCTTGTTTTTGCTGGGGAAGATGCTGTCGAGGGGTTGGGCATGCCACGTTTATTCCTTTTCTTTTATTAATGTTAGATTTGGCTGCTTTTTTGCTTCTTTTGTTTATTTGAGCTCATTTAATCCTGAAAATACAAAAGGAAGACAAAAGCACACTTTTTCCAACATTAGTACTAAAAAAGGGTTAGTTTTATGCCTCATTTGATGTAATTTATATGTTGCATTTTGCACACATCAGCGGCCGGCGCGTTAGTTAGTCCGAATGACATTACTAAAAACTCGTAATGTCCATATCGGGTTCTAAACGCGGTTTTCGCAACGTCCTCCTCTCTTACCCGTAGTTGGTGATATCCCGAGCACAGATCAATTTTTGAAAACCAGTTTGCTCCTTGCAATTGATCAAAAAGATCATCTATTCGGGGTAGGGGATATCGATTCTTCACTGTCAACTTGTTCAACTCTCGCTAGTCGATGCACATGCGCAACGAACCATCTTTCTTTTTCACAAAAAGCACTGGGGCTCCCCAGGGTGACACACTCGGGCGTATGAAGCCCTTATCGAGCAATTCTTGTATTTATGTCATTAGCTCTCGCATTTCAGCGGGAGCTAGTCTATAGGGAGCTTTGCCACTGGTTTGGCGCTCGGGTTTAGTTCGATTCGGAATTCCACCTCTCGCTCAGGTGGTAATCCCGATAATTCATCCGGAAACACATCCGGATACTCGTTCACAACTTCTACTTCTCCAAATTCAGGCGTCTTCTGTCTAGTGTCTACTACGTAGGCCAAAAATGCCTTGCCCTCATTTCTTGCGTACTTAAACGCCTCGACAATCGTGCACAATTTCGCCTCTAATTTTCTTTCCCCACGAATACTTACCCGAGCCCCATTAGGTGACAATACATGAATGACTTTCGCTGTCACAGCCCCCGACCCTACCCTGGGAGCGGGAGCCGCGAGCCAGTCAAGTGGTATCGGTGTTTATTAATTTGGCAGCGGAATTTAAACATCAGGACCGTAGTAAGGAAATATTTATCAGAGTTTAAAACACCAAACTTTTCATATATAATAATAAATACATGGGATAGAACCCAAGATTCCTTTACAATACATTTATAGGGATAAACCCTAATAACTGGAAATAAAATCTCCTTTTTATTTAGGTAACTTTTATAGCCATTTCTTTAAGCCTTCAGTGCTCTCCAGTTGGCTTCTATTAGCTTTACTTTAAGTTACCTGAAATGCGTTTTAAAAAGGTTTTATCAGCAAGAAATACTGGCGATTGACACTTGTGCGGCCTGTTTTATAGCTGGTTGAAGGGCGGCCTGTGACACTTGTGCCTCTGCGACCATCAAACAAGTACCAAATTAATGAAATATTGTGTTTCATACTTAGGAATTGTAAAAATATGTGTATCGTTTGCACATATCAATTCATGTTCGATTTCAAGCTTTAAATCGCTTTCTAGAAGGTTATACGCGCAATAATGCGTAAATATAACCAGTTTAACGCAATGAATACTACGGAATAGTGAAATAGGCTTAACAAACCTTAAATAACCTTTACATAACTTAGAAATAAGTTTTGGAGAGTTTGGTGTGGCGAAATCAAGTTTATTCGCTTACAGGGACTAATTTCGACAAACTGCGAAAGTAGGCCGATTTTACTGTAACGGACATTCCGGAACTTGATCATAAGTTAAACATACCCCTAATATCCTTCAGATAGCTTAGAAATAGGCTTTGAGGGGTCCGGTATGCTAAAATAAACTTTTTGGTCATTCAGGGACTAAAAGCGTCAAAAAGTGCATAAGTTTGCATTTTCGCGCATAACTTACGTTCTGAATACATCCGAACATCCAAAAATTTATGTAAGCATTAAAATATTTTATTTTAGTGTTTGGCATGAGAAAAATCCATTCGTCGCATAATTTGGATCGTTTTTCGCGTTCATGCGCATTTCGTCGTAATTAAGCGAATATCGCGATCGTATGACCAAACGAACCAACATCCGACATATTTTTGAGCATGTTTCATGTCCACTATGTTTAGGCATCATTATAGGGCCTTAAATTTGGCTTAACGGGCCTTAAACGTGTCGGAAATGAGCTTAGAAGCATGCAGGGACCAAAACTGCAGCTTTTGAAACTTATTTGCTGATCAGAGGCTCAGGCGGCCCGCGTAAGATCTCCCCTTACTCTTACGTGGCCCGCCTAAAACTGTCAGACCTACAAAAACCATTTTCCAGCCTGTTTCCAGATGTTCCAACTGATTTGGGGGCTTGCAAATGGTATTTTTGAACCTGTGGGCTTGTTTTCAAGTGCCCAAGGTATTTCAAATCAGGGGGTACACATGTAAGGCCCGGATTAAAGCTCGTTTTTCAAGAAACGATCCTAACGGTTCTTGTTTTCCTATAAATGCCCCCACCGTCTTTGTTCAAAACCCACATTTGATTCTGAGATTTCTCTAAGTTGGGGTGTTTTATCACTTCATACATGAGAATACTTGGAAATCAAATCTCTTTGGAGCCTTTGTAAGTTCTCCTTCGTTCTTTTATGCGTTTTTAGCTTAAAAGTCAAACTGCGTTTGACTTTCTGCATTGACCAGTTTATGGTCAATGCGAAGTTTGTTTGGACTTCATAACGTGAGCATAATCACGATGCTTATAGTCCCTAGTGTCTATACCTACTGATTACCACGTTATCTAGGCTTAGTGACGAGTCGTAGTTTTGGCCAAAATACGTATTCTTGCGTATTTTGTAACCAAATTACTTTTGGGTATCAAGACCTTTTGTCTTGATATCAAACTTGTTTTCAAACCTCGTTAAACATGTTTTTAACATGTTTAACTCGTCACTTTTAGAATTGTGCTTATATAGGGTCGTAAGGTAAGCGATCTAAACAATCGCTTATACTTTCGAACCCGACCCGTTTGGTCGATCATTAGGATTCGACCAAACACATTAGGTTACCATAGTTATATAGGGAATAACCTTCCGAGGTTATACCTTATGGTCACTTCGTTTAAGTAGTTGTATGATAGGTAATTTATATGCCTTGGGTAAATGACCAAAATACCCTTTTTGCGCCAAAATTCATTTTAAGCATATGTAACATAAATTGTGATATCTAAACTGATTAGACAACAATATTAGACATGTTAAGGCATATTTCACTTGTCATAGGGCTAGTTAGGCGGTCCAAACGCGTTTTACGCGAACGACGCGTTAAAGTAGCATAAGCTACCTAAACGAGTTGTAAAGGGTCGTAAGCACTTAGGGTAGGTTCCGTTTTAGTATATAGGCTTTGTTAAACCATATTGCATGAGTTCTTATACTCATTTGGTTTACGAACCCTCATTCTACCCGATCCTCCGATTAGGTCCGTTTATTAACATAGATACCTGTATTAGGTGCCGCTTGATTCCGTGATCTTCTAGCATTGCTTGGTGGTTATCCTAGGACTATTGAGCAATCTCAAGTTAGTACATAGTCCCCTCTTTTACTGTTTTCAAACTATTTTGGGGTGAAACACATGTGCCTACTTGTTACTTTTGTGTTTTCCATGTTTTCATATCATATACTTGCTATGTTCATTAGTACACTATTAGTACATGATTTCATTATGTTTTGCTATGTATGTTCACTTAACATGCTAGCGCAATTGCTTTATGTTTTAAACCATTTGTAATCGTTGGATGTATGTGAACCATTTGTAATCGTTGGATGTATGTGAACCATTTGTAATCATTGGATGTATGTGAACTATTTGTAACCATTTGATGTGTCTGAACCATTTATAATCGTTTGATGTGTGTGAACCATTTGTAACCGTTTGATTTATGTGAATCATTTATAACTGTTTGAACCATTGGGTTAGGGAAGTGATTAGGTAACGGGGCGGGTGTAATGTGTTAAAAGCATGGTGGATACGCCGCTGGTACTTCCTATATATAAGTGCTTTTAACAAATTATATATCCTTGCGTTATCTAGATCACTTGGGCAAGGTTATCAAAACAAAGTTATACTACAAGGTTTTTCTAACGATATATATACTATTCGAGTTTTTATTTCAAAAACGATTTACAATCTGGATTTAATAAAACAAATGTTTTGGAGTTAAGATCATGGCTACGAGATTTTATAAATTTTAACCAACTTGATTTGAGTTGGTTAATTATGTCGCAATACTACACTTTTCAAAATAAGGTTTTTAAATAAGTATTGCAACATGTAAAACGAGCCATGAATCTGACACTCAAATAAAACCTATGTACTCGCCGACATTTTTATGCTGACGTATTTTCACATGTGTTTCAGGTACAATAGTTGATGATGTTTGATGATGATTTTGGTGTATGCTCACATAGGAATGGAGGAGGCCTTAGTAACTTAATTACAATGAAAGTCTATTTGTTCATGTTTTGTTTCTGATTCCAATGTAATGTAATACATTTAATTCAATAAAACAAAACTGTTTAATCCATGGTTGTGAAACAATGATTCTGTTACAACACTCCCCGACGTTTCCGCCGCGTTTTGTTGTTTTACGTGGTCGGGGTGTGACAGAAAAGTTGGTATTAGAGCCAATGGTTATAGGGAATTATGTTATTAGTAATGCTTTGACCTAGACTATAACCTTCCTAGGACCATAACGTGAGTTTACTTGCGTTTAGTCATAAAACAATACCGTTGCCTATCTTTAGGCAGCAACCACAATAAGAAAACAAAATTCGAATCTGCTTTGGAAACTAATCATCTGTTCTAGGATGGTTTATTATAAGGTTTTGAACCTTCAAAGCTTTCAAATTCTCGTCAAAGTTTAGGGCTACATAATGTGAACACGTGCAAACTGGAAGGGTGGATGCCTGTACCCAGAGCTTTCTGTCTAAGGCTAGAGTGTTCGTACAAATCCGCAATATCGGACCAGTCACTCTTACCTGGGAACTCTTGGGGTGAGTGTCCACTTATAGGCGAGCATGTCTTCGCGATACATTATGAAGACCTGTTTACTTTGATTCAGCCTTTGTGTGTCGTTTGTTTGCATCGTGGTTCAAACAAATGACCATTACCCATGATTTTTGGTCGGTAATTGTAACATCCTATTCTTGCCCAATGCCATTTCATTTGTTTTCTCTCTTGTTTCCCCTTTTTTGAATGCCTCCACGACACGAAAATCAAGTACCTATTGAAGAGCTGGCAGCGGTCATTACACAGCAAATGATTGCTGCAATCCCAAACATCGTTGCTCAATGTAACCAAGCTCTCAACAACAATAATGCCCCCTGCAACTTCAAGACATTCAACTCGGCTAAGCCATCAAAGTTTTCTGGGTCTCAAGGAGCGACTGCACATCTGCAATGGTTCGAGAGTCTAGAGAGCACCTTCAGGCATGTTCAATGCCCAAATGAGCGAAAGGTAGAATTCGTATCTAGTGTCTTTGAGAAACGAGCTTTGACATGGTGGAATGGTGTGATAAGAGATAGGGGTGCCGATGTGGCACTGGCTCAAACGTGGGAAGAGCTCCGAGCTCTGTTGATGAAGGAATTCTGTCCTCGTCACGAGATCAGGGCCTTGGAAAGGGAATTCGACGATCTTAAGCAAGATAGCGGTGAGCATCGAGCCTACACGGATCGTTATGAGGAGTTAAGTCTGTTATGCCCGAATATGGTTACGCCTTTGGATAAGGCAATCGAAAAGTACATTGATGGCCTCCCTGACCCAGTACAAGACATTGTGACTGGTAGTAACCCCACTACACTTAGGCAGACCATTGAGCAATATGCTACCTTGACTGAATCTCAAATCAGGGTAGGTAAACTTTTCCGAAAAGGTGATAAGAAACCAATCGAGGAATTGAAACCCAAAGATGAACAGACTGGATCCTCCAAGAAGTCAAAGAAGCGAAAAGCTTCCCAGAACTTCGTTGTGGTTGCTCACAATGATCAAGCTGCCCCCGACCAACCAACTCAACCCCCTGCTAGGAAGCCATACAATGGAACTGCACCCTTATGCAACCAATGTAACCTTCATCATCATGCTAGTGTGAAGTGCCGCAAATGCAAAATTTGTGGACTTATAGGTCATACAGCAAGAGTTTCCCGAGCTGCAGTTGCACCAAATCAAGCTGACAACAATCCTGCTCAAGCTCGTTTTCCACCAGGTTCTTGCTACAACTGTGGAGAGATGGGTTATTTCCGAAGAAATTGCCCAAAGCTTGCTAATGCAAATCCAGCAATAGGATGAGCATCTAACCGACTAGAAGACAACACCGTTTAGAAATAATCACGTCTTATGTATTATTTTCTTTTGTTGTTGTCAAGGTCCATGAAACAGTTGTTATCGTTGTTTATAAATAAATCTTTTATTTACATTGCAATGTATTTATGTGGTTGCATGTATAAACAACATATCCCCTATAATACCGACAATCAAGGAATCGTATTCCTTGAAGAGCAGACTACCCCCAAAAATCTTCCATTTTATGATCTCTTACGTTTTCCATGAAAATCCTAAGTACCCGTTTCTTCCAAGGAAACGAAGTACAAGGCGCAAGTTACAACTCTGAACGAATACCCAAAGTACCACTATAAATCCTTAATATGGTACCTAAGGGTATTTCCGTAAATCCTAAAATTGTTGTGTACCTTAATTCGAATATTACGTTTCTTTGAAAACAAAATCGAATTTTTGGAAGATCATCCTATCTTCATAGATAGATTCTTGAAAATGATTTAAGTGCCAAATGAAATCCACGGATTAGATTCCTGGTGTGCTTTAAATATCCGTGTCCAAAGATAACAAATTAAAGGTCAAGTTAAACAATTATGTGATTATGTGCTTATGTGTTCCCTTTTATATTTTTGTGTGATCCAAATTTTTGTTATCCAAATCGTCGTAGAATCTTCCATATCTTCGTATAAGGGATTCATAGTATGATATCCAAAGGTACTACCTTAAATCCTTAATGGGCTTCTATGTAATAGTTAAGACCCTTGGATTATAAAGTACTATTCCAAAATTAGACCCCTTGAGTGGTCTAATTAAACAGACTGATCCAAAAATCTGGTTAGGAATATCATGTGATGATATAGCTGAAAAGACTCCTTGGTGATCTAATTAAAGAAATCATTTGTCGATCTAATTAAAAGGACCCTATAGTAGTCTTGTCACACTCATCACAGGTTTGATTTTCTTCCCCTTCACATTACAAAATAAAATGTGCGGACTGTGCAAGGAATTACATAATTATGGATGCATACATAATTATGGAATTCAGTGCACAGAAACCACAGCAAGTTTTGTCATGTGTCTAGAGTTGACTCAATTCATTTCCATTTCTGAAGAATATCAATTGAGGAAAATGACTCATTCCGTGCATTTTCGTTTCTGAAGAATATCCATCGAGGAAAATGAATATCCTTGATTTTTCCTTCATTTCCATTTCTAAAGAATATCCATTGAGGAAAATGACTCATTCCGTGCATTTTCGTTTCTGAAGAATATCCATCGAGGGAAATGAATATCCTTGATTCTTCCTTCATTTCCATTTCTGAAGAATACCCACTGAGGAAAATGACTCATTCCGTGCATTTTCGTTTCTGAAGAATATCCATCGAGGGAAATGAATATCCTTGATTATTCCTTCATTTCCATTTCTAAAGAATACCCATTAAGGAAAATGACTCATTCCGTGCATTTTCGTTTCTGGAGAATATCCATTGAGGGAAATGAATATCCTTGATTATTCCGTTCATTTTTTGTTTCTGAAGAATATCCATCGAAGGATATGAATATCCTTGATTATTCTTTCATTTCCATTTTTCTGAAGAATGCCTGTTGAAAATGACTCCGTCCATTTTCGTTTCTGAAGAATGTCCATTGAAGGAAATAAGAGGATTATGCCTAGCATATCTTTGATGGGTTATTCTACGCAAATAGATAAACACCCTAGATTCCATGCAAGACAATTATTTAACCCAGCATCACAGTCAGACTCCTACGAATAAATTTCGGGACGAAATTTCCTAAAGTAGGGGAGACAGTGACACCTGTGCCTCTACGACCATCAAACAAGTACCAAATTAATGAAATATTGTGTTTCATACTTAGGAATTGTAAAAATATGTGTATCGTTTGCACATATCAATTCATGTTCGATTTCATGCTTTAAATCGCTTTCTGGAAGGTTATACGCGCACTAATGCGTAAATATAACCAGTTTAATGCAACAAACACTCCGGAATAGTGAAATAGGCTTAACATACCTTAAATAAACTTTACATAACTTAGAAATAAGTTTTGGAGGGTTTGGTGTGGTGAAATCAAGTTTATTCGCTTACAGGGACTAATTTCGACAAACTGCGAAAGTATGCCGATTTGTACTGTAACGGACATTCCGGAACTTGATCATAAGTTAAACATACCCCAAATATCCTTCATATAGCTTAGAAATAGGCTTTGAGGGGTCTGGTATGCTAAAATAAACTTTTTGGTCAATCAGGGACTAAAAGCGTCAAAAAGTGCATAAGTTTGCATTTTCGCGCATAATGGTTCTTGTTTTCCTATAAATACCCCCACCCTCTTTGTTCAAAACCCACATTTGATTCTGATATTTCTATAAGTTAGGGTGTTTTATCACTTCATACCTAAGAATACTTGGAAATCAAATCTCTTTGGACCCTTGGTAAGTTCTCCATCGTTCGTTTATGCGTTTTTAGCTTAAAAGTCAAACTGTGTTTGACTTTCTGCATTGACCAGTTTATGGTCAATGCAAAGTTCGTTTGAACTTCATAACGTGAGCGTAATCACGATGGTTATAGTCCCTAGTGACTATACCTACTGATTACCATGTTATCTAGGCTTAGTGACGAGTCGTAGTTTCGGCCAAAATGCGTATTCTTGCTTATTTTGTAACCAAACTACTTTTGGGTATCAGGACCCTTTGTCTTGATATCAAACTTGTTTTCAAACCTCGTTAAACATGTTTTTAACATGTTTAACTCGTCACTTTTATAATTGTGCTTATATAGGGTCGTAAGGTAAGCGATCTAAACAATCGCTTATACTTTCGAACCCGACCCGTTTGGTCGATCATTAGGATCCGACCAAACACATTAGGTGACCATAGTTGTATAGGGAATAACCTTCCGAGGTTATACCTTATGGTCACTTCGTTTAAGTAGTTGTATGATAGGTAATTTATATGCCTTGGGTAAATGACCAAAATACCCTTTTGCGCCAAAATTCATTTTAAGCATATGTAACATAAATTTTGATATCTAAACTGATTAAACAACAATATTAGATATGTTTAGGCATATTTTACTTGTCATAGAGCTAGTTAGGCGGTCCAAACGCGTTTTACGCGAACGACGCGTTAAAGTAGCATAAGCTACCTAAACGAGTCGTAAAGGGTCGTAAGGACTTAGGGTAGGTTCCGTTTTAGTATGTAGGCTTTGTTAAACCATATTTCATGAGTTCTTATACTCATTTGGTTTACGAACCCCCATGCTACCCGATCCTCCGATCAGGTCCGTTTATTAACATAGATACCTGTATTAGGTGCCGCTTGATTCCGTGATCTTCTAGCATTGCTTGGTGGTTATCCTAGGACTATTGAGCAATCTCAAGTGAGTACATAGTCCCCTCTTTTACTGTTTTCAAACTGTTTTGGGGTGAAACACATGTGTCTACTTGTTAATTTCGTGTTTTCCATGTTTTCATATCATATACTTGTTATGTTCATTAGTACACTATTAGTACATGATTTCATTATGTTTTGCTATGTATGTTCACTTAACATGCTAGCGCAATTGCTTTACGTTTTGAACCATTTGTAATCGTTGGATGTATGTGAACCATTTGTAATCATTTGATGTGTGTGAACCATTTGTAATCGTTTGATGTGTGTGAACCATTTGTAACCATTTGATGTGTGTGAACCATTTATAAATTTTTGAACCATTGGGTTAGGGAAGTGATTAGGTAACGGGGCGGGTGTAATGTGTTAAAAGCATGGTGGATACGCCGCTGGTACTTCCTATATATATGTGCTTTTAACAAATTATATATCGTTGCGTTATCTAGATCACTTGGGCAAGGTTATCAAAACAAAGTTATACTACAAGGTTTTTCTAACGATATATATACTATTCGAGTTTTTATTTCAAAAACGATTTACAATCTAGATTTAATAAAACAAATGTTTTGGAGTTAAGAATCATGGCTACGAGATTTTATAAATTTTAACCAACTTGATTTGAGTTGGTTAATTATGTCGCAATACTATACTTTTCAAAATAAGGTTTTTAAATAAGTATTGCAACATGTAAAACGAGCCATGAATCTGACACTCAAATAAAACCTATGTACTCGCCGGTATTTTTATGCTGAGGTATTTTCACATGTGTTTCAGGTACAATAGTTGATGATGTTTGCTGATGATTTCGGTGTATGCTCACATAGGAATGGACGAGGCCTTAGTGACTTAATAACAATGAAAGTCTATTTGTTCATGTTTTGTTTCTTATTCCAATGTAATGTAATACATTTACTTCAATAAAACAAAACTGTTTAATCCATGGTTGTGAAACAATGATTCTGTTACGACACTCCCCGACGTTTCCGCCACGTTTTGTTGTTTTACGTGGTCGGGGTGTGACAGGAAAGTTGGTATCAGAGCTAATGGTTATAGGGAATTAGGTTATTAGTAATGCTTTGACCTAGACTATAACCTTCCTAGGACCCTAACGTGAGTTTACTTGCGTTTAGTCATAAAACAATACCGTTGCCTAGCTTTAGGCAGCAACCACAATAAGAACACAAAATTCGAATCTGCTTTGAAAACTAATCATCTGTTCTAGGATTGTTTATTATAAGGTTTTGAACCTTCAAAGCTTTCAAATTCTCGTCAAAGTTTAGGGCTACATAATGTGAACACGTGCAAACTGGAAGGGTGGATGCCTGTACCCTGAGCTTTCTGTCTAAGGCTAGAGTGTTCGTATAAATCCGCAATATCGGACCAGTCACTCTTACCTGGGAACTCTTGGGGTGAGTGTCCACTAATAGGCGAGCATGTCTTCGCGATACATTATGAAGACCTGTTTATTTTGTTCAATGCCCAAATGAGCGAAAGGTAGAATTCGCATCTAGTGTCTTTGAGAAATGAGCTTTGAGATGGTGGAATGGTGTGATGAGAGATAGGGGTGCCGATGTGGCACTGGCTCAAATGTGGGAAGAGCTCCGAGCTCTGATGATGAAGGAATTTTGTCCTCGTTACGAGATCAGGGCCTTGGAAAGGGAATTCGACGATCTTAAGCAAGATAGCGGTGAGCATCGAGCCTACCGGCAAGTAACACTCTGTCGCACCCCGCGACAGACTTGAGAGTCGTGGTCGCGGCCCGCGAGCGACCCATTTTGCTTGTTTTATTTTATTTTTATTAATATGAAAGGTATATGGGCTCGTTTCTCATATACGGGGTATATTTTAGGATGTGTAGGAGTGTTGTTATACTATTTAATAAAATATATAATCCACTCGCGTTAAGTATAGTAACCCAATTCAACTTTATCAATATGTCACGAGACAGAACCCCAACGTACTAAAGAAAAAGGAATTATTAAAAAGGCGGAGAGATCGAGAGAAAAGATAGATGCTGAACAATTAGAATGGTTGAAGGTATGTTCTATTTATACTAAATTTGGTGAGCTTAAAATTCACGCAAGATTGGTCTGATCCTTCAAAATTGAGCCACGTACATCTTCATTAAATTCCCTTAATTCCACATACTGTACTTTACAAATGCATTTCATTTTGAATTATTATTATATTATTATTTTATTTAATATATATATATATATATATTATAATTAATTTAACTGCTTCACTTATTTGGCGCTTATAACTTCTAAAATATGACGTTTTATAAAATGATAGATATGCCATTAGAATGAGAATATTTTTATCTACATTTTGGCCTAAGTTTCATTAAAAACAGAGTAAGGTTAATAATAACATATTTTTATTATTATAACTATTAAACGGTTCCTACGTTTGCCAAAATACCTCATATTTCTATCGGTCAACTTACCCATGATCTATCCGTTTAATAACATAAGTTTTTATATACTTTATTTTAAATTTTATAAATAAAAATTTTGGAGTTGTTACATCCTCCCCACCTTGTTTTAAATCTCGTCCTCGAGATTCACTGAAATATGGAGGAATACCTTTAGTTTGTCACTGATCCTAGTTCCTAAGTATATTCTGGTCCTTGCTTTGAATTCCACTTTACTTTGACCAGAACTATTCTCTATGCTTTGAGATTCTTATACTTTCGATGGCGTCTCAATTTAAAGGGTTCCTGTCGTTCCTCTTGTCGCACGAATTACGATACGGATGATCAAACGAAATAATGTTTGATATTGGAATGATAGATGTACACGATAGAATCCTGATAAATAAATCTAAAATTATCATTGACACACCTGTTTGTCATTTATCCCCAATTGTCAATCATATGGTCTTAGGATTTCCTTATCGATATACATATCTATATAATCATATATTTCACATACAGTATTATGCACACCATTCATAAAGTCAATGTATTTAACAGATTCATATTTCCAAAAACAGGTCAGACAGCAGGTCATGGTACTATTTAGGGAATTCCATAACATATACCTCATCTTACCCGGTCTCGCCGGAGAGGTACCCCCATCTTACTCGGACAAACTAGAGAGTCTACTACACCATACCCAGTCTTGCCGGAGAGGTAATTATCATTGTATTTTCCATAAATAGAATTTTCTCTCAAATCATGATTAAAAGTGCATCATTTATTATGGCTTATATCAAGAAACAAGGAAATTAGTATTCTCATGATGGATCATATTCTAGAATCGAGTAGTACTAATAAACAAGAAATAACAGTGGCCAGGTGTTATCGCTTATTTATCATACTTGCACTGTTCTAGTCATCATCATCATGGCATACCAACATCCATCACATTTTATCTACGCAAGTAATTAGCTTATCTTGAAGCTTATACTAAGGCATTTTCCTTAGGTTCAAGTCTAAATACTATCCTGGGTGTTACCAGTAAATATCAAAATCCTAAGCTTTTTTCGTTTAAGCATAGGTATTATTATGGTTGTAACTTTCTTTTCTTTGGAAAATGGAGTTTTGACAAAAATTCATTGTCTCCATTAACACTATGGCTAGGTTCGATGTGATGAGTATACTTACAGCTAACTCTATTTATGCATATATAACCTTAGATTCCGTTGCAAGGAATATTTTATTGAGACATATGGTATTTTTAAAACATAACACGTTTCATGATTTATTTTTATATAACTTCATGTTTTTATAAGAATCACTAGTGCTATTTTCTCTTATGTTTATCTTCAGAAGATATTTGATTATTATATTGTGTATAACATCAAGAGATTCTATTATGTATATACATGTGTATATTTATTATTTAGAAACACAAAAATTTCAACTTTCTAGTTAATATCAAAACTTAAGTAAGATATATACATACATATATATATATATATATACACTAAATCATTTTGTAATATCTTTATTTTATAAAAAGTTAACTATATAACCGATGGTACTAATCATCAAGCTTATTTCCATAACTTTATTCACCCTTTTATAATAATAGTAGTAACAGTATATTGAAGTAAATTTCTATTAAATTTGTTGAATATAATATTTAGGAGTTAAAGGATGGATAAATAAAAGTTTAAAGAAATAAATTAATCAAATATAAATTTTCTGAATTTATGGGAAAAATTTCATTTTTAATTAGTGGTTTGCACCATATTGGTTTAAAATATTAAAACCTAATTCTTAATTTATTGTATATTATATTATTAATTCAAAGAAATATTATAGTAGATAGTACAAAGTTTGACGTTTTCTAAAATTGATTCTAAATATATTAGGTAATTAAGTAATATACATATATTAGAATATGTATATATATATATATATATATATCAAACAATAGTAACTAGTTTTTTTTGTCGTCACGCATTGCGGTGAAACCGAGCAAATGATAACGTAAAACAAACATGATTTGAAAATAAAGCATGTTGTTTATAAATCTAAACTATTAGAACGGTTTAGTTTATCATCGTACTGTTTTATGATACCAAATAAATACGTTATTATAAATACAATTTCGTTTTTAACAAAACTTATAACGGAATATCCGGGAAAAAAATCAATCATATCTACTTACTTAAGTTAAGTTATAAACGTATAATATTAAAGAAGTATCAAATTAATTTATCATCGTACTGTTTTATGATACCAAATAAATACGTTATTATAAATACAATTTCGTTTTTAACAAAACTTATAACGGAATATCCGGGGGAAAAAAAAATCAATCATATCTACTTACTTAAGTAAAGTTATAAACGTATAATATTAAAGAAGTATCAAATTAATCGATAATATATGTTCTAAAAAAGAAAAGAGAATTATTAAAAAAAAGGTATAAGAAATATATGGTTTTAGAAAAGGAAAAATAATTAAAAATATGTTATTAAAAATAAAAAATAAGAAAAAGCTATATATTATTATAAAATTAAAATTAATATTTATCAACCTTCACTAACAATATATATATATAATATATATATAATAGTAATCTGTTTAAAGATATTACAATATTAAAATTGTAAATTGATTTTTTTTTAAAGTTATACAAAGAACAAACGTATTAAACGCACATTTGGGTCAATTATTTTTATGTGGGGTATCCATTTTAATTCTAGTTTGAAAAATGAAACAAAAACAAGAATGTTTAGGAAAATTTTAACGTGCCAGGAAAAATAAATAAATAAATACTAAATTATTGATTTAAGTTTGGTAAGAAAAGATGTTTTCATTTTGTAATATCTTTTACTTCTAAAAATCTAATCTCTTTTATATATACCGATTGTACAAACTATCAGACCCATCTTTTCTCTTCTTTTATATATATATCATAAAAAGTATTACTTTTATTAACTATAATATTCCTAATGATAGAGAATAAGAACATGATATTTTTTTATAATAATATATATAATAATCTTTTGAACATACACTTTCTGATCTATTAGTATTATATTAATTCAATTTTTTATAATACTAATATGTTCACAATATATTAATTTAGTGTTTATATATAAAATATACTTTTTTTAACATAGATATATATTAGCATAATCTTTTGAACATATATAAAGACGAGAAATACTATAAAAATGATAGACAATAAAGTGTAATTCTAAATAGAGAAGTGATGTGTGTAAAATGTAATATATAAATTACATCAAATGAGGCATAAAACTAACCCTTTTTAAGTACTAATGTTGGAAAAAGTGTGTTTTTGTCTTCCTTTTGTATTTTCAGGATTAAATGAGCTCAAATTAACAAAAGAAGCAAAAAGATAGCTAAATCTAACATAAATACAAGAAAAGGAACAAAAGTGGACTGCCCGACCCCTCGACAGCATCCTCCTAAGCAAAACAAGGAAGACAGAAGGCTGAACACGCCCCGTGGTCAGCGAGCACGGGGCCGTGCCCAAGAAGCAGCAGAAAAGACAAACCTGTAGAATCTTCTATTGCTCACCACGGGGGCGTGCCCAGTGAACGGGTGCGTGCCCAAAGTACTGCAGGCGCATTAATTGTAATTGCGAATTACAATTAATGAAGAGAGATAGTGTCAGACAGGCACGGGGCCGTGCCCAGCGGACACGGGGCCGTGCCAAGGCCTCTGTTCAACCTATAAATAGGAGTGCTTGGATTCATTGCAACTCATCCCTTGGCACACCACCTCTCTCACACTTCACCTACCACCCACCACCACCATAACACCACCATCCATTGTCCATCATAGAGTGTGTGAGTCGTCTCGGGATCCAAGATTGATCGTAAGAGTTCTTGAAAATCAAGGCCATGTTTGCCTAAGTCTCTTACATCACTTGGTGAAGACAAGTGTTTAGTATAATACTTTTTATTTTTAATCTTTTGCACTTCTTAATTGGTTTTGTATTAATGACTTTACTAATTAGTTGCTTATGTTGAAGGTGATGTTTCCTTATCGTTTGTCCGTGGTGTCTTGGCATTATTTTACTGTCTATATAAAATAAAAGATTTTCACCATTCATATCTCCACGGTCTATATGGAGGTATGTTGGCTACCTGGTCGGGGGTTAAGGGAACGGTTTGGTAAGGGTCTTGCCCTTGTTCAGTGTTTAGAGGTCCTGCAAGGGACCTGGGTCAAATTTAGTAGGATCTCCTTCAATACCCAAAGGTATTGGATGGCGGAGGTTCAAACTCTTTGATACCCTCATAAGTTAACTACTATTAATACTATAACCCGGCTATTTAGGACTGTATCCCTGCTGACTCAGACTACTTAGTCGAGGGTAACGTCACCTCCAAAAGAGGGGCCTACCATAATTTGCATTAATAACTTAATTAATTATCTTTCAATAATCCGACCCTTTAGGATTGTATCCTTGCTGACTCAAACTACTGGGTTGAGGGTAACGTCGCCTTCAAAAGAGGGGCCTACTACAATAACTAAGATAATCTCTTAAACAAGTGCAAAAGTGCGAAAATAATCAAAGGTTATACTAATACACGAGTCGGATCCAAGTGATTCATCTTGTCTATCTGTTTTTATTTTTATTTTATTTTTCAGCATTTAGTTAGTTTTATTTTCTTAGTTTAAAAAAAAATATTTTTCTAACATTTTGATTTGATTAGACGTTGAGGATAAACCGGTACTAAAAGCTCTTGTGTCCTTGGACGACCTCGGTATCTTACCAACACTATACTACGTCCACGATGGGTGCACTTGCCCATATGTGTGTTTAGTGTTAGTAAATATCGTGTTTTATAAATTTAAAACTTGGCTAAAAAGTGTAAAAAGAGTTTAAAATATATATCTAAAATATATTACACTACACACGCATCAAGTTTTTGGCGCCGTTGCCGGGGACACAAGGATTTTAAGAAAGTTAGGAATCAACGGCCTAATCATTTTTTTATTTTCTTTTAATTTGTTTTTAGGATTTTCTTAGTTTTTCAGCTTCTACAGAGCTCAGCACGAGCCGTGCCTGCTGAACACGCCCCCGTGCTCAATCATTGGAACTGGCAATCTTGTTTTAAGTCAGACAGTAAGCTGAACACGGGGCCGTGCTCACTCAACATGCCCCCGTGCCCAAGATTCAGTTACTGAAAACAGAACCGTTAGATCCCGGCGGTTGGTAATTTCTGACACAAACATGAGTGATGGTAATTCTTTTTACTTTCGGCACTCTTATGGTACGTGGTGTCAATTATGTGGAGGCAAACATAAAGAATTAGAATGTTACTTTCTAAATTATAAGCCCCACTATATAGACCCACCGTCTCCCTATAACCTTAAGAGAGGCGAAAGTAAAAATAATCACTATCTCTCCCTCGAATGCGCCCAACCAGATATTCTAGGAGAAATGCTCCTTGACGAGTTATTTCAACTAGAAAATCTAGTCCTAAATTGGTTAAAAGAGCTTAGGAAGGATTTCATTGATCCATCCCAAGACGATGACCAAGAAGAAATGTTAGGGTCGCATGAAAACAACCTCGTTTTTCCCAATCCTACCTTCGTACCTAGCAAGGACATGGACGATAGTCGTCCCTGTGCCGATTGTGCCGTGAAGGACTCTCCATCGACTTCGTTCGGTGCATACATAGACCTGAGCGATTCGACATATACCTTCTTTAACGAGAGCCCAGAAAAGGGTTGGACTTGTCCACCTAAAATAAAAATAGGAATCACCCTCACCGACAACCTCTTGCGTTCTCGTCTTAGTATAGGGCAATTAAGGTATCTTAGGCACTTTGGGGTTGTTCCAACCAGTAAGGAACCACCCGATATCAATAAGTTCCTTAGAAAATGGAGAAACTCCATAAGACAGCTTCCAGACACGGGGTCGTGTCCAGGTCAGCACGCCCCCGTGCCCACCTAAAAGATTCTCTGCTGATTTTGTCAGAATACGGACAAAATGTGTCAGGATTTTAACTGCACACGGGGCTGTGTCCAACCAACACGGGGCCGTGTCCAATGCGTTGTCGTTTTCTTTAAATGCAGCCTGATTCCTGCTCATTTTTTACCACTTCAAAAGACAGAGATTCCTGGGATCTTCACTCATACTATCCTAGGTAAGTTCTAAAAGAAGGTTCCAAAGAACCCTCTTGTCTTTTCCACTTTTATTCATTGCCTTCTGTTTCAATTTTTCATAACATCTCCTCCACTAAAGCTTGGAAACTCCATGATTCCAGCCTTTGGTGTGAAGTTTGTAAGGTTATTATCCAAGGGATCTTACTCAAAGTAAGTTATATAACTTTGTTTTAAATTATCTGTGCTTAAAACTCGAATAAAAACCATAAAAATAATTTAAAACTCCAAGATTCCTTGATCTCAAAACTTGCAGACAACTGGACACGGGGCCGTGCTCAGCGAGCACGGGGCCTTGTCCGAGGTTCTGTTTCATAAAGATTGAACTCTCTTCGGTCTATTTCCCAGAAATGGCAAGCAGAACAAGCGGAACGTCTTCATCAAGAAATAATTGACATGGGAGGAGATCATCAATGGCGGAAGACTCTCTTATAAACTATGTTTACGCCCTAAGAGAGGCTATTGATGAAATGACGGGGGTGGAAGAAGCATTGGTCGACCGTATCAACCATCTGACGGTGGGACTGGAGGGATGTCTCCGAGAAGTAAACCTCTTGCACCAGAGGTTAAACCTACTCGCCTCTCCTCCTTTGGTACCTATAATAACCCAAAGGGCATGGAACGTGGTCCCCGAAGTCATCATACCCGCCGAATGATACGCAATACACCCGGAGCCTCCGCAAGGGATAGTACAAGGAATCCCGGTGGTTGTTCCCCCTCCTCCGCAAGATGTTGAGGAAAATGAAGCCACCTTCTTCCTTCCAAGGGAGATAGAAGAATGACTTTAACAACGTCTAGGAAGAAAACCATCGGCCGAGGGTCCTACTACATCGGGAAACTATTCCCGAAATTTTCTTACCAAAAAGTAGAACTCTTTATGATAACTTTGTGTACCTCCTGACCTAATTAGTTAAGTTTTTCTTTTATTTTTTTTCTTTTTAGGAAAGTTATGTAAGATCTCTCTATGGTTTTAATGGTATGATGATTTTAAGATATGAATGGTGTCGTAATAAATAAAACACACTCATGGTGGTCAAGGATGACAAGGGAAACGAGAAACATAACCCCATGCACGAAAACAGGGCATCCGACAACAATTTCTCCATTACAGTAAGTTCAGCACGGGCCGTGCCCAGCCAACACGGCCCCGTGCTGAACATCTTGCAGACAAATGCCCAGTTCAGGTAACTGGACACGGGCCGTGTTCACCGAACACGCCCCCGTGTCCAGGCTTCTGTTTCTTTTCTTTAATTATTGTTACTGGCACCTGAACACGGGGTCGTGCCCGGTCACCACGGGGCCGTGTCCAGACTGCCAGTAACGTAAATATTTTGCTTTTAACACCATTTTACACATTCAATCAACCTAAAAATTTATTTTTGGGACACATTGAGGACAATGTGTAATTTAAGTGTGGGGGGATGCTAAAACCTTGAATTTTGCAAGTCCTAATAACAAGCCTTACACAAAACTCTATTGAAACCGCTAATCACCCCAAAATTTTTTCAAAAAATTTTCATTTTTTTTACTTGTCTAAGTTTAAGTTGGGAATTCTAAGACTAACAATGTTATATTTTTATAAGTTTACAACCGATAGCGTCGTGATAATAAGAACCAACATAAGAAAATTATGAAACGGCATGACAAGCATAGTTAAAATTCGATTATATATACTTGATCACATAAAAACCCATTCCCACAAAAGTGAGTTTTGAGCCTTTATTGAGCATACAAATATACATCTTTACGCTAAATGCTCATTTTTCGTTTCTTGTGTGAATAGCCGCTTGGTTCTTACGACTCTAGAACTTGCCACGACAATTCATTCCCGGTCCTTACCAACTTAAACCCAAGTATGTAAATGATGGAAGCATTAGGACTAACCATTTTTCTTTCAACACCATTATTTTTATTTTTCTTTTCACCTACCCAAAAAAATTCCCCCTAGTTAGCCCCTTTGAGCCTAAACCTTTTCATTTCTTAACCCAAAACCCTTTTTACCCACCAAAAACCCTTTTTATTTTTACCTTTTATTTTAGTAATAAGCTCGGTCTTCGTGTGACAAATAGATATATATATATATATACATATATTTTACAATGAAGTTAGAAATAAACAAACAAAGCTCCTCAAACAAAAGCTTGTTTGAATAAATACTTCATTGAAAATAAAAAGTCACAAAAACAAAATGTTTTACGAAAACCGACGGTTTTTACGATTCTCGCCCTTTTTCTACTAACCACTAACCCAACCACCCACCTTTAGCCCAAGCCTAACCCTACACCCGAAAAGTCCTCTTGATATTTACACAGGTATAAAGTTAAAAAGGAGGAGGATTGATTGCTTGGCAAGCTTATGGTAGGAATAAGTTCCATGCCGCTCTCGAGTGATTCACTAAAAATACACCTTCGGCCGAGTGTGAGTGATTTCTCCCGTGAGGTATGTGAACTTGTATATAAATGGAATTTTAGAAAGGTATGTTATGCCTTAATAAATGATTTACCTTATGAAAAGTTTTTAATAAATCATGACGAATAGGATTGTAAATAAGTAAAAAAATAAAACCTAAACAATCTTGGAAAATCCCGACACTCTATGACAAGCCCAAAACCTTCTCTTCTACCCATTCCATTTGGGAGTGTAAGCCACATATTAAAGAGTTTTGTTTGAGGACAAGCAAAAATTCAAGTGTGGGGATATTTGATGTGTGTAAAATGCAACATATAAATTACATCAAATGAGGCATAAAACTAACCCTTTTTAAGTACTAATGTTGGAAAAAGTGTGTTTTTGTCTTCCTTTTGTATTTTCAGGATTAAATGAGCTCAAATTAACAAAAGAAGCAAAAAGACAGCTAAATCTAACATAAATACAATAAAAGGAACGAAAGTGGACTGCCTGACCCCTCGACAGCATCCTCCCAAGCAAAACAAGGAAGACAGAAGGCTGAACACGCCTCGTGCTCAGCGAGCACGGGGCCGTGCCCAAGAAGCAGCAGAAAAGACAAACCTGTAGAAGCTTCTATTGCTCACCACGGGGGCGTGCCCAGTGAACGGGGGCGTGCCCAAAGTACTGCAGGCGCATTAATTGTAATTGCGAATTACAATTAATGAAGAGAGATAGTGTCAGACAGGCACGGGGCCATGCCCAGCGGACACGGGGCCGTGCCCAGGCCTCTGTTCGGCCTATAAATAGGAGTGCTTGGATTCATTGCAACTCATCCCTTGGCACACCACCTCTCTCACACTTCACCCACCACCCACCACCACCATAACACCATCATCCACCACCATCATCCATTGTCCATCATAGAGTGTGTGAGTCGTCTCGGGATCCAAGATTGATCGTAAGAGTTCTTGAAAATCAAGGCCATGTTTGCCTAAGTCTCTTACATCACTTGGTGAAGACAAGTGTTTAGTATAATACCTTTTATTTTTAATCTTTTGCACTTCTTAATTGGTTTTGTATTAATGACTTTACTAACTAGTTGCTTATGTTGAAGGTGATGTTTCCTTATCGTTTGTCCGTGGTGTCTTGGCATTATTTTACTGTCTATATAAAATAAAAGATTTTCACCATTCATATCTCCACGGTCTATATGGAGGTATGTTGGCTACCTGGTCGGGGGTTAAGGGAACGGTTTGGTAAGGGTCTTGCCCTTGTTCAGTGTTTAGAGGTCCTGCAAGGGACCTGGGTCAAATTTAGTAGGATCTCCTTCAATACCCAAAGGTATTGGATGGCGCGGGTTCAAACTCTTTGATCCCCTCATAAGTTAACTACTATTAATACTATAACCCGGCTATTTAGGACTGTACCCCTGCTGACTCAGACTACTTAGTCGAGGGTAACGTCACTTCCAAAAGAGGGGCCTACCATAATTTGCATTAATAACTTAATTAATTATCTTTCAATAATCCGACCCTTTAGGATTGTATCCTTGCTGACTCAAACTACTGGGTTGAGGGTAACGTCGCCTTCAAAAGAGGGGCCTACTACAATAACTAAGATAATCTCTTAAACAAGTGCAAAAGTGCGAAAATAATCAAAGGTTATACTAATACACGAGTCGGATCCAAGTGATTCATCTTGTCTATCTGTTTTTATTTTTATTTTATTTTTCAGCATTTAGTTAGTTTTATTTTCTTAGTTAAAAAAAATCTTTTTCTAACATTTTGATTTGATTAGACGTTGAGGATAAACCGGTACTAAAAGCTCTTGTGTCCTTGGACGACCTCGGTATCTTACCAACACTATACTACATCCACGATGGGTGCACTTGCCCATATGTGTGTTTAGTGTTAGTAAATATCGAGTTTTATAAATTTAAAACTTGGCTAAAAAGTGTAAAAAGGGTTTAAAATATATATCTAAAATATATTACACTACACACGCATCAAGAAGTGTCTGCCTAGTTCATATATAACACACATGTTATATTTTAGAATCGAGTTGACGTTATCCCGCGCGTTGCGGCAGGAGGTTGATTATAAATGTGTTTAGTATCAATATATGAGATATGAAAATTATTAATTCTATATTCAAAAGTATATAATGAGTATCGATACCGGTTAATGTTGAAACGGTTTTAAATAAAAATTATATCGAGACATATATAAAAATAAACACATCAAAACGGCATCTTTGGAATTTTTAGAATATATATGGTATTTAAAAGAAAAAACAATTGTTCGTTATCGACACGAAATTGTCAATCACTATGTTGAGGAAAAATTCAACACACCTATGTATTCAACTTTTATAAAGATTAACGAACATAATTGTTAAAGAAAAAGAAAACTGAAGGAGTTAAAACACAGCTTAGTGCCTTGCTATGATCCTTAATAGTCTAACAGTTTATCGTATCCGAAACATAATCATAATTTTACTGACTTTTAGCGACCCCCAAACGCCACTCTAAATTATCCCCGTCATCTTTTGTTTATCACTCAACTCTCTTTTCGACTTACAGAAACTACCACTGGTGGATAGAATGTGAAATATATATAATATATAGTTAAATTTAATAGCATCCTTATTTCAACACGTGGCTATGGTACATGTTGAGTGGTGTATGTACGCGGCTTGTTTCAAAGTTTACTATGATGACTCATGACTAACATCTAGGAAAATGAGAGGTTAGTGGTATATGAGCTGGCACAAAGTTTTCGTTTTTTCGAATGTTTACCTAAGAGTGTTTTTTTAACCATTTTGTACTTCATATATATTGTTATAAATATACATGTATGTATTCCCTAAATTAATGTATATATGTAGTTTATATATTATTTCACCTTAATGGTAGCTAACTTCCACTTACATATATAATACTTCAATTTTATATACTCAATGTATTGATAATTTGCCCATCTCAATTTAATCGGCTAACTTAATAACAGCAAATATATATGTTTATATATGTTTAGTTGTGGATTAAATATAAATATATACACATAACTAGGGCTATACATATAAATATGGTATATATACGGCATTAAGCTCATAACTATACACATCATATTTACATACGTAAGAATATATATGTGTGTGTGTGTGTGTGTGTTTATTTATTGTTGTAAACTATTATTATATAATTAATTTATCTCAATTCATAACTATTTCTTGTAACCGGTACATTCATTTATTTATATGACACGATTTGAAATTATAGGTTTTGTTAGCTTTACAACGCGTTTTGGAAGTTTAACGTGGCCTTGGAACGGGTCTAAGTGGGTCCAGAACATTAAAAACTCGAAAAACGGAACTGGGGTCGAAACGGCGTCGCCGACGCTTGGCGTCGATCCCCCCTGGTGTCGGTGACTCAAGTCTCGGCATTTTTGCCCAGATTCGAGTTTCAGCCCTATTTGTCCCGTTTTTGAGCCCCGTTTCGACTAAAACATAACCCGTAACTTCTGAAAATGTTCCTACTCTTATTCTTTTTCACATTACCCATCTTCCAAAACCCCTCTCATAACATCACCCGCCAAAGTTAAATACCGAAATTGTAAAAAAAAAATACCTTTATCAAGCCTTGGAGCGAACACACCCTTTGTATGAGCTTTTTGTTTGAGTTCAAATATTCTCATTTGTGCTTGAATCCCTCAAGCTTAGGCTCTGATACCAATTTGTAATGCACAAACTTTACATGACCAAAAACATTTAAAACAACGAAAAGTGAGTCATAGTTTTAACTTTTTGTGTCGTACTTACAAAAATATCCAAAAGTAACCAAGTTTAACATACCAAAGTTTAAAACATATAATTATACTAACAAATCATAAAAAAATTAAAAAAAAAAACTGACATACAAAACATGAGTTTGAAAAGTATTTGACACCCACTAGACTATGGCCACAAAGTTACTACAAAAGTTTTGACCCATTTGGTCTTTAGACATTTTGAAAGCTCTTGAGGGTGGCGTGTTGGTTCCAAGTTCATCATGGTCCTAACAAGATGATTTATCTATAACCATAACAATACAAATTAATCTCACAATGAGTAAAACCATAGATTCAAAACTTTCTCAACAAGGTAATAATACTTCCAATTTACTTCTTCACTTGTAAAAATACCAAGTTGTTGTCACGACATAATTTCCATTCCATCCAAACTTCTTTCTTTTTGTTCTAAAAAATCCTTCTAGACATACGTGATGTCAAATTATATAATTCATTTTGTCATTCTTTACCCATTTGACCCATTTCCACGGGTCAACTTAGTGCCATTATAATACCACTAAGAATATGTATTACTCGTGAAACTTACCTTATGATCAGGGCCGGCTCTGGGCCCGGCAAACCCGTGCCGACGCCCGAGGCCCAAAATTTCAAAGGGCCCGAAAAATCTTTATAAGCTTGTATATATTTATTAAATTATATATTTAGTATATTTATCCGTTTATTATGCAAAAAACAGTATTGGTGGTGTAGTGGTAAAAACCATCTCAAAATAATGTAAAGGTCTCAAGTTCAAGTCTTTGCTCTATCACTAAGTTTTTATTTTTGTAATTCATTTACCCTTAACCATAATTTTGGGCCCAATTCTTTTCGTCGCCCGAGGCCTAAATTTTTTCAGGAGTTTTCGGGGACGGCTCTGCTTATGATTATAAAGCTTTAATGAGTAGGAAAAGATGTTCATGCATAAAATTAACCTCCAGTTTCTTCCTAAACTTGTTGATTAAGATGTAGGTTTTTTATAGAGTTTTCTCTCTCTCCCTCTCTATCTCGAGACACGCACACATACACACATATGCACACCTGCACTTTCTTTTTTCTCTAATCTAGTTCCTCACAAGTTTACTTTTAGCCCCTCTAGTTTTATTTATAATTTATTTGGTCATAAACTTACTTTCTTTCATGGGTAAATTACACTTTTCGTCATTTATGTTTGTATTGGATTGCAATGGATAACCTTTAACTTTAATAATTACAGTCACAAACCTTTATTTGTAAAACTCATTACACCTTACACCCTTTAACACTAACCAGGTTAAAATTTTAAGTTAAATCTATTCACATGAGGGTAGTTTTGTAATTTTACCTATTTACCTAAAAAATATATTTAGAAAAAGAAAAAAACAAGAAATATATATCTATCTATAAACCAAACACTAAGAACTCTCTCTCTCTCCCTCAAACACTTCTAACCTAATCTCCTCACCACCATAGCTCCAGCTGCCGGCCACTACCACTCCAGCCGCCTGCCATCACCTAAACGCTTCGCCACCACCACTCCGGCCAACACTCACTCATTCCTTAAACACCCATAAACTCTCAATCTATTTCTATCAAAAAAAAAATGAGAGAAACCCCATGGTAGACGAAGAGATATACTTGAGAAATTGTTGACTGAATTTGAAAGAAATTTTAGACAGGAATTAGATTTTGGGGAAACATGAATGAATTGATTTTTTGATGCATTTTGGACACTTCGGATTCCTTTCTTTTTAGATCTAATTTTTTTCCCAAGAAAAACTCAATAGAAAATTGATAAATGAGAGAAACCCCAAAAAAGCTGAAATATTTTTGAGGGATAAGGGCAATTAGCTGATGTCAGTCTGTTAAATGGAAGATCCTAATGTGTTGCATATATTTGCAGTATGATTACAGGCAGGTAAAATCAAAATCCCCCAAATCACTCTTAACGGATCTAGGGTTCTTCATCTTCAAAACAAAAT
Organism: Helianthus annuus; assembly: GCF_002127325.2. Taxonomy (NCBI): domain Eukaryota; kingdom Viridiplantae; phylum Streptophyta; class Magnoliopsida; order Asterales; family Asteraceae; genus Helianthus; species Helianthus annuus. The sequence goes on from NC_035445.2 coordinate 138,081,300, forward strand.
CCACCTCTTGAACCACACGCATTTGTTGATTACTCTCGTAATTTTTGTTTGGCAGCCGTACTTGTTGGCAGTAGAGGGTGGTTGTTGTTGGTAGTGGTGGTGGTGATGGGTGGTTAGATGGTGGATGAGAGGAAAGAATATATGTATATATCTATGTGTATTAAGTTTTAAATCTTATTTTTTTATTTATTAAACTATTTTATAATAGAATGGTAAAAATACTAAATTACCCTTATGTGACTTGACTTAATTGAAAATTTTAACCAGGTTAGTGTTAAAGGACGTAAGATGTAATGAGTTTTACAAATAAATGATTGCGACTGTAATTATTGAAGCTGAATGTCATCCATTGCAATCTGATACAAACATAAAGGACGAAAAGTGTAATTTACCCATCTTTCATTTTAAAAGATAACTTTAAAGAAAATAACTAGGTTAATTACCCCTAATCCTCATGCTCCATACTAAATGCTAAAACTTTAATAACATACAAATAAACGTTAACGGTTCGTGAAGCTAGTTACCATATTTCATACTAAGGTATTACAAATAAAAATAATAACATATACACATTTTGGGGTGTTACATTGTACCTGATTTGCAGCATAAACAGGAAAAATATGGGGTAACAGCATCACATAAATTAAGGAATGATTTCCTCTGTATTTGTTATGTATTATTTGTTTCCTAGTATAGGACTCAATTGTATTATATATATATTGTAATCATTTGTGAATAATACATCATTGATTGAAAGTCCTTACATGGTATCAGCCAATTAGGCGATCCTCACCCTCCCTTCTCTCTCTTCTTCTTCGGCCCACCCCCTAAACCCTAATTCTTCTTTGTCTGCATTTTGTCGCCGCCGTGACTATCATGGCAGCCTCCTCCAACTCTGATCCCCTTCCCCTCCATTCCCTCCTACACTTCATCCCTCTAACACTCACCTCCACAAACTATCTTGCATGGACACAACAGGTTACACTTGCTCTTTCCATGCAAAACCTTCTTGGCCATATTGACGGCACTGCCACCATCCCAGCCGAAACCATCACTGAATTGGAAAAACCTGACGAACCTGTCCCTAATCCTGCCTATGCGACCTGGTTAACCAGTGATCGTTCTGTCTGCCTCCTTTTGCAATCATCGCTTTTTGAAGAGGCCATGTCTGAAATCATTGGTATTTCCAATGCTCGTCAAATATGGCTTGCGTTAGAAACTGCCTACAGTCAACGCTCTATTGATCGCATGCACATGCTTCGTGATACCCTACGGCTATTACAAAAGGGATCCTCCTCTATTACCGAGTTTGGTCGCAAGTTCAAAAACATTTGCAACCAACTCGCAGCCATCGGACACCCTGTTCCTGAAACCGACAAATGCCATTGGTTCTTATCTGGTCTTTCCATCGCCTTTGAATAGTTCTCCACCACCCATCGTGCCTTAGGCACGGCCTCCTTTCGGGAGCTTCTTGGTAAAGCCGAAAATCAGGAGACCTGGCTAGCCTCCCTTCACGACCAACAAACACCATCAGCTGCCTTTATTGCTCAACACTAACGTCCTGGTAACTATTCTCGAAATTCTTCTAGTTCCTCTTATACTAACCGTGGACGTGGTCGTGGTCGTGGTCGTAGTGCAGGTCATGGCAGAGGTAAACGGCAGCCTCGTTGCCAATTGTGTAGGAAAGATGGCCACTATGCAAATATGTGCCCAAACCTTGCCTCTTATGCACAACAGGCTACTCCTACTGATGCCAATTTGGCTCAAGCGTTCCATGCTCAGTGTAACCTCACTGAGGAATATCCTGACTGGACAGGTGATACAGGTGCGTCTGCCTATATGACACCCTCTGAAAAAGAACTTACTCATACCTTGGGCCGTCTACGAAATGACTTTGTTCGTTTCGAGAATGGCCACACGTTATCAGTCACCCAAGTCGGCAATCCGCCCCTCACCCATAAGATCTCTTTGAAAAATGTTTTAGTTGTGCCCCATCTCACAAAACGACTCCTTTCTATTAGCAAATTAACAAATGACTCACCCGTTGATATTTTGTTCTCTAATAAATTTTTTCACATTCAGGATTGAAAGACCAAGGAAATCCCTGCAAAGGGAACTTGTGAAAACGGACTCTATATCCTCTATGAAGGAAATCAAGCGTTTCTTGCTTCCTACTCGAGTCATCATCTCAAAGCCACCTTTGAACAGTGGCATGGTCATTTGGGTCATGTGTCTTTTGATATTATTTCTAGATTACATAAACTTGGTTCATTATTTGTAACTTCTTTGCTACCTAAACCTGGTATTTGTTCACCTTGTCAGTCATCTAAAGCACATCGGTTGCCCTTTGATTTAAATGATAAACGTTCTTTGCATGCTTTAGATATGGTTCATTGTGATCTTTGGGGTCCTTCACCTGTCACCTCTACTAATGGTTATCGCTACGACGCTATATTTATTGAATACCATTCTCGTTTCACATGGTTTTATCCACTTAAACATAAATCTGATTTCTATGCAATATTGTTAATTTTTATTCCTTTCGTTCAAAATCAGTTATCCAGAAAAATAAAAAAATTTCAAAGTGATGGTGGCACTGAATTCACATATAATAAAGTTCAAATTTTTTTTCAAGAACAGGGTATCCATCATCGCCTATTGTGTCCTCATACGCCTCAGCAAAATGGTCGTGCTGAACGTAAACATCGTCACATTACTGAAACCGGTCTAGCCATGCTGCTCAACTCCCATGCACCTGCCACTTTGTGGACAGATGCCTTTGCTTCAGTTACGTTCATCATCAACCGTCTACCAACTCCGTTACTTGATTTCAAATCCCCTTATGAAATCTTGTATGCAACTCCTCCCACATATTCCACCTTTCGTGTGTTTGGTTGCCGAGTTTTTCCTTACCTACGAGATTATGCGAAGCACAAACTCTCCCCTAGAAGCTCCGAATGCATCTTCATCGGTTATGATGCGAGCTACAAAGGGTATCGCTGTCTAGACCCAAAATTTCATCGTGTCTACATCACTCGCCATGCTCAGTTTGATGAGGACACCTATCCTTTTAGTGGTAACACAAAACCTGTTGATGAAGCCACTTTGGTGTTCTCTAACTTTGATGAATCCTTACCACCATTCACCTTACCCGATCCGCCATATATCCCTTCAGTGCCTTCGTTCGATGCCCAACCTATTCACTCCACTACCAATTGCACCTTGTGTCCTGCCACTCTACTCCAATCGATCCACATACTCACCCACCTGCATCGGCCCAAACTCAGTCCTCTCCCTCGGTTCCCTCTCAGCCGGCCCAACCCGCTAATTCTCCGGCCCAACAGCCACCTTCCTCATCCGTGTCTGTGACCCAAACCCACACACCAGCTCTTCACCCGGCCCAATCTACTCCTCCCAGCCCAGTTACCACGACCCAACCTCCCACCCCACCCACTGTCACTCCAACCGCACCTAACCCGGGACCGTTTGATGAGCCGATGCCATCCCATCCAATGAGGACTCGATCAAAAAATGGGATTTTTAAACCAAAATATTATGCTAACTTGTCTTTGTTTTCATGACCATTACACTATGCTTTACTTGCAGCTCACGATCCTCGCGATTATAAATCTGCCGCAAAGCACGCTAAGTGGGTTAAGGTTATGGAAGAGGAACTTATTGCCCTGCGTTCTAATAACACCTGGTTTCTTGTTCCTCATCCTACAGGTGCAAATATTGTTGGCTCTAAGTGGATTTTTCGAACGAAGTATAAGGCGGATGGCTCAATTGATCGCTACAAAGCTCGTCTTGTTGCACAAGGTTTTACACAGGTGCCTGGTCTTGACTTTTCTCATACATTCAGCCCAGTCGTTAAAGCTTCCACAGTTCGTGTTATTCTCTCTCTGGCGACTATTTATAACTGGCCTCTTCGACAACTGGATGTTCGCAATGCTTTTCTAAATGGAAACTTGACTGAAACAGTCTACATGGAACAACCGACTGGATTCATTGATCCAAAATTTCCAAATCATGTTTACTGTTTAAAGAAGGCTCTTTATGGTTTGAAACAGGCACCGCGTGCCTGGTTTCAACATCTTAGCATCTTTTTGCTTGCAAATGGTTTCGTGTGCAGCCAAGCAGATACATCTTTATTTATCTTCAAGAAAGTTACTGCTTTAATTTTTCTCTTCTTGTTTATGTTGACGACATTATTATCACCAGCAGTGACTCATCGTTGATTGCCACTTTCATTTCTCGTCTACACAAGGAATTCTCGGTTAAAGATTTGGGCTCCTTGGGATATTTTTTGGGATTAGAGGTTACTCACTTGCAGTCAGGACTTTTTCTTAGTCAGGAAAAGTACGCTCATGACATTCTTGCTCGTGCCGGCATGTTGGATTCCAAACCCGTTGCTACTCCACTTGCCACCACTTACACCTTTGTCAGTCAAGGTACCCCTTTTCATGATCTAACTCTTTACAGGTCGTTAGTTGGGACCCTTCAGTATCTCACCATTACGTGACCAGATCTCTCCTACGCTGTAAATCAAGCCAGTCAGCACCTGCAAGATCCTACTCTCTCCCATTTTCAGTCCGTTAAACGCATCTTGCGTTACGTCAAAGGAACCATCTCGTTTGGCTTAACCTTCTCCAAACCGACCACTACAAAATTAGTGGGTTATTCTGATGCGGCTCGTTGTATTGAAACACGGCGATCAACTTATGGTTATTCGATTTACTTGGGTGAAAATCTTGTGTCCTGGAGTGCTAAGAAACAACCCACTGTTGCTCGTTTCAGCTGTGAATCTAATTACAGGGCTATGGCAAACATGGCTGCAGAAATCATTTGGCTCACTCATCTTCTTCGCGAGCTTTATGCTTGTAACATCCGTCAAAATCGGACCTCCGAAATCCGACCCGGATTGTAAAACCGGACCCTTATTAATAAAATAAAAATAAGAATTTTTATTAGTATTTTTTTATGTAATTAATCGTCACGTTTTGCGTTGGATTAAAACCGGAATAAAAGTGGATGTTTATAAGCGAAACTCATTGAACTCGGTTAATAGTTATAAGGGAAATAGTTAACCACGTTAAATATGGTATTAAAACAAGTATTAATCTTAAAAGGGTTAAGGTTGTCAAAACTTCAAAGTTATAAGTTAAGGGGTTGTTTTGTAATAAATGGAAACTATAAAGTAAGAAAATCAACTAACTAGGTTAGTCAACTCGGTTAACTCAGTTAGTTATTTTTCTATATGAGGTTAACAAGGTTAGTTTGTTAGTTAATTTAATAAAGGAAACTAATTAACTAAGTTAGTGTTATAGGTTAGTCAAGTTAGCAGGTTATATAAAAAAAGAAGTTAGTGACGGGATTCGAACCCGAAACCACTGCTGTACAAACCACGTTGATAACCAATTGAGCTATAACTTGTTTTACGTTTATACCATGATGCGAATTTATTTAACCACTAACTAGGTCAGCGCTGGTTCAGCTTCTTCTCCACCAGCGCGACCTATCGACTCACCCACCTCCATGAACGAGTTTTATACAACGGTTCCACATCCCTTTTGTTCCATTATGACCAATACTAAGGGGTTTTCAGTTATACACCATGAAATCGATCTAAATGCTTCATAATTAAAGCAAATAAGTGTAAGTTCTAATCACCACTAAAGAATTTCATGAACATCAAATGGGTTTTACCCGAATCGTCAAATTAGGCTCTAAAACTCATACCATTCATTCTCCTGATCAAAACATGCAAAACCCCACTGAAATTTCTCCATTTCATCATCTCTACATCACGAATTTAATCAAAGAACATTCTAGGGCTTGTAATTTGTGCAGACGATATCTCCTTCAATTCTCAACCTTTTCAGGTGATTCCAAAGCCCAACTTGCTTAATTTTTCGTTCTCTACAAAAGCCCTCTATCAATTGTAGTCATAGAAGGCTAATTTATCTGAATTTAATTTTAGTTGAAATTAGGGTTCTTCATGCATAGAATTTGGGGCTTTTAGATTTAGACCTATGCTTTGATGAAATTGAAAGTATAATGTTATTATATATCATATTAGAATGTTATGTGTAAACTTGGGAATTTTTAGATATCAAATTGGAATTTTGGTGAATTATATATATTTTAATCACTAGTTAAATCAAATAAAAATACAAGATAGTCTTATATAAATTCAATAAATATTTTTATTGATTATTTCAGGTTATATCAACACTATGAAATTTCTATTTAATTTTCCTTATTTTGTTTTGGGAATTCATGAGTTTATTTTCGATTTATACACGTTTTAATTATTTAAAAATACTAGTTTATCACAAATAAATTCTATAAATATTACTGATTTTTATAGATTATATGATGGTTGTAAAATTATTATGGATTTTCTATATTTTTTTATTATTATATAATTGGTGGAATGGTTTAGACAAATAAATTCCATTTCGAAATTATTATTTTAAAATAAAATTGGGGATGAATATTAAATTGAATCTATATAATTTTTTTTGATGAACTTATTTAATCATTTGGCATTATCAAATATTTAAAAACATTAAAATAGCAATTCTATGATTTTTGCCATATTAATAAATTCTAAAACATATACAATTATTATTTTGGTTATTTCTTTGTTGAACGAATATAATATATTTCCAAGCCCCCAAATAGGAGAACCCAATTTCCTAAAATCATTAGGTTATCCTTTCGTTTAGTATGTCTGTTATTTACAATACGGTTATTATCTTAGAATTCCACATATTCCAGTTCGTGCGTTAATTCTCGTGGAACGTCTCTTCGCAACCTGTGAGTAATTTCTTCCATTTCCCCTTTTTAATCTTTTACAAATTTTGGGGTGCATCACGTTACACTTTTCGATTTACTTAACATGCTATGATCAAGTGTTATTATGTGAACGTCTTATGTGTATTCTATTATTCTATATGCTATCTGATGTCAAGTCTATTGCATGCTATTATTCTAGTGGATCCACACGGCTGACTAGGTTCCCCACGGCCATGGGTTGTAGCCTAGTATCGCCAACAGTATTAGACTCGCTCCTCGGGGCTTGAGCCTAATGCACGCTATTATCGGGAGTCTATTTATTTTGGTTGTTTGTGTTGTTATTGGTGGTGTATTCTTGTTTGGTAAATTTGGATTTATGGATATGTTTACTATGTTGATGATATGAGACCATTTACACACTAACCTTGAGGTGCATGTTAAAAATATTTTTTTTTAAAGAAATAAATATAAAACTGTTTTCTATAAAACGGAGGAAATTATTCACCAACTTATTTGTTGACCCAAAAATATATTTTTCTAACGTGGTGCAGGCTTTTCAAAGTTGATGATCAAGTGATGTGGACACGTAGCATGGGCCTTAAGAAAATAAATTGAAATCTTGATATGTTTGTTTTCAACAATGTATGAACAATTTTGATTATTATATGATATGTGACTATTTAAATGGATATGCTTTAACTATTGAAACAATAATTAGTTGTCATGAGCTATGGGCAATCATCATGCCCCGTACCTTTCCGCTGCGGGTCGGGGTGTGACAGATTGGTATCAGAGCCAATGACTATAGGGAACTAGGTTTAGGTTATTAGACCCTTAGACTTAGTCTATAGTTGATTAGGTACCTTAGGTACCTTATGTGCTTAATTGTTTGATTGTCTTAGCTAAAAAAAATTTAAGTGCCCATGATTTAAATTTTTTAATGTCACACACATATGCATGTGAGCACATCAAATTGTTATATTCTAAGCATTATATGCCATAAATGACAGCATGTACATTACTATTAAACTATAGTTCATTAATTCTTTTTCCTTGTCACGTCGCACGCACCTTATACTATATACGAATACTCAATATTCTAATTCTTATTCCTATATATCTAAAGTCTTGAATCAATTCATTTTCTTTAATGCATTTCAATTATTTATGAGTTTGATTTCATTTCATTTTTGAGTTTCATATTTCAATTGATATTTCCCTCTCGTCAAAGTGAGTTCTTGTGACGGACATGTAGTAACTGGAAGGGTTACATACCGGTAGTCGGGACGTCCTGTCTAGGCTGTCATTCGTATAAATCCAATTAATGGACCAGTTTGCCTACCTGGGGACTATCGATGAGAGTACCAATACCTATTAGGCCAAAACATGTCACACCAAACGTCACGTGAACTAACAACACTTTGATTTGTCAAACGTGTCCGTGTTAATTCATGGATGCTATCCTAAACATCGTTTTACAACACCCCAAAATTTATTTCATTTATTGATTTACGATTTTCTTCGGGTTAAGTTGTATGTCAATGGGTAGACATATGAGGACTATGCGAAAGCTCGGTAATTGCGGGTGCACACGTAATTACGAAAGTGACGCACGGAAGTCATACTAAACCCTATGATGTGCCAAAACCTATAATTTCAATATTTTATGATGAAATATTATTTTATCATAAGTTTTATTATCTTATCTTATTCCACGTGGTTATTATATTATTTCATATATAAACCACCAGAATAAATCCTTAAATGTTCCACGAGATTCTAATGAACTTTCTTTAAACAAATCACCTAAATCTTATTGTAATTTGTCAAAGGGTTAGAGTTTTATCACCCTTTGATGCTCCATAATATTTTCATGAGATTTGTATTCTTGAATCATGGGATTTTCCCTATGTTCCATGATTTCACGAATCTATGAATCCTAACCATCTGACCATCAATTCTCGTTATGGGCTATACGTCTTACTTAAGTTGTCCCTCGCGCATGCCGCCTTATCATCGTCGTCGTCGTCAACGGAGGATTTCCAACCGCCGAATGGCAGCTTTGATAGCTGAACAAATGGCCGTAATTATTCCTACTATAGTCGTTCAAGTTCAACAGGCACTCAAACGCCCACGTCTCCACGAATCAAATCAAAGAGGCTGAAGCTGAACCGTCCTCACCCGATAACAATCATCAAAGGGTGAAACCAACCACGATTACACCATACCAGCTATTCCGCTAAACCAGGTTGCCCCTAATCCTGTACCTAATAGAAAACCTTATCGCGGACATTCTCCACAATGCCCCATTTGCCAAAAACATCACCCAGCCAACACTTTGTGCCGCCTTTGCACTTATTGTGGACTTTACGGTCACTTAAATGACACATGTCAGCCCTATAACCCTCAAACAGAACCACCTATGGCACCATTTAATGTACTACACGTGATAACTCCATTTGACCAACTAAACACCCACCTTATGATCCAACCGTATGTCCAACCTGACGCTCCACTAATGGATCAACCGACCGTATTTTATGGCACCCAACTCGTTCCTTACGATCGAGCCGTTCAAGCCAGTCCAGAGAACCACGATAACTAGGAGGCACGTGAACGAGCACTCATCCAGTTCCAAGACAACCAGGATGCGGTCAGCAGCACGACAACATTTTTATGCGATGGGTCTACTCTAAATGAAATGTTTTGAGTTTCTTTGAACTAATTAAATCAAATAAAGAATGTTTTGAAATTTCGAACACAAGTGTAATGATGTGATTTTTGGTAATACGTTTAAAACCTTAACGAGTCGTCTAATGAGTTGAACGTCACAACCCTAACCAATATCGTAACCTATGTCCAGAGTTTGGAAAATTCGAGTCGAGGGCACATGGTGACGATAAAATCTTTTCTGATCTCAAAATTTGTTTTATAAAATAAAAATAAAATATAATAAATATATATTGTAAATGTGCTACTTTTGGCTAAAAAATGTTTTCCCTAAAGTTTAACGAAAGTATTTTCTAAATAAACTAAGTTGCTTTTGTACATGAACAATTTATAATACCAATGTGCTACACTTGGTAAAGTGTAAAAATAGTTAACAAATCGAAATGAACGTGAGTTAAGTTAACAAAGTTATGTTTTCCTTAATTTATCTTAGGACCCTCCTACTTTTGTTCGAATCGTAATTATCGTCCGACTGGTGGGAGTGTAAATCAATGCTGCTACTTCATCTCCTCCGTCATTCGACTTCACGTTTAGTTTTCCCTCATTAACGACTTTACCTACTACTCTCACTTCGTATCCTTGACGTTCGCACTAACGCCAATTGATACAATTATCAACTCTTAATCAGTACCGTTGATAGCTTGTGCCGTTGTCACGCTTTCGACGTTACTATTTGTCATCGTTTTCATCCTTTACTCAAACGTTTTATGTATCGCTATGTTATGCATTTATGATTTGTTTTATTGCTAGTTCATGTTGTTGCAGTTTCACATTATCACTCATCACAGCTTACCTTTTCCCATAATTTGTGTGACATGGGTATCGTCTCACTTATTCATAGACTGACCCTTTTCCCCATAACTATGGATGTAGGTACTGCCACCATTTAGTAGCACCCTTTTTGGGTTCGAGACTCATACATTATTTGGTTGTGGTTTGGTTGTGGTTATTTAATTAGTAAGTAGAGTTGAGTCATCGCATAGAACCAATCAAAACCGCTAACGAAGCCAATGAAATTTGATAAGGACATGGTGGATACGCCGCTGGTACTTCCTATATATAAGTGTTCTTATCGAACCATCAAAAGCCTCGTTAGATTAGTTGAGAGAGGTTCTATGTAAGTTGTGTTTGTGTCGTCAGTCAGGATCCGAATAACGAAGCCGATGAAACTTGATAAGGACATGGTGGATACGCCACTGGTACTTCCTATATATAAGTGTTCTAATCGAGGTATCAAAAGCCTCGTTAGACTGGTCATGAGAAGTTGTTTGAGTCGTCAATCATGATTTGAATAACGGTGTGGATGAAAATTTGATAGGGACATGGTGGATACGCCGCTGGTACTTCCTATATATAAGTGTGTCTGTCAAATTTTCAAAAGCAGCGTTAGACTAATCATGAGTGTTTAAGTTAGTTTGTTTTGGTTTTGTGAGTGGAGATTCAAATTCTATGATTTCGCTATTCTAACTCAATCAGTCGCATTTTATGAGAAATACATCAAGATCCCAGGTCGTGACACAAATTGTAGTTTTGGCATCTCGAGTATACTTCACGACTCAATTGCAAACTGTCTTGTGTTACAAGTCATCTTTGGGACATGATTTCTTCTTTAGCTGCAATACATCTTTGATACGCCAATCTTGAGCTTCGTGATTGTAATGATCATAGAGCCTATAACCGGCTATCTTGTACATAACAGTTAACACTCTTCATTTTCTGCATCCTTGGCATTTGAAAGCGATTCCTATAATTGGGTATGTAACCCTTGTCAGGAACGCTACCGCCTCAATAAATCTACACCTCTTGATATATCCTAGTTCAAGCGCATTCTCTGCAACGTTGGGACTTGTGTATAACACTTGTTGCCTGACATTCCTGAGGCACAATCCGATCTTAATATTCGAGTTCCTAACGCTATTACTAAATCGAGCAAATATCGTTACGCATATGAAAGACCCTACACTTCATCTTATACGAGCAGTTTTCTTCTAATTTCGGGAGGAAATTCCCAAAAGTTGGGGAGACTGTAATATCCGTCAAAATCGGACCTCCGAAATCCGACCCTGATTGTAAAACCAGACCCTTATTAATAAAATAAAAATAAGAATTTTTATTAGTATTTTTTTTATGTAATTAATCGTCACGTTTTGCGTTGGATTAAAACCGGAATAAAAGTGGATGTTTATAAGCGAAACTCATTGAACTCGGTTAATAGTTATAAGGGAAATAGTTAACCACGTTAAATATGGTATTAAAACAAGTATTAATCTTAAAAGGGTTAAGGTTGTCAAAACTTCAAAGTTATAAGTTAAGGGGTTGTTTTGTAATTAATGGAAACTATAAAGTAAGCAAATCAACTAACTAGGTTAGTCAACTCGGTTAACTCAGTTAGTTATTTTTCTATATGAGGTTAACAAGGTTAGTTTATTAGTTAATTTAATAAAGGAAACTCATTAACTAAGTTAGTGTTATAGGTTAGTCAAGTTAGCAGGTTATATAAAAAAAGAAGTTAGTGACGGGATTCGAACCCGAAACCACTGCTGTACAAACCACGTTGATAACCAATTGAGCTATGAATTGTTTTACGTTTATATCATGATGCGAATTTATTTAACCACTAACTAGGTCAGCGCTGGTTCAGCTTCTTCTCCACCAGCGCGACCTATCGACTCACCCACCTCCATGAACGAGTTTTATACAACGGTTCCACTTCCCTTTTGTTCCATTATGACCAATACTAAGGGGTTTTCAGTTATACACCATGAAATCGATCTAAATGCTTCATAATTAAAGCAAATAAGTGTAAGTTCTAATCACCACTAAAGAATTTCATGAACATCAAATGGGTTTTACCCAAATCGTCAAATTAGGCTCTAAAACTCATACCATTCATTCTCCTGATCAAAACATGCAAAAACCCACTGAAATTTCTTCATTTCATCATCTCTACATCGCGAATTTAATCAAAGAACATTCTAGGGCTTGTAATTTGTGCAGACGATATCTCCTTCAATTCTCAACCTTTTCAGGTGATTCCAAAGCCCAACTTGCTTAATTTTTCGTTCTCTACAAAAGCCCTCTATCAATTGTAGTCATAGAAGGCTAATTTATCTGAATTTAATTTTAGTTGAAATTAGGGTTCTTCATGCATAGAATTTGGGGCTTTTAGATTTAGACCTACGCTTTGATGAAATTGAAAGTATAATGTTATTATATATATTAGAATGTTATGTGTAAACTTGGGAATTTTTAGATATCAAATTGGAATTTTGGTGAATTATATATATTTTAATCACTAGTTAAATCAAATAAAAATACAAGATAGTCGTATATAAATTCAATAAATATTTTTATTGATTATTTCAGGTTATATCAACACTATGAAATTTCTATTTAATTTTCCTTATTTTGTTTTGGGAATTCATGAGTTTATTTTCGATTTCTACACGTTTTAATTATTTAAAAATACTAGTTTATCACAAATAAATTCTATAAATATTATTACTGATTTTTATAGATTATATGATGGTTGTAAAATTATTATGGATTTTCTATATTTTTTTATTATTATATAATTGGTGGAATGGTTTAGACAAATAAATTCCATTTCGAAATTATTATTTTAAAATAAAATTGGGGATGAATATTAAATTGAATCTATATAATTTTTTTTGATGAACTTATTTAATCATTTGGCATTATCAAATATTTAAAAACATTAAAATAGCAATTCTATGATTTTTGCCATATTAATAAATTCTAAAACATATACAATTATTATTTTGGTTATTTCTTTGTTGAACGAATATAATATATTTCCAAGCCCCCAAATAGGAGAACCCAATTTCCTAAAATCATTAGGTTATCCTTTCGTTTAGTATGTCTGTTATTTACAATACGGTTATTATCTTAGAATTCCACATATTCCAGTTCGTGCGTTAATTCTCGTGGAACGTCTCTTCGCAACCTGTGAGTAATTTCTTCCATTTCCCCTTTTTAATCTTTTACAAATTTTGGGGTGCATCACGTTACACTTTTCGATTTACTTAACATGCTATGATCAAGTGTTATTATGTGAACGTCTTATGTGTATTCTATTATTCTATATGCTATCTGATGTCAAGTCTATTGCATGCTATTATTCTAGTGGATCCACACGGCTGACTAGGTTCCCCACGGCCATGGGTTGTAGCCTAGTATCGCCAACAGTATTAGACTCGCTCCTCGGGGCTTGAGCCTAATGCACGCTATTATCGGGAGTCTATTTATTTTGGTTGTTTGTGTTGTTATTGGTGGTGTATTCTTGTTTGGTAAATTTGGATTTATGGATATGTTTACTATGTTGATGATATGAGACCATTTACACACTAACCTTGAGGTGCATGTTAAAAATATTTTTTTTAAAGAAATAAATATAAAACTGTTTTCTATAAAACGGAGGAAATTATTCACCAACTTATTTGTTGACCCAAAAATATATTTTTCTAACGTGGTGCAGGCTTTTCAAAGTTGATGATCAAGTGATGTGGACACGTAGCATGGGCCTTAAGAAAATAAATTGAAATCTTGATATGTTTGTTTTCAACAATGTATGAACAATTTTGATTATTATATGATATGTGACTATTTAAATGGATATGCTTTAACTATTGAAACAATAATTAGTTGTCATGAGCTATGGGCAATCATCATGCCCCGTACCTTTCCGCTGCGGGTCGGGGTGTGACAATGCTCTTCCCGCGGTTAGTCCAACCTTTCTTTGTGACAATAAGAGTGCTATCTTCTTGAGTCAAAATCCGGTTTCTCACAAATGAGCCAAGCATGTTGATATGGATTATCATTTTGTTCGGGAGCTAGTCTCTTGAGGGCGTCTCAACACGAAATTTGTTCCGTCCAATCTCCAGGTTGCGGACATTTTTACCAAAAGCCTCTCGCAGCCCTTATTTGAAAAGTTCCGCAGCATGCTACGAGTCGGTCCGCCACCAGTTCGATTGAGGGGGGGGGGTAACAGCATTACATAAATTAAGGAATGATTTCCTCTGTATTTGTTATATATTATTTGTTTCCTAGTATAAGACTCAATTGTATTATATATATTGTACTCATTTGTGAATAATACATCATTGATTGAGAGTCCTTACATGGGGAATTCGCATATTCAAAACATGTTATATATAGGTTACCATAGAAATCTAGTGTAAGTGTGTGAAAATGGGTTTGGAAGGACGAATTTGACAATACACAACGCCCGCAACACAAAACAACAAAAACGAGAATCCAAACAATCCATGGTCGATGGATCAACACTGGGATCGACGGTGGATTGTTCAGTAGGTTCCCATGTTTTTTTATGTTATGCTTATAAATTAAAGTCTTCCCCAACCATTTTCACTATCTCTTTTGCTCCAGACACTCTCATATGCATATATAATAGACGTCTCTCTAATTCCCTTGAAATTCAAACTTCAAATTAAAAGGAGACTGAAGATCACATATCAAAGAGCAGAAAATAAGAGTTATGCTACAACTTCCATTCTATTCATTCTTGTGTTGTAATTGCATAGTGATCAGTACAAGTGTTTTAGTGTGAAGTTTGTAAGGGGCATCACTATAGTTATCAGTGATTTGTGAGAGAGGTGATCAACACCTTTTGAGGTTAGTGAAACGAAGAAGGTGATCACTACCTTGATCTAGTGAGACGTTATATAAGGTGATCACTACTTGATTCTAGTGAAACGTTGTATAAGGTGATCATTACCTTTGCTTAGTGAAATGCTTGGTGTACCGGTGATCCCTTCTGATGAAGAAATAGGGAAAAAAACTAGTAGAGTAACTCTCAACTGAAGAATTAGGGAAAAACGTAAAATGGATTGGTTAATATCCACTTGAACCTCGATAAATCAGTTTTGACATTCCCTTTTAACATTTTTACATTTTTATACCATCACTTGATTGTGTTTCAAAATAGGTCTTTTTAAGTTTTGTGTTAATTAAAAAAAATTAAGAAAACTTATTTAGCACGCTTTTTTTTCTACACTCTTTGTAAGAATGTTGGTTGTACACACTGTCGGAACTAGCCCAAAAAGTTAGGGATATCCTAAATTTTTTTTAGGATCAGGGGTACCCTATATATAACAGAAACGAAGTTGAAAGGTATTTTTACACTACGGAAATGGAGTTAATGGGTATTTTTATACTATGAAGACGGGGTTGAGGGGTAGCCCGTGCTACCCCTAGTAACACTCTAAGTCCGCCACCAGTTGTAGATAAATACTCCACCTCATTTGAAGATGAATTTATGAGCACTTGCATAAAAAAACCTTTTTTTCATTGTTTTTTATAATATTATATAAGGGGGAAATCACCAAAATAGCCAACACTTGGTCAAAATTTCAAAAATAGCCTGTTGACACCCCATAAAATGTCGTTTCACGAATCCCTACCCGGCTCAAAAAATCCTTTCAAGCAACCAACCGTTTTTTGCCACGTGTCCATTTGTCCCCTAGTCCCTATATCTCTGTCACGTTGCAGGAGGAAATTAGTGTCAGAAGAAATTGTGCTAAGGACAAAGTATCTCAAGGTCAAAACTATAAAAGTTGAAGGAACTCCTTGAGCGGCACAACACACCTCCACCATTACTTTTTAAAAGTTGGGTACTTCAGTGTGTGTTTGTGTGTGAGAGAGAAACACATTCATCTCCACCGCCACCATCACCTCCACCTAGCATCTTTCTCTCTCCTCTTTCTCTCTCTGTCATCTCCCTGTTTCTCCAATCAGGTGCGCGTTCACCACCACCCTCACCTCCCACCACCGCCCTGCAACCTCCTACCTCCACCCTGCAACCTCCTACCACCTTCACCGAGCACCACCACCCTCCACCCACTACAACCTTCACCGACTGCAACCAACCACCACCCTCACCGAGCACCACCGCCTTCCAATCGACCACCATACCAACCGTCACCCACAAATAGACTAACCTCCACCATCATCGAGCCGTTTCCGGCAAGTGCTCAAGCCGTCACAGGTTTCGAGTTCCTTCAACATATCAGAGGTTCCGACTCACACTGTTCCGACTCGCAACCACCTTACACCACCACCAACTTTCTTGTCCGATCATCTTCACCAACGTTCATCACTGTCGCCATACGTCGTCTTCTCCACTTCATCATTCATCATCACATTAACCTCCATCACCAACGTTCTCCGGCCGACAACTTAGTTCTTCACCTCCGATTGACTTCCGTCAACAGCCAATTAACAAACAAGTTTGATATGGGGCTTGTGTTAGATCAATGAACGGTCAATTAATAAGTTAGCAATGAACGGTCAATTAATAAGCACATGTGTCAACAGCCCATTGAATGTTCAGTCCAAAAGTGAACGGTCTATTTTCAAAAAGTGGGTGAGCACAACTTTTCAAAAGACAGGACTGAACTCGTGTCAGAAGACACAACTTTTCAAAAAGTGGGTGCACACGTGTCAAAAGATGAATGGCTGTTGAGGAAAGTTCTTTTAAGCCGTGTCAGAACTTGTGAAAAGGCTCGTGGAGCCGTTTCAGTTGATCATTTTTGAAAAATTGACCAGTCAATGGCTATTTTGGTGATTATCCCTTATACAAGGGTTGTATCGAATCAACCTCTTAGATTTGACTCAAGATATTGTTGGATATCAAATGATGAGTGTTCAAAATAGTAATACTATATGATTTTGATGTATGGAAATTATCTATGTACTTGTCAATGAACTTTATCTTTTTATGAATTTGAGTTTGCATATTTTAGGTTTTGTCATAACTTTATAATTATTGTTTTTCTTACTCAATTTTGTAAAATAGCACTTTTATTAAATTTACCAAAACAAATAAAGAAATATAAATTTTGACGTGTGCAAAATGAGCATAGGGGAAAAGAGTTTCAACCAATAAACATTCATTAAATTTAGATGTGGTTACCATTCGAATAGATGTTGCAAAAAGATTATCATAAAATGACTAATAGTATAAATAAAAAATAAGACGTCAAATGCTTGACCATGTCATGAGGGAACCGCAACTCGTAAGACTATGGCCGGTGTTCCCCGACGAAGAAAGGCTATACGTCGGCTCCCCGACCACCTCCCCAAAACCACACCCACCCGTCTAAGGGTGTATTCTTTAAGCTTACATGGATTTACCAGTGAACTTGTTTATTACCAAAAATCTAGTTAAGCTCGTGTTGCGTTTCCGATTTATAATTATTTAGCCACCCATAATTTTATCTATATATTCAGGAATTCTGGTTTAAATTTTATTATATTCTTGTCATGCATTGTACACATTTTATTCTAACTAGGGTGTTACACCCGCGCTTCGCGGTGGGGCGACCCGATTTTTGATCCAATACAAAAGTATGTCGACACATGTCTTACATCAAGTGGGAAACTCGATTAGAAAAGTATTTACAAAGTAAAAAGGTTGTCACGTAAATAAAAATAAAGACGTAAAAGTTGATTAAAAAGTATTTAGAAAGTTAGGAGGTTGTAAGAGTCAATGCTGAAAATTAAAGGTAATAAGTAAAAAACACAAAACCACAAAAAAGGAAGAAAAAAATTGTGCAAGGAGTAAAAGCGTAAAGTTTAAACGTTGACAAAGCATAAGGGCCGAAAACGTAAATTAAGAAAAAAAAAACCTCAAATGTTGGTAGGAAAAGAAAAAAAAAAGGAAAAAAAAATATAAAAAAAGCCCACCACCGACATATCCTTTTTATAGTTATACTAATAATTAGTTTGATACACGGTATTCTTATATTTATACACAACAAAACATATAGATTCTAATTTGTTCCATCCATTTCTGCAAATACATCAAAACAAGAATTCTTATAAATGCATATGCTAGATTGGCATCCTAAAAAACAAAAGATTTTCATCCTACAAAGGTTCTCTTTTGAATAATTTTATTTATAGATCATCATCCTAAAAACAAACTAGATACAACATCAACTACAAATGGGACAACAAACAAGTCCATTCTCATTACAATCACTACATTTCACAGTCACACTCTTCCCCAATTGCTTTCCATCAATTCCTTTCTTCAAAACCACCACCACTTTACAACTTCCATTACAAACAACACATGGCAAGAACCTTGCACCACCACAAACCTCACACACATAACCAACTTTTGCTTTAGGCAAACATTCAAGCAACTTACCCAAACACCCCTCTTCAACTATCCTCAAAACCTCATCTGACCCACCCACATATTTCCCCTTCACAAACACCCTAGGTGGGACCAATTCACACTTATCTTTCCCCTTCATTAGCTCCCAAAGCTCTTGTTTAAAACCGCGGTCCATCGATATATCTCGCTCGCAAAATGCCACCCCAAACCCTTCAAGAACCGCCCTAACCGCATTACACGCCTCAAACGTCTTCCTAACACCTCTCAACGTCGTCGTATAGATCACCACTCTGTTCTCCCCCTTGGGTGGACATAATTCTTCAAACCCATCCAAGAAAACCTGTTTATAACACCCGGGTTTGATCAAGATCCGATTTTTATAATCCGGGTTCCCATTTTCTTGAAACCCATTCAAGAAAACCGGTTTACAAGACCCGGGTTTGATTAAGTTACGATTTTTATGATCAGGTTTCCCATTTTCTTGAAACCCATCTGAGAAAACCGGTTTATAAGACCCGGGTTTGTTAAAGATCCGATTTTTATGATCAGGGTACTCATTTTCTTGAAACCCATCTAAGAAAACCGGTTTACAAGACCCGGGTTTGATCAAGATCGGATTTTTATGATCAGGGTTTGCATTTTCTTGAAACCCATTTAAGAAAACCGGTTTACAAGACCCGGGTTTGCTCAAGATCCGATTTTTATGATCAGGGTGTGCATTTTCTTGAAATTTGTGGGCATTTTCAAGAACCATAAGGGATGGTTCAGGGGTGGAGTCAAGACCAGCCATGAGCTCCAAGGAGTCAATGACTTCTGGTGGTGGTTCGGTTGTGGGTTCGGTGAGTGGGGTGTGGAGGTATGAGCCTAGAGTGAACCGGGTTGAGGGGGTGGGGGGTAGGGTGGTGGGGGAGGATGATGGGTCAAGGGTCAAGAGACCATAAGTGGATGAGGTGAGTGATACAATGTGGTGGCTGATTTGGGTGAAATCATCATCTTGGTTGAGTAGATGTGATGACACACAACCCATGGTTGATTTTTTGTTGAAGGTTTTGGGGAGAGTTGTGGGGGAGAGGAGAAATGGTTTGGGTATTATTATTGAATTGGATTTGAAATCTGGTTTGGTGCTTGGTTTTAGCGCCTGAGTTTATTTTATATTTTTTTTGAATTTATTGCAGTAGTGAAATTGAAGGGTTGTGGCTGTCATATTCAAACTTTGATTGTAGATTGTATTTTCACTATTTTGTAATGAACCACGTTATGACTAATTAATTTTCAAATTATTTTTTAAAACCAAGACTTTCTTGTATTAAGCTATCCACTATCGTACTATGTTGTTTTAATCGTGTATACGCTAGCTTCAGAGTTTGGTTTGACGTTCCTCTGAGGAACCATACCGTCGACTGCAACTTGACAGCTATTGTGTCACCACAAGAGCTGAACACTCTCTGGTATAACAAACGATGAGACGAAAACCCGAGTGGGCTCATAATAAAACCTGACATCTTTACAAGAAGGCTAGGCTCTATCCATATCTAATCCACTAAAGTGACACAAGTGGGGTTGAACTTGGGTCTCTGTTGGAAAACCCAAGGCTCTCTACTACTAGGCCAAAAGCGGTGGATTTCAAATTTATTTGTTAAAGTCTCCTAGGTTGGGATCGAAAAGAGGGTTTATGAGTATAAAATGTGATAATTATAAATGATTGTATGTATTACGTGATCGTATGTTTTCTAAATAAAAAGGTTAGACGGTTGGTTTTAAGTTCAAAACCATTGTTTGAACGGTTAAACTACCAAACCGTATGAATTTTGAACCGACTGATTAGCTTAAGTTTAGATGGTTCCAAGGGTATAGCTTTATGGGGGCGGTAGGGGGCGTCTGATCCTCCGAACTTTTCGCTCATTAGTGGAGAGTATGTAATTTTCGTATAGAAATTTTTGGGTATATACGTTTTTTACTCCCCCGGTTTTATAGAAATTTCTGGTATATACGTTTTCGACCCCTCGGTTGAAAATCTCAAACTTCATCACTTGGTTCGATCAGTTTAATGTTTTTAATATTTATGAGCGCTCCAAGTTGAAATGAGGTTTTGAAGAACAAAATTATAGTTTTTTTCTTCTTTTTGTATTTAAAAGCGGGTCATGTAAGACAGGTATGCATAATTGCGACGGTATGGTTACATGAAAATGGCCCATTTACGTGCTTACATTTTTTTTTTCTTTTACATATTAATACTTTGGAATTATATATCCAGACAACTACAAATGGCTATAAAACAATTATTTTGAATTTTGATTATGAAAGTTGGTATGTTGTTTTTACTTTTGAAACTTTAGCATAAAATATAGAATAAATTGCCAAAATCGTCCCTAAGGTTTTGGCATATTTGTCATTTTCATTCAAAACATTTTTTTTTACAATATAGTCTTTCATTTTTGTGATTTTTTTGACATTTACATACAAAAGTCTAACTTTTTTGCCAAAATCGTACTTGAGATTTGAGATTTTTTGTCATTTTCGTCCAAATGTTTGATAGAAAAAATAAACAAATTAGATGTTTGGATGAAAATGGCAAAAAATCCCAAAAATAAGGACTATATTTTACAAAAAAAAAAGTTGTTTTTGATGAAAATATCAAAAATGCCCAAACCTCAAAGACGATTTTGGCAATTTACTCTAAAATATACTATCAGTTTAAATTATGAAAACAGTAAATTGCCAAAATGATCCCTTATGTTTGGTTACTTTTGCCACTTTAGTCCAAAACTCAAACCTTTTAAATTTGGTTCACTGTGTTTTTAATTTTATTGCCATTTTCATTCAAAATCAAAATCTGTTAGATTTTTCAGTTAACATCCAGTTTTTTTTTTTTTTTTTTTTTTTTTTTTTTTGCTTTTTTCCTCCCTTTTAATGAAAGACAAAATGGTCTTTTAATGTTTTATTATAACAAATTAAAAAAAATCTGTCCATTTTACCCTTCATTAAAAGAGATGAAAAAGATTTAAAAAAAAAACTGGATGTTGACTGAAAAATCTAACTAGATTTTGTTTTTGGATGAAAATGGCAACAGAATTGAAACCACAGGGAGCAAGACTCAAAATGTTTGAATTTTGGACTAAAGTGATAAAAGTGATCAAAACTCAGGAACCATTTTGACAGTTTACTCTTGTGACAATAAAAGCACATGGTTTTTTTTTTTAAGAGTTAATTGCCTGGATGGTCTATATAGTTAGCCAATTTTTTACCTTTAGTCCTCAACTTTCTATCTCAAGCTTCGTCACTTGGTTCGATTAGTTTACTGTTTTTAATGTTTATGAGCGCTACTAGTTGAAATGAGGTTTTTAAGAGCAAAACTATATTTTTTTTCTTTTTGTATTTAAAAACGGGTCATGTAAGAGAGATAAACTTAATTACGACGGTATAGTTACATGAAAATGGCCCATTTACGTGCTTACTTTTTTTTTCCAAACAACTACAAATGGCTATAAAACAATTATTTTGAATTTTGATTATGAAAGTTGGTATGTTGTTTTTACTTAAAAACTTTCGCATAAAATATAAAAGGGTTATTAGATTTTATCATCCACAACTATTGGCTATTGGTTGCTGTCACCCTCAACTATCACTTTGACGTCCGTCATCTCCAACTTAACACTTAGGGGGCGTTTGGTTCGCAGGAATTCAATGGAATTTAAAGGAATTGGAATCTAAATTCCATATCTTAAGATGTTTGCTTCATAGAATTTGATGGAATTGGAATCTAAATTCCAATCTTCATGTGTTTGGTTGACAATGAAATTGGAATTGGAATTGAGCATGAAATCCTTCAAATTCCTTGAACTAAAGGAATTCAAAATCCTTCCTATATGTGAAGGAATTAAAGTAAATTCATTGGAATCTTCGACCATTTCGACCCGAACGGTTTCGACCCGCACCGTTTCAACTCGTACCGTTTTGATCCGAACTGTTTTGACCTGTACTGGTTTCGATCCGAACCGTTTCGACCCGTATCGTTTTGAATCGAACCGTTACGAACCGACGCGAACCGTTTCGACCCGTACCGTTACGAATCAAATCGTTTCGACCCGAACAGTTTCAACGCGAACCATTTCGACCCGTACCATTTCGACGCGAACCATTTCAACCCGTACCGTTTCGACGCAAACCGTTTCGACACCTATTTCAACGTGAACCGCTTCGAACCGTACCGTTTCGAATCGAACAATTTCAACGCGAACGGTTTCGATCGTACCATTTCGAATCGAACCGTTTCGACCTGTAGCGTTTCGACGCGAACGGTTTCGAATCGAACCGTTTCGACGCGAATCGTTTTGGCCGTACTGTTCAACCCGTATTGTTTTCACCCGAACCGGGGGTTGTGGGTGCCGGGGTGATGGATTCCAATTCATTTGACAACCAAACACAACAAAAGTGGAATTGAGATTCCAATTCCAACAATTTCCAATTTCAATCGGAATGTTTAAATTCCAAATCCAATTCCTTCAAATTCTAATTCCTATACAAATTCCAATTCTAATTCCAAAACATTCTGTGAACCAAACGCCCCCTTAGTGTGTTATGTCACCACGTCGTTAACTGATTACTAACTTCTGATCATGTTACTACACTTTTTGGAGTGTCATAGGGATCTTGGGAAGGTTTTAGGGTCTTTGGATACCCCCAAAAGTATAGTAACAGGATCAAAAGTTAGTGATTTGGTAACAGAACACACTAAGTGTTAAATTGGGGGTGACGGACGTCAAAGTGATAGTTGGGGGTGGCAGCGGCCAATGACGAATAGTTAAGGGTGATAAAATTCAATAACCCAATATAGAATAATATGTCAAAATCGTCCTTAAGGTTTGGGAATATTTGTTATTTTCATTCAAGACAACTTCTTTTGTACAATATAGTCTTTTATTTTTGGGATTTTTTTGGCATTTTCATCCAAACGTCTGACTTTTGTGCCAAAATCGTCCCTGAGATTTGAGAATTTTTTGCCATTTTCATCCAAATGTTTGATATAAAAAATAAAACAATATAGTCTTTTATTTTTGGGATTTTTTTAACATTTTCATCGAAACGTTCAGGTTGTAGTCGGCTGCTACCGCGAACGGTCGTTTGGGCTATAGCGGCTATGGGCGGTGGTCTCGTGGTGTTCATATCCGGCAGCTCGTTAGATCTAAAGAATTATGGTGGTCATAGAGCCGGGTTCAAGATCGGCGGTCTCCCAAACAAATTAAACGAAACTGTAAATATAACATAAACTAAAACTATTTTTTTTCTTCTTAATCATTTGCCAAACTCAAAGGCCTTATAAAGGCTTACAAATACTGAAACTTAAATATGTAAAACATGCAACTAGTTAAGAGAACATGGACCTAATGCAATTACCACTAACATGATTAACTACCCACTAACATAATGAAAAGGGTAAATTACACTTTTCGTCCTTTATGTTTGTACCGGATTGCAACGGATAGCCTTTAACTTTAATAATTACAGTCACAATCCTGTATTTGCAAAACTCATTACACTATACATCCTTTAGCACTAACCTGGTTAAAAAAATTTGTTAAGTTTATTCACTTAAGGGTATTAAGGTCAATTCATGTTTTTATTTAAATGTTTAATAAATAAAACAAAAAATAATTTAAATGTTTAACTCAACCTCATATCCTTGTCACCGTCTTCTTCTTGAGAAACCATTGTCTGTAGTTTCTTCATCATACAATCGATAATATTCATCATACAATCGATAATATTTTGCAGTTAATTCAATAGCTTTGTTTAACGGCAACAAGTCCTTACCGGAGTTCTCATCAACATCTCTCATCAAAAGCGACAATTTCTGACCCGAAACGGAAATCACCTTCACGAAAACCTTTTGATCGAGTTTAACCGCATCTTTTGCATTTAAAACTCTTCTTGTAGACATCTGTGACACATGAACCAGACCCTCTTTACCATCAATATCACCAATCCGAACAAAGCAACCGCTATCCATTACTGTTGACACCCTCCCTTCGTACACCCACCCGATACAGTTCAGGCTCACCGGATCGTTTCACCGTCTTGTTTCACCATCGTTCAGATTCTCGTTCTCTGTCTCTATCACGGTGGTCACGGTCGGAGTGGTGGTAGCGGGAGGAGTCGTCGGCGGAGGGTGAGGGGCTGGAGGATGTGGGGTTAGGGTTTGATTGTTCGGATCGACGCTTTTTTTGTTCGAATTCTTCTTGGCGACGTTTGAGGGCGAGTTGTTCTCGCTCTGCTTTGCTGAGGAAGACGGGCTTCTCCTTCTTCTCGATGAAGGAGAGTAACGCTAGGGAAGGGGATCGATGAGGGAGTTGCAGAGGTTGGGTGGATGATGTGGTGTGGTGTGGTGGTGGTAGGGTTTTAGGAATTGGGGAAGAAGATGTGCATATCTAATTTTTTTTATTTATTAAACATTTAAATAAAAACATGAATTGACCTTAATACCCTTAAGTGTATAAAATTAACAAAAATTTTTATTATATATATAACCAATTCTAAACTAAAAACTCACCAATCACAACCAAAACACACACCAATCACAACTAAAACACACACCAATCACAACTTAAAAATGTCTTCTTCGAGCTCGTCATCCGACGGTGTTCTTGATGATATGGTTATCGCCATGGCGCAGGAGGCGATTAATTATTTGCAAGAAGCCGAATCCTCTGCATCGCGTACCAGACAACCGCCTATTGAACGGAATCGGTTAGCTGTTCATGAACGTCTAGTGCAAGATTATTTTTGTGAAACTCCCGTGTACGATGATGATCAGTTTAAGCGTAGGTTTCGTATGAGCCGACGACTATTCGTTAAAATTTCCAATGATCTTGCGGGTGAATCCCCTTTTTTTCACGCGTACGATGATGATCAGTTTAAGCTAGGTTTCGTATGGGAAGTCTTGATTGCATGCACTGGGAATGGGCGGCATGCCCAACCGCTTGGAAAGGGCAACATCATCGTGGTGACCACGATGGTCCTACCGTAATATTACAAGCGGTCGCTTCTCAAGATTTATGGATTTGGCATGCGTACTTTGGCATGGCTGGTACGAACAATGACATTACTGTTTTAATGACCTCGAATCTATTCGACGATATCATAGACGGTGTTGCACCAGATACTTCATTCTATGCAAACGACGTGCGATATAAATATGGCTATTATCTCACAGACGATATTTATCCCGAGTGGGCGACGTTGGTAAAAAGTCCCTCGTGTCCAGATGACGAAAAAAGATTGTATTTCAAGAAAAAACAAGAGTCAGCAAGAAAAGATATCAAGCGGGCTTTCGGTGTGTTAAAGAAAAGATGGTCTATCATCACCCAGCCTTCGAGGATACTTGAAAAAAGTAAAATGAAAAACGTTATGTATACGTGTATCATTTTGCATAACATGATATTGGAGGACTCTGGTAGAGCATTTTGTGGAGAAAGCTATGATGAAAGTATCCAACCGACAAACCCAATACTAACATACGCTGAGAAAGAAGATATCCGAGCAAAGATACGGGCTAGGCACACACACCAAAACCTTCGAGCTGATCTGACAGAGCACCTATGGTTTTATCGTGAACAAGGAGGACTCGACACAGACGACGAGTAGTGGTTTTATTTTTTAAATGAAGTTATGTAGTGTTTTTTTTAATGAAATTATCTAGTGTTTTTTTTTAATGAAATTATGTAGTGTTTTTATTTTTAAAATGAAATTATCTAGTGTTTTTTTTAATGAAGTTGTGTTTTGTTTTTATTTTCTAGTTAAAAAATAAATATTTAAATAAAAAAATAATTTGATAATCATGACATGGGGCTCCATTCACACCCTCCAAATTAAAGGGGGGCATGATAAAGCCCCCATGCTGACATGGCGATGACATGGAGCCTAGGTGGCATGATAAAGCCTCATGGAGCTCCATCCACACCTTATAGCCTGACGGTGGTTACACATGGTGGTTTGGGTGGAGGAAAAAGTGGTTCTGCTAGAGTGATTTTGGGTGAAGAAGAAGGAGGGGTTGGGTAGTGGTGGGGTGGGCCCCACTTAACTGATTTTCTTTAATTATATTTTCTTTAAGAAATGGTGGGGCATAATTAATTGTAAGGGTAATTTAGTAATTTTAATCAACTTAACTGACACTTACTCAGGAACTATCTGAGTAACAAAGATCAATCCACAGGTAATATACATGTAATTTTAAAGTTGAGAATTAAAGGTGAAAAAAATACAAACCACAGGTAACATCTAAGAAATTTACTCTTTTTAAATATGGAGTAAAAAGTTTAAGAGGTCAACCAACAGACTAACCAAAGATTAATTCAAGAGTTAAATGACTGGTTGGTCTCAGTGGTTGCAAATTTTGCACTCGTGTAATCCTTATTACTAACTAATGTTAATTTTCTCAGTTAATATATTCGAAATGATTACATTGCCCTTAAACAAAAAAAAATAAATAAAATAGAAAAAATTACAAGTTTTGTCCTTTATTTTTATCCCACTTTTCAAACGGTTTCCTTTTTAATGAATGTTGACAGGCGATGTCCTTTACTAGGTATTTTGTTGCAAATTTAGTTCTTTACACCCAACCCAGTTAAAAACTCTGTTAATTGTTGACAGGCGGTGTCCTTTACTAGGTATTTTGTTGCAAGTTTAGTCCTTTACCTAGGTATTTTGTTGCAAGTTTAGTACTTTACACCAAAAAATTAACAGGGTTTTTTAACTGGGTTGGGTGTAAAGAACTAAACTTGCAAAAAAATACCTAGTAAAGGACACCGACTCTAACATTCGTTAAAAACGACACTGCCTGAAAAGTGACATAAAAATAGAGGACAAAACTTATAATTTTTCCAATAAAATACAGTTATCATATTGTATTAAAAAAACACTAATGAAAATGTTTGAACAAGTTTGTTGGATCACATTGCTGGCATTATCAGGTAAAACTGGACTCCTACATTATCACTGATTTTCTGTAGAATCATCCTACAAAACACAAAACAACCCTAAAACCTCAATCATCGCGTTGGTTCACAAAATCGAAATCAAGCCCATGACTACTCCCGCCTTCACACGAGCTGCTGGTAGTCGTGCTGTAACTATACCCCTGAGAATACGGATCATTTTGAGTACTAGCTATCCCAAGACACAACGCTTCACCTAACGGCCCGCCAGGTGTCACACCCGAACCCCCCCAAGAAGCTTGGTTCAGCCGCTGGTGGTTTGGTTTGTAAACATCTCTATCACCACGCAACATTCCAACCGCCATTTGAAAACTCTCATCATCAAACTCAACTTCGTTCGCACCAGATTGCGTTGATAACGTAAGTGAACATTCGTCCCCACTCGCGATTCTTGACCAATCCGTACCACTAGTGTTTAAATAATGATTATCGCGGTCTAAGTAGGAATTTTGCGGTTGAACTCCCTTGAAATCTTGTTTGGAAATATGGTCGTTTCTTGATCCTACGCTTGATGACTGCAACGGTAACTGAAATTGGTTGTTGTTCGATTGCGAGACGGGGATGCTACTGTTCTTCATGAACCTGGTTTGTTGATGTGCGGCAGAGATTGTGAGGTTCTGCGATTGGGTTTCCACAGGCTTTCTTGAACGGGATCGGGTCTTGTGGGCGTGTCGCTCGCAGTATTTCTGGTCCGGAGCCACATCCTTGGCACATCTCCATTTCTTTCCGTCTGTTCTTCTACACCTCCATGGCTCTGGATCCGACCCGTTAGAGAATTTCAAACCTGTGCTCACCCCTACCAAAACACAACACTAACGTTAAACAATCATTTTTACTTTGATGTATGTGCGGCTTGAAAGTTGAAACTAGAAGGGTGACTCCATACAATCACTACCCCTAATAACTGTGTACACCAGCTTGACTGTCATACCGTACGGACTGTATGATGTCATACCGTATGACGTCACACGTATGACGTCACACGTATGACGTCACACAGGCTTATGATTTTAAATCATATTTGCATACCAGAACCTGTCACATCATATGGGCCGTATGATAGGGCGACAAATGACCATATGGGCCATATAAAATGGCCCTTAGACCCATATGACCATTTTGTTTCATCATTACAAACTGTATGATGTCATACACGCAGTATGATGTCAAATCAAATCTGCACATCGGTGTCAGCCACGTCATATGGGTCATATAGTCATTCAAACACATTATTTAAATTGGACCTGTATGACCCATATGACCATTTCTGACCCATAATACAGCATGTATGATCATTTTCGCACCACACGGTCCCTATTACCACACGGCCCGTATAAACAAGTAACTAGAACCAACTTGAAGACCCCAATTCCCAATATGAAATTCTAAACATCTAACAAGAAAGAGACATCCACATGAACCACATCCTTTTAGCTTCAAACCACTTTCTAGATTAAAAATTTCATCAAGCACATATTAAACAATAAACTTTAGCACACTGCAAGAAAGTGAGAGATAGAAAAGTACTGTTGGATTGAACAGATAAAGGTGAGAGAAGCTGAGGAGGCACAGGTATACAAGCCATAATATACATATAGATCTTCTTCTGTCTCTCAAGTTCTTCCCACTGAGTTGCAGTAAAAAGCACTTTCCCAGAAACCCCCATAACCCCACCTGCAACAAAACCCCACTTCAAAATTTAAACATCAACACACACCCAAATTAACAAAATCAAAGAAAAGGGTGTATATTTTTTTATAAATAAAAAAACCACTTTAAGAAATCAACAGAATCAAGAAAAAAACTAACCATTCTTTTTACAAGATGACACAAAGTTGATTCCCAACCCAACATCACAGTTGGTGACTCTAGCACCATTTCCATCACCCATTTTTTGATGAAATTAGAAACCCAAAATGGAGAACAAACACAAGAAGAAATGGTTATAAATATGAAGAGGTGAGTGCTTGCTTGTTGTTAAGGTTACAACATTCGGGAGTGTTAGAGAAGAGGGAGAAAGGTACAAACAAACACAAAGTCCAAAATACGGTCCCCTCTTACCCTTTTCAATAAAAACGTGGATCGATACCCATCTCAATCGTCTTCGTCCTACACAAAATAAGATAAGAACGTAGTTGAGTTTTGTTTCGTGATTTTATTTAGTATTTTTTATTTAGGGGCTGTTTGGCTGAGCTTTTCAAAAGAGCTTATTTGCTTATTTGCTTTCTGAAAAGCAAATAAGCAAATAAGCTGTTTTGAAAAACTCAGCCAAACAGCCCCTTAGGTGAGGATGGGCCAAAAGGTGTGTAGAGTTGTAGATAAAGTTTGAGTTAATGCGTGTACCGTTTGGAGTGTTTATGTCAATATGTCTTGAGAATTTAATGAGTTATCTTAGTACGTATTCTGGTCGGATCGGGTTTTGGTAAAAATAGTTTTGTATTTTTATGTTTTTCTTTAGTTTTGGTAATAACTAGGTTTTGCCCGCCCGCGTTGCGAGGCATTAAGCCAAATATTTCTTTCTGATAGTATGTACGTCTGTGTTTTAGTTACTTTTACATACTATTCATAACACGATCTAAAAAAAATTACATTGAGTAAACAAAGTAAAACAAAATGCTACCATATTTTGCTAAAAAGACTAAAACGATGGAAAAACTACCGCTTGGCATGACGAATAAAAATTAAATCGAGCTAACCAATTAAAACAAAACACTACCATAGTCTTCTAAAAAAATATTAAAACAAATTTTATACTGGGGGCAAAATCGTAAATAAACACAAAAAAAAATCATGTCGAAATGTAAATCAACTTAAGGTTATATCGACACATAAATAAAAATAAAGAAGTAAAACTCGATTAAAAAGTATTTAGAAAGTTAAGTGGTTGTAAGAGTCAATGCTAAAAATTAAAGGGTAAAAGTAAAAAAGAAAAAAATTAAAAAAAAAGAAAGAAAAATAAAAAAAGGAAAAAATAAATGACAACACCACTGTAGCAAAGTGGTGTTGTCATTTGATATGATATATATAATAATAATAGTCTTGTATTATATATTTTTTTTTCAATCGTGTTTGATATTTGATACGGTTTTGATAACCATAGTCTTGTCTTTTATGTTGTTTTTTTAATTAAATCATGTTTGATACTTGATATTTGATACGGGTATGTTGTGTTTTTTTAAGTAAATAGTGTTTGATACTTGATATCATATACATGGTTTATTTTTATAAACGGTGTGATAAAAAGTTAGATATTAGAATTTTCGTATCTAATATTGAACTCATTAAATTTTGAGTAAATTCTCATTGACCAAAATTGTCATTTTAGTCCAAATTGTTTTCAGCACGCTCGTTAACAATTATTTGTAATAATAACTTTTTCTAACATGCCCGTTAGAAAATTTAGACGTCTTTAAACAAGTTAGTTTTACACAATTATCGTATCTAACACGCTCATTAGATATAAAAGATGATACTAAAACTTATTATTCAATAAAATTTTAACACGTTCGTTAGAGATATAAAAAGTTTTAATCTTGTTATTCTTTCAACATCAACGTTTCTAACACACTCGTTAGAAAAAATTAAAACTTGTTATTTTATAAAATAATTACTTTCTAATATGCTCATTAGAAAATATATATATTTCAAAATTTTTAAAACCAAAATTAATATATCAATTATGGTTACTAACAAGCTTGTAATAAATAATTTAAACGTTGCAAACATTTTTGTATAGGGTTACAAAATATATTTTTCTAATACGCTTATTAGAAAATTTAGTATTTTAAAACATATTGAAATACATTTTATTTTGTATATGGTTCAGTTTATCTAAACATGAACAAAAAACCCATGAACTGTAAAACTTGAATCAAAACAGTTGTTTTGCAACCCGGTATTCGGATTAAAGATTTTACTCCAACCATAAAATTAATCCGATTGTACTAAATAAATATTTTCCAAAAAAAAATTATAGGATTTTAGCAAAATCTCAATTAAAATTTTAACTTTCGTGAACCTAAATCCTCGTAGAGAAGGGATTTAAGATTGTAGCAACAATCTTCACTAAAGTCTGTTTTAAGATTGTAGGAACTAGGTTCACGTTTTCAATAAAATATATTACAAAATATATAATATCGAGACTCTCGTTATATATGGGAAATTCTTCTACTACAATACCGGTTACATAAACTAAATAGACAAATGTAAATACAATTTAATTGTACCAATCTTGATTCAAGTCGATGTCTTTGCTAGAACTTCAATCGCACCTTCTTGTGCAATCCTTCTTGGCTGAGACTCCACTACAAGACAAGCAAAATATCGTTGACGGTTTTGGTTGAGGCACGTGTTCAACACGCTTTGCTTAAAACAAATTTCGCGCCTCCTCTCAGACGGTTCTGTCTCCCAGGGTATAACAACCGGAACAGTATGTGTACTGTCGGAGATGACTTTCATGCCCGAGATAGCACCGGGTAACATGGTGTTCTTAACATAGAAAAATTAAGTTGTGGAAAAACAATTTAGAGAAAGTTCTTCTCTAAATTTCCATGAAACAAAGATAAAATTGAGAAATAATTTAGAGAATACTCTTCTCTAAATTTCTTTGGAACCGTAGGACTTCTATGTATGTGTGGGCTTTTCGTCTCTCTTCAAAATGAACTTCCATGTTCATTTTATATTCACACAAAGAAGACTTAGTCAACCCCTTTAAACAAGATAATAAACCTTGTAATGAATAGGGTTTAATTTCTCATTAATCTTATACTAAACAAGATATTTAATATTGTAACAGACAATATTAAAGTTCAATTAAATGGATTAAAGTGGTCAACTCGAAAGGCTCATTTTCATTCATGACAGAATTAAATGAGTTGAGACCATTATCTCACTAGTGGTTGACCAGTTTTCCTGGTCGCGCGTGCGCGTAGGCGGACCCGCACCAAGGCTACTGCCCAACTAATATTATTACTGTTGTAAACCTACGCGCGCGCCAGAACTGATCCGCCAGTCCGCGCGCCACACCTCAATGATCCCATGCCATGCCATTGGGAGTCTCGCGCCAAACAGATACCACTATGCATACCAGGACGCCACCTGGTCATGTGCCACCCGCGCGGACACATAGCCTTGCGCAATGCGGATGCCGCTACGCATACCAGGACGCCACCTGGTCATGCGACATTCACACTCGTGCGCCCTTGCACTATCACTCGCGTGCCTGAGAGGCTTGCATCAGATCATCCGCCTAAGTCACCCATTGTTGTGCCATAAGCGGACCCGCCATGTATCTGACCATACGCTCATGGGCAAAAATACAAAGACTGTGTGCGAAGTTCAAAGTGCATCACATTTTTCCTATATCCCATGTCACGCGCGCATATGCGCTGGTGCGGCGCACCCTTTGGTCCCCACTAGTGCTTGCCTTTAAGAAAACAATTTACAATGAGTGCTCCTCCTTATATACCTGTAACACCTCGAAAAATTTCGTCCAATAATGTCTTGACACGTGTCATAAGGTTCCGTTATGTGAAAACATACTTTAGAGGGACTAAAAGTGGCAAAACAGTGAAAACTATGGAACGTAAGGGTCCAAAGTGTCAACAATGGAGAAATAGGCTCTATGATAACCCTACATAATGTTTGTAACCTTAAACGGATGGTTCATGGATCATACGACGCGGAAATTGCACAAAAGTGAAGTATTGTAAACTATAGGGGCCAAAAGTGTCAACATGTTTAATTTATACCTCTGAGTGAACTTTTGGCAGACCCGAAGCTTTGTATAGCTAAAATATACTCACTAGAATATGTGGTTAAAATTTCATGAAGTTTCGTCAACGTATGAGAAAGTTATGGCCAAAACCGTACTTAAGGGACTAAAAGCGTCAACGTCGAATTTCAGGGCTTTTCGGTTGAGCGCAAAGTTATCCGAGGGCATTACCATGTTGGTAAAAGTCCTAAGGTTCTTAGAAACCAAGTTTGGGGGTTTACGGGTCGAGAAAAGTAGCCGAAACATCGCGTACAAGTTCAGGGGTCAAAGCTGTCAACAATTGAAAGTTGTTTGGCTGGACCAGGGGTCAGGCGACCCGCCTGGGAAAGCCCAAGCGGGCCGCGTGGGTTGCCCAGCGACCAGAAATCGTATTTTGGTTGATTTGAGTCCGAATTTGAGTGCATTACAGTTGTAACTTGCCTCCAATTAGCCCAATAACATGCCATGCATGCCTACTACTACAGGAACCTCGAATTTGTACCTTTAAATCAGATTATTGATCATTTTCTTGGACATTTGCAATTGTGAACAAGAACACCAAGACTTGCAAGAGCTCTCAAAGCTTTCTGGAGGAAATCTGATCATCAAGGCCGACTTCTAGTGTCCACTAAACATCTATAGGACTCTTGTAAGCCTTCAATTCGTTCTTTAATCCGTTTTTGTAGTGATTATTGCTAAAAGTCAAACTGGGTGTTCATAACCTTTGACTTTCTGATTAAACGGATTTCTTTCAGTCATTTCTCGAATTGAAACTTGTTATAGATTGGTATTTATGTGGGAAACAAACCCTCTAAAGGGTACTAACTGATTCCCACTACATGCATGCTTAATGTCGAGTCAAACCTAATTCTAAAAAGTCAACAGAAGCGATTTTTGTGAAAAATGACATGATTAATGATATAGATGACATGCAACCTGATTGATCATTAAAAATAACTTGTAATATATATATGAATGTGTTTTAATCATCACCAACTCGACAATCTATAGTATAGCCACGAATCGGAACCGAAAGTCTTGTAAAACGATTACTTCGTAGACTATCGATTCGGATTCATACATGCATGTTCGAGATCTGTATTAGAAAGCATTTTTAACTATTTTTATTTTAGTTAAACTTTCTGGAATTTTCTTTGATTGAGTCTATGCTTAGCCTATTCGAATGCATGTTTCCGGTTTATGCATAAAGTTGACTATTTTGCCCTTTTTGAGTTAAAACGGGATTTTTGGAAAAGTAAAAGAGTAGAGATCTTTATTTTTATTATATAAACTTGCACCGAAAGTTTCGGATCAGTTGGTGGTCCAGATTGTGAGTTATGGCCATTAGCGTAAAACTATATTATAAATTTACATAAACGGTCCTTTTCGCATAGAACCCGTTTCTGGCCACGTTTTGGTACAAAACTTTTTACCAACTGATGTATTATAATATTCTGGGAATTTTGATGATTTTTAATTAATTTTTGGCTGAACGGATCCTAGATCACCTAGTCATTTCGGCTTATGTCGGTTTTGACCGTTTTAGCCATAAAATGAGTTTTACACATCCTTTTGACCCGAAACCTTTTTCTACTGATTTTATATGATGAATAAATTATTTTAAGTATTCTGGAAATATAAAAATCTCAGATTCATTGTGAAAACCCGAAAACGCCCTTAAATCGTATTTTTAGCGTTTTAACGCATAGTAAAGCGTTATACTTGTTTTAAACATATAAGACCTATACCTACTGATGTGTTTAGCATATTTTCATATAAAAACAGTAAGTATAATATTTTGAACTCAGGTTTCCAGTTTTGGCATTTTTAGCCCTTGTGAAATTACTAAATTGCCCCTACGGTGCATAGTTTGGTTTTAAATGATAAATTTGGTATATGGGTCATACCCTACTGATATAATATGTTATATTAAGTATATTTACTGTATGAACCAGACCCGAAACTCAGATTGCTAATTTTACCCTTTTATTATCTTTTAAATGACCAAAATGCCCTTCTAAGGCATAAATTGAGTTTAAAATTATCCCGGGCAATATAGAACATAACTTACTGATATAATATCATATTCTAAGCATATTACTTCAGGGAACTTGCATTTGAATCATTTGGTCTACCCGTATCGCCCTTATCGCGTTCGGTTCGGTTTACGTAACTAGTTTGCGTAAATTGACCGAATCGGGTCAAACGTCATCATTTTTATCTCAAAATCCAGAATGTATTTAGTATGCCCATATTATACAAGTATTCAAACTTGTCGGGTCTAAATCACATTCTATCCGGTCTTTCGCTTAATCGTGCGTAAACCATATCATTCCTAAAACTAACCGGTCAAAGCTTAAGCTTAAATAAAAGGCCGTTAGGAATCTAATAGGTTAATTATAAACCTTTGTTCCAGATTAGGGAGCCCAGTAAAAGCTACCGCTCTTAGCATTTGTGACTTATACTTACTCAGGTAAATACATTTTGACTTATTTTCCCTATACGGGCTTGGGGTACGGTATTTAAAATACCGCTTGATCGGGCGCACAAGTCCTGCGCCCTATGGGTGTACAGTCTTGAATAGCTTGTGTGATTTCGTTTAAACAGTTTTGTCTTACTTAAAGGCTTTGGGGGGGTTATTGACCGTGTCCCGGATATCCTTGGCATTATCTTACGAGATGGCCACGACCAGAGCACGGGGTGTAGGCGTACACCCGTCGTGTATAACTCTTTAATGTGGTGTGTCAATTAAATCTCTAGCCCGGACAGTAGAACCCGGGCCACCAGAGATATAAGTGCATGTAATTCGTTCACAAGTTTATATTATATAATTATCCCAAGTTAATAAAATATTTATGCCTTGTGCATTTAAATAAATTTTCAATCATTTTCAAAATGAGTCAGTCGATTTGTATTTACCAGTGTAAACTGACGTATTTTTCCCAAAAGATTAAGTGCAGGTACTATACGGAAATAGGCTGGCTGTTTCCTAGAGAGCGTCCACAATAGTCTCGCAAACTCGGACGACATTTATCTGTTGAACTATTTATTTCTATTTTTTTTTTGATCCGCTTGTGGATCCATTTCAACTACTGTGATATTTATTATTACACTTTATTTAAAGTTGAAATGTTTCTATTCTGCTTCCGCTGTGCATTATTATATTGTGTTGATTGTCTATGACGATGCCAACTACGTCACTGTACCCCACACCGGGCCCACCGGTGACACGTGGAAATCGGGGTGTGACAGGTTGGTATCAGAGCCAACGCTGAGTGAATTAAACACTATCTTAATGTGTTTAATCTCAGTTACACAATTGCACATTCCTCGATTTTCGAGTCTAGACAAAGAACTTAGGAAATGTTCAACATTTCGTTTAATTTCATTTTATTTATTATTGCATTGTCTTATATATATTGTTGTGCAACTTGTTTGATTTTTGACAGGATCACTATGCCGCCAAGAATGAGAGGTCGAGGAGGATTTGCTACTACCCACGACCATGAGGCAGGGCCCTCACATAGGCGAGCACCATCCGCCACGCACAACACAGCCGCCAACGACCTTTGGAGGTCTTTCGCCGAGCCTGCTAGACACTCGGTATCCGCCAGCGCTTCACCGTCTTTACCCCACT
Source organism: Helianthus annuus (assembly GCF_002127325.2). NCBI lineage: Eukaryota > Viridiplantae > Streptophyta > Magnoliopsida > Asterales > Asteraceae > Helianthus > Helianthus annuus. The sequence goes on from NC_035445.2 coordinate 138,118,376, forward strand.
CGTATGGGCCCCACTCGGAGAACGGGCCCCATGGTTCGCATGGATCGTACATACCATTGCACCAGTCACCGCAGCAGTATCCAGCGCCAGCCTACCAGGGTTTATATAACCCTAATGCTTATGTGGAGGAGCCAGTGGGCCACAACCCACTCGGGCCGGAGGATCATTTTCAGGGAGAGCACGAGATGGACGTAGACGAGGATACGGACCCGTCGCTACCACCATCAGGTACGCCTAACCATCCGATTGAGATATCGGATGGGTCGCCATTTAGGGGATCACCCTATAATGGTGGGGACAGCTTTCAGGAGAGGTTTAAGCAGCATGATTGGTACTTCACCCCTAGCCACAACTCTCCGATGCTTCAATCACTCCATGGTACTCCGATGCTCCAATCGCTCCATGGTTCGCCGGTGCACTCGCAGCACCACTCGCAGCAGCAGCAGCTCCAGCAGCAGCCGCCTCTACCGCAGGACCTATCTGAGGCCCTGTGGCGTGACGTGATCACTCCGTCACCACCGCCGCCGCCAGTTTTACCTCCTCCACCTCAGAGGCCGAGGAGGAATGCGCGCATGTCTACGCGCGGAGGGATTCGCATAGGCACCCCTCCACGTGTTAGTAGCAGCCGCTACACGTCTCTACCCGGGGAGTCCGAGACAGGGGAGTCTCAGCATCCCGTATCGGAGGTTACTTCTGTTCCGATCCCGCCTCTGCCGCCGCAGAATTTTGGAGAGCCGATTCCGGCTTATGCTAGTGCCGCTCAGTTCAACCCGTTCGAGCATGTATTCCCTCAGGGTTATGACTACACGGGAGACCCTTATTGGCAAGCTGTGAACTACAGCTCACTCCCTCCTAGCGGTCCATTGGGAGACACTTGGACTGCTGGGCAGTCTACTTTTGGTTACCCTCCAGGTTACCAGCAGCCACCGCCGCCGCAGCCTTACCAGCCGCCGCAGCCGCAGCACTACCAGCCACCACCACCGGCGCCTATGATGTCGCCGCCGCAGGTTCAGGAGATCCTGCATGGGATTGATAGCATGCGACGGGAGTTGCAAAATGATCGCCGTCACAACCGTGGCATGTTCCAGAAGGTATTCGATTTGCTCAAGGGTAAGAGCAAGAAGGATCGTTGAATCCTTCAATCATCATTTCATGTACTCATGTCCCTGCGCGGACATTTATTCCAGTACTTTACCCCTGCGAGGGTATATCCATCTTATTCTACCCCTGCGAGGGTATGCTGTTCTGTTGACCCCTGCGTGGGTTTGCTTTATTTTATTTTGTTATTGTTGTTACTTGTTTAGCCCCTGCGCGGGCATGTTATTCATGTTATTCATGTTATCCATGTTATTTCAAAGTCCCGTTTAGGGCAAATATGTACTGGTATTTCATTTGAGATTTGAGATGGTTAATTTAAATTTATCATTTTATTTATATGCATGAATATAATATTAAAATAATGGAAAATATCAACTTTTATTTGATTTGCCATTTTATAAGAATCTTAGTAAGGTATAACCTAGCCTGAATGCCTTATTAACAGGCCTGGCCCTGATGGTAAAACCTGGTTGAAAAGATTCAACTCCCTGTTAACATCTGAGAACATGTTAACATTCCTGGCTAAGCGTGATCGGTAGAATCACACAAGCCACCCTTTTTAATAAATTATCTACAGATTATATCTGTATACAAGTCTATTAATGACTTGATACCTTCGGGTTATGACTATGTCATATAGTGGCAGTTGTGGTTTATGACTCCCTGCCTAGTAAAGAAATATTTACAGAATATATCTGTACACAAGTCTATTAATGGCTTGATACCTACGGGTTATAACTATGTTATATAATGACAGTTGTGGTTTATGACTCTCTGTCTAGTAAAGGATTATTTGTTTAATTATACAATTTATAGTCCTATAAAAATCTAAATTTATAATTTAGTAATTGTCCATGTGACTAGGCCTATGGTGCCAATGTATATATATTTTCATTCCTTGATTGCTAATAAGAGCCTGAATGAAATTTATTAAATTAACTGCTAAGGTTTTTGATACCATGGTTAATAAATCGTCTAGAACGATAATACTGTTAGGTTCTAAATAAGACCTTGTCCTTTATTGTAGCTTAAAGCTACGATGGCCAAATCGGAAGAAACCAACAGTCATTCTGGGGAACGCTCAGATAATGCAAAGATTCACGTTACCGGTGCAGAACTGCAAGCACTGATAGATAATGCTGTCGCCAAGGCTATGGATCGGCAGTTCAAGGAATCTAGTGGTACTCAGAGTAGAACCCGCTCAGTGACGCATGTCAAGGCTAAGACTCATTCTGGGGCTCATAGTAAGCCGCCGTCTAAAAAGAGTGAGCCGAAGAAAGCTGAGGATGATAATCATTCCTCCAACCACAGCAGCGTCCCAAAGCAGGAGATTGAACTGAAACGTGACACGTACAGCAGGTCCTGTACGTACAAATACTTTGTATCTTGCAAGCCCAGAGATTTCACTGGGGAAAAAGGAGCCGTCGACTGCATGACGTGGATTGACGAGATGGACACTGTAGTTGATATCAGCGGGTGTGCTGATAGGGACGTCGTGAAGTACGTGTCCCAGTCATTCAAAGGAGATGCGTTAGCATGGTGGAAGTCACTCCTACAAGCTGCCGGTAAGGCCACACTGTACGGTTTGTCATGGGAACAGTTTGTGGCCCTGATTAAAGAGAACTTCTGTCCGCAGCACGAGGTCGAGCGAATCGAATCGGATTTTGTATCCTTAGTTATGAAGAACCTCGATTGTCAAGCGTATCTTACTACGTTCAACACGTTGTCTCGTTTAGTGCCTTACTTGGTGACCCCGGAGCCGCGTAGGATTGCTCGATTTATCGGGGGTCTGGCACCGGAAATAAAGGCGAGTGTTAAAGCTTCAAGACCTACAACATTTCGATCCGTAGCGGATCTATCCCTCTCCCTCACTCAAGACGTGGTTAGATTGAGAGCCATGAAGAGCTCTGAGGAGAACAAACGAAAACGTGAGGATGACACCTCACGAAGATCTGAAAAACGACATAGAGGGAACAACGACCACAGGAAAGGGTCGGGGTCTAGGAAGAGTGATCATCAGTCGGGTGAGAAACCCAGATGCAAGATTTGTAGGAGACACCACTTTGGGAGGTGTCGGTTAGAAACAAAATCCCAGTCTTCGGAGAAGCGATGTGGAATCTGCAAGTCCACAGACCATAAAGCTGTGGATTGCAAGAAAATGAAGGATGCAACGTGTTTTGGTTGCAACGAGAAAGGGCACATTCGGCCCAACTGCCCAAAGTTTGCAAAGAAGGCCGAGGAAGGAAAGAAGACTAACGCGAGAGTCTTCAAAATGGACGCAAAGGAAGCAGTCCTTGATGATAACGTCATTACCGGTACGTTTCTTGTAAACGATGTTTTTGCTAGAGTCTTGTTTGATTCTGGAGCTGATAAGTCGTTTGTAGATGATAAGTTTTGTAAATTGTTGAACCTTCCTGTTAAAACCTTAAGTGTGAAATATGAGGTGGAATTAGCCGATGGAACCTTAGAAACCGCCTCGACTATTCTAGATGGATGTGTTATATCCATTAGGAATCATTCCTTCCCGTTATCCTTGCTTCCCTTTAAGCTAGCTGGATTCGACATAGTGATAGGCATGGATTGGTTGTCGAGTAACCAAGCCCAGATTCTGTGCAACAGAAAGCAAGTAATAGTTAAGACTCCGTCTGGTGAGTCACTTACTATTCAAGGAGATACCCAGCATGGATTGCCCGAGCAAGTGTCCATGCTCAAGGCATCCAGATGCATGCAAAAGGGATGTGTCATTTATATGGCACAAGTTACCATAGATGAGCCGAAGCCGAAGATGGAAGATATTCCTGTTATCTCGGAATATCCTGAAGTGTTTCCTGAAGAACTACCCGGATTGCCACCGGATAGACAAGTAGAGTTTCGAATAGATATCATTCCAGGCACTGCACCTGTAGCGAGAGCACCATACAGATTGGCACCTACGGAGATGAAGGAGTTGAGGACGCAGTTGGATGATCTATTAGCTAAAGGTTTTATTAGACCTAGCTCATCTCCTTGGGGAGCGCCAATCTTGTTCGTTAAAAAGAAGGATGGTTCGATGCGTCTGTGCATCGATTATCGTGAGCTTAACAAGGTCACTATCAAGAATAGATATCCGTTACCCAGGATCGACGATCTGTTCGATCAGTTGCAAGGAGCAAGTTATTTCTCCAAGATTGACCTGAGGTCGGGTTATCATCAGTTGAAGGTCAAGGAGGAAGACGTACACAAGACCGCGTTTAGGACTCGTTATGGACATTACGAGTTCCTAGTGATGCCGTTTAGGCTCACTAACGCACCAGCCGCATTCATGGATCTCATGAATCGCGTCTGCAAACCTTATTTAGATAAGTTCGTCATCGTCTTTATTGACGACATTCTTATCTACTCGAAGAGCCAAGCTGACCATGAGAAACACCTTCGTTGTATTCTCAAACTACTGAATCAAGAGAAGCTTTATGCCAAATTCTCGAAGTGTGAATTTTGGCTTCGAGAAGTCCAATTCCTTGGACATGTTGTAAGTGAGCGTGGTATCCAAGTAGATCCCGCTAAAGTAGAAGCAGTCATGAACTAGCAGGAGCCGAAGACTCCTACTGAGATTCGCAGTTTCCTCGGGTTGGCAGGATATTATAGAAGATTCATCGAGAACTTCTCAAGGATTGCTGCGCCCCTAACCTCATTGACCCGTAAGAAGATTAAGTTTGATTGGGGCCCTAAGCAGCAGGAATCCTTTGACATTCTGAAGCAGAAGCTGAGCAATGCGCCAGTGTTGACATTGCCCGATGGTATAGATGAATTTGTGGTGTACTGTGACGCATCACACACTGGCATGGGTTGCGTACTCATGCAGAAAGGCAAAGTCATTGCCTATGCTTCTCGACAGCTCAAGGTGCACGAGAAGAACTACACCACCCACGATTTGGAGTTGGGTGCAGTTGTATTTGCTTTGAAGTTATGGAGACATTACTTGTATGGAACCAAGTGCATAATTTATTCGGATCACAAGAGTCTTCAGCATCTGTTCAATCAGAAGGAATTGAACATGCGTCAAAGGCGATGGATGGAAACTCTAAATGATTATGATTGCGAGATACGATACCATCCAGGCAAGGCAAATGTGGTTGCCGACGCCTTAAGTAGAAAGGAAAGGGTTAAACCAATCAGAATCAATGCCAAGCGCATTGAAATAAGAAATAACTTGAATGAAAGGGTGTTAGCTGCACAGAAGGAAGCTGTGCTGGAAGCTAACTATCCTGCAGAAAAGTTGGGAGTAACTGAGGAGCAGTTATCCCACGACAAGGATGGAATGCTACGACTAAACGGACGAATATGGGTTCCAGTATATGGAGGACTTCGGGATGTTATCCTCCAGGAGGCCCACAGCTCTAAATACTCCGTCCATCCTGGAGCTGATAAGATGTACCAGGATTTGAAGTCAAACTACTGGTGGATTGGTTTGAAAAAGTCCGTGGCCGAGTATGTGGCCAAATGTTTGACTTGTGCGCAAGTCAAGGCTGAGCATCAGAAGCCGTCAGGTTTGCTTCAGCAACCTGAAATTCCCAAGTGGAAATGGGAAATGGTGACAATGGATTTTATCACCAAGTTGCCGAAGACGAAAAAGGGAAATGATACCATATGGGTCATAGTTGACAGACTGACTAAGTCAGCTCATTTTCTACCCATCAAGGAGACGTATAGCTCAGATATGTTAGCACAATTATACGTCGATAAGATAGTAGCGCTACATGGTATACCTATATCTATTATCTCTGATAGAGATACTAGATATACGTCACATTTTTGGAAGAGTTTCCAACAGTCGTTGGGCACTCGTTTGAATTTTAGCACGGCTTACCATCCTCAGACTGATGGTCAGAGCGAGCGTACTATTCAAACTTTGGAAGACATGCTTCGCGCATGTGCGATCGACTTAGGTGGTAGTTGGGATAAGCACCTACCACTGATTGAATTCTCCTACAACAACAGCTACCATTCCAGCATAAAGGCTGCGCCTTTTGAGGCCCTATACGGTAGGAAGTGTAGATCGCCCATTTGTTGGGCAGAAGTTGGAGATGTCCAGTTGTCTGGACCAGATATCGTCTTTGAGACGACAGACAAGATCGTTCAGATCCGTGATCGTTTGAAAGCTGCCAGGGATAGGCAGAAAAGTTATGCGGATCCTAAGCGCAAGGATTTTCACTTCAATGTGGGTGAAAAAGTGTTGCTTAAGGTATCACCTTGGAAAGGTGTAATGCGATTTGGAAAGAAAGGCAAGCTGAGCCCGAGATATATAGGACCTTTCGAGATAATCGAACGTGTCGGGGCAGTCGCTTACAAGTTAAACTTGCCCGAAGAGCTTAGTGCCATTCATAATGTGTTTCACATCTGTAATTTGAAGAAGTGTTTCGCTGACGATTCACTGGTTATACCGCATACAGATATACACATAGACGAAAGTCTAAAATTTGTGGAAAAACCTTTGTCGATAGAGGATCGACAGGTAAAGAAGCTTCGAAGGAAGCACGTGCCTATTGTTAAGGTCAAATGGGATGCCCGTAGAGGTCCCGAATACACGTGGGAAGTGGAATCCACGATGAAAGAAAAATATCCCCATTTGTTTGAATAAATCTCGGGGTCGAGATTTCTTTTAAGGGGGTGAGGATGTAACACCTCGAAAAATTTCGTCCAATAATGTCTTGACACGTGTCATAAGGTTCCGTTATGTGAAAACATACTTTAGAGGGACTAAAAGTGGCAAAACAGTGAAAACTATGGAACGTAAGGGTCCAAAGTGTCAACAATGGAGAAATAGGCTCTATGATAACCCTACATAATGTTTGTAACCTTAAACGGATGGTTCATGGATCATACGACGCGGAAATTGCACAAAAGTGAAGTATTGTAAACTATAGGGGCCAAAAGTGTCAACATGTTTAATTTATACCTCTGAGTGAACTTTTGGCAGACCCGAAGCTTTGTATAGCTAAAATATACTCACTAGAATATGTGGTTAAAATTTCATGAAGTTTCGTCAACGTATGAGAAAGTTATGGCCAAAACCGTACTTAAGGGACTAAAAGCGTCAACGTCGAATTTCAGGGCTTTTCGGTTGAGCGCAAAGTTATCCGAGGGCATTACCATGTTGGTAAAAGTCCTAAGGTTCTTAGAAACCAAGTTTGGGGGTTTACGGGTCGAGAAAAGTAGCCGAAACATCGCGTACAAGTTCAGGGGTCAAAGCTGTCAACAATTGAAAGTTGTTTGGCTGGACCAGGGGTCAGGCGACCCGCCTGGGAAAGCCCAAGCGGGCCGCGTGGGTTGCCCAGCGACCAGAAATCGTATTTTGGTTGATTTGAGTCCGAATTTGAGTGCATTACAGTTGTAACTTGCCTCCAATTAGCCCAATAACATGCCATGCATGCCTACTACTACAGGAACCTCGAATTTGTACCTTTAAATCAGATTATTGATCATTTTCTTGGACATTTGCAATTGTGAACAAGAACACCAAGACTTGCAAGAGCTCTCAAAGCTTTCTGGAGGAAATCTGATCATCAAGGCCGACTTCTAGTGTCCACTAAACATCTATAGGACTCTTGTAAGCCTTCAATTCGTTCTTTAATCCGTTTTTGTAGTGATTATTGCTAAAAGTCAAACTGGGTGTTCATAACCTTTGACTTTCTGATTAAACGGATTTCTTTCAGTCATTTCTCGAATTGAAACTTGTTATAGATTGGTATTTATGTGGGAAACAAACCCTCTAAAGGGTACTAACTGATTCCCACTACATGCATGCTTAATGTCGAGTCAAACCTAATTCTAAAAAGTCAACAGAAGCGATTTTTGTGAAAAATGACATGATTAATGATATAGATGACATGCAACCTGATTGATCATTAAAAATAACTTGTAATATATATATGAATGTGTTTTAATCATCACCAACTCGACAATCTATAGTATAGCCACGAATCGGAACCGAAAGTCTTGTAAAACGATTACTTCGTAGACTATCGATTCGGATTCATACATGCATGTTCGAGATCTGTATTAGAAAGCATTTTTAACTATTTTTATTTTAGTTAAACTTTCTGGAATTTTCTTTGATTGAGTCTATGCTTAGCCTATTCGAATGCATGTTTCCGGTTTATGCATAAAGTTGACTATTTTGCCCTTTTTGAGTTAAAACGGGATTTTTGGAAAAGTAAAAGAGTAGAGATCTTTATTTTTATTATATAAACTTGCACCGAAAGTTTCGGATCAGTTGGTGGTCCAGATTGTGAGTTATGGCCATTAGCGTAAAACTATATTATAAATTTACATAAACGGTCCTTTTCGCATAGAACCCGTTTCTGGCCACGTTTTGGTACAAAACTTTTTACCAACTGATGTATTATAATATTCTGGGAATTTTGATGATTTTTAATTAATTTTTGGCTGAACGGATCCTAGATCACCTAGTCATTTCGGCTTATGTCGGTTTTGACCGTTTTAGCCATAAAATGAGTTTTACACATCCTTTTGACCCGAAACCTTTTTCTACTGATTTTATATGATGAATAAATTATTTTAAGTATTCTGGAAATATAAAAATCTCAGATTCATTGTGAAAACCCGAAAACGCCCTTAAATCGTATTTTTAGCGTTTTAACGCATAGTAAAGCGTTATACTTGTTTTAAACATATAAGACCTATACCTACTGATGTGTTTAGCATATTTTCATATAAAAACAGTAAGTATAATATTTTGAACTCAGGTTTCCAGTTTTGGCATTTTTAGCCCTTGTGAAATTACTAAATTGCCCCTACGGTGCATAGTTTGGTTTTAAATGATAAATTTGGTATATGGGTCATACCCTACTGATATAATATGTTATATTAAGTATATTTACTGTATGAACCAGACCCGAAACTCAGATTGCTAATTTTACCCTTTTATTATCTTTTAAATGACCAAAATGCCCTTCTAAGGCATAAATTGAGTTTAAAATTATCCCGGGCAATATAGAACATAACTTACTGATATAATATCATATTCTAAGCATATTACTTCAGGGAACTTGCATTTGAATCATTTGGTCTACCCGTATCGCCCTTATCGCGTTCGGTTCGGTTTACGTAACTAGTTTGCGTAAATTGACCGAATCGGGTCAAACGTCATCATTTTTATCTCAAAATCCAGAATGTATTTAGTATGCCCATATTATACAAGTATTCAAACTTGTCGGGTCTAAATCACATTCTATCCGGTCTTTCGCTTAATCGTGCGTAAACCATATCATTCCTAAAACTAACCGGTCAAAGCTTAAGCTTAAATAAAAGGCCGTTAGGAATCTAATAGGTTAATTATAAACCTTTGTTCCAGATTAGGGAGCCCAGTAAAAGCTACCGCTCTTAGCATTTGTGACTTATACTTACTCAGGTAAATACATTTTGACTTATTTTCCCTATACGGGCTTGGGGTACGGTATTTAAAATACCGCTTGATCGGGCGCACAAGTCCTGCGCCCTATGGGTGTACAGTCTTGAATAGCTTGTGTGATTTCGTTTAAACAGTTTTGTCTTACTTAAAGGCTTTGGGGGGGTTATTGACCGTGTCCCGGATATCCTTGGCATTATCTTACGAGATGGCCACGACCAGAGCACGGGGTGTAGGCGTACACCCGTCGTGTATAACTCTTTAATGTGGTGTGTCAATTAAATCTCTAGCCCGGACAGTAGATCCCGGGCCACCAGAGATATAAGTGCATGTAATTCGTTCACAAGTTTATATTATATAATTATCCCAAGTTAATAAAATATTTATGCCTTGTGCATTTAAATAAATTTTCAATCATTTTCAAAATGAGTCAGTCGATTTGTATTTACCAGTGTAAACTGACGTATTTTTCCCAAAAGATTAAGTGCAGGTACTATACGGAAATAGGCTGTCTGTTTCCTAGAGAGCGTCCACAATAGTCTCGCAAACTCGGACGACATTTATCTGTTGAACTATTTATTTCTATTTTTTTTTGATCCGCCTGTGGATCCATTTCAACTACTGTGATATTTATTATTACACTTTATTTAAAGTTGAAATGTTTCTATTCTGCTTCCGCTGTGCATTATTATATTGTGTTGATTGTCTATGACGATGCCAACTACGTCACTGTACCCCACACCGGGCCCACCGGTGACACGTGGAAATCGGGGTGTGACAATACCACTTTGAGTTTTGTCATCCCATCTATGTGGGGCAAGTTGACAGAAGTAATCTATTTTATTCATCTTTGTTTGTTCCAAACATACAACTTCAAGCTTCGATATCTCATTCATCTTAGCTTTATTTGGACATAGTTTGAACACAAACCCATAAATAATTATTTATACAACACATATATAAATACTATTGATGTCCAAAATATTTAGTAAAAAACTCATTTTCACTAAATTTCCAACAATCCCCCACATGAATGGAGATCGATTAAAACACCCAAAATTCCCCGATAAAACCTCGACAGTAAAGTATTGCAGGATAGGTAGGTTTTGCCTTTGAACCTTCCTTTGCGAAGCATACTTAGCTTACTAGGGTTTTGTAGATGTGATGTCCTTGAACAACCCCCCATTTGTGTAAACGACAATATACATTCACACGATACTTTCCCTAGCCGGGCCATCCCCTCAATATCGTGTCCTATTATGGTCCTGGAACACTAGCCTGGCTCTGCGAGAGCTCTAGGATTGCGCACCCCACAATGTCATTCGAAGCCACCCTACTTCTCTCTCACATAGGTGATTCCTTTGAATCATTAAAAGTATTATGGCTTACTATGATTTCCACAAATCAATTAGCCATATATTATGCTTAGCCTCACAACAATGTCACTGAATATTATAGGAATGGACTAGGACGTATTTAAGCCCCTTTTATAGTTTTAGGGGGATATATGAACACATACACTAGCTTATACATAAACATATATATTAGCTATGCCCATACAGTGACTACCCTTCGGTTCATGATTAAGTTGTCCTATTGAACCTAGATCTTGGGATCTCCAGTCAGCTAGGTTAGGTTTCCCTCATGTCCCTTTTCCTTGGGCTTTAGTCTCATTCCACAACTTGATCTCTTATCAACCCACTGGTTGTTGGATCCAAAATTATTTGTTGACTTTGCTAAGTCAACAACAATAATTTTTAGTTTAGATCAGTTGTCCTAACGTGTTCTTGACTTACTAGTCAATTTTGCCTTTTAGTCGATTCATAAGACTTATAACTCGTGATCTCAACTTGGATCTAGTTATGTACCTTGTCTTTAGAATGACATGAAACTCAATTCATAGCTAGACACGTTTCCATCATGCCTTTGGTATGTCATAATTGACATCTTACTAGATTTTGAATCTAACCAATTGGCATTCGAGTCCAATCTACTCGATTGACTCCATCTAACCATTGTGTACTCCACATGGTCATATGTTTGCAATATCTATTAGGATTGCTAAAATCCTTATTGCCAAACCTTCCATATTCAAATGCAAGTCACCCCCACATTTAAGTGTAATTGGATAATCATCCAAAAGGGGTGATGAAAGGTTCTCCCTTTTACTTCGAGTTTGAGAAAACTTCTCAACTACCATTTTTACATACCCTAAAGGGTTTGTTCCTTAAATGGTTCCTCCCCACAGATTGCTTGCATTTTAATTAAGATTGAGTAATATTGCTCTTGATGGCTTTGCCATCCAATTATATTACTCTACTCAGATTAATATTGCTCATAAGAGCTTCTGAGCTATATGAGTTCTTCACATATGAAACCGGATAGAATCATTATCAATGATCTATTTATTCGGTTCTCCCAAGTTAACAATTTGGACTAAAATGAAGTTATTTATAGTTTTGTTTTAGCAAAAAAATTCTTTATTATGTCATCATATATTTTGAATGTTTAAAGTTAATTTAATCTCCATCGAGCATATAAATTAACAAGTATTAGTCTAGCATGCTTTAGACCACAATACTCTAGCATGTGAAAGGAAGATGCATCATTCCGATTCTTCACATCCTTAAGAGATAACGCACCATCTCTTCCGAACATTCGTTTCTTAGTTTAGACACAATAATGGTCTCAAAACCATAGTTAACTCCATCCATTAGGACCATAACTCGTTTTCCTTTTTATCTCCAAGGCTTCACCATTGACTTACTAAGGACTTAAACGTAAGTCTTAATCCAAGTCACTTCGATGAAAGTTCTTTGTATAAAATCACTCGAGTCTTGAAATATAGTCAATTAGATTGACTCTCAATAACAAGGCATTCACGTACGCTTATAGTGGTATATACATTTACATTGTTGTTTCGTTTAACCATGTATTAGGATATTCTCCCAAATTGAGGACCAATCATAGTTTAAACAACATTGATGGTGGTAGAAGCATCTACAAGTCCATCACTATAGTAAATTTCCCTTAATAAATTTGCTAAATTTATTAAAATCATTTACAATAATAACATATATTTCTTTCATACGTTATATTCTTTGAAAACTTACATGTGCATTTCCGTGTTGATGCTCTCAACATTAAATGACATATCTTGTTTTCGTGCATTTCATCTCAAACCATTCGCCATATTTCTCACGAAGTCGTTATACGTTTGATGTTTGATTTTTGGCTTATTACATAAGTCATGATCACAACCCGCTCGTTGTGTTCGTGTAAATTACTTTTTACACTTTGTATCAAAATGTGTATCCTTTTGACAAATTATTAGTAGTCCAAAATAAAAATTTATCTTTTATTATATGTTAATCCATTTGTTTATGTAAAATAAACCCAAACGATAATCCACCATTTTAAATAAAATAAAAGTGAGCATATATAATAATGGATACACCAATGATATCTAAACATCAAAACCCAAAGTGTTATTATCTTCAACACTTTCGACCGAAATAAACGCAATTATATCGTCTCTTGTCATGTTTTGAGGTACTGCCTCAATGGAACACATATAACTTGTTTCATCTTTAAACTCAAAACTTGAATAATCACAAGTTATCCAAAATATAAAGTTGTTTACAATTAACTACTCGCAAGTAGTTGAACAACTTATTGTATTTATAACAACATTGAGTTGTTTTTCACCAAATAGTCTTTCCGAGACTATTATATGGTTCAAGACGTTATACTTCTTGTAGGAGTATCGAAATACTTATAATTCGTAAAGACATGTTTTATTCGTTCAGAACATTTCTCGTTTTTGCAAGTGTTTTAATATTAAACTATATATTAATGTTTTGATTACAAATCAAGACAATAAACCTTAATAGTTTAGTAAATAAAACAATTTCAAACTCGCTCGTTTGAAACTAAAACGAATACACATCGTTTTAATAATTGATTTATCATATTCAAACCATTTCTAACCGCTGTTAGATAATAATGATTACCAATCGTTAAAATGAGTGGTTTGTATGATAACCGATTCTAATATGCTAATTAGAATTTAAATGTTAAACAAACATTCAAAATATTCGGTTTTTTTAAAGTAAACCGTTTCTAATGCGCTCGTTAGAAATAAAATGAATATATATATATATATATTCACTTTTGGTTTATTAAAATGAACGTTTTCTAACACGCTTGTTAGAAATAAACACAAAGCTTTTCTAACACGCTCGTTAGAAAATATATAAAACGGATACAAATCATGTTAAATAGTTTATCATGGTTAACCCGGTTTTAACCTGCTCGTTAGAAATTAACGATTGGAAATTGTTAAAAGGTTTCTAACACGCTCGTTAGAACAAAACGATTACAAAATTTGTTTTGAAGTTTATAAAAAAAATATAAACTATTTCTAATACGCTCAATAGAAATAAACAAACACGAAACCGTTTTAACATTTATGAAAAAAACCGTTTCTAACTTGCTTGTAAGAAATTTAATGGTAAGGTTAATTATTATCCAAAATAATTGTTTCCAGCACGCTCGTTAACAATTATTTCTAATAATAATCTTTTCTAACATGCCCGTTAGAAAATCTAAATGTCTTTAAACAAGTTAGTTTTACACAATCATCGTATCTAACACGCTCATTAGATATAAAAGATGATATTAAAACTTATTATTCTATAAAATTCTAACATGCTCGTTAGAGATATGAAAAGTTTTCATCTTGTTATTCTTTCAGCATCGACGTTTCTAACACGCTTAGAAAAAAATTAAAACTTGTTATTTTATAAAATAACTACTTTCTAATATGCTCATTAGAAAACATATATATTTCAAGGCTTTTAAAACCAACATTAATATATCAATTATGGTTACTAACAAGCTTGTAATAAATAATTTAAACGTTACAAACATTTTTGTATGGGGTTACAAAATATATTTTTCTAATAAGCTCATTAGAAAATTTAGTATTTCAAAACATATTGAAATACATTTTATTTTGTATATGGTTCGGTTTATCTAAACATGAACAAAAAACCCATGAACTGTAAAACTTGAATCAAAACAGTCGTTTTGCAACCCGGTATTCGGATTAAAGATTGTACTCCAACCATAAAATTAATCCGACTCATTGTACTAAATAAATATTTCCCAAAAAAAATTTATAAAATTTTAGCAAAATCTCAATTAAAATTTTAACTTTCGTGAACCTAAATCCTCGTAGAGAAGGGATTTAAGATTGTAGCAACAATTTTCACAAAAATCCGTTTTAAGATTTGTCACACCCCGACCACGTAGAACATACAAAACGTGGCGGAAACGTCGCGGAGTGTTGTAACAGAATCAGTTGTTTCAAATCCATGGCAATTGAAGTTTCGTTTTATTAATCAAACATGAAAGTTTACATTGTTTTATACAAGAACCAAAGAGTACATAACATAATTTAACTAGTTCTTGTCTCGTTTTAAGTCACTAAGGCACAGGTCCGCCTAAGTATGTCTTGATAAGTCCTATGCATCATCTCCTGAAAATACATGTGAAAATAGGTACGTGAGCATAAAAATGCCTGTGAGATACATTGGTTTTGTGAAAACGGAATTCATGACTTATGTTGAGAAAATGTTTAGTCATGAACCTTGTAACTTGCTTTGTCTTGTAAATCATTTGAAAAACGGTAAGATCAGATGATATGTATAAATAAGAGAATAGTGTACGGTTAAACGAATAACCATGTAAAATGAGTTTGTAATATAAGTTGTTTGTAAACCAATGTCTTGTGAAAAGTGTGTTATTTGTATAAAATGTTATATGTCTCAAATTGAAATGATTCAAATAACGCTACGATATGTAATACCATACAAACACTTATATATAGGAAGTACCAGCAGCGTATCCACCATGCTTGTATCATATTACACCCGCTTCGTTACTTAGATCACTTGCTCAAACCAAACCATCATGAAATGTTTAACAATTGTGGAAATGTTTATGTATAGTCAAATGTCTATTGTCAAATGTAAATCATGTCAACGGATACAACTGGTTTACACGGTTCAATGGTTACAAACGGTTCATATAATCGAAGGGTTAAGACGGTTCACATAGTCAAATGGTTACAACGGTTCAAAATGTAGTATAATGTGTTCATATGCTGGATGAGCATATGCAACAGAAATGCAATGTAAAACAATGTACTAAGTACGCACACAATGGGCATACATAGCATGTAATGTAAAGCAATGTACTAAGTACGCACGCAATGGGCATACATAGCATGTAATGTAAAGCAATGTACTAAGTACGCACACAATGGGCATACATAGCATGTAATGTAAGGCAATGTACTAAGTACGCACGCAATGGGCATACATAGCATGGAATGTAAAGCAATGTACTAAGTACACACACAATGGGCATACATAGCATGTAATGTAAGGCAATGTACCAAGTACGCACACAATGGGCATACATAGCATGAAATGTATTGTAAAGTGATGTACTAAGTATGCACACAACGGGCATACGTAGCATGAGATGTATTGTAAAGTGATGTACTAAGTATGCACACAATGGACATACATAGCATAGACACAACGAAATCATGTACTATATATGTACTATCAAACATAGCAAGTATATGATGTGAAAACCGGAAAGCATGAGAGTAACATGTAGGCACATGCGTTTCACCCCAAAACAGTTTGGAAAACAGTAAAAGAGGGGTTCAATGTACTCACCTGAGATTGCTTTGTAGTTCTTGTGTAGTAACCAAATAATGCTAGAGATCACGGAATATCAAACGGCACCTAATAGGTAGCCATGTTAATATATTGGACCAAAATCGGAAGGATCGGATAGTATGCGGGTTCGTAAACCAAACGAGTATGGAGACTCGTGTAATATGGTCTAACAAAGCCTACATACTAAAATGAAACCTAACCTAAGTGCTTGCGACCCATTACGACCCGTTTAGGTAGCTTATGCTACCTTAACGCGTCGTTCGCGTATAACGCGTTTGGAACGCCTAACATCGTGACCACAAGGTATAACCTCGGAAGGTTACAGCTATGGTCACCTAATGTGTTTGGTCGGATCCTAATGATTGACCAAATGGGTCGGGTTCGAAAGTATAAGCGATGGTTTAGATCGCTTACCTTACGACCCTATATAAGCACTATACTAAAAGTGACGAGCTAAGCATGTTAGAACATGCTTAACTAAGTTTAGAAAACAGGTTTGGCATCAAAACAAACAGCTTTGATGCTCACGAGTAATTTGGTTACAAAATACACAAGACTGTGCATTTTGGCCGAAACTACGACTCGTCACTGAGCCTAGATAACGTGGTAATCAGTAGGCATAGTCACTACGGACTATAACCATCGTGATCACGCTCACGTTATGAAGTTCCAACGAACTTCGTGTTGACCATAGGCTGGTCAACGCAGAAAGTCAAACAAAACGTTGACTTTCGGACTCGAAAAGCGAATAAAAGAACGAAAGAACACTTACGAAGGGTCCCCGAAAGCTAATCTCGATCCAGGAGCTCAGGTATGAAGCAAAGGCCTCAACTTAGAGCTTTAGATGAGATTTTGTGGGTTTTTAGCCAAAGGGGGGGGGGTATTTATAGGAAAAGCAAGACCGTTAGGATCGTTTCTTGAATATCGTGTCACGATCCAAGCCGTACACTTGTCGCAAAGTTGTGGCTCAAAATGACCTTAACCCCAGAGATGGTGAAAGGGCATTGCCCTTTGGAGTGTTTGAAAGGCCAAGTTTTGCAAGAAAACAAAGTTTCTGCAACTGTAGGGGCCATGCGGCCCGCGTCAGGATTAGACAAAACTCAGGCGGGCCGCCTGGGCATGTCTGATCTGCACATACTTTCAGAAATGGCAGTTTTGTCCCTGTTGCATGTTTAAGGCATTTTCAGCACTTCTAAGGCCCGTAAAGCCAACTTTAAGGCCCTAAAATGATTCCTAAACATTGTGGACATGAAACATGCTCGAAAATATGTCGGGTGTTGGTTCGTTTGGCCGTACGAATGCGATGTTCGGTTAATTACGACGGAATGCGCATAAGCGCGAAAAGCGATCCAAATGACGCGACGAATGGATTTTTCTCATGCCAAACACTAAGGCATAATATTAGGATGCTTACATAAATTTAGGGATGTCCGGATGTATTCAGAACGTAAGTTATGCGCGAAAGTGCAAACTTGTGCACTTTTTGACACTTTTAGCCCCTGAATGATCCAAAAGTTTGTTTTAGCATACCAAAACCCTCAAAGCCTATTTCTAAGCTATGTAAAGGGTACTTATGGTATGTTTAACTTATGGACATGTTCCGGAATGTTCGTTACAGTTCAAATTGGCATACTTTCACAGTTTGTCAAGTTTAGTCCCTGTAAGCGAATTAACTTGTTTTTGCCATACCAAGGCCTTCAAAACTTATTTCTGTAACATCCCGAAAATATAAATCTTCATATTAGAAATTCAAGAAAATTTCATATACAAGAATTTACCATCTAGAAATTATAACTTAGTTAAAATTACAAGCCTAGAAATAACTAACACTAGGTTAAAACACTAGTACTTAAAGTTAGATGATAAATGAAGGACTAAGCTTGCCAAAAAATGAAAGTTTAATGCTGGATTATAACAAAAACTTACCAAACACACCATTTAGGTGTGTCTGGTTGATCAAGTAAAGCAGGGGGCGATCCCCACTTCTCCAAAACCCTAAAATCTCAATAATCTTGCAAATTGAAGTATTAATCCAAGTAGAAATCGAGAATTGAGCCTAGAATCGTAATCCTCATCACAAGAGGATTGTAAGGTATGTAAAATTTAATGAAATCCCTTAACTTGAATTTCTCATGATTTTGGGATATCTGAAAATTTGATGTTGCATGTGTGTTATTTGGTTAGTTTAGAATTGATTTGGTGTTTAGAGGTGAGACCTAGCCAATTCCATGTGAAATCATGACCAAATTCAGGAAACTCCATGAACACCTTGAAGGTGGGTTGTGGGTTTTACATGATGATGATGAACTCTAGGGTTTTGAGTGATTATTCTAGTGTAATTCGACCTTAGAAGATAGTTCCAGAAAAATATGATGTTTAAATGATGTATGATGGCTTTATTGAAGTTAAGTTAACTAATTAGCAAGCCATAAACATGAATACGAATGATGTAGAAATTCTGTCCTCATAATGTTTGTTGAAATGCCTCAAAGAAGGCTTGAAAACTGAATTGTTAAGTTTTAAACGCATAATTATGAAGCATGACGAATGTGCGTTATGTATGTAAAACATGGAGTTCTAAACATAAAGTGCTTGAACTCCTTAGGGAAGGAAGCCGGGGCATCTAGTGGACAAACCGGTGTGGACGCACGTTTGAAGGGTTTGCTTTAAAGGTATGTGACTTGTTCCGTTACATTTATTATATCGGATGATTCAAATATGTAATGTTTGAATAAGAGTGTTTTGAATAAAACAATGAAGTCGTCATATCGATTGATCGACTAAATTCGGTTGGTACCCGTTGGTAGTCGTCATATAGGAGGATTCCTTAGACGAGCCAAACGGGTCAAATAATCAAGTAAAACATGATTTATATTCCGGGATATGATAGATTGTTGTATGTTATTGGTTGACATTTATCACATGTTAGAATTACTAGAATTGGATGTAATGAGTCTTAGAAAAACGAATTACAAGATTACTTTGAGTGAGACGAACAAAACCAAAACAAGACATGGATTTCCAGGACCTACCGTAAATTACGGTAATACCGTAATTTACGGTAAGGGTCAGACATTTTATGGTGAATATCTCCTGGTTTACGGTGACCAAAAATCTCCAGGACTCACCGTAAATTACGGTGATACCGTAATTTACGGTAGACCCAGAATAGTTGTTTTGTTTTTATCATTTTAAATGTGATGTTCAAACTTGTGATTATATTATATAATAACATCAAAACTAATGTTTTAATGGTTTTGATCATAGGTAAATTTGCAAATCTTACGGGTGGCGACCAAGTGATATATGAAGAACCGAACACTACATTTCTAAGCTTCCGCTAAGTTTTAAATCTTTAAAACTTTTGTATATGGGATGTAAACATGTTTGAACATCTTTTTTTTATGCTTTAACTTAGTCATTAGTCGACTAAGGTTTTTGTTACTTATGAACTTCTTTAATGAAAGTCATGTACTTAATCAATATTTTCACTAAAATGGTGTTGTTTATTAGTATAAACGAGCGAAAATTTAAGGGTGTTACAAGTTGGTAATCAGAGCTAAAGGTTGTCAATAAGTGTTCGGTTCAAGCTTGATCGACTATCCGGTAAGAACTAACTTCTGTTAATAAATTTTATATTACGTAAAGAATGAGAAATGAACAAATATGCATGAAAAGAGCAAGTAAGCTCATTTAAAAGCAAGAACGATCAAATCAAGTTGTGAACTTGATTGAATCAAAAGCAAGAACGATCAAATCAAGTTGTGAACTTGATTGAATCAAAAGCAAGAACGATCAAATCAAGTTGTGAACTTGATTGAATCAAAAGCAAGAACGATCAAATCAAGTTGTGAACTTGATGGAATCAAAAGCAAGAACGATCAAATCAAGTTGTGAACTTGATTGAATCAAAAGCAAGAGCGATTAAATCAAGTTATGAACTTGATTGAATCAAACAAGTAAAGCATGTGGTATAAATGGAATGTTTTAACAACTTGTGTAAACATTTCAGAAATAGAGATGGCTGATAAAGGTAACGATGATGCGGTGCCAAGAGTCACCGAGCAAATGAGGGAAGTGATTGCCGAAGAGGTTGGGAAGGCGATCGAAAATAGTTTGTCAGGCTTCATTGATAGAATTCAAAACACAGTTTTATCAATGGTAGAAGATAGAATCAAGAAATTAGAAGATGATTCGAAATCAGAAAAGGAAAAGCATGGAGGACGAAAGCCTTGTTCATACAAGGAATTCATGGCTCGTAAACCACCGATATATAATGGGGAGGTTGACCCAATAGTGTGCCAAATATGGCTAAGTGATATCGAAGGGGTATTCGAGAGGACCCATTGTGATGTAGATGACTATGTAGCCTATGGTACGGGTCAAGTAAGAAATCAAGCGAAAGATTGGTGGGATAACAAGAAGAGAGAGATCGGTATTGAAGCTGCTAAGGTCATGACTTGGGAAGAATTCAAGACGCCATTTCTGAAGCATCATAGCCCCAAAGCGGTTATGAATAAAATCAAGGAAGAGTTCATGCAGCTTAGGCACAAAAATGAGACCATAGACAAGATTACGGCAACGTTTATGGATAAGATGAAGTTTTGTGACGATCTGGTGACAAACGAAGAGCAAAAGATATACTACTATCATAACATGTTGAGTGCCGAGTATAAGGAATTTATCACCCCTTCCAAATACGAGACCTTTACCGAGATTATAAATGCTGCTCGGGAAAGGGAGATCGAGCTGAAAAAGAGTATCGAAAGGGGTGAACGGAGAGCACATGATGTAAATCCAAGCCCTACTAAGAAGGCACGAACAAACGAAAGCGCAAGGAAACCTGATACGAAAGGCGGGTCGCCAAGTTACAGAATCTGCGGGAAGGGTCATAAAGGCGAATGTCGTTACAAGGATAAGCCTTGTCCCATATGCAAGAAAACGGGACATATAGCCATATCATGCCCGGAGAAGGTGACGGTTTGTTACAATTGTTATCGAACGGGTCATAAGAAGTCTGAATGCCCGGAATTGGTTGAAAAGAAGGATGGGCAGGAACCGAAGGGTGAAGCCCCTAAAGCAAAGGCAAGATCTTTTCAACTAACCGCCGCAGAAGCAAAGATTGAACCTGACGTGGTCTCAGGTATATTTACTGTAAACTCGATTCCTGCACGTGTGTTATTTGATACGGGTGCGAATAAATCCTTTGTTTCATATGGATTTATTTGACATCCTTCATTTGTTCTAACTAAATTACCTGTGCCCTTAGAAGTAGAGATAGGTAATAATAAAAGCTTTATTGTTTGCGATGTATGTGAAAATTGCAAACTGAGCATTGATGATGAAAAATATTTGATAAATCTAATCCCGATGTCGATGGGAGAATTTCAAGTAGTCGTTGGGATGGATTGGCTATCTCGGCACCATGCAAAGGTCGTGTGCTTCCGTAAAGAGATAAAATTGACATCTCCGAGCGGGAAACACGTCACCATTTATGGCGAAAAAGGAGGCAATCCCATAGTATGCTCAATGTTGAAAGCTCACAAGCTAATGAAGCGAGGATGCAAGGCATTTATGATATACGCTAATGAACCCGAAAAAGAATCACGAAAGATTGGAGATGTACCGGTAGTACGAGATTATGAAGATGTTTTTCCGGAAGATTTACCGGGGATACCGCCTGAACGGGAAGTAGAGTTCGGGATCGAATTGATTCCGGGCGCGAAACCCGTAGCAAAAGCCCCGTACCGACTTGCACCGTCGGAATTACAAGAATTGATGTCCCAAATCCAAGACCTGCTTGACAAGGGATTCATAAGGCCGAGTGTGTCTCCTTGGGGCGCACCGGTATTGTTCGTGAGAAAGAAAGACGGGAGCATGCGCATGTGTATCGATTACCGGGAGTTAAACAAACTCACGATAAAGAACCGATACCCGCTCCCGAGGATAGATGATTTATTCGACCAACTACATTTCTAAGCTTCCGCTAAGTTTTAAATCTTTAGAACTTTTGTATATGGGATGTAAACATGTTTGAAAATCTTTTTTTTTATGCTTTAACTTAGTCATTAGTCGACTAAGGTTTTTGTTACTTATGAACTTCTTTAATGAAAGTCATGTACTTAATCAATATTTTCACTAAAATGGTGTTGTTTATTAGTATAAACGAGCGAAAATTTAAGGGTGTTACAATTTCTAAGTTATGTAAAGGTTATTTAAGGTATGTTAAGTATATGTTGATGTTCCAGAGTATTTTCGAATTTAAACTGAGTACGTTTACGCACCAGTTTGCGTATACTTCTCCAGAAAGCGATATAAAGTTTGAAATTGAACAAGAATTGATATTACCTTACGACCCTATATAAGCACTATACTAAAAGTGACGAGCTAAGCATGTTAGAACATGCTTAAATAAGTTTAGAAAACAGGTTTGGCATAAAAACAAACAACTTTGATGCTCACGAGTAGTTTGGTTACAAAATACACAAGAATGTGCATTTTGGCCGAAACTACGACTCGTCACTGAGCCTAGATAACGTGGTAATCAGTAGGCATAGTCACTACGGACTATAACCATCGTGATCACGCTCACGTTATGAAGTTCCAACGAACTTCGTGTTGACCATAGGCTGGTCAACGCAGAAAGTCAAACAAAACGTTGACTTTCGGACTCGAAAAGCGAATAAAAGAACGAAAGAACACTTACGAAGGGTCCCCGAAAGCTAATCTCGATCCAGGAGCTCAGGTATGAAGCAAAGGCCTCAACTTAGAGCTTTAGATGAGATTTTGTGGGTTTTTAGCCAAAGGGGGGGGGGGTATTTATAGGAAAAGCAAGACCGTTAGGATCGTTTCTTGAATATCGTGTCACGATCCAAGCCGTACACTTGTCGCAAAGTTGTGGTGGCTCAAAATGACCTTAACCCCAAAGATGGTGAAAGGGCATTGCCCTTTGGAGTGTATGAAAGGCTAAGGTTTGCAAGAAAACAAAGTTTCTGCAACTGTAGGGGCCATGCGGCCCGCGTCAGGATTAGACAAAACTCAGGCGGGCCGCCTGGGCATGTCTGATCTGCACATACTTTCAGAAATAGCAGTTTTGGTCCCTGTTGCATGTTTAAGGCATTTTCAGCACTTCTAAGGCCCGTAAAGCCAACTTTAAGGCCCTAAAATGATGCCTAAACATTGTGGACATGAAACATGCTCGAAAATATGTCGGGTGTTGGTTCGTTTGGCCGTACGAATGCGATGTTTGGTTAATTACGACGGAATGCGCATAAGCTCGAAAAGCGATCCAAATGACGCGACGAATGGATTTTTCTCATGCCAAACACTAAGGCATAATATTAGGATGCTTACATAAATTTAGGGATGTCCGGATGTATTCAGAACGCAAGTTATGCGCGAAAGTGCAAACTTGTGTCCTTTTTGACACTTTTAGCCCCTGAATGATCCAAAAGTTTGTTTTAGCATACCAAACCCCTCAAAGCCTATTTCTAAGCTATGTAAAGGATACTTATGGTATGTTTAACTTATGGACATGTTCCGGAATGTTCGTTACAGTTCAAATTGGCATACTTTCGCAGTTTGTCAAGTTTAGTCCCTGTAAGCGAATTAACTTGTTTTTGCCATACCAAGGCCTTCAAAACTTATTTCTAAGTTATGTAAAGGTTATTTAAGGTATGTTAAGTATATGTTGATGTTCCGGAGTATTTGTCGCATTTAAAATGAGTACGTTTACGCACCAGTTTGTGTATAATTCTCCACAAAGCGATATAAAGTTTGAAATTGAACAAGAATTGATATTACCTTACGACCCTATATAAGCACTATGCTAAAAGTGACGAGCTAAGCATGTTAGAACACGCTTAACTAAGTTTAGAAAACAGGTTTGGCATAAAAACAAACAGCTTTGATGCTCACGAGTAGTTTGGTTACAAAATACACAAGAATATGCGTTTTGGCCGAAACTACGACTCGTCACTGAGCCTAGATAACGTGGTAATCAGTAGGCATAGTCACTACGGACTATAACCATCGTGATCACGCTCACGTTATGAAGTTCCAACGAACTTCGTGTTGACCATAGGCTGGTCAACGCAGAAAGTCAAACAAAACGTTGACTTTCGGACTCGAAAAGCGAATAAAAGAACAAAAGAACACTTACGAAGGGTCCCCGAAAGCTAATCTCGATCCAGGAGCTCAAGTATGAAGCAAAGGCCTCAACTTAGAGCTTTAGATCAGATTTTGTGGGTTTTTAGCCAAAGAGGGGGGGTATTTATAGGAAAAGCAAGACCGTTAGGATCGTTTCTTGAATATCGTGTCACGATCCAAGCCGTACACTTGTCGCAAAGTTGTGGTGGCTCAAAATGACCTTAACCCCTGAGATGGTGAAAGGGCATTGCCCTTTGGAGTGTTTGAAAGGCCAAGTTTTGCAAGAAAATTAAGTTTCTGCAACTGTAGGGGCCATGCGGCCCGCGTCAGGATTAGACAAAACTCACGCGGGCCGCCTGGGCATGTCTGATCTGCACATACTTTCAGAAATGGCAGTTTTGGTCCCTGTTGCATGTTTAAGGCATTTTCAGCACTTCTAAGGCCTGTAAAGCCAACTTTAAGGCCCTAAAATGATGCCTAAACATTTTGTACATGAAACATGCTCGAAAATATGTCGGGTGTTGGTTCGTTTGGCCGTACGAATGCGATGTTCGGTTAATTACGACGGAATGCGCATAAGCGCGAAAAGCGATCCAAATGACGCGACGAATGGATTTTTCTCATGCCAAACACTAAGGCATAATATTAGGATGCTTACATAAATTTAGGGATATCCGGATGTATTCAGAACGTAAGTTATGCGCGAAAGTGCAAACTTGTGCCCTTTTTGACACTTTTAGCCCCTGAATGATCCAAAAGTTTGTTTTAGCATACCAAACCCCTCAAAGCCTATTTCTAAGCTATGTAAAGGATACTTATGGTATGTTTAACTTATGGACATGTTCCAGAATGTTCATTACAGTTCAAATTGGCATACTTTCGCAGTTTGTCAAGTTTAGTCCCTGTAAGCGAATTAACTTGTTTTTGCCATACCAAGGCCTTCAAAACTTATTTCTAAGTTATGGAAAGGTTATTTAAGGTATGTTAAGTATATGTTGATGTTCCGGAGTATTTGTCGCATTTAAACTGAGTATGTTTACGCACCAGTTTGCGTATAATTCTCCACAAAGCGATATAAAGTTTGAAATTGAACAAGAATTGATATTACCTTACGACCCTATATAAGCACTATACTAAAAGTGACGAGCTAAGCATGTTAGAACATGCACTAAGTTTAGAAAACAGGTTTGGCTTCAAAACAAACAGCTTTGATGCTCACGAGTAGTTTGGTTACAAAATCCACAAGAATGTGCATTTTGGCAGAAACTACGACTCGTCACTGAGCCTAGATAACGTGGTAATCAGTAGGCATAGTCACTACGGACTATAACCATCGTGATCACGCTCACGTTATGAAGTTCCAACGAACTTCGTGTTGACCATAGGCTGGTCAACGCAGAAAGTCAAACAAAACGTTGACTTTCGGACTCGAAAAACGAATAAAAGAACGAAAGAACACTTACGAAGGGTCCCCGAAAGCTAATCTCGATCCAGGAGCTCAGGTATGAAGCAAAGGCCTCAACTTAGAGCTTTAGATCAGATTTTGTGGGTTTTTAGCCAAAAGGGGGGGGGGTATTTATAGGAAAAGCAAGACTGTTAGGATCGTTTCTTGAATATCGTGTCACGATCCAAGCCGTACACTTGTCGCAAAGTTGTGGTGGCTCAAAATGACCTTAACCCCAGAGATGGTGAAAGGGCATTGCCCTTTGGAGTGTTTGAAAGGCCAAGTTTTGCAAGAAAACAAAGTTTCTGCAACTGTAGGGGCCATGCGGCCCGCGTCAGGATTAGACAAAACTCAGGCGGGCCGCCTGGGCATGTCTGATCTGCACATACTTTCAGAAATGGCAGTTTTGGTCCCTGTTGCATGTTTAAGGCATTTTCAGCACTTCTAAGGCCCGTAAAGCCAACTTTAAGGCCCTAAAATGATGCCTAAACATTGTGGACATGAAACATGCTCGAAAATATGTCGGGTGTTGGTTCGTTTGGCCGTACGAATGCGATGTTCGGTTAATTACGACGGAATGCGCATAAGCGCGAAAAGCGATCCAAATGACGCGACGAATGGATTTTTCTCATGCAAAACACTAAGGCATAATATTAGGATTCTTACATAAATTTAGGGATGTCCGGATGTATTCAGAACGTAAGTTATGCGCGAAAGTGCAAACTTGTGCACTTTTTGACACTTTTAGCCCCTGAATGATCCAAAAGTTTGTTTTAGCATACCAAACCCCTCAAAGCCTATTTCTAAGCTATGTAAATGATATTTATGGTATGTTTAACTTATGGACATGTTTCGGAATGTTCGTTACAGTTCAAATTGGCATACTTTCGCAGTTTGTCAAGTTTAGTCCCTGTAAGCGAATTAACTTGTTTTTGCCATACCAAGGCCTTCAAAACTTATTTCTAAGTTATGTAAAGGTTATTTTAGGTATGTTAAGTATATGTTGATGTTCCGAAGTATTTGTCGCATTTAAACTGAGTACGTTTACGCACCAGTTTGCGTATAATTCTCCAGAAAGCGATATAAAGTTTGAAATTGATCAAGAATTGATATGTGCAAAAGATACACATATTTATACCAGATCCCAAGTATGAAATACAATATTTCATCGGCTTGGTATTTGTTTGATGGTCGCGGTGACACAGGTGTCACAAGATTGTAGGAACTAGGTTCACGTTTTCAATAAAATATATTACAAAATATATAATAACGAGATCCTCGTTATTTGTGAGAAATTCTTCTAGTACAATACCGGTTACCTAAACTAAATAAACAAATGTAAATACAATTTAATTGTACCAATCTTGATTCAAGTCGATGTCTTTGGTAGAACTTCAACCGCACCTTCTTGTGCAATCCTTCTTGGCTGAGACTCCACTACAAGACAAACAAAATATCGTTGACGGTTTTGGTTGAGGCACGTGTTCAATACGCTTCCCTTAAAACAGATTCCGCACCTCCTCTCATACGATTCTGTCTCCCAGGTACAACAACCGGAACAGTATGTGTACTGCCGGAGATGACTCTCATGCTCGAGATAGTACCGGGGAAGATGGTGTTCTTAACATAGAAAAATTAAGTTGTGTAAAAATAATTTAGAGAAAGCTCTTCTCTAAATTTCCATGGAACAAAGATGAAGTTGAGAAATAATTTAGAGAATACTCTTCTCTAAATTTCTTTTGGAACCGTAGGACTTCTATGTATGTGTGGGACTTTTTGTCTGTCTTCAAAATGAACTTCCATATTCATTTTATATTCACATAAAGAAGACTTAGTCAACCCCTTTAAACATGATAATAAACCTTGTAATGAATAGGGTTTAATTTCTCATTAATCTTATACTAAACAAGATATTTAATATTGTAACAGACAATATTAAAGTTCAATCAAATGGATTAATGTGGTCAACTCGAAACGCTCATTTTCATTCATGACAGAATTAAATGAGTTGAGACCGTTAACTCACTAGTGGTTGACCAGTTTTCCTGGTCGCGCGTGCGCGTAGGCGAACCTGCACCAAGATTACTGTCCAACTAGTACTATTACTGTTGTAAACCTGCGCGCGCGCCAGAACTGATTCGCCAGTTCGCGCACTACACTTCAAGGATCCCATGCCATGCCATTACGAGTCGCGTGCCACACTGATGCCACTACGCATACCAGGACTCCACCTTGTCATGCGCCATCCATACTCGTGCGCCACCTGCACTCTCCGCCCTAGCCAATGACGTGCCCGTAAGCTATACGCACACACCGCAATAGAACCTGCGGGGACACATAGCCTTGCGCCATGCGGATGCCGCTACGCATACCAGGACGCCATCTGGTCATGCGCCATCCATACTCGTGCGCCACCTGCACTCTCCGCCCTAGCCAATGACGTGCCCGTAAGCTATACGCACACACCGCAATAGAACCTGCGGGGACACATAGCCTTGCGCCATGCGGATGCCGCTACGCATACCAGGACGCCATCTGGTCATGCGCCATTCACACTCGCGCGCTCTTGCACTATCCGTCGCGTGCCTGAGAGGCTTGCGCCAGATCATCTGCCTAAGTCACCCATTGCTGTGCCATAAGCGGACCCGCCATGTATCTGACGATACGCTCTTGGGCAAAAAATACAAAGGTGGTGTGCGAAGTTCAAAGTGCATCACATTTGGCCTATAACCCATGTCACACGTGCATATGTGCGGGTGCGGCGCACCCTTCGGTCCCCACTAGTGTTTGCTTTCAAAAAAACAATTTACAAGGAGTGCTTCTCCTTATATACCACTTTGAGTTTTGTCATCCCATCTATGTGGGACAAGTTGACAGAACTAATCCATTTTATTCATCTTTGTTTGTTCCAAACATACAATTTCAAGTTTCGATATCTCATTCATCTTACCTTTATTTGGACATAGTTTGAACACAAACCCTTAAATAATTATTTGTACAACACATATATAAATATTATTGATGTACAAAATATTTAGTAAAAAACTCATTTTCACTAAATATTTATATATTGATGTACAAAATATTTAGTAAAAAATTCATTTTCACTAAATTTCCAATACTTGTGCCCTTTCGAGTTATTCGTTCCCTTGATGATCGTTTTCACTAATCATCTGTCATTCGATCGATACTTCAATATTTTTTTCTCTCATGTAAGATAGTGTTTCAATCATTTTTTTTCTCTCATGCAAGATAATGTGTTTCATCTCGTGTACATGCCATATTTATATAGGGTGCGAAATCATATAGTTACTATTTTTGCAACCAAGCATTGCAAAATAGTTTTTTTTTTTAATATTAAAATGTCACTAGTGGTTTCTTTGAGTTAAGAAGTCAAAGTCATTCAAACATGTGAACTTTTTTAGGTATTTTGATCTTTGACTTATTTTTTAAGGGTTTTGACCTGTTTCGAGAGAGAGGTTCACTTTTCGACCGGCAGATGTGCTCATGTTCGGGAGGGCAACCTGGGTGTTCCCCATGTTGGGCTCAAGGACAATCAGTTCGTGGCTGGCCTATGTTGAAGATAGAATCAAGAAAAATTACTAAACATGAGAAGATTTATGTTGAGAATCAACATGTTTTCACCTCCTTTGTTTTTGACACAATTGGGTCTCTTGCCTCCGAAGCTGTCGGTTTCCTAAACAGAGTGCAACGGATTGTGCACAAAAATCTCACGTCGTTGAAGAACCATGGTTTTGTTTTCAACAAAATTGGTTTTGCTATTTAAAAGGGGTTGTGGTGCAATTTATTACTTGTTTACCTGCAACTCTATTATAAATTTCTAATGCTTTTTAGAAAGGAAAAAAAACATTTAGTTCAGAACTTACATATTCTAAAAGAAATCAAATATGACACTCGTCAAGTAAGCATGTATATTGGCAGAACAAAACTTTATTGATCGAGAAATAGTATTAAGTTTTAGAGTAAATTATTTTTTGAGTCTCTGTGTTTTAGTGGTTTTGACCACTTGGATCCAAAATCAAAAAGTTTAACGCTCTGAGTCCCTAACCGTTCATTTTATAACGTTTTGAGTCCAATTTTTATCATTTGTACTTTTGATTTTGGACTTAAGTGGTTTAAACCAATAAAATACAAGGACTCAAAACGTTATAAAATGAACGCTTATAGACTCAGAACGTTAAACATTTTGATTTTAGATTCATGTGCTTAAAACCACACTCAAATTGTAAATTGTTCCAAGTTAAAAGTTAATCTTAGGTTTGTACCAAAATTCAGTGTGATTAAACTTAAGTTAAAGTAAAGTAATTCTTTTTGATGAAAGTCAACGCTAGGAAGAGTGATGGTGTAACCAAGAAGGATGTGACAAGGTTTGACTTTTTATGATTTGTATTGGTTGGCGAGGCTAAGAATCTGTGCTACTGTGCTGTATTAGCCGAAAGCAGCTCTGACATTGGAAGAGATTTATTATATTTAGATATTTATCCCCTTTAGTTTTTATCTTATCATACTTTATTCAATAACCACCGCCTCACATGCGAATACAGCACAACAGGGAACTACAACAGAATCATACCAGTAGCGGATTCAGGATTTTTTTTCTGGGGTGCGGAAATTTTTTAAAGATTTTAGACCCCTAGCTATATAAAAAAATTGGTCCATAACGGGACGGATTGGGTCGGGTCATGTAAAACAAGTAAAAACAAACAAACAAAGTTTCATAGCGGGTCGAATCAGATCGGGTCGGGTCCATTTCGATTCTCAAACAATCAAACCCTAGTTCCTAACATCCTATCACATTAATAAACAAAAAAACATCAAAGTTCAAACCATCCATACTTTTATTTCTCTTAATCATTCAATAAATAGCAACAAAACTTATCTATAACATACCTTAATCTTTAATTTGAATAATCCGGCGAAAAAAAGTGGTTCAACCCCTTTCCTCTTGAGAAATCGCGGCATAAGTTCCCTACTCATTGTTCATTCCTAATCATATCAGACAGTGGCGGAGCCAGAAATTTTTTCTTATGGTGTCTTTTTTTTTATGAATGCCCCGGTTTATAGTAACCTGGAGTCGAACTTTTTGGATTGGTTCGGATCTAGTCGGGTCAAGTCACATAATAAAAGCAAATATCACAGTAAAAGTACAATGTCAATGAATAAAAACATATAATAAAATTACAAAGTCATTTGAAATATATAAAAAAAATGCATTTAGTAGTTGCTCAGTACGCATTTTCATGTTTTGAAAATGATTCATAATGTTTTCAATGGCAACTTGCAAAAAAATAAATAAAGAAAACCTCTTTTTCATTATAACAACAAGTGCACGCATTATTTAAATGATCATCAAAAATCACGTTAGGTTAAACAATTGAAACAAAACCATTTAGACATTGGGCTATAATGTTTACTGGATTAGAAAAAATAAAAATTAGGCATGGACCTTTAATGATTTAAAGTATACTAATTAAATTCAAGTATATTGGCTTAATTTTTTAAATATAAATTTGTTTATTATGTAATTCTTTTAGAAGAAATCAGAACAAGGGTGTCGTTTGTAAAAAGACAATGGTGTCGCTCAAATTTTTCCTATTATACGTTGATTTGCTACACAAAATTCAATGGTGTCGGACGACACCGTTATTCAAAGTGTGGCTCCGCCACTGCTATCAGATACAAAATAAACAAGGATCTTCAAGTGTTCAACCATTGCCCATGTTCCTTAATTTTCAATATAAAATTTTGAATTTCAAGCCCTAGTAATTATTATTTGCCAACCAATAATCATATAATCAACAAACATGTTTGCCAACCAAAATATTGAATTTCAAGCCCTAGTAATTATTATAAGCCCTAGTAAAAAACATGTACCTGTCAGGGGCGGCCTGAATTAACCAGTTTGCCGCCGAAATTTTGCAGTCGCCGGCCGGAATTATGCTGTCGCTGGGCGCTGAAGTGAGGCAGAGGGAGGGCGGTAGTCGCTGGCAAGTGGCAGCGATTTGGGTTTTTTTTTATTACATAAATTCCTCACATTTTTTTCTAAGGGGTGCGGACGAAAATTTCCAAGGGGTGCGGCCGGAATTTTTCAAGGGGTGCGGACGAAAATTTCCAAGGGATGCGGTCTGGATTTTTCGCGAAAAATACCACTAATTTTTTTTTTCAAGGGGTGCGGCCGCCCATCCACCCCATAACTTGGGTCCGCCCCTGAATCATACAAAGTCAAAATTACACCAATCGTTCCAAGAAATAGATTTATATTTAGATCTATTCTTGAAACATAGAAAACCATAAAATTTATGCCCTTTAGTTTCTTACTCTTTTTTGAACGTACTCAACTTTTTTTTAAACGGCGAATCGATTTATATGTACATATAAAGAGCCAGTAAGGGCATGAAAAACAAAAACAAAAAGACCCCAAAACGAACAAAAAAACCCAACACTCAACTATTTTCATCAAATTTGTGATGACTCTTGTTATACCGAAAGATTTTAGGTTTAATATCAAGCAAGAAGTAGATTAAGATTTATTTGATCTAATTTAAGAGTTTGCAACCATTGTCATTAAATAAAACACTATTCCCGCCTCATCTATGATATATTTTATAGCATTAACATCGCATCCTCTAAACCAAACTTTTCCTACATCAAAATATAAGGAAAATAACTAAAATACTTTCACATCCCATTCTCTGTTTTAGAGAAGAATAAACACTAATCAACTATATTTAGCAACATTGTTTATTTTTAACTAGTATTATGCCAGCGATTTTGCGAAGGTGTAAACCCGTAAAAAAATAACATTACCCGTGTGTTGAAGTGGGCGTTGGACCTACACTTTGTGGCGCCATTGTCAACCAAACAAGAAACAAACGTAAAAACGTTC
The DNA here is from genome assembly GCF_002127325.2 of Helianthus annuus. Taxonomy (NCBI): domain Eukaryota; kingdom Viridiplantae; phylum Streptophyta; class Magnoliopsida; order Asterales; family Asteraceae; genus Helianthus; species Helianthus annuus. Next base: position 138,151,138 of record NC_035445.2, read on the forward strand.
AACCATGCACGCCCGTTGTGACGTGTTAACAGGGCCGTTCCAATATTTTTAGACCCTAAGCGAACTACAAAGTGGAGGCCCTAATTTCACCCATAAACTCTCTTCCAATCTCGATAGACCCGTCGCCATGGGTGATTACGGTTACTTTTTTCGTCTTGTGGTAGCCGATCACCTAGAAATTGAAAGCAGGTTATGATGGGAAGTGGGAACGATTGGGGATTAAAGTTGTAAATAGAAACGTATTTATTTGAGCCTAATCATCGTGTTGAAGTTAAAATAGAAATATTCTAAAAAAATATGCATTTAGTAGTTGCTCAGTATGCATTTTCATGTGGTAGCCGCAATCATCGTTCCCACTTCCCATCATAACCTGCTTTCAATTTCTAGGTTATCGGCTACCACAAGACGAAAAAAGTAACCGTAATCACCCATGGCGACGGGTCTATCGGGATTGGAAGAGAGTTTATGGGTGAAATTAGGGCCTCCACTTTGTAGTTCGCTTAGGGTCTCCAAAAATATTGGAACGGCCCTGTTAACACGTCACAACGGGCGTGCATGGTTGAACGTTTTTACGTTTGTTTCTTGTTTGGTTGACAATGGCGCCACAAAGTGTAGGTCCAACGCCCACTTCAACACACGGGTAATGTTATTTTTTTACGGGTTTACACCTTCGCAACATCGCTGGCTTAATACTAGTTAAAAATAAACAATGTTGCTAAATATAGTTGATTAGTGTCTATTCTTCTCTAAAACAGAGAATGGGATGTGAAAGTATTTTAGTTATTTTCCTTATATTTTGCTGTAGGAAAAGTTTGGTTTAGAGGATGCGATGTTAATGCTATAAAATATATCATAGATGAGGCGAGAATAGTGTTTTTTTTTTAATGACAATGCTTGCAAACTCTTAAATTAGATCAAATAAATCTTAATCTACTTCTTGCTTGATATTAAACCTAAAATCTTTCGGTATAACAAGAGTCATCACAAATTTGATGAAAATAGTTGAGTGTTGGGTTTTTTTGTTCGTTTTGGGGTCTTTTTATTTTTGTTTTTCATGCCCTTACTGGCTCTTTATATCTATATGTAAATCGATTCGCCGTTTAAAAAAAGTTGAGTACGTTCAAAAAAGAGTAAGAAACTAAAGGGCATAAATTTTATGGTTTTCTATGTTTCAAGAATAGATCTAAATATAAATCTATTTCTTGGAACGATTGGTGTAATTTTGACTTTGTATGATTCAGGGGCGGACCCAAGTTATGGGGTGGATGGGCGGCCGCACCCCTTGAAAAAAAATTTAGTGGTATTTTTCGCGAAAAATCCAGACCGCACCCTTGGAAATTTTCGTCCGCACCCCTTGAAAAATTCCGGCCGCACCCCTTGGAAATTTTCGTCCGCACCCCTTAGAAAAAAATGTTAGGAATTTATGTAATAAAAAAACCCAAATCGCTGCCACTTGCCAGCGACTACCGCCCTCCCTCTGCCTCACTTTAGCGCCCAGCGACAGCATAATTACGGCCGGCGACTGCAAAATTTCGGCGGCAAACTGGTTAATTCAAGCCGCCCCTGACAGGTACATGTTTTTTACTAGGGCTTATAATAATTACTAGGGCTTGAAATTCAATATTTTGGTTGGCAAACATGTTTGTTGATTATATGATTATTGGTTGGCAAATAATAATTACTAGGGCTTGAAATTCAAAATTTTATATTGAAAATTAAGGAACATGGGCAATGGTTGAACACTTGAAGATCTTTGTTTATTTTGTATCTCATAGCAGTGGCGGAGCCACACTTTGAACAACGGTGTCGTCCGACACCATTGAATTTTGTGTAGCAAATCAACGTATAATAGGAAAAATTTGAGCGACACCATTGTCTTTTTACAAACGACACCCTTGTTCTGTTTTCTTCTAAAAGAATTACATAATAAACAAATTTATATTTAAAAAATTAAGCCCATATACTTGAATTTAATTAGTATACTTTAAATCATTAAAGGTCCATGCCTAATTTTTATTTTTTCTAATCCAGTAAGCATTATAGCCCCATGTCTAAATGGTTTTGTTTCAATTGTTTAACCTAACATGATTTTTGATGATCATTTAAATAAAGAGCCACTAAGGGCATGAAAAACAAAAACAAAAAGACCCCAAAACGAACAAAAAAAAAAACCCAACACTCAACTATTTTCATCAAATTTGTGATGACTCTTGTTATACCGAAAAATTTTAGGTTTAATATCAAGCAAGAAGTAGATTAAGATTTATTTGATCTAATTTAAGAGTTTGCAAGCATTGTCATTAAAAAAAACACTATTCCCGCCTCATCTATGATATATTTTATAGCATTAACATCGCATCCTCTAAACAAAACTTTTCCTACAGCAAAATATAAGGAAAATAACTAAAATACTTTCACATCCCATTCTCTGTTTTAGAGATGAATAAACACTAATCAACTATATTTAGCAACATTGTTTATTTTTAACTAGTATTAAGCCAGCGATGTTGCGAAGGTGTAAACCCGTAAAAAAATAACATTACCCGTGTGTTGAAGTGGGCGTTGGACCTACACTTTGTGGCGCCATTGTCAACCAAACAAGAAACAAACGTAAAAACGTTCAACCATGCACGCCCGTTGTGACGTGTTAACAGGGCCGTTCCAATATTTTTGGAGACCCTAAGCGAACTACAAAGTGGAGGCCCTAATTTCACTCATAAACTCTCTTCCAATCCCGATAGACCCGTCGCCATGGGTGATTACGGTTACTTTTTTCGTCTTGTGGTAGCCGATCACCTAGAAATTGAAAGCATGTTATGATGGGAAGTGGGAACGATTGGGGATTAAAGTTGTAAATAGAAACGTATTTATTTGGGCCTAATCATCGTATTGAAGTTAAAATAGAAATATTCTAAAAAAATATGCATTTAGTAGTTGCTCAGATCAAAACGCTAAATGAAATATTCTAAAAAAATATTGGGGATTAAAGTTGTAAATAGAAACGTGTTGAAGTTAAAATAGAAAAATCTTTGTGACAAATTTGTAAAAGATAAAAAGTATAGAGGTTAAAGGGAAAAAATCATCAAAGCACAATAGTCAATATACAAGCTTTAAGAGCATTCATATTGGAGCCGCTTATTTAATATAGAAGAACAAATAGAGGAAATAACAAAAATTCCACTACATTGAAATCTCTATAGTATAAAAAGTTTTATAGTTATCAAAGTAAACCTCTATATTTAAAGGCTCATATCCAAGCCTCTATATTTTTGTTAGAGTGTAAGGGGTGCATGACTAATGAGATTAGGCAAACTTTCCTCACACCCAATCATATTGTGTTATGTCATTTCCCCTCTTGTTCTTCTCTTTTGCCCAAAAAACATAAGGGGTGTATGCCTAAAACGAGATTAGGCAAACTAATTTAAAAAAAACATGTGATTGGTTGATATAAGCCTGGCCCCACCACTTACCCTCTCCCCTTTCTTTGCCGCATGCGGCAACTTCTCCCCGAAAATTTCTTTACCGATCGGCAAAGGTGGTGTGGCGGTGGACTCCCGTGCGACAAAAGGGGGTTGTCGAAGGGTTTGCCTAACCCACCCCGTACACCCTTATGAGTGTGCAAGAAAGAGAAATAAATAATAAAATAAATGATTATAAGTATCATAGAGATATAGATAGAGAGATGGATGTGAAAGGTTTTTGAAAAGTAAACATGATTTAGAAAAACATATGTTTTTTTATTAAAATATATAGATAGAGATAGAGCCTCCAATATGAATGCTATAATACACAACAACAAAGATGATACTTAAACCATATTTAGTTACCTATACCCAACCACACACTTCACATAAAGACCGTTTAGAGCCTTAGAATACCCACTTTAGAGCCCCTTTTACAAATCATACGTGTTGCCTACATGGCGTCATGTTGTTGCACTTTTTTATTAGGGATGAGCTCGGTACCGGTATGGGTACCGATACTGAAAGTGCTCGACATTGTATGACATCGATACAGTACGGTATTTGAAGGTAAATTAACCCATAATACCAATACCATACAAATTCCATACCGAACCAAAACAATGGGTCCCGAAAATGGCAAAAAGCGGGTACCATATTGCTACTGAAAATGACCCGGTACAATTCGGTACCAGTTCTGTTTTTAATATCGGGTACCATTTTTCTATCCCTACTTTTACTTTTTAAAATCCCTTTAGAGCATCCACAACACACATTAGAGAACTAAAAGCATTTAAAACCATTCTTAATAAGTTGTCACAATGGAAATATCAACCTTCTCAAAAATGAATCATCCAAAATTCACGGAACAAAAAAAAAAAAAAAAAAAAACCTCAAAAACATTTTCCATATTCTTAATAAGCGGGTACCATATTGCTTCCTTCCCCTCCCTCTCCCTCTCGCACTGACCACCACCCAACACGTCGTTGGCCGCCCCACTTCACCTGAACTGCAACCCATCTTCACTCCAACCCAACACCCTCCTCAGACAACCAGACGCCGCCTTCGATCAACTATTACCCAACCCAACACTCACCCTCCTCCGATCATCACTCACCGACCTGATCATGGTTTATTTTGTTGAATATGTTTGGTTGGTCGGGTCGGGTCGGATGGTTTTGTTCTAATCTAATCTAATGTCGGGTCATATGTAGGTTTTGTGGGGTATATGTTGGTTTAGGGTGTATGGTTATATGTTACACCTCGAAAATTTGTCTCCAATAAATAAACGACACATGTCACATACGACAAAAGCATTATAAACCCGGATTTAGTTAAAGATGTATGGCAGGATTTTTAAACACGTCGATATGTTAATTTATACCTCTGAACGACTTCATTATAAATCCCAAGACCCTAACATGATTAATAAACATCTATTATACCCTTAATCTGGTGATTACAACTAATAATGGAGGTCCAAGTTTACTAGTATGGATCCTATGAAATAATGCTCAATAAATCTTTTGTGTATACTTTTCCATCATAATGCAAACCAATTATACATTGAGATAGGTAGACACAACTGATCAAGCATGGGTAAAAAGGCCTCATACTGACATTTTCCAGGCTCAAAATCATGCATTACAAGTTGTCCGTTCAAAGCATGAAAGGTTATTTTTTTTTGCTTCTGGCAAGAGCTTACGGACCGTAATGTGCGAAAGGTTAAAACTTTTCCTCTGTCAAAGGCTTACGGACCGTAAAGGTCCTGCCTTACGGTCCGTAAGGAGCGCCCAACGACAGCAACTTGGCTGTTGGCTGTTATAACAGTTTAACCGACCTTGTAAGATATTTTCAGCAACATGGGCGACCCCTAACCTTTCCTAGACACTAGGAAACACTTGTAAATGATCTGGGAACAATGATAGACCTAGTTGTCATGATCTCAATGGTCTAGAACACTATAAAAGGGCCATGAGTTGCTACATTGTGTTCATTCCTTCCTTCTGCATTGTGGAGATTTCTGGAGCACAAGTGTCTTCCCTAAGTATTTCCTAATCGTGCATTAGACTTCAGTAAGTATGCTTAACCTTTCTTAGTTAAGTTTTTGCTTAGTTTAGCTTAAAAGTCAAACCGTCGTAATTAACGGTTGACTTAACGATTAATCATTAATGGTCCAGTGATTAGTCAAATCGAAGGTAGTTATAAGTTGGTAATCATGTGGGCTTTAAACCCTTAGAAGGGCACCCCCTGGTTCCCACTCTATCTAGATCAAATGTCGGGTCAAAGTTGTTTAGAAAAAGTCAACAGAAGTTTAATTTTTGAATTAACATGTAATTAACAATGTAGAAGGCATGTAACCTATTTTATCACTCATATAACTCGATAATAAGTAGAATAGCTGGTCTAAGCTTGTTTCATACCGACAATTTTCTGTTTAGACCCGGTTCGGAACCGAAAGTCGCAAAACTTTGACTATTGCTTTGACTTCAGTTCTGACCCGATTTAGTATGACTTAGAAATGCCTTAGGACTCCCTTAGGACCAGGTTACATGATGGTATGACCCTTTGTGACTGGTTCGTAGTTTGACCGAGTCTTTTGCACATTTCCGTTAAATGCTTAAATGTTGACCATAATGCCTTTTTGACCTTAAAACGAGAATTTTGGATATGTGAAAGAACAATAACCTTAGTTACTGATTTCTAAACATGTCCCTAAAATTTCGTGTCAATTCGAGGTCTAGAATAGGAGTTATGCTAAATAGCGCAATTAAGAAAACTTTTGTTAATAAAACAACGCACTTAGCATAAAGCCTATCTAAACCCAAATTTCGACACCAAAACTTTTACACACTGATGTAATATAATATTTTGAGATTTTTAAAGATTTTTAATTATTTTTAACCTGCTCATAACCTAAGGTTATGACCTTGATTCGGTAAATACCGAATATACCCTTTTCAGACATAAAACGAGTTCTACATAGTATTTTGACGCCAATCCAATTGCTACTGATTTTAAATAATAAATAAAGTATTTTGAACTATATAAACTGATCAGAAAACTCAGATTTCCTGTATAACCCGGAAATCGCTTAAAACGACTTTATACGCGTATTAAACGCATAGTTTGGGTTTAAAACCATTTTTGTCATAAGAACTTATTACCTACTGATGTAACTTGTTAAAATAAGTGGTTTTACTGATTACTTCAGACCCGAACATCAGAAGTATAAATAATCTCTTTTATAATCTTTGAAATGACCAAAATACCCCTACGGGGCGTATTATGGGATTAAACTCGTTACGGGCATAATGGAAGGTATCCTACTGATATCACAACATATTTAGAGCATATTGAATTAGGAAACCTGTGTAAGACTCTTACGGTTACCCGTTACGCTAATTACGCGTTCGGTTCGGTTTATGTAACTAGTTTACATAAATTAGCGGAAACGGGTCAAACCTTGTCGTTTTAATCTCGAAATCCAGAATGTGGTTGGATTACCCATATTATACAAGTCTTCAAACTTGTCGTGTCTAAATCACATTCTTTTCCGGTCTTCGCTTATTCGTGCGTTCGAACCGTATCTTTCGTTAAAACTAACCGGTCTAAGTTTAGGCTTAATTAAAGACCCGTTAGGATTCTAATAGGTTATTATAAACCTTCGTTCCAGAATAGGAGACCCGGTAAAAGCTACCCGCACTTGCTATTTGTGAATTGATACTTGCAAAGGTAAATACTTTTAACTTATTTCCCTATACGGGCTTGGGGTACGGTATATAAAATACCGCTTGGTCCAGCATTGAATCTTTAATCGAATAGAGGTTAAATCATTGATATGCTTTGTTTTAAAATGTTTTGTTTGCTTAAAGCCTTTGGGGGGTTAATGACCATGTCCCGGATATCCCTGGCATCATCTTACGAGATGGCCACGACCTGAGCGCGGGGTGTAGGCGTACACCCGTCAGTGCATAAATGAATACATAAATAATGTGGTGTGTCTATTGATCTTTAACCCGAACTACGGATCGGGCTACTGAACGCATAAGAAACATGTAATTCGTTTACAAGTATTATATAAAAATAATTATCCCAAGTTATAAAAGTTTGTGCCGCGTGCATTCAAATCAATTTTATTAACCCTTTTCAAAAGTGTCGGTTGAATGTATTTACCAGTGTAAACTGACGTATTTTCCCAAAAAGGTTAAGTGCAGGTACTAAGCGAACTAGGCTGGCTTTCTCCTAGCATCCTCAATAAGTCCCGCAAGCTTGGATGTCAAACTGTTGAACATGTTTCCTATTTATTTTGGATCCCCTGTGGATTATTTTCAACTGTTTGTGATACATGATATTACAATAACATTCGGTTGAAATATATCTATCTTTTGCTTCCGCTGTGCATTTAAATATTGTGTTGTTTGACTGTAATGTTACCAACTACGTCACGATACTCCCCACCGGGCCCACCGGTGAAACGTGTGAAAAATCGGGGTGTGACATTATATTTGGTTGTAATGTCGAGTCAAATGGTTTTGTTCTAATGTCGTGTCCTGTGTTCATTTCATGGCCGATTCTACGTTGGTTTATGTATGGTTGGCTCTATGTTGGAACTCTTGGCCAATTCATATAGGGTCCTATGGAATTCTATGTTGGTTCAAATGGGTATGGTTTCATGCAAGGGTGCAAGGCCAATTCATGTCGGGTCCTACGGAATTCTTTGTTTGTTTAAATGCGTACGGTCTCATGCAAGGGTGGCAATGTGTGATGCAAATTGCACTTTACTCATTTGTATGTTATACTTTTCAAAATAGCATTCCATAAAAACTTTTATAAGGTACTAAAAAATGACAACTTTTCTACTTTATACAAACTAACTTTGATTTTGTTTACAAGACAATACCCATCTTTTGTAATTACATTTTCCTGGATATATATGTTTAACTTGTGTGTGAAAACGAATTTTCTAACAAAGTTTAAGAAGAATAACTCAGACTTTAAGATAAGTACCACCATCCCTTTACCCCTAGACCATCTCCAGTTTGTCTTCTGTGACATTTAGGTGCTGTTTGTTTTTTCAGAGGTAAAACGTCTACAGTCTGCGGGCCACATCTGCAAACCTCTGTAGTAGAAGAGGTGGACCACATCTTTAACCCGAACTACGGATCGGGCTACTGAACGCATAAGAAATATGTAATTCGTTTACAAGTATTATATAAAAATAATTATCCCAAGTTATAAAAGTTTGTGCCGCGTGCATTCAAATCAATTTTATTAACCCTTTTCAAAAGTGTCGGTTGAATGTATTTACTAGTGTAAACTGACGTATTTTCCCAAAAAGGTTAAGTGCAGGTACTAAGCGAACTAGGCTGGCTTTCTCTTAGCATCCTCAATAAGTCCCGCAAGCTTGGATGTCAAACTGTTGAACATGTTTCCTATTTATTTTGGATCCCCTGTGGATTATTTTCAACTGTTTGTGATATATGATATTACAATAACATTCGGTTGAAATATATCTATTTTTTGCTTCCGCTGTGCATTTAAATATTGTGTTGTTTGACTGTAATGTTACCAACTACGTCACGATACTCCCCCACCGGGCCCACCGGTGAAACGTGTGAAAAATCGGGGTGTGACAGGTTGGTATCAGAGCCAACGTTGAGTGAATTAAACACTATCCTTATGTGTTTAATCTCAATGACACAATTGCACATACTCGAGTCTAGACAAGAACTTAGGACGAATTCGAATTGTTGTTCTAGTTTGTCCTTTATTGCCTGTTATTTTATTTCATTTGTTTAAGCAGGAAATATGCCACTGGCAATCAGAAGAGGAGGAAGAGGCAAAGGGCCAATCACTACCCACAACGATCACGAGGCCGGGCCTTCACACATGCGAGCTCCTGCCAGCACAATGAGTACCGATCCTCAGAGAAACAGAAGGAACCTTTTTGAGCCCGCTAGAGGGTCAATCTCGCACAGTTCAACACCTTCTTACCGTCACTCTTTTGGGCCGAACTCAGAAAACGAGCCCGATAACCCTGAACCTTCATTCATACCTCTCCAGCGTTCCGTTTCGCACCGTTCCTTTGGCGACCCAACTCCTGTCTTTCAGGGCCGGTTCAACCCGGCAAACTTTATCCAAGAACCAGTAGGTTTTAACCCTCTAAGACCAGAGGACCATTTCTCCGAAGACAATGCGATGGACATGGACGAGGACACGGATCCCTTCGAACCTGCAAGAGGTACCCCCAACCATCCCATCGAGATCTCTGATGGATCATCCTTTCATGGGACACCTTATCAGGGTCCAGACAGTTACCAAGCAAGGTTCAACCAGTGTGAGTGGTACTTTACACCCTCTCACCATTTATCTCCTCATGAGCAACAACAACAGCAGCAGCAGGATCCCTCCGAGGATTCGCGTTTCGTGGCAGTCACGCCACCGCCTCCACCGCCGCCAGTTCATCAGGCACCTCCGGATCCTCCAAGGCGTAGGAGAACAGGCGCGCGGATATCAACACGAAGAGAGGATTTTCACTTTAGCACCCCTCGACACTCCAGTGGCAGTCATTATCCGCCACTGCATGAAGACCCACAAATGGGTGGACCTTCTAACCCAACTGCAGAGGTGAATTCCGCACCAGTTGCACCACCTCCGCCACCATTTGGTTATGATAACCTGATACCTACATACGCCGGTTCCACAGCGTACAACCCGTTTGAGCAACCAGCTCACACTCACTACAACTATATTGGTGTCGACCCATACGTAGAAGCGGCGGCAAACTACCACGCCCTTCATCCTGAAGTACCTTATGAAACACCTTGGGGAATGGGATACTCAACTCATGGGTATCCAATACCGGCTAGACCTCCGGCTCAGCACCTATCGCAGCAGCCACGTTTTCCCCCACCGAAGCAAGAAGAAATCCTCCACCGTTTGAACAGGGTGGAACGAGATTTTGAGCAAGAACGTAAGAACAACCGAGGATTCCTCAAAGGCCTAGCAAACCTGCTAAAAGGAAAGAAGAAGCGAGATCATTAGTCTCTATATGCACTATTGTATTTCCTATTTCAATCAAGTCCCTGCGTGGACATTTATTTGTGTATTTAGTCCCTGCGTGGACTTGTCTTTCAGTCCCTGCGTGGACATTTATTTGTGTATTTAGTCCCTGTGTGGACTTGCCTTTTCAGTCCCTGCGAGGACATCTATCCTAGTATTGGTCCCTGCGTGGACTCATTTTCTGTTTAACCTCTGCGTAGGTACTTTGTCTGTTTAAAAGTCCCGTTTAGGGCAGTGTGTAATCCTTTTATTATGTATTGGAATGCTAAGTTTATAATTTTCATTTTGTCATTATATGAATAAATATATGAAATAGATAAATCAAAATCATTCCTTTTAAAATAATCTGCCTATCATATAAAGAATCTTAACGGTATAACCTAGCCTTCGTGTCATTATAAGACCCGGCCAAGATGGTAAGACCTGATTAAAAGATTCAAATTCCTGTTAACCTCTGTAAACATGTTAACACTCCTGGCAGACGTGATTCGTTAAAATCACACGCGCCATTCTTATATAAGGACCCTTCTAGGGATTCCAAACCCTAACTTAATGATCTATAAATCATGGGTTTAAATCATCAAGTAAGGTGATCACATAACAATCATCCATTAGTTATGTAGTGCCTACGGGCCATAATCATTGTCATATAAGGCAAAAGACAGTAGTAGTCTATGACTCCCTGTCAGAAAAGGTAAGAGAACTATGTTCAAACCCCCATGCCTTGATTCTCTGAAATCATGGCTTATAATATAAAGACGTCCATGTGACTAGGCTTTTGTGCCATTAACAATATTGTTCATAATTAGGATAAGTTATATTAAAATCCTAAATAAATGTGAGTAACAAATTAACCAAGATATGGCCTATGTTTACCATGGTTAATGAATTGCCAAAAAGGGCAATTCCATAATAAACTCCCAAATAAATTTGTGTCATTTTCTTATGTAGCAGTTCAAGATAAAATGGCTGACTCGGATGAAATAAATAGCCATCCAAAGGAGAATGAGAATGAAGTTCGTATTAATATAGCGGGTGCGGAACTCCAAGCATTAATTGACAATGCTGTTACAAAAGCCTCGGATAGGCAGTATAGCGAGTCGAGCGGGACTCGGAGTAGGACCCGATCCGCACCGCATTCAAAGCCCAAGACTCATTCCGAGGCACATAGCAAGCCTCCCTCCAAGAAGGAAGAACCAAAGAAAGATGATGACGATCGTCACTCTTCAAACCATCATAGTGTCCCGTCTCAAAAAGTCGTGCTGAATCAAGGACCCCGTGATAAGGGTTGCTCCTACAAGTACTTCGTTTCATGCAAGCTCAGGGATTTTACGGGGGAGAAAGGAGCAATAGACTGCATGACATGGTTGGATGAGATGGACACGGTGGTTGATATCAGCGGGTGCGCTGAAAAGGATGTAGTGAAGTTTGTATCACAATCGTTCAAGGGTGAGGCCTTGGCCTGGTGGAGATCATTGATTCAGGCTACTGGGAAGGTTCCACTATACACTATGTCATGGGAACAATTTGTTGCCCTCATTCGAGAGAACTACTGCCCTCAACATGAGGTTGAGAAGATTGAGTCAGATTTTCTGTCGTTAGTGATGAAGAATTTGGATTGCCAAGCGTACCTTACGAGCTTTAATACAATGTCAAGGTTGGTTCCTTATCTGGTGACCCCGGAACCCAAAAGAATAGCTCGTTTCATAGGGGGCTTAGCTCCGGAGATTAAGGCAAGTGTAAAAGCCTCTCGGCTAGCTACATTCAGGTCAGTAGCTGATATATCCTTATCCCTCACACTGGATGCGGTCAGGCAAAGATCGCTGAGGAACAAGGATGCCGAGAAGAGGAAGCATGATGATGATGACAACTCTCGTCGATCAAACAAGAAGCACCGAGGAAATAATGACCACAGGAAGGGATCTGGTTCAAGGAAAGATGGGCATCAGTCTAGAGATAAGCCCAAGTGTAACACTTGTCAGAAATACCATTTTGGGAAATGCAGACTTGACACAAAATCCTAATCTCAGACAAGGCCTTGTGGGATTTGCAAATCCACGGAACATAAAACCCTCGAGTGCAAGACACTGAAAGACGCGACATGCTATAGTTGCAATGAGAAGGGGCACATTAAGACAAACTGCCCAAAGTATGCAAAGAAGGCTGATGAAGGGAAGAAGACCAATGCTAGAGTCTTCAGAATGGATGCAAAGGAAGCAGTGCAAGATGACAATGTGATCACAGGTACCTTCCTTATAAATGATGTCTATGCACGAGTACTATTTGATTCAGGAGCTGATAAATCATTTGTAGACAATAAGTTTTGCAAATTGCTGAATATACCTGTCAAAACTTTAAGTGTGAAGTATGAGGTGGAACTAGCTGATGGCACCTTAGAAACCGCCTCAACCATATTAGAGGGATGTATTATATTCATTAAGGACCACTCTTTTCCGTTGTCCCTACTTCCTTTGAAGTTAGCCGGTTTAGACATAGTTTTGGGTATGGACTGGTTATCTCATAACCAGGCCCAGATTGTTTGTAATAAGAAGCAAGTGGTGATCAAGACTCCGTCTGGTGAATCACTTACTATTCAGGGAGATACCCAGTATGGATTGCCTGAGCATGTATCTATGCTCAAAGCCTCTAAGTGTTTGAAGAAGGGTTGTGTCATCTACATGGCACAAGTAACTATCGATGAGCCGAAACCCAAGATTGAAGATATCCCTGTCATTTCTGAATACCCTGAAGTTTTTCCCGAAGAACTACCTGGTTTACCCCCAGATAGGCAAATAGAGTTCAGGATTGACATTATTCCTGGGGCAACACCTGTTGCAAGAGCACCCTATAGATTGGCACCAACAGAGATGAAGGAATTAAGAACACAACTGGATGAATTGCTAGCCAAAGGTTTCATTAGACCTAGTTCGTCTCCTTGGGGAGCACCAATCTTATTTGTCAAGAAGAAGGATGGATCGATGCGTCTGTGCATCGATTACCGTGAGCTTAACAAGGTCACTATCAAGAATAGATATCCATTACCCAGGATCGACAATCTGTTCGATCAACTTCAAGGGGCAAGCTACTTCTCTAAGATCGATCTGAGGTCAGGTTATCACCAACTGAAGGTTAGAGATGAAGACGTACACAAGACTGCATTTAGGACTCGTTATGGTCATTACGAGTTCCGAGTGATGCCTTTTGGGCTCACTAATGCACCAGCGGGATTCATGGATCTCATGAACCGTGTCTGCAAGCCATACTTGGACAAATTTGTTATCGTCTTCATTGACGACATTCTGATTTACTCAAAGAACCAAGCTGATCATGAAAAGCATCTTCGATGTATTCTTTCACTACTTCAACAGGAGAAACTTTACGCCAAATTTTCGAAGTGTGAATTCTGGCTTTGAGAAGTCCAATTCCTTGGACATATGGTTAGTGAGCGTGGTATCCAAGTGGATCCCGCTAAGGTGGAAGCTGTCATGAGTTGGTAAGAGCCGAAGACGCCCATAGAAATTCGCAGCTTCTTGGGATTGTCAGGTTATTACAGGCGCTTTATTGAAAATTTTTCAAGGATTGCTGCACCCCTAACTTCTTTGACTAGAAAGAATGTTAAGTTTAACTGGGGTCCCAAGCAGCAGGAGTCCTTTGATATCCTTAAACAGAAGCTGAGCAATGTACTAGTGTTGACATTGCCTGATGGAATAGAAGAGTTTGTAGTATACTGTGATGCATCACACACCGGGATGGGATGTGTGCTTATGCAGAAAGGCAAGGTTATTGCCTATGCTTCACGTCAGTTAAAGGTGCATGTAAAGAATTACACCACCCATGACTTGGAGTTGGGTGCCGTTGTATTTGCACTGAAGCTTTGGAGACACTATTTGTATGGCATCAAGTGTGTGATCTATTCTGATCACAAGAGCCTCCAGCATCTGTTCAACCAAAAGGATTTGAACATGAGGCAACGACAGTGGATGAAGACTTTGAACGACTATGATTGTGAGATAAGATACCATCCTGGCAAGGCGCATGTAGTCGCCGATGCCTTGAGTCGAAAGGAAAGAGTAAAGCCTATTAGAATCAATGCCAAGAGCATTGAGATAAAGAATAGTTTAAATGAAAGGTTGTTAGCTGCACAGAAGGAAGCTGTGCTGGAAGCTAACTATCCTAATGAAAAGCTATGAGTGACTAAAGAACAGTTATCCTACGGAAAGGACGGAATTCTGAGGTTAAATGAACGAATATGGGTTCCAGTTTATGGGGGACTACGAGATGTTATCCTCCAGGAAGCCCACAGTTCCAAATACTCCGTTCATCCTGGAGCTGACAAGATGTACCAGGATTTGAAAGCAAACTTCTGGTGGATAGGCTTGAAGAAGTCCATAGCCACCTATGTCGCTAAATGTTTGACTTGTGCGCAAGTCAAAGCTGAACATCAAAAGCCGTCAGGTTTGCTACAACAACCTGAACTTCCCGAGTGGAAGTGGGAAATGGTGACGATGGATTTCATCACTAAGCTCCCAAAGACAAGGAAAGGAAACGATACGATATGGGTAATAGTCGATAGACTGACTAAGTCAGCACATTTCCTGCCCATTAAGGAGACTTATAGCTCCGACATGCTAGCTCAATTGTACGTAGATAAGATTGTATCTCTACATGGCGTGCCTGTGTCCATTATCTCTGACAGAGATTGTAGGATCGTGTATCGACCCGAACGAGTCGTTTAGAGGAGTTTTCGTCAATTACAGGTGCGGAGAACAAGTAATCAACGTAGGAATAGCTAGCAAATCACTTTAAACACCTTTTAGCATTGATATTTAACAATTTACAGTCCAATCTCGATCCGGTAGTACTTCGGTACGAGTTTTCAACAACAGTTACAAATGATTCGCTCAAAGGCTATATATAGGGTTACTAGGTTCGCTCCAATGGACGTGTCCGTATAAGCGGACCTCCATTGGTCACATAAGCGAACCTAGTGTCTAACACTATAAGCGAACCTATCAACTGCCATATAAGCGAACCTGTCTTAAAACACCTATACAATTTCCTATTATCTCGTAATTTGTGCCCTGATCTAACACTCTAAGTATATGACTTGATCCAAGACGAAGTCAACAGATGAAATGCACCAACAGACTCCCCCTCAGATGTTGACGGAGTCGTCCATCGAGTCACGACACTGTTGCGTCTTCACATCTTCAGTCTTGATCAGTCCTTGGGCTTCTCTCTCTATCTTCACCTCTTTCTCTTTTATCACCAAGAGACTCCCTCACTTTGATGTTGACATTTTTTGAGTTTATCAAGTCCAACATGTGCTCCCCCTCAAATGTTGATTCTTCCTACACAACAACTCAACCACAACATAACTTTTATGATAAACGTTTAAGTATATAAACATCACCAAACAACAAACTAACCAGCCAATCAGATACTGATGAACCACTTAGAATTGTGACGTTTTTTCTTATCAAAACAAACACAAACACCCAAACCAATTGTTCATCATGTTTAGCGCTTAGAATTTTGAAAAACAGCTTTTCAACACCAGTCGTCGAAAATCTTTTTGATTTTTCAAAAATTTATGGTAAAACACACCAAATATCTTTTTGGATTTTCTGAAAGAAAATACATGCAGAAATGAACTATTTACAGACAATATTTTTGTGAGCTCGTGCAAGAGGATCATATCAGTTTTAAGACAAATCACTAACACCGTTAAGCTTTAAACATTCTTAGTTCTAAACAATTTACCTAGATTGTCAGTATATTGGTCCACTTTAAATTTTCACACAGATTTCAATTGATTCGAGATACTATATTAATGTTTTAAAGACTTAAACTTAATTGTGTATCACTCCACTTGAATATACTCCTGTATCCAGATCCCAAATATTCAGTCTTACAGGTGAGTATACCACAGATGATATCTGTAAAGGGGTTATGTGCGAGGGCCGTGAGAGCTCAGGTCGATACTTCCGTATACGCAGAGAGATGACGGCTTCGACTTTAGGTGGGTCCCTTTTAGAGGATCTTTTGATTACAACAGCGACTATCAATTTTATTGTTTCATCAGCTTGCTGAGGGCGATGCTATGTTTCAAGCATTTTGCAGAAAGTATTATCCGGGGATTAGGTCAGAACTTCCATTCAGCAGAAGTCCCGGGATAATACCCCAGATATCACTAAGTATAAAGACCTAGTATCTCAGAATACGGGACCTTTCAAACAAGATTTCGGGGGTTACCCATATATCCAAGAATAGTTACCCACACATCAAGTAAGTTTGAATTTAGGTTTATATCTCGTTTCAATTCACTAAATGTGCGAAAACCTACTGACACATCTGCAGTAAGATCGTTTATCACATTTTGACTTTCCAATACTTTAGCATGTTGTGATAGTCCACTGATGTACTGTCATTTCCTCTTTTTCACAACAAAACTCATTTTTGATTTTATCATGTTTTTGGATTTTTCAAATTTTCTAATGTTTTTGGATTTTCTGAAATTTTCTACTCCCCCTAAAATGCAAACACATTAAAGAAATTTGAAAACAATCTAAGCTCTTAACCCACTTATACACAAAACTAAACAAAACTGTACAAAAATATGACAACCAATATCGAATCACTTCAATTCGCCATTCACTAGCGCATAAACAATCAGAACTCCCTCTATCAACAAACTATTTTCCCATTTAGATTTCAAAACACTTAAGTTTGTTTTAATCAAAATGGTTTTTCCGGAAAATAAGTTTGATTGATTTTACCACTTGTAAGTTACCACTTGTAGGTTTATCAAACAAATGTTCGGGGATATGGTTCGTCATCTTGTCTTCCAACCATATGTAGGAAAATACAAGTACAAATTAATGTCCTTGATTTACCATTTGCAGTTCAGAAACCTCTGTACCACTTGTAAGAAATACAAACAAACCTCTTTACCGTTTGTATGATTGACATTACCGAATAAAATTCAAGAAAGATGCCGATTCATGCTCCACGCTTACCAACCTGGGAGCTCCGGCAAGTCCTGAGACTTATTGTTCATAATATGTACCATCCCAGTCACAAACCAGGGATGGTTCAACCTTTTCTTTCTTTGTTTTCTTTTCATAAAATTCTTTAACTCCGTTGACTTTTCGATCAACCATCTTTCCAAAGATCTGCTTTACTTTGGAGTTAAAGACCTTCTCAGCATCAAATTCCTGCTTATCATTGTAAAATTGATTAGAAATTTCAGTTTTACCAATTTTCTTTTTATAATTTTCAGCTCGGAGTGATGGAAATTCCTCATCATTCACAATCGGAACTGATTTTTCAACTTTTACATCAGCTTCATAATTTGAAACAACTTGTGGCTCAACTGACTTTGTGGAATCAGTTTCATCGCCTGAAGATAGCTCCTCTGATTTTGACCCATCAGAATCATCGCTAGAGCTTTCACCAACCTTCTTAACAACCCATTTCTGGTTGTCAGATTTAGCTTTCTTCTTGTAAAACTTGTTCGAACATTCACCAATTTCAAAAATAGAATTTTTAAACAGTTTGGTTCGATCAATTGGTGGTTCAAACTCAACCACTTGTTCTTTGAGTTTTCGACATACTCCCTGTTTTGATTGTATCGCCTTAGAACAATCTTTGGCAATATGTCCAACATTGTTGCACTTGAAACAGGTTCTCGAGTCTCTCTTTTGCTCAACTATCTTCTTCAACTCAACTTGCTTCTTCGTCAGAAACTCACTGTTTGATTCTCTCCAGAATTTTGTCTTTTCTTCTTCATCAGTTGATGTACCTGAAACAAATGACATTTTGGATTTAAAATCACGAACATATTTTTCATTTTTCTGTTTTTCTGTAGGAATATACCCTAAACCTTTCTTTTTGAAATTACCGTTATGGTTTGATCTCTTTTGGAAATCTGAACCAGAACTGTAATTCTTTTTCTTGTTTAATCTCTATTGAACTCTTGAGGTGTAATATCTTGGTTTTTCATTAAGACATAAGCCTTTTATTTCAGAAATATTAATTTCTGTGAGTACGAAAACCTTGTTTATCAATTCAGTTTTGACACCTCTTATTGGAAATTCTTTATCAGAATATAATTTGTCAGAATCATTCAAAGTGTAAGCAACTTTAAACAATCCATCATCCAAATTAGATTTTGACAATAGAAATTTTCTATCATAAACTAATTTGTCCTGTTTTTCTGTTTGACACTTTGTGCTTGACCCAGACTTTAACTCTTCAATATCATCACTCTCTAACACATGATCCACGACTTTCTTCATCAATTGAGACTGTTGATCAGTGTCAGATGATGTAAACACAACATCAATACTTTCTGGAAGATTTACTGACGACTCTGACTCCCACTGTAAATTTGTGGCCTTTTTGACTCTTTCATCGTTTGGATATCTAGGCAAATATCCATTTTCCAGCGGGGGTGGACACTTATTATAACTGACACCTTGCTTCTTACCAGATGCTGTCTTTTCAGTGTCTTTTTTCTTGTCATTCTTCTTCTTGTCAGCAATCTTTTCATCAGCACCTTTTCCAGCTGCTTTCTCTTCAGTTACCTCATCATCTTCCCATACCTTCATACTTTCAACCGTCGGATAAATCCTGTCAATGACATAGGAAGTACATGAGTAACTTTTTAACAAACGATTAACTCTTTCAGTTTCAATTCTTTGCAGCTCAAGCTTTTGTTCCAAAGCAGCACATTTTTCAATGTAATTGTTTACAACTTTCTGCTTCGTCATGAAGGCTCCCTGAAGTGTCTTCATTGCTGTTGCTTGTTCTTCACTCGTTTGATTGTACTGATTCATCGTTTTGTTCAGCACATTATAAGACTCCTTCAAACTGTTCTAGTTGTAAATCAACGTGCTGTTCTGCTTCTTTACAACTTCACAATTTTCACACTTTACTGGAATCTTTTTTCGCATCAACTTCTTCCTCAACCTTGAATTTAGGAACATCTTTCACCTTTTGTCTTCTCACCACCGGCACCTCTTCATCATCACTGCTCACTGGTGTCTTGATCTTTTTCTTTTTCTTCTTAGCTTTTTCATCTTCACTATCACTTTCAGCAAGTAACTTCATATCAACTTTGAATTTTCTTGCCCAATACTCAGTATCATCATCACTATCATCTTCAACCTTTGCCATGAAAGCAGTGTAAGCTTTAGTTTGATCAGGGATATAATCATCCCAGGTAAAATTTTCCCAACTAAAACCCTCTGGTAATCTCTCATTATCTTGATCAATAATCAAAGCACTACCATCCTTTCTTTTTCCACACAAGCTATCATAATTACCCACACAAGCTCTTTTTCCAGAATCCTCAATCACATCTCTTCCATGTGCAGTTTGAGCTTGATGTTTATGTTGTTGAGATGATTGTTGACCAACTTGGTGATAGATGGCTTTTCGATAGTAATCATTATTGTTGTTGAACGGATTTTGAGCCCCACTTGCTTCTCGGTTAGTGCACTCTCTCTTGAAGTGTCCCTTTTCCCTGCACCGAAAACAAGTGACTTTAGATTTATCGACACCTAAAGTAGAAACATTTGCATCACGAAGATCATCTCTCCCCGTGATTTGTTTGAATTTCTCAGCTCTCCGTAACACGCTAGCCAGACACCACTTTATGTCCATCAGCTCCATCTCTTCAGCATCTATCTGGTCGTAATCTTCCTTGGTTAACATTGGATTGCCGATACGACCTGCAACAAAACAAGTATAAGATTCCAAAACCATTCCTAATAAAGACATTTGGTTTTTGGCAACTTCCTCAGAATAATCTTGATCATTTTCAAGATTTAACACAATGTTGCACTGTAACTTTCTCCCATTCTTAGTTGCAGAAATGTTTGGATCAAAAGATGAAAATGAAGTGAAACTAGTTTTGCTGTTGGACCCAGAAGATGGACTTCCCGATGAATTTTTGGCACTATAGGCAGTCTCAACCTTCGGAGATAGATTTGATGATTTCTCATTCACCCCTGCCTTATAATATAACCCGATGTCCTGTTCACCATCAAAATCTTTCATTCTGATAACTTTACGTTGTTCCATTTCTTGAGCCTCAATCTTTTCAATGAACTTACTGAGCGTCAAATTGCTAAAACCCTTCTTGTTTCTGAGCATCATAAGGTATGTGCCCCAAGTCTCATATGGTAACGCATCAGCAAGTTTTTCGATCAACTCATCAGTGCTTTTCTCAATACTCAATCTCTTCATGTTAGCAAGTAAATTACAGTATCGTTCGATAATCTCTCTTGTACTTTCATTCTTTAACCCACGAAACAAATCAAACTCTTTCTTTAGAAGCGATTTCTTGCTTTTAACCATCTCTTCACTTCCTCTAAACTTTGAACGTAACGCTTTCCAAATCGAATATGAAGTTCCATTGTGTTGCAAAAGCACCATAATATCCTCTTTCACTGCCTGTTGAAGAAGGCTTAGCATCATTTTCTCATCTTTGTACTTCTTCCTAGCATCAGCAGTTAGATCTTTTATCGGAACGGGTTCTTCATCATCATTCAAAGGTCGAACATACTTTGTCTCGACGTATTCCCAAGCATCAAGATAGTTTGCTTGCACCCAATTCTCAAACCGACCTTCCCAACCTTTAAATTCTTCTATGTTCATGAGCTTAGGTGGTTTTTGCATTGTACCCGTTTCGTTTTCGAGCATTGTATTTTGTGCGAAAGATATCGGTGTAGCTGGAGTAGCGAACGCGTTGAAAAATTCCTCTTCCATTTTCAAAAATTCACAACACTTTTTACAACAGCCTTAAAAGCGAACCGGATTGTTTGTGGTGGTCACAAAAGCGAATTCTTGTTGGTCAGAAAAGCAAACTAAACTAGTTCACAGGAGCGAACCTAATAGATGATCACAAGAGCGGACCTGACTATCTGTACTTTGGAGCGAACCTCTTTAAGTACGTATGAGCGAACCAAAAATATACCCACACGAGCGAACCTTTCTTCTAAATGTATACACAAGCGGATCTATCAAGTGCTTATGAGCGAACCACTAATATTACCATACGAGCGAACCAGTCAACTAAGTGTACCCAAAAGCGAACCAAGTTGAGCTTTTGGAGCGGATCTCTCGAATTCTGTAACAATAAGCGAATCTAATGTGATCGTTGGAGCGGACCTATGAGCTGTCCAGAAAAGCGAATCTCACTCGGAACCATTTTTGACCCATTTTTTCTTCAAATTTTGACACCAAATTTTCCAGGGTTTGTCACTGTACTATTGCGCACAATCCTTGAAATTTTGAGCCGAATTTGACCGTTGAAAATGTCTGAAATGAAGAAAGAAGTGTAGAAGAAAGAAAACTTGAAGAATTTCAGCTATTCACTGCAGAACTCCTCCTCCTGAAGCTCTGATACCACTTGTAGGATCGTGTGTCGACCCGAACGAGTCGTTCAGAGGAGTTTTCGTCAATTACAGGTGCGGAAAACAAGTAATCAACGTAGGAATAGCTAGCAAATCACTTTAAACACCTTTTAGCATTGATATTTAACAATTTACAGTCCAGTCTCGATCCGGCTGTTCTTCGGTACGAGTTTTCAACAACAGTTACAAATGATTCGCTCAAAGGCTATATATAGGGTTACTAGGTTCGCTCCAATGGACGTGGCCGTATAAGCGGACCTCCATTGGTCACATAAGCGAACCTAGTGTCTAACACTATAAGCGAACCTATCAACTGCCATATAAGCGAACCTGTCTTAAAACTGTCACGGCCCCCGACCCGGTTTGACCCGTTTCAGGAGCCGTGGGACAGAAATCCCGCGGTATTTTAATTTAGGTGACAGCGGAAGTCTTTTAAAACAGGATCTTTAGTATTAAAACTGCTCATTACATAATTTAGGGGTAAAACCCAGTAATTTACAATAATGTGATTTCCATGGAAATCTTTATTTTTAAAACATGTTCCTTTATTTATTTACACTGAGCCACTTTTCTAAGCTGGTAGTGCTTCCTGGCACTTTTCTTTGCTCACAACAGATTACCTGAAACATGTTTGAAAAAGGTTTTGTCAGCGGGGAAATACTGAGTGAGTTCATTCAGTTTTTAGGAAATGACTCATAGTTATTAATTACAGCATAAGAGCGATTACAATGGTTCATATCTTATTTTTATCTGGCGTTCTGTCACAATGGTGACAAGTCACAATGGTGACGATGGTCATATCACTATTAGGTTAATGAACTCTAATAGTGACGTTTCTCCCTAGTAGGTCAATGAACCTAACTGGGAGAAATAGTAATGTGCACAATACCCCACTAACCAATAAATCAAGATATCCACGACTTAGTCCCTGTAATTATAACACTTTGAAAATAATTTGGAGTATTGTAAAACAGTTGATAAAAAGAAGAATGACTCACTTTGCAGATTTAACGAGCAGTGTATAAGCCTACTGATTAGCCTTGATTATTTCTAATTTAACAATAATGCACACAAAACAGGATTAGTGATCAATACAGCAGTTACGATAATTTCCCGAGATCAAATACTCGCAATGAATGACCAAGTGCAATACTTCAACTCATTTATCAAAATGACAAACGACAAAGTATAGTACTTCAACTCGTATATCGAATCGTCGACAACGACAAAGTACAATGCTTCGGCTCATTTATCGGATTACCGACAAACGATAAAGCATAGCCCAATGTGGGCGGCACTTAGGCATTCCTTGGATATATTGATCCCGGAAACTAAATCGTAACAACGATCGAGTAATTACCCTGTTCTGCGGCAGCAATTCGATAATTGTGTGTGTGTGTTGGACTGTTTTGCTTATAACTCGACCTACGTAACTCCGATTTTCGTCGTTCAAGTGCCAAATTTCAAGTCCCAACCCCTGCTATTTATACTGAAAATTTGTCACCGTAGCGTAGCGCGAGGGGGTACCCCTATAGGCGTCGCGCTACGCGAGTGACCACCCTACTTTCATAGGGTAGCCCTTCGTGCATGTAGGCTTGATGTGTCGACGGTTTTTAAATTTTCGAATTTTATAATTAGTTATGAGGATAATCGTTGGCTAGGGTTTATCCCCCCCTGAGTTTTAGGGGCCCTGATCCTGATTCTGATTGTTCTGGAAATTTTAGGGTTTGCGTAGAATCACTTGGGTGTCTCAATTAGGGTTTTCTTAATAGCTAATTATTATCCTAATTAGGGATTTTAGTGACAGTTGTTACATCCTCCCCACCTTAAGAAAAAATCTCGTCCTCGAGATTCACTGAAATAGATGAGGGTATTTTCACTCCATCTCTGATTCCAGTTCCCAAGTATACTCTTGTTCTCTTCTGGATTCCCATTGGACTTTCACTAGCACTAGTCGTTTATATTTTGAAAAACTTAATCTTCCGGTCTTCTATTTGTAGGGTTTTCTTTATGAATTTTAGCTTTTCATTTACCTCTATATCTTGAAGAGGTACTTACCAGGGATTTGCCTGATAGACGTTTCTTGAGATTGGATACATGAAACACATCATGTACTTCAGCTAATTCTTCTGGTCGTTGTAAATGATAAGCTACTGGTTCTATGTGTTGGATTACTGGTAATGGTCCTACGTATAAGAGACTTAGCTTCTTCTCTTACCGAATTTATAAATTCCTTTCCAAGGAAATACTTTCAATAGCATTTTGTCTCCAACTCGAACTTCAACGGCTTTCGTTTATTATTTGTATAATTCTTCTACCCGTCTTCAGCCTTTCCTTCGTGATACTAAATATCACAGTCGTAATCACCGAGGATTTCCCTTTTTCCTCATGTTTAATTCTTGTTGCTCAAATATGTATCTTAAATTCTTATGACCCATCTGGATAGTAAGCTTGCTTAGATAATGTTTCCTAATCTTAAGGATAACTTGTAGTTTCTAATTTTTTAGGCTTACAAGTGGTAAGGCTTTCTTCGTGCTTTTGTAATTGCCTTGATGCATACACAATTACCTTTTTGTGTCGCATTACCATATATCCAAATTTTAACTTTGAAGCATTACTGTATACTTTAAAAGCTTCTGTTCCTTCTGGTAAGGCTATCTAGAGGCTTCTTTTTGTTTAGGTTCTTATTTAGAATTAACTGTATTAACTTAGTTAAGGATGTATCTATCTAAAAGAATCCTTAATAAACTGCCTATAGTATCCGGCTAAATTTACAAAATACTTACTTTCCATTTAAAGATTGCGAACTCTTCCATTGCTATCTTAGCAGGATCATGTGATCTTACGTGGTTTATTTCCTATAATCATAAATACTTCTCCGGCGGTTACCTGGATTTTTTATAAAGTTCTTATCACAGAGAATTCGAGTAGGGTTGGCTACTAACCAATCTATTTCTAACACAACATTAAACTTGGCTAATTTCATAGAAATTAGGTTAGCGAAGAATTATATGACCTGAGAGTTCTATATTTTCCTTTTTTGCCTGTTTTGAGTGTAAAGATTTGTCTAAGTTAAGAGTTTGACAGAATGAAGTATTTATAAGACTTTGGTGTGCATCAGATTCAGTTAATACTTTTTGTGTAAACGTTGTAACCTAGGACGTACCGGCTATCACATCTGGAATGAGCTCTGTCTCCTGAGCAGTCAATTGAAAGGCTCTTGCATTCCTTTTTGCTTCTTCTGCAGGTTTGGCTTTAGTGTCAGATGGTTTGTTTAGTTTTGGACAATTTGGCCTAAGATGTCCAGTTTCTCCACAGTTGTAACAAACTGAAAATTTCTTCCTCCTGCAGTCTTCTTCCTGATGCCCCGGAATTTTGCAAAAATTGCAGTATCCTTTGCATCTTCCAAAATGCTTTCTTTTGCAAAAATTGCAAAATGAACTAGTAGAAGATTGCCCATTCCCTCCTTTCTTAAAATCGTTATGGTTATCCGAACGGATTACCTGGGTAATCTTTTGGGCTACTTCCTTCCTTCTATTTTCTTCTCTTGTCCGTACTAGTTCGTCAGTCAGAGTATTAGCTAAATCTACCGCATCATCAATCGTGCGAGGTTTCGCAGCCTTGACGATGTTACGGATTTCAGAAATCAATCCCCAAATATATCGAGAAATAAGTACTGGCTCTGGCGAAGCCAGGGTTGGTACTACTCGAGCATATTCGAAGAATGTCGTAGTATACTTTCGACAATCTACATCAACCATTCGGTGGGTTAAAAACTTGTTTATCATTTGTTCTTTTTCATATTCGGGACAGAATTTTCTTTCTACCAAGCTCTTAAATTCTTCCCAGTTCATAGCATACGCCATTCTTCTTCCTTTTGATTGTAACACCGTATTCCACCATTCTAGCGCTCCTTCTTTGAAAAGATTTGACGCGTACATGACCTGATCATCCTGAGCACATTTACTTATGGCAATTACTGCCTCAGTTTTCTCTAACCAACGTAGTGCCGCAGTCGCTCCTTCGTTGCCTGCAAACTCAGATGGTTTACAAGCAAGAAATTCCTTGTAAGTGCAACCAGGTGTTGCAACTTTCATTTTCTTAGGGAGCGGCGCTGGTTGTGGTTCATTGTCATGATTAACATGATCATTGCCTCCGTTTACGCTATTACTGAAGTTATCTTCAGAAATACGTTTGCTAGGAACGGGTTGTTGTGGTTCTATTGGATTTTTAACAGCAGCAACGATGGCTGGAATAGCGTTGGCTATCCCTTGAGCTATCATTGTTGGAATAGTGTTGGCTATCCCTTGAGCAACGATATTTTCTATATCCTGCCTAGTCATATATTGATCTCCCGGTTGTTGCTCAGAATCATTAACCTCATTAACTGGTTCATTATTAGCGTTTTCCATTTGACAACTAAATTATAGATAAATAATTAGTATACAAGAAATAATCCAATATCACACTTAATTGCACATAATCACGTATACGAACAAAATTTGTAAATTTTCTAAGATTTCATGCTTCTATATACAATCGTTTTATTATTTATCTTACACATACTGATTTTACTATTATTATTACATAATAACAGTTTCATAAATCCCCTATTCTTTTTGTCAACGATATTCTAGTAACTGTGTTCCCTCTTATCGTAGTTCCAGGAGATCTGTCCCCCAATCTCTTGGATCCTATTCCCATTATCCATTAGTTCTTCATCAAAGCGAAGTTCAGCCTTATTCTTGTTACTCATTGGTGGATTTGGTAAAGGTTCTAGATGGAACTTGAGGAAAAAGCTTATAGGGATAGTTTTGTAACTGTATTTCATTAATTAACCATTCGTCTATTTGCGAGTGGATTGAAGGGTTTGGAATAGATGGTTCTAAGTTCATTGGTAGTTGTGTTTCGAGAGAGCGATTAAAAATAGTTTCATTAACAGGCTTAATAGTATTATGGCTTGCCATTATAGAATCTAACTCTTCCTGAGATGGTAACTTTTCAATTTGCCTAGAACTTTCCCCAATTTCTATTTCCTTGGGCTTGGGTTTCTTGGGAGGTAAAGCATCGAATTCTATAGGTTCTTCTATATCTGGTATATACCTATTGAAATCTCTGGAAACTTCTATTCTTACTGGATAGAGATTTAAATTTTGAAGGGCCTCTGACAAGTTACTCATGCTGTTTAGCAAAATAGACATAGTCAGAATAAAATTTATAGAAAACTTTTCAAATATTAATTCCTACTGGGTACTATTGGAATTTACATCACACGAGGTTTTGTTTGTAAATTTTATGATTTTCTTGATAAGACTTCTAGACTGTAGATAATAAAGGTACTAATACTTGAGTTAAATTATTTAAGAATTTGCATTACTTACTACATTGACTAGCATATAAAGATCTGCTCATACTGTACACAATTAGTCAGATAAATAAACAAATAATCACAAAATAGCAATTAATGGAAATTAAGTATTTTCTAAATACTTAATTGGCTTAAATCAGTGGCTTGAGAAGTGGCTCTGATACCACCTTATTTCTGTCACGGCCCCCGACCCGGTTTGACCCGTTTCAGGAGCCGTGGGACAGAAATCCCGCGGTATTTTAATTTAGGTGACAGCGGAAGTCTTTTAAAACAGGATCTTTAGTATTAAAACTGCTCATTACATAATTTAGGGGTAAAACCCAGTAATTTACAATAATGTGATTTCCATGGAAATCTTTATTTTTAAAACATGTTCCTTTATTTATTTACACTGAGCCACTTTTCTAAGCTGGTAGTGCTTCCTGGCACTTTTCTTTGCTCACAACAGATTACCTGAAACATGTTTGAAAAAGGTTTTGTCAGCGGGGAAATACTGAGTGAGTTCATTCAGTTTTTAGGAAATGACTCATAGTTATTAATTACAGCATAAGAGCGATTACAATGGTTCATATCTTATTTTTATCTGGCGTTCTGTCACAATGGTGACAAGTCACAATGGTGACGATGGTCATATCACTATTAGGTTAATGAACTCTAATAGTGACGTTTCTCCCTAGTAGGTCAATGAACCTAACTGGGAGAAATAGTAATGTGCACAATACCCCACTAACCAATAAATCAAGATATCCACGACTTAGTCCCTGTAATTATAACACTTTGAAAATAATTTGGAGTATTGTAAAACAGTTGATAAAAAGAAGAATGACTCACTTTGCAGATTTAACGAGCAGTGTATAAGCCTACTGATTAGCCTTGATTATTTCTAATTTAACAATAATGCACACAAAACAGGATTAGTGATCAATACAGCAGTTACGATAATTTCCCGAGATCAAATACTCGCAATGAATGACCAAGTGCAATACTTCAACTCATTTATCAAAATGACAAACGACAAAGTATAGTACTTCAACTCGTATATCGAATCGTCGACAACGACAAAGTACAATGCTTCGGCTCATTTATCGGATTACCGACAAACGATAAAGCATAGCCCAATGTGGGCGGCACTTAGGCATTCCTTGGATATATTGATCCCGGAAACTAAATCGTAACAACGATCGAGTAATTACCCTGTTCTGCGGCAGCAATTCGATAATTGTGTGTGTGTGTTGGACTGTTTTGCTTATAACTCGACCTACGTAACTCCGATTTTCGTCGTTCAAGTGCCAAATTTCAAGTCCCAACCCCTGCTATTTATACTGAAAATTTGTCACCGTAGCGTAGCGCGAGGGGGTACCCCTATAGGCGTCGCGCTACGCGAGTGACCACCCTACTTTCATAGGGTAGCCCTTCGTGCATGTAGGCTTGCTGTGTCGACGGTTTTTAAATTTTCGAATTTTATAATTAGTTATGAGGATAATCGTTGGCTAGGGTTTATCCCCCCCTGAGTTTTAGGGGCCCTGATCCTGATTCTGATTGTTCTGGAAATTTTAGGGTTTGCGTAGAATCACTTGGGTGTCTCAATTAGGGTTTTCTTAATAGCTAATTATTATCCTAATTAGGGATTTTAGTGACAGTTGTTACAAAAACACCTATACAATTTCCTATTATCTCGTAATTTGTGCCCTGATCTAACACTCTAAGTATATGACTCGATCCAAGACGAAGTCAACAGATGAAATGCATCAACAGAGATACTAGATACACGTCACATTTTTGGAATAGTTTCCAACAATCTTTGGGCACGCGCTTAAACTTCAGTACGGCTTACCATCCTTAGACGGACGGACAGAGTGAGCGTATAATCCAAACTTTGGAAGACATGCTTCGTGCATGTGTGATTGACTTAGGTGGTAGTTGGGATAACCACCTACCATTAATCGAGTTCTCGTATAACAACAGCTACCATACCAGCATTAAAGCTGCTCCTTTTGAGGCCTTGTATGGTAGGAAGTGCAGAACGCCCGTTTGTTGGGCGAAAATTGGAGATGTCCAACTGTCAGGATCAGAAATAGTCTTTGAAACGACGGACAAGATTGTCCAGATTCGTGACCGTCTGAAAGCTGCCCGAGATAGGCAGAAAAGCTACGCAGATTTGAAGCGTAAACCTTTTAACTTCGAGGTAGGTGACAAGGTATTGCTTAAAGTATCACCCTGGAAGGGAGTGATGCGATTTGGTAAGAAAGGCAAGTTAAGCCCGAGATACATAGGACCCTTCGAGATCATCGAACGTGTCGGATCAGTTGCCTATAAGTTAAACTTACCTGAAGAGCTCATTAGTATTCACAATGTATTTCACATCTGTAATCTGAAGAAGTGTTTCGCTGATGATTCACTAGTCATCCCACACACAGATGTACACATAGATGAGAGCTTAAAGTTTGTTGAAAAACCTGTGTCGATCGAGGATCGGCAGGTTAAGAAGCTTTGAAGGAAACATGTACCGATTGTAAAGGTTAAATGGGATGCCCGTAGAGGTCCCGAGTACACGTGGGAGGTAGAGTCCACAATGAAAGAAAAATACCCTCATTTGTTTCAGTAAATCTCGAGGTCGAGATTTCTTTTAAGGGGGTGAGGATGTAACACCTCGAAAATTTGTGTCCAATAAATAAACGACACGTGTCACATACGACAAAAGCATTATAAACCCGGATTTAGTTAAAGATGTATGGCAGGATTTTTAAACACGTCGACATGTTAATTTATACCTCTGAACGACTTCATTATAAATCCCAAGACCCTAACATGATTAATAAACATCTATTATACCTTTAATCCGGTGATTATAAATAATAATGGAGGTCCAAGTTTACTAGTATGGATCCTATGAAATAATGCTCAATAAATCTTTTGTGTATACTTTTCCATCATAATGCAAACCAATTATACATTGAGATAGGTAGACACAACTAATCAAGCATAGGTAAAAAGGCCTCATACTGACATTTTCCAGGCTCAAAATCATGCATTACAAGTTGTCCGTTCAAAGCATGAAAGGTTATTTTTTTTTGCTTCTGGCAAGAGCTTACGGACCGTAAAGGTCCTGCCTTACGGTCCGTAATGTGCGAAAGGTTAAAACTTTTCCTCTGTCAAAGGCTTACGGACCGTAAAGGTCCTGCCTTACGGTCCGTAAGGAGCGCCCAGCGACAGCAACTTGGCTGTTGGCTGTTATAACAGTTTAACCGACCTTGTAAGATATTTTCAGCAACATGGGCGACCCCTAACCTTTCCTAGACACTAGGAAACACTTGTAAATGATCTGGGAACAATGATAGACCTAGTTGTCATGATCTCAATGGTCTAAGAACACTATAAAAGGGCCATGAGTTGCTACATTGTGTTCATTCCTTCCTTCTGCATTGTGGAGCTTTCTGGAGCACAAGTGTCTTCCCTAAGCATTTCCTAATCGTGCATTAGACTTCAGTAAGTATGCTTAACCTTTCTTAGTTAAGTTTTTGCTTAGTTTTAGCTTAAAAGTCAAACCGTCGTAATTAACGGTTGACTTAACGATTAATCATTAATGGTCCAGTGATTAGTCGAATCGAAGGTAGTTATAAGTTGGTAATCATGTGGGCTTTAAACCCTTAGAAGGGCACCCCCTGGTTCCCACTCTATCTAGATCAAATGTCGGGTCAAAGTTGTTTAGAAAAAGTCAATAGAAGCTTAATTTTTGAATTAACATGTAATTAACAATGTATAAGGCATGTAACCAATTTTATCACTCATATAACTCGATAATAAGTATAATAGCTGGTCTAAGCTTGTTTCATACCGACAATTTTCTGTTTAGACCCGGTTCGGAACCGAAAGTCGCAAAACTTTGACTTTTACTTTGACTTCAGTTCTGACCCGATTTACTATGACTTAGAAATGCCTTAGGACTCCCTTAGGACCAGGTTACATGATGGTATGACCCTCTGTGACTGGTTCGTAGTTTGACCGAGTCTTTTGCACATTTCCGTTAAATGCTTAAATGTTGACCATAATGCCCTTTTGACCATAAAACGAGAATTTTGGTTATGTAAAAGAACAATAACCTTAGTTACTGATTTCTAAACATGTCCCTAAAATTTCGTGTCAATTCGAGGTCTAGAATAGGAGTTATGCTAAATAGCGCAATTAAAAAAACTTTTGTTAATAAAACAGCGCACTTAGCATAAAGCCTATCTAAACCCAAATTTCGACACCAAAACTTTTACACACTGATGTAATATAATATTTTGAAATTTTTAAAGATTTTTAATTATTTTTAACCTGCTCATAACCTAAGGTTATGACCTTGATTCGGTAAATACCGAATATACCCTTTTCGGACATAAAACGAGTTCTACATAGTATTTTGACACCAATCCAATTGCTACTGATTTTAAATAATAAATAAAGTATTTTGAACTATATAAACTGATCAGAAAACTCAGATTTCCTGTATAACCCGGAAATTGCTTAAAACGACTTTATACGCGTATTAAACGCATAGTTTGGGTTTAAAACCATTTTTGTCATAAGAACTTATTACCTACTGATGTAACTTGTTAAAATAAGTGGTTTTACTGATTACTTCAGACCCGAACATCAGAAGTATAAATAATCTCTTTTATAATCTTTAAAATGACCAAAATACCCCTACGGGGCGTATTATGGGATTAAACTCGTTACGGGCATAATGGAAGGTATCCTACTGATATCACAACATATTTAGAGCATATTGACTTAGGAAACCTGTGTAAGACTCTTACGGTTACCCGTTACGCTAATTACGCGTTCGGTTCGGTTTATGTAACTAGTTTACCTAAATTAGCGGAAACGGGTCAAACCTTGTCGTTTTAATCTCGAAATCCAGAATGTGGTTGGATTACCCATATTATACAAGTCTTCAAACTTGTCGGGTCTAAATCACATTCTATTCCGGTCTTCGCTTATTCGTGCGTTCAAACCGTATCTTTCGTTAAAACTAACCGGTCTAAGTTTAGGCTTAATTAAAGACCCGTTAGGATTCTAATAGGTTATTATAAACCTTCGTTCCAGAATAGGAGACCCGGTAAAAGCTACCCGCACTTGCTATTTGTGAATTGATACTTGCAAAGGTAAATACTTTTAACTTATTTCCCTGTACGGGCTTGGGGTACGGTATATAAAATACCGCTTGGTCCAGCATTGAATCTTTAATCGAATAGAGGTTAAATCATTGATATGCTTTGTTTTAAAATGTTTTGTTTGCTTAAAGCCTTTGGGGGGTTATTGACCATGTCCCGGATATCCCTGACATCATCTTACGAGATGGCCACGACCTGAGCGCGGGGTGTAGGCGTACACCCGTCAGTGCATAAATGAATACATAAATAATGTGGTGTGTCTATTAATCTTTAACCCGAACTACGGATCGGGCTACTGAACGCATAAGAAACATGTAATTCGTTTACAAGTATTATATAAAAATAATTATCCCAAGTTATAAAAGTTTGTGTCGCGTGCATTCAAATCAATTTTATTAACCCTTTTCAAAAGTGTCGGTTGAATGTATTTACCACTGTAAACTGATGTATTTTCCCAAAAAGGTTAAGTGCAGGTACTAAGCGAACTAGGATGGCTTTCTCCTAGCATCCTAAATAAGTCCCGCAAGCTTGGATGTCAAACTGTTGAACATGTTTCCTATTTATTTTGGATCCCCTGTGGATTATTTTCAACTGTTTGTGATACATGATATTACAATAACATTCGGTTGAAATATATCTATCTTTTGCTTCCGTTGTGCAATTAAATATTGTGTTGTTTGACTGTAATGTTACCAACTACGTCACGATACTCCCCCACCGGGCCCACCGGTGAAATGTGTGAAAAATCGGGGTGTGGCATTATATTTGGTTATAATGTCGAGTCAAATGGTTTTGTTCTAATGTCGTGTCCTGTGTTCATTTCATGGCCGATTCTACGTTGGTTTATGTATGGTTGGCTCTATGTTGGAACTCTTGGCTAATTCATATAGGATCCTATGGAATTCTATGTTGGTTCAAATGGGTATGGTTTCATGCAAGGGTGCAAGGCCAATTCATGTCGGGTCCTACGGAATTCTTTGTTGGTTTAAATGCGTACGGTCTCATGCAAGGGTGGCAATGTGTGATGCAAATTGCACTTTACTCATTTGTATGTTATACTTTTCAAAATAGCATTCCATAAAAACTTTTATAAGGTACTAAAAAATGACAACTTTTCTACTTTATACAAACTAACTTTGATTTTGTTTACAAGACAATACCCATCTTTTGTAATTACATTTTCCTGGATATACATGTTTAACTTGTGTGTGAAAACGAATTTTCTAACAAAGTTTAAGAAGAATAACTCAGACTTTAAGATAAGTACCACCATCCCTTTACCCCTAGACCATCTCCAGTTTGTCTTCTGTGACATTTAGGTGCTGTTTGTTTTTTCAGAGGTAAAACGTCTGCAGTCTGCGGACCACATCTGCAAACCTCTGTAGTAGAAGAGGTGGACCAAATCTCTGCAGTCTGCAAGAAGAAGACTGTTTGTTTTTTTCAGAGGTGTTTCATAAGAAAGATAAAAATTCCCATCACCAACACCAAAAATTCACAATATCTCAACAAACAATGGATTGAAATCAAGAACCATTTTTATCATTCAGGATATCTAATTAAGAACTAACATCATAAAAATACAATCAAGAACAAGCATCATAAACAAACAATCAAGAACAAACATCATAAAAACCAATCAAAAACTAACATCATAAAAAAACATTCAAGAACAAACAATACATAATGGAGTACATACATGTGACTGATGAAGAGTTCGGATGGGCTGAGGTGGTTGACAGCGGCGCCGCTGTGGTGGAGGGCGGTAGCAGGTCACGGAGGCAGCAGGGTTTGAGACAACAGGGCAACGAGGCAAGAGGTCGACGAGGCAGCAGGTGTGTCGGAGGCAGCAGGTGTGTCGAAGGCAGCAGGTCGACGAGGGCGGAGGAAGTGGTGTCGGAGGTGGAGGAGGTGGCGGAGGAAGTTGTGACACCCCAGGAAAACCAGTAAACCACGCAACCTAACTAGCTTCCTCAGTAACCACGTGCTAAATTTCAGGACGATATTTTCTTAACATGGGGAGAATGTGACAACCCTCATAATTACATGTATCCGTACGATTAATTAATACTAAATTGTGCTTATTGATTGTGTAGAAAAATTGACTAAATGATCCTGTATGCTTTTCTATGTGTTGAGATTTAATTGTGTTACAAAAGATGCATAAAAGACACTATACGGTACAATTTAACATATTAATGGAACGGTACTTAACCGAATAACCGGACATTACCCGGGACACCAAAATTTTGTCAGAAGCATTATTTTATTATTTTTAACTAATTATGGTCTCAAATATCCCAATACTCTATGAAAATATGTCATGCACATAATACCCTAGATAAAACACTTAACCCCCTAAATTAATACCCACTTATAATCAAAACTTACAATTTACCCCTCCCCCCTCACTATTTTCAGCTCCAAGGAGGGACCCACCTCATCATCACCAAATCCTCAACTAAATATTCCTTATAATTTTGATTAGACCTATTTATTTGTTGCACTTGCCAAGAAATATGAATGATTACATGTAGGTTGGGCTAGAGATCACCATATCATCATATCACACACTCTCTCTACGAATTCACTTCACCTTCTCCACCCTCTCTCTCCCTATCGGCTGCACATAACCGCCACCACCACCATCACTTCAACATTCATTCATTTGTTCCATTTTCAAGTCCAATCAAGTGCTGAAGAAGTCTTGTGAAGCTTGGAGCTTGGAGTTCTTGAAGAAACATCACACCTTGCATTCTCGCGCCATCTTCATCATCATTCTTTGTTCACAAGTTCATCCCTAGCCCTTGTGCTAGTTGTACGTCTCCGATTTAACTCTTGGTCAGTTCTACGTTGATTATTCGAAAGATTGTAGTTGATATTTAGCACAAGAACATAAAAAGAAAATGAACAAAGAATATGAACATAAGTTTACATGAAGATGAAATCTGGTTGGATTAAGTTTGGTTAAAGCATGCATGATGTTTGATCGTTGATTTCTTGATAAACCCGTTGTTAAGACAATTGTCGATGCGTTTTAGTAACAATCACACTATAAAAAGCATGCTGATTAGCATTTTCAGCCAATTTCAACTGGCTGTAACTGGATCATTATAAATCAAAAAACTGATTTTCTGAAGCCTAAATTATGTATTTTCGAAAAACGGATCGAATGGCACTAGAATCGTATTTTTTCGAGGTCGTTTACTATTTTTAAAAGACTGTTTTTGAACAGCAGCTCAAGCTGTGTTTTTACTGCAGAAAATGTGTGATGTGTTCTTCATCATAACTTGAAACCTGAGTAGAATTAGCTCATGGAATTTATACTGTAGATGATCACTGTTGTCGCGGTGATCCTCCAATTGGAAATTCGTCAATCGGGCTTACGATGAATTTTAAACGAATTATTCCATAGACTGCAGTCAGAAAGTGACAAATCTGATTGCAGTCCGGTAAATGAATTTCTATAAAATATTGGTAATGAAATGGACCCCGATATTTTTACACAATAAAATTTGGATCATATAAGACATGCTGTAAAAATTTGGGAACTTTTGGAGAAGGTTAACTATTTTATTAAAACGCCCGAAAACAGCCCAGTTTTGGATATTAAAGCTGAAATGACATAAGTAGTAATTTGCGTGTCTAAATGTCGAGTATGTTATCTGAGGATGATCTAACATGTTATATGTCAATAAAAGTGTTATGTGCAATATCGTATGCTTGCTCTTGAGTAGCTATAAGTGGAACGTTTATATAAGCGTGAACTATTAAAGTGAATGCATGTTATGTAGTAGATACGTGTAGGAACTCTGTGCTCTATTTGAAACCACTAAACGACTAACTAGTAATCATATTAGGACGTGATTGACCGACCTTGACTGGTAGCTATTTTTGAGAGTCAAACCGAGCAACCAAAGGTGAGTTCACACACTTTCTAAGGCATGGGATTCCCGGTGGTTGGGAATGGGTTAAAGAATTAAAACGGAACCTACATATCCTCCTTGGGTAGGATATGTACGACCATCCTTAATAGGTAGGATGCCAATATTAATCCTGCGTATTCTCCTTGGGTAGAATACGTACGTTCGTCCTCCTTGGGTAGGACAACAACCTTAAAACTTACTAGACAAAACTCTATCATTAAGTCCCTCATCTAATATCGATTTAATCACCGAGGCCATTGGCGAGCGGGTCATTAGTTAACAACGCTATTAGGTTTAACAAACCTCACACCGTGCCAGTCGGACGGGCGTGTACTAATGGACTATGGCAAACTGTCAATGATGATAGACATTGACGTAGGGCACAACTATTGTTCGTCAGTTGTCGATATCTTAACGGTCTAGTAGTTCACATGGGGAAGCCCCCACTGATTATGGATATGGTTTGGGTAATAAAGAAGGAACTGGTTAATCATACTTTCAACTATGGGGTAACCCCCACGACAAATAAGCCAACGAAAGACAAACCAGGTTTTCGGAAACAACTTAAAACTAAACAACCAACCGTGAACTCACTCAACTTTGTTGTTGACTCGTTGTTACATGCCTTACAGGTCGCTAGATGCTTATGGAGCTTGCACGAGGAGGAGGTCGTTGTGGGATATGGATTATTATGTCTCGTGCTTAATATTTAATCCATATGAACCTATTAAACTTACGTTATGAACTTTAAACTTATGAACTATGAACTTATGCTTTGGTTTTATGTTTAATTCTTCCACTGTTAACTTAAAGTTGGTTACTTTATTTTGGTCACCAATTGTATTGTGGTTGGTTTTATTTACTTAATTACGTTGTTCAATATGATTGGTGGCTCGATCCTGGTCATGTCACGCCTCCAAGCGGTGATACTCCGCGTGTGGATTTTGGGGGTGTGACAGATTGGTATCAGAGCCATTGGTTATAGTGAACTTGGTTTTAAAAAGGGAAAAGCTTTTTGACAAAACCAGACTATAACCTGTACAGTGCTCAACGATCCACAACGACGCTTCGCTCCACGTGCAAGACTCGACACAATAGGTGGTATGATTTATGTTATATTGTCGGTTAGATAGTTCACACAGTGCATTAATTAACGTGATAATTGCTATTTGAACCTTGTGTGCTTACTCTCTACTGTCGTCCCACACTTACGCACTTTCGCGACACTTTTCTCACTTACGTTGCTTCGTTGTGAAGATCATGAACGGACGCGGAGGACGTATCAACCTAACTCAAGCCCAGTTGACGGCTTTGATCAATGAACGAGTAGCTGAGGCACTCGCAGCAGCTCCAGCAGGAGGTATAACCTGCTATTTCGACCTTTCCTAGGATGTTTAGATCCTACTCTCATAAACCAACCCTTGTGATAAACTTTTTCCTTCCTTACTCTCACGACAGGTCAACCTGCACAACTGTAACACCTCGAAATTTTGTGTCCAATAATGTGTTAACACGTGTCATGAGTTTACACGTGGTATTAAACATTAAATAAAGGACTAAAGTTGACAAACCTTGAAAATATGTAGATTCGAGGGTTAAAAATGTCAACGAGGGGTAAATATACTGTATAGTAACCCTAAATGATGCTCGTACCTTCAAACGAATAAATCATGGATCGTACGGAGCGAAACGCGGAAGAAAGTGAGAGATTACAAACTACAGGGGTTAAATGTGTCAACATGTTTAATTTATACCTCTGAGTGACCCTTTGTCACACCCCCAATTTTCCACGTGTCACCGGTGGGCCCGGTGGGGAGTATAGTGACGTAGTTAATATCATCATAGCCAAACAACACAATATTTAAATGCACAGCGGAAGCAAAAGATAAATATATTACAAACCGATATAAAGTAATATCAAGTATTACAAACAGGATGTAAAGGGTCCACAGGCGGATCAAAAAAAACTTAAATATTGTTCAACAGACTTTAGGCGCCTAGAACTTGCAAGATTCCTTATTAACGCCCTGAGCAGCTTCCAGCCTATTACGTACTTGTACCTGTCACTTAGACTTTGGAAAATACGTCAGTTTTCACTGGTAAATACACTCAACTGACTCATTTGAAAAGAGTTTATGAAAATTGGTTTAGGCGCACAAGGCACAAAACTATTTTGACACTTGATTAAGATGCACAGGGCAAGATTAATCTTTTATACTTGGGACAAACTATATCTCATGTTATCAGTTTTACATAACTTGCTCTACATACGGGGCCCGGTTCTATGCCGGTTCAAGATTAACCGACACACCACTATTCCCTTATTGGGAATCCCTTATTAGGTATAATCAATTAATAAGCATATAGCATCTGTCAGGTGTATGCCTACACCCCGTGCTTAGGTCATGGCCATTGCATTTAATGAGTCAAGGATATCCAGGACACGGTCGCATTAACCCCCAATGTTTCAGTCAAGCAATACGAATTAAAAACAGGTTATTTGGATTTCCCGACTCATTGGTCTTCAAATCCCATACCTGACCATGCGGTATTTATATTACCGTATCCCAAGCCCGTAATAGGGAAAATAAGTTAAGAGTATTTACCTGAGCTAGCTCCTGCCTTAAATAGCAAGAATTATAATAACTCAGCCGTATTCACTTAAGTAAGCGTAGGTACAATTTGCCGGAAGGCTCTAGTCTGGAATGATGGTATAAATAACCAATTAGAATACTAACGGGTCTTCATTTAAGCCTAAGCTTAGGCCGGTTAGTTTTAAGGATGATACGGTTCAAGCGCACGATTAAGCGAAGACCGGATAGAATGTGATTTAGACCCGACAAGTTTGAATACTTGTATAATATGGGTATACTAAACACATTCTGGATTTTGAGACAAAAATGATAACGTTTGACCCGTTTCGGTCAATTTATGCAAACTAGTTACATAAACCGAACCGAACGCTAAAAGAGCGTTACGGGTATCCAAAAGAGTCATATGCAAGTTCCCTGAGATAATATGCTTTAAATATGATATAATATCAGCAAGTTATGTTCTATTATGCCCCGGATGAATTTAAACTCAATTTATGCCTTATAAGGGCATTTTGGTCATTTAAGAGATTATAAAAGAGTTAAACTGGAAATCTGAGTTACAGGTCTGATTTATACAGTATATATACTTAATTTGACATATTATAACAGTAGGGTATGACCCGTTTATGAAACTTATCATTTAAAATCAAACTATGCACCGTAGGGGTATTTTGGTAATTTCACAAGGGCTAAAAATGTCAAAACTGGAAACCTGAGCTCAAAAACTTATACTTACTGTTATTATATAAAAATATGCTGAATACTTCAGTAGGTATAGATCTTATATGCTTAATATGGTTATAGTACATACTATGCGTTAAAAACGCTTAGAAAGGCGATTTAGAGCCGTTTCCGGGTTTTTAAAAGAAAGCTGAGATTTTTATATTTCCAGAGTGCTCAAAATAATTTATTTAACAAATAAAATCAGTAGAAAAAGGTTTGGGGTCAAAAGGATTTATAAAACTCATTTTACGGCTTAAAAGGTCAAAACCGGTATTAACCGAATCAAGCTTAGAGACCTATGATACGATCAGCCAAAAATTAAATAAAAATCTTCAAAAATCCCAAAATATTATATAACATTAGTGGGTAAAAAGTTTTATATCAAAAAGTGGCCTTAAATAGGTTATACGCTAAATGCGCCGTTTATTTAACATAAAGCTATAGTTTTACGATATCGGACATAACTCGAAATCTGGACCTCCAACTGATATCAAATTTTCGGTGCAAGTTTATAAATCAGTAATAAAGGTTTCTACTCTTTCACTTTTCCAAAAATCACGTTTTATAGCAAAAAGGGCAAAATAGTCAACTTTAAGCATAAATCGGAAACATGCATATGAATCGGTTAAGCATGGACTCAAGATGTAAAATTCCAGAGAGTTAAACATAAATATAAAAATTGGTCCAAAATAAGCTCTAATGCAGATCTCAAACATGCATGCACGGATCCGAATCGAGAGTCAAAGAAAAAGTCATTTTAGGAGACTTTCGGTTCTGATCCGGGTTCAAACTGAAAATTTGTCGAGTTGATCATGATGAAACATGTTCTTACATTATTTACAAAGTTATTTTGATGATCAAACAGGTTGCATGCGATCTACACAGTTAATTATGCTAAATTTTGCAAAAACCCATTCTGTTGACTTTTTAAGAAAAGCTTTGACTCGTCAATCATCATGCTTAGAGTGGGAATCTGAAAATACCCTTTTGAGGGTTTGTTACCCATATGAATACCAACTATTAACAAGATTCAATTGGACTTAGAACCGATCAATTCGTGACCAATTCTGGAAATCAACAAAAGTCAATTATTAGTGTTCTAGGCTAAAATAGATCAAGACAAGGATCAATACATAAAGGAGCACTTACAATCACTGAGTGAACGATCAAAGAACACCAGAAAGATCCAAGATGGTTGTGCAAATCAGATTGGAACATGTTTGGGTGTTTGAAGTTGCAAAAAATGTTGCAACTAATGGAAAGAACATGCATCTATAGGATCCTTGGAACGAATTAGATGTTGCCAGGTGTTAAACCACTTATAAAATTCTGTGGGCTGCCCCTAGTATCGATTTTGTGGGATTAGAAAGCAGCTTGTACATGAAAACAGCAAGAACCAGGCTGTTAACAGCTGGTTCTGCATCAGATCAGCCTACGCGGCCCGCGTATGGGGGTCAGCAGACTTCACGCGGCCCGCCTGCAGGTCTACACCAGCAAAACAACTTTCTGAAGTTACAGAATCAGTCCCTGTGAGCCTTTAAAGTCACTTTAGGCACGTTTAAGGCCCGTTAACCTCATATACAGGCCCCACTATGATGTTTAAACTTAGGAGACATGAAACATGTTCAAAAACATGTCGGATGTCGGTTCGTTTGGCCGTACGGTTACGATATGCGTCGAATTACGACGAAACACGGACGGATGCTAAAAACGAACCAAACGACGCGACGAAAGGAATTTTATCAAGGAGATCACTAAAATAAAATATTTTAGTGCTTACATAAATTTCTGGGGGTCCGGAGATGTTCAGATTGTGAGATATGCGCGAAAATGCAAACTTGTGCACTTTTTGACACTTTTAGTCCCTGCATGACCTTAAAGTTTATTTTTGCGCACCAGACACCTCTAAGCCTGAATATAAGCTATAGAAATGATAATTAGGGCATGTTTAACTCATGGACACTTTCCGAAAGGTCCGCTACCATACGAATCGACATACTTTTACAGTTTGACGCAAATAGTCCTTAAATTGCGCAAGGTAGCGCGAAATGCCGTTTAATGTTATTCAAGCCTTCCATGACCCATATTTATCCTTACCAAGCATATACTTAAATATTAATACGCTCTCGCTCGCTTAGACGGTCGCCGAAAGGCATAGATTCAAAAGTTGACGCTTTAGGCCCCTCTATTGCGCAAACTTGCGCATTACAACATTTATAGCATTGAAGCCTCATCTAATCCATATTAAGCATTCTTGAAAGTATTATTAAACATCACGATGCTTCGGGTTCGCTAAAAGGTCATTCAGAGGTATAATTAAACATATTGACACTTTTAGCCCCTCTAACTTGCAAAGTTGCGCGTAACTTTACTTATAGGCATAAAAACCTTAGATGGCCATCATTTGGCATCCCCGAGAGTATAATTAAATATTATTAAGCTCCCGGTTTGTTAGGAGGTCACTCAGAGGTAAGAATTAACATGTTGACGCTTTTAACCCCTTTATTGCGAAATCTTTCGATTAATTATGCAAACGACTACACTTATTCATCAAGTGGCATGTTTGTGAATATAACCATCGTGAGAGGTTATTTGGAAACTTATTTTAGGTATGCTAACACTTCCAGCCCTTTTATTATCAAAGTTTTTCGACTTTTCGAAAAATTAGTCCCTTAAATTCAACATTGGACTTTATTAGGGTTTATTACACGTGTCAATATATCACTGGTCGTGATTTTACGAGGTGTTACACCCTTTGACGAACCCGAGACTTTGTAACGGTAAAATACGCTCACTAGCATATACGATATAAATTCCGCGAAGTTTTGTTTTAAAACGAGAAAGTTATGATCAAATTCGTATGCGAGGGGTTAAAAGCGTCAACAATAAAAGTTAAGGCATTTCGGATAGTAATTAAACTAACCGGGGACTTAACAATACGGGTAAAAGTCACGAGGCCCTTATTCGTAAATAATCGAGGGCCAAATCACAAAGTTACCCCTTCGAAACTGAAAGGTCAGGTTAATGATTACAAAAGATATGAAAATCTTGAAAATCAAGTCTAATGCGGGCCGCGTGAAGGATATGCATGAGTTGATGCGGGCCGCGAGCCACCTGCAGATTTGTTTACTGACTTAGGGATTCAGGCGACCCGCGTAAGCCTAGCCTGAATCCTAATGCGGGCCGCGTGAAGGTCCCAGATGCAGAAAGCTTGGACAGATTCAATGTTTGAGCTTGTAAACGATCATTGATGCATTAATTGAAGCATGGGCGCCCTCTACATGCCCCCTAGCACTCAGGGACACCTGCTAATCATCCATGAGCAATCCTAGAGTGAGTTGTAATGATCTTGTGCACCATAATTCACTATAAAAGGCAAGGCATTGCACCAATGTGAAACACACCTCAAACCTGCCTTCTAGTTCATCTCTGGAGCTCTCAAGCATTCTTCTTACATCCCTAGTCGTGCACCAAACTTCTGTAAGTTGCCTAACCCTTTGTGGTTTCGTTTTTGCATAGTTTTAGCTTAAAAGTCAATCCGTCGTAATTAACGATTGACTTTACGATAAATCACAAATGGTCCAGTGGTTTGTCGAATCAAAGGTAGTTATATGCTGGTAATCATGTAGGCTCTAAACCCCTAAAAGGGCACCCCCTAAAAGGTAGTTATATGCTGGTAATCATGTAAAATAATATTTTTGGATTTTTAAAGATTTTTAATTATTTTTAACCTGCTCATAACCTGCGGTTATGGCAACGGTTCGGTAAATACCGAATATACCCTTTTCGGCTGTAACTTGAGTTCTACAAGGTCTTTTGACCCGATTCCAGTTGCTACCGATTTTAAATAATAAATAAAGTATTTTGGACTTTATAAACTGTCTGGGAAACTCAGATTTCCTGTAGAACTCAGAAACCTCTTTTATAATCTTTAAAAAGACCGAAATACCCCTACGGGGCATAATATGAACTTAAACTCGTTACGGGCATTATGGAAGGTATCCTACTGATACCACAACCTCTTTAAAGCATGTTGACTTAGGAAACCAGTGTAGGACTATTACGGTTACCCGTTGCGCCTTTTGCGCGCACGGTTCGGTTTATGTAACTAGTTTACACAAATTAGCCGAAACGGGTCAAACCATATTGTTTTGACCCCAAAAATACAGAGTGTGGTTATTACACCCATATAAAACAAGTCTTCAAACTTGTTGGGTCCAAATCACATTC
This sequence comes from Helianthus annuus, assembly GCF_002127325.2. Classification (NCBI taxonomy): domain Eukaryota; kingdom Viridiplantae; phylum Streptophyta; class Magnoliopsida; order Asterales; family Asteraceae; genus Helianthus; species Helianthus annuus. The sequence continues at coordinate 138,195,081 of NC_035445.2, forward strand.
CGTTCCCGGTTTTCGCCTTTCATGCGATTAAACCGTAATTGTCCTTTGAACCTGACCGGTCTAAGCTACGGCTAAATTAAAGACCCGTTAGGATTCTAATAGGTTATTTTAAACCTTCGTTCCAGAATAGGAGACCAGTAAAAGCTATTTGCAATTTATTTGATTAAGGATTTATACTTGCAAAGGTAAATACTTTTAACTTATTTTCCGTTATACGGGCTTGGGTTACGGTATATAGCATACCGCTTGATCGGGCATCAAATTCTCCACCGTTGAGTGGGTAATTGAATAAATTTGATCGGCTCGTTTAAACAGTCTTGTTACTTAAAGCCTTTGGGGGGTTAATGACCATGTCTCGAATATCCCTGGCAGCATTTTACGAAATGGCCACGACCTAAGCGCGGAGTGTACGCGTACACTCGTCAGTGCATAAATAGTTGATGTGGTGCGTCTATTAATCTTTAACCCGGACTAGATCCGGGCTACTGAACGCATAAGGAACATGTAATACGTTCACAAGATTATAAATTTAAATAATTCTCCCAAGTTATAAAAGAGTTTGTGCCTTGTGCATTCAAATCAATTTTAATAAACATTTTTCAAAAGTGTCGGTTGAATGTATTTACCAGTGTAAACTGACGTATTTTCCCAAAAAGACTAAATACAGGTACTAAGCGTAATTGGCTGGATATTCTCCTTAGCATCAATAAAGAGTCTCACAAGCTTAAGATGCCTACGTCTGTTGAACAATTATTTTGATCTTATTACTGATCCCCTGTGGATTTTATTTCAACAATGGTGATACTTTGATTTTACATTAAATGTTGAAATATAATTATCTTTATGCTTCCGCTGTGCATTCATATAATTGTGTGGTTTGACTATATTGTTGCCAACTACGTCACGGTAATCCCCCACCGGGCCCACCAGTGAGACACATGGAAATCGGGGTGTGACAGGTTGGTATCAGAGCCAACGTTGAGTGAATTAAACGCTATCCTTAAATGTTTAATCTCAATGACACAATTGCACATACTTGAGTCTAGATAAGAACATAGGACAAATTCGAAATTTGTTATTCCAGTTTGTCTTTTTATTGTTTATTGTGATTTAAAGTTTTGAAAGCAGGAAATATGCCACCAGCGATTAGAAGAGGAAGAGGAGGAAGAGGCAAAGGGACGATCATTACTCACAATGATCACGAAGCCGGACCTTCGAACATGCGAGCTCCTTCGAGTACAAGGAGTGAAGAACCTCAAAGACGTAGAAGAAACCTTTTTTAACCTGCAAGACATTCTACCTCGCACAGTTCGACACCTTCATACCGTCACTCCTTTGGACCAAATTCGGAAAACGATCCCAGTAACCCTCAACCTTTGTTTATACCTCTTCAGCGATCTACTTCACACCGTTCCTATGGCGATCCTACTCCTTTCTTCATAGGACAGTTTAACCCGGTGGATTACGTCCAAGAGCCAATAGGGTATAACCCTTTAGGACCAGAAGACCATTTCTCCGAAGATAATGCGGTAGATATGGACGAGGACACGGATCCCATAGAACCTGCAAGAGGTACTCCCAATCATCCAATCGAGATCTCTGATGGGTCATCATTCCACGGAACACCCTATCAAGGTTCCGACAGTTATCAGGCGAGGTTTGACCAATGTGATTGGTACTTCACACCTTCTCATCATTTCTCGCCTCATAACCAACAGCAGCAACAGGATCCTTCTTAGGATTCGCGGTTCGTGGCAGTTACATCGCCCCCACTGCCACCAGTTCAACCAGTAATTCCAGATCCGCCAAGGCGTAGAAGATCAGGCGCGCGGATGTCCACCCGAGGAGGGGAATTCCATTTCAGCACCCCTCGCCACTCGAGTGCGAGTCACTTTCCGTCAGTGCATGAAGAACCACAATTAGGGGAACCTTCGGGTCACCCTGCAGAGGTGAATTCTGCACCAGTTGCACCACCTCCGCCACCTTTCGGCTATGATAACCCTATACCAGCATATGGCGGTTCCACCGCATACAACCCGTTTGAGCAGCCGACTCACACGCACTACAACTATAATTATGATGACGATCCATATGTGGTAGCGGCTAATTACAATGCCCTCCATGGAACCTCTTGGAGACCAGATTACTCAGCTCATGGGTATCCAATACCTCCTAGACCTCCGGTTCAGCAACCGTCGCAGCAGCCACGTTTTTCTCCACCGAAGCAAGAAGAAATCCTCCACCGTCTAAACCGTGTGGAACCAGACTTCGAACAAGAACGTAAGAGTAATCGTGGATTCCTGAAAGGCCTAGAAAACCTACTATAAGGAAGGAAGAAACGAGATCATTAGTCTCTTTATGTATTACAGTATTTACTATTACAAACAAAATCCCTGCGAGGACATTTGTTTTGGGTATTTTAGTCCCTGCGTGGACATTTATCGTGTTTAGTCCCTGCGTGGACAATTGCATTTCAGTCCCTGCCTGGACTTATCTTTTTAGTCCCTGTGTGGACATCTATCTATGTATTTGGTCCCTGCGTGAACTTGTCTTCTGTAAACCTCTGCGTAGGTAATTAATTATTTTAAAAGTCCCGTTTAGGGCAATGTGTAATCATTATTATAATTAATGGAATGTTATGTTATAAATTTCATTTTTGTTATTATATATGAAATAAATCAAAAATCATTCCTTCTTAAATTATTCTGCCTAAATAAAGAATCTTAATTGTGAAACCTAGCCAGGTGTCATTATAAGACCCGGCCAAGATGGTAAGACCTAATTAAAAGATACAGACTTCCAGTTAACCTCTGTAATTATGTTAACGTTCTTGGCTGATGTGATTCGTTAAAAATCGCACGCGTCATTCTTATATAAAAAATCCTTCTAAGGATTCCAAAGCCCAAATTAATGATTTGTAAATCATGGGTTAAATCGTCAATAAAGATGATCACTTATTAAACATCCATTAGCGATGTAGTGCCTACGGGCCAAAAATTATTAAACATCCGTTAGTGATGTAGTGCCTACGGGCCATACTTATTGTCATATAAGACAAAAAGACCGTTGTGGTCTATGACTCCCTGTCAGAAAAGGTAAAAGGACTACGGTTCAAACCTTCATGCCTTGATTCTCTGTAATCACGGCTTATATTATAAAAACGTCATTGTGACTAGGCTTTGGTGCCACTAACAATATTGTTTGGAATTAGGAAAAGTTATATTCAAATCCTAAATAACAGTGAGTAACAAATTAACCAGATATGGTCTATATTTACCATGGTTAATGAATTGCCATAAAAGACAATTCCAAAACAAACTCCTAAATAAAACTTTGTCATTATCTTCTGTAGCAGATTCAAGTTACAATGGCTGAACCAAGTGGTGGAAATAGTCATTCAAAAGAGGATGACAATGATAACGATAACGCCCAGATACATATAACGGGTGCGGAATTAAAAGCTCTGGTCGACGGCGCTGTTAAAGCAGCCTTGGATCGACAGTATGAAGAATACACCGAGTCCCGGAGCAGAACCATATCTAAACCACATTCAAAGCCAAAAACCCACTCAAAATCTCACAGCAAACCACCTTCGACTCCGTCTAAGCCTAAAAAGGACGACGATAGGCACTCGTCCAATGAAAACAGTGCACGTCCTAAGGAAAAAGTGTTTACTGATGCATCTCGCGCCAGGGGTTGCACCTACAAGTATTTCGTATCTTGCAAACCCCGAGATTTCACTGGCAAGAAGGGCGCGGTAGATTGTATGACTTGGTTAGACGAGATGGACACCGTGGTGGACATCAGTGGTTGTGCAGAGAAAGATGTGGTGAAGTTTGTCTCGCAGTCATTCAAGGGTGATGCCCTTGCATGGTGGAGATCTCTGGTTCAGGCCTCGGGGAAAGCTGTTTTGTACAGCATGACGTAGGAGGAATTCATTTCTCTCATCAAAGAAAATTTCTGCCCTCAACACGAGGTTGAAAAGATCGAGTCCGACTTCCTATCGTTGGTTATGACGAACCTTGACTGTCAAGCTTACCTCACGAGCTTCAACACAATGTCCCGGTTGGTTCCGTATCTGGTAACCCCGGAACCAAAGAAAATATCTCGTTTTATCGGTGGTTTAGCCCCCGAAATAAAGGCAAGCGTGAAGGCCTCTCGGCCAGCGACCTTTAGATCTGTAGCCGACATATCTTTGTCCCTCACTCTGGATGCGGTCAGACAATGATCGCTGAGGAACAAAGAGGCTGAGAAGAGGAAACGTGAAGATGATACTTCACGAAGGTCGAGCAAGAAGCACCGTGGAAACGGTGACAACAAGAGAGGGTCTGAATCAAGGAAGGATGGGCACCAGTCTGGTGAGAAGCCCAAGTGCAAGAATTGCATGAAACAACACTTTGGAAAGTGTAGACTCGAATCGAACTCACAGACTCAGTCGAAGTCATTTGCTTGCGGGTTATGCAAGTCCAAGGACCACAAGACCTTGGATTGCAAAAAGCTGAAGGATGCAACCTGCTACGGTTGCAATGAGAAAGGGCACATTAAAACCAACTGCCCTAAATACGCCAAGAAGCCTGAAGAAACCAAGAAGACCAATGCAAGAGTCTTCAGGATGGATGCGAAAGAAGCAGTGCTAGACAATAACGTGATCACAGGTACTTTCCTTGTAAATGATATCTTTGCAAGATTACTTTTTGACTCAGGTGCTGATAAGTCTTTCGTAGATCATAAATTTTGCAAATTGCTGAATATGCCTGTCAAAACCTTAAATGTGAACTATGAGGTAGAGTTAGCAGATGGCACCATAGAAACCGTCTCTACTGTATTAGAGGGATGTGTGATATCCATTAAGAACCACTCTTTTCCTCTGTCTCTACTTCCCTTTAAATTGGCCGGTTTTAACATAGTATTGGGTATGGACTGGTTATCTCATAACCAGGCCCAAATCGTCTGCAACAGAAAGCAAGTGGTGCTAAAGACTCCGACTGGTGAATCGCTTACCATTCGGGGAGATACCCAGTATGGGCTACCTGAGCATGTGACTATGCTCAAGGCTTCAAAATGTTTAAAGAAGGGTTGTGTCATCTACATGGCACAAGTGATTATTGATGAGCCTAAACCGAAGATAGAAGACATTCCCGTCATTTCTGAATATCCAGAAGTTTTTCCGGAAGAACTACCTGGTTTACCACCAAGTAGGCAAGTGGAATTTAGAATTGACATCATCCCTGGAGCAGCTCCTGTTGCTAGAGCACCTTACAGGTTAGCACCAACCGAAATGAAGGAGTTGAGGACCCAACTGGATGAACTGCTAGCTAAATGTTTCATTAAACCTAGTTCGTCCCCCTGGGGAGCACCTGTCTTGTTTGTTAAAAAGAAGGACGGATCGATGCGTCTGTGCATCGATTATCGCGAGCTAAACAAAGTCACGATAAAGAATAGGTATCCTTTGACGAGGATCGATGATTTGTTCGATCAGTTACAAGGGGCAAGTTATTTCTCGAAGATTAACTTAAGGTCAGGCTACCATCAACTGAAGGTTAGAGATGAAGACGTACATAAAACCGCATTTAGGACTCGTTATGGTCATTATGAGTTCCTAGTGATGCCTTTTGGGCTCACTAATGCACCGGCTGCGTTCATGGATCTCATGAATCGCGTTTGCAAGCCATACTTAGACAAATTCGTCATCGTTTTCATCGACGACATTCTTATCTACTCGAAGAACCGAGCTGACCATGAGAAACACCTTCGCTGTATTCTCAAACTCCTGCATCATGAGAAACTCTATACCAAATTCTCTAAGTGCGAATTCTGGCTTCGAGAAGTCCAATTCCTAGGACATGTTGTCAGCGAGCGTGGTATCCAAGTGGATCCCGCTAAAGTAGAAGCTGTCATGAATTGGCAAGAACCAAAGACGCCTACAGAGATTCGTAGTTTCCTGGGGTTAGCAGGATATTACAGGCGTTTCATTGAAAATTTTATCAAGGATTGCTGCGCCCTTAACTTCCTTGACCAAGAAGAAAGTAAAGTTCGTTTGGGCCCTAAGCAGCAAGAGTCCTTTGATATTCTGAAGCAAAAGTTAAGCAACGCTCCTGTACTGACATTGCCTGAAGGTACCGAAGAGTTCGTAGTTTACTGCGATGCATCACACACTGGCATGGGAGGTGTGCTCATGCAGAAAGGCAAGGTTATTGCCTATGCTTCAAGACAGTTAAAGGTGCATGAAAAGAATTACATCACCCATGACTTGGAGTTGGGTGCCATTGTGTTCGCACTAAAACTGTGGATGCATTATCTGTATGGTATCAAGTTTGTGATCTATTCTGATCGTAAGAGCCTTCAACACCTGTTTAATCAGAAGGAGTTAAACATGAGGCAACGCTGTTGGATGGAGACTTTAAATGATTATGATTGTGAAATCAGATATCATCCCGGCAAGGCGAATGTTGTCGCTGATGCCTTAAGTCGAAAGGAAAGGGTGAAACCCATCCAAATCAATGCCAAGAGCATTGAAGTGAAGAATAATTTGATTGAAAGGTTGTTAGCTGCACAGAGGGAAGTTGTGTTGGAAGCTAACTAACCTAAAGAAAAGCTAGGAGTAACTGAGGAGCAGTTAACTCTTAGCAAGGACGGAATTTTACGATTAAATGGACGAATATGGGTTCCAATTTACGGAGGACTACGAGATGTTATCCTCCAGGAAGCCCATAGTTCCAAATATTCTGTTCACCCTGGAGCTGATAAGATGTATCAGGATCTAAAGGCAAATTACTGGTGGATAGGCTTGAAAAAGTCTGTAGCCGCATATGTAGCCAAATGCTTGACTTGTGCGCAAGTCAAAGCTGAGCATCAAAAGCCGTCAGGCTTGCTACAACAGCCTGAACTTCCCGAATGGAAGTGGGAATGTGTAACTATGGATTTTATTACCAAGTTACCCAAGACGAGGAAAGGAAATGATACAATATGGGTTATAGTTGATAGACTGACTAAGTCAGCACATTTCTTACCCATCAAGGAGACTTATAGCTCCGACATGTTAGCCCAGTTATACGTTGATAAGATTGTAGCCTTACATGGCATACCTGTGTCTATTATATCTGACAGAGATACTAGATACACGTCGCATTTTTGGAAAAGCTTCCAGCAATCTTTGGGCACACGTTTGAATTTTAGTACGGCTTACCATCCTCAGACAGACGGTCAGAGTGAGCGTACTATTCAGACGTTGGAAGACATGCTACGTGCATGTGCGATCGATTTGGGTGGTAGTTGGGATAAGAACCTACCACTAATCGAATTCTCCTACAACAATAGCTACCATACCAGCATTAAGGCTGCGCCCTTCGAGGCATTATACGGTAGAAAGTGTAGATCGCCCGTTTGTTGAGCGGAAGTTGGAGATGTCCAATTATCAGGACCAGAGATAGTCTTCGAAACGACGGACAAGATTGTCCAGATTCGAGACCGTCTCAAAGCTGCCCGAGATAGGCAGAAAAGTTACGCAGATCCAAAGCGTAAAGATTTTCACTTCGAAGTAGGTGATAAAGTGTTACTTAAAGTATCACCCTGGAAGGGGGTGATGCATTTCGGTAAGAAAGGCAAACTAAGCCCGAGATACATAGGACCTTTCGAGGTTATCGAACGTGTCGGGTCCGTTGCCTATAAGTTGAACTTACCCGAAGAGCTCAGTGGAATTCACAATGTGTTCCACATCTGCAATCTGAAGAAGTGCTTCGCTGACGAATCACTGGTAATCCCCCATACAGATGTGCATATAGATGAGAGTTTAAAGTTTGTGGAGAAACCTTTGTCGATTGAAGATCGACAGGTAAAGAAGCTTCGAAGGAAGCATGTACCTATTGTTAAGGTCAAATGGGATGCCCGTAGAGGTCCCGAATTCACGTGGGAGGTGGAATCCACGATGAAAGAAAAATACCCTTATTTATTTCAGTAAATCTCGGGTCTAGATTTATTTTAAGGGGGTGAGGATGTAACACCTCGAAATTTTGTGTCCAATAATGTGTTAACACGTGTCATGAGTTTACACGTGGTATTAAACATTAAATAAAGCACTAAAGTTGACAAACCTTGAAAATATGTAGATTCGAGGGTTAAAAATGTCAACGAGGGGTAAATATACTGTATAGTAACCCCAAATGATGCTCGTACCTTCAAACGAATAAATCATGGATCGTACGGAGCGAAACGCGGAAGAAAGTGAGAGATTACAAACCATAGGGGTTAAATGTGTCAACATGTTTAATTTATACCTCTGAGTGACCCTTTGACGAACCCGAGACTTTGTAACGGTAAAATACGCTCACTAGAATATACGATATAAATTCCGCGAAGTTCCGTTTTAAAACGAGAAAGTTATGATCAAATTCGTATGCGAGGGGTTAAAAGCGTCAACAATAAAAGTTAAGGCATTTCGGATAGTAATTAAACTAACCGGGGACTTAACAATATGGGTAAAAGTCACGAGGCCCTTATTCGTAAATAATCGAGGGCCAAATCGCAAAGTTACCCCTTCGAAACCGAAAGGTCAGGTTAATGATTACAAAAGATATGAAAATCTTGAAAATCAAGTCTAATGCGGGCCGCATGAAGGATATGCATGAGTTGATGCGGGCCGCGAGCCACCTGCAGATTTGTTTACTGACTTAGGGATTCAGGCGACTCGCATAAGCCTAGCCTGAATCCTAATGCGGGCCGCGTGAAGGTCCCAGATGTAGAAAGCTTGGACAGATTCAATGTTTGAGCTTGTAAACGATCATTGATGCATTAATTGAAGCATGGGCGCCCTCTACATGCCCCCTAGCACTCAGGGACACCTGCTAATCATCCATGAGCAATGCTAGAGTGAGTTGTAATGATCTTGTGCACCATAATTCACTATAAAAGGCAAGGCATTGCACCAATGTGAAACACACCTCAAACCTGCCTTCTAGTTCATCTCTGGAGCTCTCAAGCATTCTTCTTACATCCCTAGTCGTGCACCAAACTTCTGTAAGTTGCCTAACCCTTTGTGGTTTCGTTTTTCCATAGTTTTAGCTTAAAAGTCAATCCGTCGTAATTAACGATTGACTTTACGATAAATCACAAATGGTCCAGTGGTTTGTCGAATCAAAGGTAGTTATATGCTGGTAATCATGTAGGCTCTAAACCCCTAAAAGGGTACCCACTAAAAGGTAGTTATATGCTGGTAATCATGTAAAATAATATTTTTGGATTTTTAAAGATTTTTAATTATTTTTAACCTGCTCATAACCTGCGGTTATGGCAACGGTTCGGTAAATACCGAATATACCCTTTTCGGCTGTAACTTGAGTTCTACAAGGTCTTTTGACCCGATTCCAGTTGCTACCGATTTTAAATAATAAATAAAGTATTTTGGACTTTATAAACTGTCTGGGAAACTCAGATTTCCTGTAGAACTCAGAAACCTCTTTTATAATCTTTAAAAAGACCGAAATACCCCTACGGGGCATAATATGAACTTAAACTCGTTATGGGCATTATGGAAGGTATCCTACTGATACCACAACCTCTTTAAAGCATGTTGACTTAGGAAACCAGTGTAGGACTATTACGGTTACCCGTTGCGCCTTTTGCGCGCACGGTTCGGTTTATGTAACTAGTTTACACAAATTAGCCGAAACGGGTCAAACCATATTGTTTTGACCCCAAAAATACAGAGTGTGGTTATTACACCCATATAAAACAAGTCTTCAAACTTGTTGGGTCCAAATCACATTCCATTCCCGGTTTTCGCCTTTCATGCGATTAAACCGTAATTATCCTTTGAAACTGACCGGTCTAAGCTACGGCTAAATTAAAGACCCGTTAGGATTCTAATAGGGTATTTTAAACCTTCGTTCCAGAATAGGAGACCAGTAAAAGCTATTTGCAATTTATTCGATTAAGGATTTATACTTGCAAAGGTAAATACTTTTAACTTATTTTCCGTTATACAGGCTTGGGTTACGGTATATAGCATACCGCTTGATCGGGCATCAAATTCTCCACCGTTGAGTGGGTAATTGAATAAATTTGATCGGCTCGTTTAAACAGTCTTGTTACTTAAAGCCTTTGGGGGGGTTAATGACCATGTCCCGGATATCCCTGGCAGCATTTTACGAAATGGCCACGACCTAAGCGCGGAGTGTAGGCGTACACTCGTCAGTGCATAAATAGTTGATGTGGTGCGTCTATTAATCTTTAACCCGGACTAGATCCGGGCTACTGAACGCATAAGGAACATGTAATACGTTCACAAGATTATAAATTTAAATAATTCTCCCAAGTTATAAAAGAGTTTGTGCCTTGTGCATTCAAATCAATTTTAATAAACATTTTTCAAAAGTGTCGGTTGAATGTATTTACCAGTGTAAACTGACGTATTTTCCCAAAAAGACTAAATGCAGGTACTAAGCGTAATTGGCTGGATATTCTCCTTAGCATCAATAAAGAGTCTCGCAAGCTTAAGATGCCTACGTCTGTTGAACAATTATTTTGATCTTATTACTGATCGCCTGTGGATTTTATTTCAACAATGGTGATACTTTGATATTACATTAAATGTTGAAATATAATTATCTTTATGCTTCCGCTGTGCATTCATATAATTGTGTGGTTTGACTATATTGTTACCAACTACGTCACGGTAATCCCCCACCAGGCCCACCGACGAGACACGTGGAAATCGGGGTGTGACAACAACCTCCTGTGTGCACGTTCAAAACATTCATGGACTGCCGACCTAGTACTTTCAGCGGCACAGAAGGAGCTGTAGGTCTTTTCCACTGGTTTGAGAAGCTGGAGTCTGTATTTGAGATGTGTGAATGCCCTGAAGATCGTAGGGTGAAATTTGCTACTGGAACACTCGAAGGTGCTGTGTTAACCTGGTGGAAAGCACAGGTCCAACTGCTAGGGCTGGCGGTTGCTAATTCCACCCCATGGAATGACTTCAAATAATTGATCAAGGAAGAGTACTGTAGTTGTGACGACATCCACAAGCTAGAGGTGGAATTTTTCAACTTGAAGATGACGGGGTCTGAGATCGAGGCGTACACAAAGAGGTCGAACGAATTAGCTATCTTGTGTCCCACTATGGCGGATCCTCCTATCAAACGTATTGAGCTGTACCTCAAGGGTCTAGTACCAGAGATTCAGAGTCACGTGACTTCAGCTAACCTGGGCACCATTCAGCAAGTTATACGACTAGCTCACCGTCTCACTGATCAGGCAGTTAAGCAGAACAAGCTGCCCAAGCGTATTAGCGCTACAACTACTTCTGATGCTCCCATTGATAACAAGCGCAAGTGGGATGGAAATTCGGGCAAGGGTTCTACTTCAGTTCAGTCTCAGCAGCGAAAGACTGATGACCATCAGAGTCCTGGTCAGCAATCTTCTGGTAGTCAAAGACAGGGTGGATACCGAGGGAACCACCCCAAGTGCAACCGGTGCAACAAGCATCATAGCGGGCAGTGCCAGTGCCACAAGGGTCGTTGCCTGAGATGTAACAAGCTAGGTCATGAAGCCAAGGATTGCAGGAGCCCACGTCCTATGAATCAGAATCGCCAACAACAACAACCAGCTCCACAGAACCAGCAGTAGCAACAGCAGGGCAATAAAGGATGCTTTCAGTGTGGCGCTGAAAGCCACTTTAAGAGGAACTGTCCTCAGCTGAACCAGAATCAGAACAACAACAACCAAGGAAACAGGAACAACAATGGAGGCAACAACGGAGGCAACAACGGGGTTAACAATAATGGCAATGGCGCCCGAGGTCGTGCCTTCGTGATTGGCCAGGGTGATGCAAGGAACGATCCCAACGTTGTGATGGGTAAGTTTCTTCTGGACGATTTCTTTGTTACTGTCTTATTTGATTCGGGTGCCGGTACTAGTTATGTGTCCTTAAAAGTTAGCCAAATGCTTAAGCGCACTCCAACACTTCTAAACACCAAACACACGGTAGAACTAGCAAATGGTAAAAGTCTTGAAGCCACACACATAGTTAAGGGCTGTAACCTCGTCCTAGCCGGTCAGACCTTCTCTATCGATCTTATTCCTATCGTTTTGGGTAGTTTCGACGTTGTTATTGGGATGGATTAGTTATCTCATCAGCAAGCGGAAATTCTTTGCAACGAGAAGATTGTCCGCATCCCTCGTTCTGGTAAAGAACCCCTCGTAATTCATGGCGACAAGAGTGGTGCTGTTGTGGGCATCATCTAGAAGTGTTTGCAAAAGGGCCACACTGCTATTCTAGCCCTCGTTTCTGATACATCCTCGAAAGAAAGGAAGATAGAAGACATACCTATTGTACGTGATTTTCCTGAGGTATTTCCTGAGGAATTGCCTGGACTTCCGCCTCATCGTCAAGTTGAGTTCCAAATCGAGCTAGCTCCTGGAGCAGCGCCCATAGCTCGAGCACCTTATCGTCTAGCTCCATCAGAACTTGAAGAACTGTCCACGCAACTATTAGAACTCTTGGAAAAGGGTTTCATACGTCCTAGCTCTTCGCCTTGGGGAGCTCCAGTGTTATTCGTGAAGAAGTAAGACGGTACCTTTAGAATGTGTATTGACTACCGCGAACTCAACAAGGTGACCGTGAAGAATCGTTATCCTCTTCCACGCATTGACGACTTATTCGACCAGTTGCAAGGGTCGAGTTTCTATTCCAAGATTGACCTAAGGTCAGGGTACCATCAACTGAGAGTCCGAGATGAGGACGTCCCTAAAACAGCATTCAGGACTCGTTATGGGCATTACGAGTTTCTGGTTATGCCTTTCGGATTGACGAATGCACCTGCGGTCTTCATGGATCTCATGAACCGAGTGTGCAAGCCTTACCTGGATAAGTTTGTTATAGTTTTCATCGACGACATTCTGATCTATTCTAAGAGTCAGGAGGAACACGAGCAACACCTGAGACTTATTTTGGAACTTCTTCGAACAGAGCAGTTGTACGCCAAATTTTCGAAATGTGATTTCTGGCTTCGCGAAGTCCACTTTCTAGGCCACGTGGTAAACAAGGATGGGATTCATGTGGATCCATCCAAGGTTGACTCGATCAAGAACTGGCCTGCACCCCGTACACTAACAGAAATCCGCCAATTCTTGGGTTTGGCAGGATATTACAGAAGGTTTATCAAGGATTTCTCAAAGATTTCGCAACCTCTCACTTCACTGACTCAGAAGGGTGTCACCTATCGTTGGGGTGATGCACAGGAGTCCGTATTTCAGCACTTAAAGGATAGACTTTGTAGCGCGCCTATCCTCTCATTGCCTGAAGGCACAGATGATTTTGTGGTTTATTGCGACGCTTCCATCCAAGGACTTGGTTGCGTGTTGATGCAACATGACAAAGTCATCGCCTACGCATCGCGCCAACTTAAAGTTCACGAGAGGAACTACACTACTCACGACTTGGAATTGGGAGCTGTTGTTTTCGCACTCAAGATATGGAGACATTACCTGTACGGTACCAAGTGCACCATTTACACCGATCACAGAAGTCTCGAGCATATCTTCAAGCAAAAGGAGTTAAACATGCGACAACGCCGATGGATCGAGCTCTTGACCGATTATGAATGCGCTATCAAATATCATCCGGGCAAGGCCAATGTTGTGGCCGACGCCCTCAGTCGAAAGGATACTATACCTAAACGTGTGCGAGCGTTACAACTTACCATCCAATCCAGTCTGCCCACTCAGATACGAGACGCTCAGGTTGAAGCGTTGAAGGCAGAGAACATCAGGGCTGAGTCCTTGCGAGGATCAAGGAAACAACTAGAACAAAAAGAAGACGGCGCCTACTATGTTAACGGGCGCATCTGGGTTCCACTGTATGGAGACCTACGCGAGCTTGTGATGGATGAAGCACATAAGTCTCATTATTCAGTACATCCTGGTTCGGATAAGATGTACCATGATCTCAAGACTACATACTGGTGTCCTAGCATGAAATCCCATATAGCAACCTATGTTAGCAAATGTTTGACTTGTGCGAGAGTCAAGACTGAATATCAGAAACCGTCAGGCCTACTCCAACAACCAGAGATCCCGAAATGGAAATGGGAGCAAATTTCCATGGATTTCTTTACCGGCCAGCCTAGATCTCAACGCGGAAATGATACCATTTGGGTGATAGTGGATTGATTGACCAAGTCTGCACATTTCCTGGCTATCAAGGAAACGGATAAGTTTTCCACTCTAGCAGACATCTACCTAAAGGAAGTAGTATCAAGGCACGGAGTGCCAACCTCCACCATTTCTGATCGTGACTCGCGTTTTACATCCGAATTGTGGCAGGCTATGCACAAGTCCTTTGGCTCTCGATTAGACATGAGCACGGCATATCATCCATAGACGGATGGGCAATCTGAACGCACAATCCAAACCCTTGAAGACATGCTTAGGGCATGTGTAATCGACTTCGGTAATGGCTGGGAAAAACACCTACAGTTAGTGGAGTTTTCGTACAACAACAGTTACCACACCAGTATCCAGGCTACTCCGTTTGAGGCATTGTATGGACATAAATGCCGATCACCTCTCTGTTGGGCAGAAGTTGGTGACAGCCAAATCACAGGCCCAGAACTTGTGGTAGACACGACTCAGAGAATTGCTCAGATACGACAACGAATGGCGGCAGCTCGTGACCGTCAGAAAAGCTACGCTAATAAGCGCAGGAAACCACTCGAGTTCCAGGTTGGGGATCGAGTGCTACTCAAAGTCTCACCTTGGAAAGGTGTGGTTCGTTTTGGCAAACGAGGCAAACTGAATCCGCGTTATGTCGGACCATTCGAAATCATTGAGAAAATTGGCAAAGTGGCCTACAAGCTGAATCTACCGGCAGAACTCAGCGGAGTTCACAATGTTTTCCACGTGTGAAATCTGAAAAAGTGTCTGTCAGATGAGACCCTCATAGTTCCCTTAAAGGAGCTCACAATCGACGACCAGTTGCGATTCGTCGAAGAACCAGTAGAGATTACTGATCGAGACGTTAAGATTCTCAAGCGTACCAGAATACCTCTTGTTCGAGTTCGTTGGAACTCCTGTCGTGGCCCAGAGTATACCTGGGAACGAGAAGACCAAATGAAACTCAAGTATCCCCAGTTGTTTAAGAAAAGTGCAACCACTACTGAGGCTGAAGCTGCTACAGAATTTTGGGACGAAATTCCAAACCAACGGGGGGATGATGTGACACCCCAGGTAAACCAGTAAACCACGCAACCTAACTAGCTTCCTCAGTAACCACGTGCTAAATTTCGGGACAAAATTTTCTTAACATGGGGAGAATGTGACAACCCTCATAATTACATGTATCCGTACGATTAATTAATATTAAATTGTGCTTATTGATTGTGCAGAAAAATTGACTAAATGATCCTGTATGCTTTTCTATGTGTTGAGAATTAATTGTGTTACAAAAGATGCATAAAAGACACTATACGGTACAATTTAACACATTAACGGAACGGTACTTAACCGAACAACAGGACATTACCCGGGACACCAAAATTTTGTCAGAAGCATTATTTTATAATTTTTACCTAATTATGGTCCCAAATATCCCAACACTCTATGAAAATATGTCATGCACATAATACTCTAGATAAAACACTTAACCCCCTAAATAAATACCCACTTATAATCAAAACTTACAATTTACCCCCCCCCCCCCCTCACTATTTTCGGCTCCAAGGAGGGACCCACCTCATCATCACCAAATCCCCAACTAAATATTCCTTTTAATTTTGATTGGACCTCTTTATTTGTTGCACTTGCCAAGAAATATGAATGATTACATGTAGGTCGGGCTAGAGATCACCATATCATCATATCACACTCTCTCTCTACAAATTCACTTCACCTTCTCCACCCTCTCTCTCCCTCTCGGCTGCACATAACCGCCACCACCACCATCACTTCAACATTCATTCATTTGTTCCATTTTCAAGTCCAAATCAAGTGCTAGAAGAAGTCTTGTGAAGCTTGGAGCTTGGAGGTCTTGAAGAAACATCACACCTTGCATTCTCGCGCCATCTTCATCATCATTCTTTGTTCACAAGTTCATTCCTAGCCCTTGTGCTAGTTGTAAGTCTCCGATTTTACTCTTGGTCACTTCTACGTTGATTATTCGAAAGATTGTAGTTGATATTTAACACAAGAACATAAAAAGAAAACGAACAAAGAATATGAATATAAGTTTACATGAAGATGAAATCTAGTTGGATTAAGTTCGGTTAAAGCATGCATGATATTTGATCGTTGATTTCTTGATAAACCCGTTGTTAGGACAATTGTCGATGCGTTTTAGTAACAATCACACTATAAAAAGCATGCTGATTAGCATTTTCAGCCAACTTCAACTGGCTGTAACTGGATCATTATAAATTTAAAAACTGATTTTCTGAAGCCTAAATTATGTATTTTCGAAAAACGGATAGAATGGCACTGGAATTGTAATTTTTGTTTACTATTTTTAAAAGATTGTTTTTGAACAGCAGCTCAAGCTGCGTTTTTACTGCAGAAAATGTGTGTTGTGTTCTTCATCATAACTTGAAACCTGAGTAGAATTAGCTCATGGAATTTATACTCTAGATGATCACTTTTGTCGCGGTGATCCTCCAACTGGAAATTCGTCAATCGGGCTTACGATGAATTTTAAATGAATTATTCCGTTGACTGCAGTCAGAAAGTGACAAATCTGATTGCAGTCCGGTAAATGAATTTTATAAAATATTGGTATTGAACTGGACCCCGATATTTTTACATAATAAAATTTGGATCATATAAGACATTCTGTAAAAATTTGGGAATTTTTGGAGAAGGTTAACTATTTTATTAAAATGCCCAAAAACAGCCCAGTTTTGGATATTAAAGCTGAAATGACATAAGTAGTAATTTGCGTGTCTAATGTCGAGTATGTTATATGAGGATGATCTAACATGTTATATGTCAATAAAAGTGTTATGTGCAATATCGTATGCTTGCTCTTGAGTAGCTATAAGTGGAATGTTTATATAAGCGTGAACTATTAAAGTGAATGCATGTTATGTAGTAGATACGTGTAGGAACTTTGTGCTCTATTTGAAACCACTAAACGACTAACTAGTAATCATATTAGGACGTGATTGACCGACCTTGACTGGTAGCTATTTTTGAGAGTCAAACCGAGCAACCAAAGGTGAGTTCACACACTTTCTAAGGCATGGGATTCCTGGTGGTTGGGAATGGGTTAAAGAATTAAAACGGAACCTACATATCCTCCTTGGGTTGGATATGTACGACCATCCTTCATAGGTAGGATGCCAATATTAATCCTGCGTATTCTCCTTGGGTAGAATACGTGCGTTCGTCCTCCTTGGGTAGGACAACAACCTTAAAACTTACTAGACAAAACTCTATCATTAAGTCCCTCATCTAATATCGACTTAATCGCCGAGGCCAATGGCGAGCGGGTCATTAGTTAATAGCGCTATTAGGTTTAACAAACCTCACACCGTGCCAGTCGGACGGGCGTGTACTAATGGACTATGGCAAACTGTCAATGATGATAGACATTGACGTAGGGCACAACTATTGTTCGTCAGTTGTCGATATCTTAACAGTCTAGTAGTTCACATGGGGAAGCCCCCACTGATTATGGATATGGTTTGGGTAATAAAGAAGGAACTGGTTAATCATACTTTCAACTATGGGGTAACCCCCACGGCAAATAAGCCAACGAAAGACAAACCAGGTTTTCGGAAACAACTTAAAACTAAACAACCAACCGTGAACTCACTCAAATTTGTTATTGACTCGTTGTTACATGCCTTACAGGTCGCTAGATGCTTATGGAGCTTGCACGAGGAGGAGGTCATTGTGGGATATGGATTGTTATGTCCTGTGCTTAATATTTAATCCATATGAACCTATTAAACTTACGTTTTGAACTTTAAACTTATGAACTATGAACTTATGCTTTGGTTTTATGTTTAATGCTTCCGTTGTTAACTTAAAGTTGGTTACTTTATTTTGGTCACCAATTGTATTGTGGTTGGTTTTATTTACTTAATTACGTTGTTCAATATGATTGGTGGCTCGATCCTGGTCATGTCACACCTCCAAGCGGTGATACTCCGCGTGTGGATTTTTGGGGTGTGACAAAAGGGGAGGTGGTGGCAGGGATGTAGTGGTGGCGGAGGAAACGGAGGTGGTGGCGGAGGAGGTGGAGGTGTCGGCTGGGAGGAGTATGCTAGGTTTTGGAGAACTTTTGTTTTGAAAGAGAGTAGAAGAGATGAGAAGACACTTGAAGAGGGGAGTCCACATCTGCCCCAAGAAGAGGTCTAGAAGACCTTTTTAATGAAATCACTTCTAAAAAACAAACATACTGCAGAGTAAAAGGTCTGCGCGTGGTCTGCGTGGGACAGACATAAAAGGTTCTGAAGTGCTTTTCACAAAAAACAAACACCACCTTAGAGTGCCACATTGAACAAATTAACACAAGCACAAAGAACACCAAACTTGTCATAACAACACTCGAAACCTAGATATACATGAGCATATATAAAAGAATGGTATTCTCACAATTTTTCATCGATCCAATGATTTCTAAAGGATGTGCGTTCTAAACACAATGCAACTCATTAACATTATATAATTTGAATCATGAATTTCCTCTACCAGGAACTTATTCTTCTCGTTTTGAAAAAAACATTTATATAAGATCTAACTGTTGGGTTTCCATGGTAATCGGTCAAAATTTTATTTATAAAAAATCTGGTTCAATAAATTATGGTTAATTAATTAACCGAGTTAATTAATAAAATGCAGCGGAAAAATAAACAAGTGATCAACAAAACGAACCCGACAGGATCCGGTTACATGCAAATACGAGCACAGTGAAAAAGTATATTTAACTACCGATGAGAAAGATATACCTCGGTTAATGACTAACCGGTTGAGACACCGAAGTTCAACGAACAAGTGCTAGTGATATGAACTAACGAATGCGAGTGCGAACCCTTATAGCGGCGGCGGTGACCGGTGGCGGCAGCCGACGGTGAGCGGCGGCGTAGGGTGGCGGTTGTGGCCGGTTGTGGATGTGGGTGCTTTGAGAGTTTTTGCAAAATCTTCCAACCTTACAAAGCTTGTCCATACATTCCTTTAAATAATATATGGAGATCCATGCATGTGCGACAAATGGCAGGCATGCATATGGAAGATGGACAAGTGTCGAGAAGCTTATGCATGTCCAACAAGTGGCCATGCAAGATTGCATGCGCGAAAAGTGTTGGTAGGTGGGTGCATGTGCGACATATGGCGCAGCAAAGGTGCATGCGCGACAAGTGGCGTAGGATGAGTATACCCGTCTCTCAGTTAATTATCGCAACAAGTTTATCAGTTAAGATAAACAATTATATTATTAATAACGAGTATTAATAATATAAATCCGCTCATGATCTTAAATATAATTATGGTATGTTTCATATCGTTCGTAATTACCAGTTAAACCAGTTAAGTGGATTTTAGTTCGTTGCCCGAGGTGTAACTCTTACGGGTCAAGACCCGGTCGGCAGTGTTGACTTATCGAACCGGACATAATATCCAACACTAACCTCACCTTAGATGGTCTAAATCACCGGCGAAATATGCAAAACTAGCAATCACAAATTTTCGAGGAGATCCCATAATTCTGTACACTGCAAAAGATCACATAAACAACAAGAAAAAGAATCAATACTCGGTTTTGTTTCATGTGATGTATGCACAAATCAAAGTTCAAATTCATCTTCAAGCTTCAATTGCTCGGATGCAGCTTCCTCCTCCTCATCATCATCATCAACCGCAAAGTACGGATTATGAGCTTCCAGCTTAAAATTATACCCAGTAAACACATAAAAAGCAAGCGTCGCCATCTCAGCAGCCACAACACTAGTCCAAAGATACTTATACGACGTAATGGTCTCCAACGCATAAACCACAACCGTTGTAAAATAAATGTAGCATATAACCACAACGTAATACAGACTAAATAAAGTCAACTTCATCAAGTTAACAGCCGCTCTCCCATCCGTCCTCGCTGATTCTCTCAAATTCTTAATCAACCACACAATTGGAAACAAAACCGCACAACAACAAATCACATCAACCAACAAAAACACCTGCTTCCACGTCACCCAATCCTGCGTATACGGCCCGGACTCATCAATAACTACTTGGGCAATGTTTGCTACCACTTGAAGCGGTATCACAATCATCAAAACCTTCTTCTCCTTATCTTGCAAATACGGTTTCAAAAACGACCATCCCGTCCCAATCAATAGGGGTGTAAACAAGCCCAGAGGCTCGAGAGCTACTCGTTATCAGCTCGGTTAAAAGCTCGAACGAGTCGAGCTTTAATGAGCTCGAGCCTGAATTAGAGCTCGTTTAGCTATAGAGCCCGAGCTCGAGCTCCAAACATTTTTTTTTTTAATTTTTATATAATATATTAATAATGATGATAACATTGGCGAGTCAAGCTCGAGCCGAGCTTTGGCTTTTACTCGCGAGCCGAGCTCGAGCTTCATGAAAACATGACGAGCCGTATATTAAGCGTACTAGTAGTGCGCATGGTTGGGATATATTGTTTTATATCTTTAGTTTTTTTAAAGGAATTACGCTATTTACGTTGGATATATTGTTTTATATCTTTAGTTTTTTGAAAGGGATACAATCAACGTAAACAACGTAATCCCTTTCAAAAAACTAAAGATTTAAAACAATCTATCCCAACTGTGCGCCTACCAGTATGCTTAATATACGACTTATCCTCCGCCTCACATAACAAATTCGACGCTTTTAAAATCACAACAGCGAGCATGAATAAATGAATCCCAAGCAGTGGATAAACTAAAATAAACTAACGAGAAGAAATAATAAACCTGTGGGGATTGAACCCTACAGAGGAACAGATGATGTAAAGCCAAAACTGGTTCAGAACAGTGGATTCGTCATAAGCAGCGGTTTGCTCTAAACTTTCCCCTTGACAGTGGCTCCAACATCTGATGCAACTCAAAGTACTGATATTCTACAACAAATGTTGACCTACAACAACTGCTGATTCCTAAAGACTGCTGGAGACAAAGCACTGATGTCCAATCTACTGATGTCTCAAAATATTGCTGAAGTCCAAAGCATTGTTGAAGACAAGCACTGTTGAACCAAAGGCCTGATCAACCAAAGGTGAACCACTGCCAAATCACAACAGCGGCTTAGTATCAACAGCAGATTCAACAGCAACAGTTTAATTTGTATCTTGTAATCAGTTGTTTAGTAAGCAGGGTTTGTAGTAGTCAGTAGTTACAGGTTGTTAGGTTGTTAGATGTCACTATCATGGTGACGTCAGCTGAAGCTCATCAGTAGTTTGGTTTGCCTATAAATATGACAGTATTCTGTACTGTTATATTTGATCGTTTTGAGCGAGTTCTTCTCCTCAATTCATCCTTTCATCTTGTGCAACCAACTCTGGTGTATTAGGCTGAGGGGGAGTTTAGATTGTAAGCTTGCATTGTAATCTTTTGCTTTTATGTAAATCTTTTGACTCAATGAAAAGCAATTGTTTATCAATCTATACCTTCCTTTGATTGTATTTACAAAGTTTGTTATTCATTTCCGCTGCACTTATTATTCATTTTATGCAAACAAACACAATCATGACAGCCTCGGATCCTAACAATTGGTATCAGAGCTTGGACAGTCAAATTCGATCTAACAATCAATTTGACATAACAGTTCAGCTCACAATTCATTGATACCAAGGTTGGTCGCAGTTAGTTGAAAAACAGAGCAATAAGAAATCATGTTCAAAATGACTATTCACGTGCTCTGCAAAACAACCAAGATGGACACACAAACTTCACATAAACAAGTGAAATCATGCATAAGACACCTGTAGTGCTCAGATCTGAAAATATGTCTGATAACTATGGTATAATCTCTTTATTTTACAAAATTGATTTCAATTGTTGTTATGAAGGTTGTGATGTTTCCATCATGACTGCAGCTAAGGTGTTTACCTCATGGTTGACAAAAGCCTATGTGCGGATAAAAGCACTAGTGTCTTTGTTAACATAAAAAGAAGGAAATCAAAACTTTAGTAATTTGAATCTTATGTATTGAAAAACAGGTTGAGAGTCCTCTAAAAGGACCAAAATCAATTGTGTTAAGAATACATTAAGAAAATCAGCAGTCAAAAGATCCAGATCATGAGTAATGTGAAATTTGGCATAAGCATGTGCAGAAATGTCCAAATCTCTCAAAACATTGCTGAAAATGGTTTTGGATTAAGTATTCTTTCCTTGAAAACCTTCCAGTAAAAGTTTCAATACTTTTCTATGGAAAGGGTAAAAAGGGAAAGAAGAAAAATTACAAAAACTCAAAAGTGTGTTTATCTCAAAACTATTGAAATCAAAAGGAAAGAGTATAAACCCAAAACACTTAAGGGTTCACAAGAGATCTACATACTTGGTCAAACATTTGTCATCCATCAACCATGTACAATCACTGTATCAGGGAGTTCAGGTAACAAAAGTATCACCGGTAATTAAACTTACAAAGAGGACTAGACAAAATTTCTTAGTGTCATCACATGGTAACAAAGTCTATAACAGGACTTTCAAAACTTATGTGTACTTGTCTCCTCATTTTAGCTATCAACTGACAAGGAAATGGTACCAAATAGTGGTTACAGGACTGTGGTTCAAACCACTGAACATTGTCCTAAGCTTGAGAATGAAATGATCTTGACCTCATTCGAAGTTACCTTAACTCTTGAGACACACCAGATCTAATTGATTTTATTATCAGAAAACTTTTACTCTTTTTTTTCTTTGTAAAGTTTTTCTCAATAAAACAGGATATATTATTCTCCATTTTTTATGAGAATGATATATTTTGAACTTCTACTTATTTTTTTTATATAGTAAAAGTTTCATCTCCTGCCAGGATGTAGAACCCTTATTTTTTTGGTGATACTATCCTTGAAAATAGATCAAAAGGAAATGGTGCAAGTGTTAAGGTCATTTCAAATTCAAGTTTTCATCACAGATCAAAGTTTTCATACTTGACTACTCATGTTTTACTCTAAGGATTAGAACACAAAATGCGCAGTCAAAGTGAAAAGGTTGTCATCATCGGGGATACTCAACTACTGTCAAAATTTATCATATGTTTAAAACAAGAAATAGATAAGTAGTAAAACCTTGAATACAAATCCCTGTAAAAATCTGCTAATGTGTTAATCTTGATAATATGCATCTAAAATGTGTTTTGTCAAGAATGTTACTTTGCAGATATTCCATTATCACCATCAACAGATGTTGGACATGATACTAAAATCATTTCCATCATCAAAGCAGCAGATGTACAAAACAGCTGCTAAAGCTCATCCACTGATGCACAAACTGGGTTTGACCAAAAGAGCTTTCTAAGATCTCCACCACCAAACCTCTACCACTACTTCACCCCAAACCACTGTTAATAAATATCCATAAAAAAATGAATACGAATTAGCAGTGGACCAAATCCATCTTTTAAAACCCCTCCACCTTCATCTTAAAACAGTTGTTGGATCATTAAAGTCACCAACAGTTGTTAGCTCAGATGACTCACATCTGCAGTCTCACCTTTTGGACACCAATGCCATCTTAAAATTCATTCATATTTCCATTCTCTTGACAACATCAATTGGAAGGGATTCTTATAAAAAGTTTATCCCAAAACCTTTGTCTTCTTCTTGACTTTCTACCATTCCATCAACAAGTCATGTGCCTTATAGCACTGAAAGACAGAAAGTTGGGTAGCTGTCACTTAAGAGGAGCTTCAACAGTTCAGTGACAACAAGTTTGAAAATCTTGTGCCACAGCCAAAGGATGAGAATCTTTTTGGCAAAAAGTGGGTCCTCAAAGAATATTGCATATGTTAAAGCATGGTTGTCAAGTTTTTATCAAAATCAAAACAAGTACAAACATCAAGGTGTTGACTGTGCACATGCAGCAGATATTTCAAACCACTGATTAAAGAGTATTATGATGCTGCTGTTGCTGAAAAGTCCAACTGTTTGTAACTTCAAAATATGTTATTGAATTTTGGTATAGTTGCTCAAAAGATTGTTTTTATGCAGGGCAGTCAAGTAGCTGAAATATATCATCAAGAGTTCAATATCTCATTGATTCACCATCATTCATTATCTGACATCACTTTGTGAGGGATTGCTATAAAAGGTTTGATTTCATCTTTAACATGTCCATCCTAATGATCAGTTGGTAGATGTACAAACTTAAAAATTGGATCCATCTACTGTTAAAAACTTGATCCCTATGGTTGGAGTGCTAAACATGGATTAAAGCAAGATTTCTTGTGTTCCATGTGTAAATAGCATACAAATGTTTTAGAAAAATCAAAATAAAACTTAAAAATAGTTAAAATTGAATTTTTTCAATAAATCTCTAAAAAGTCTGATGAAACCACTGTTTCCAAAACACAAGCAGAGGTTCCTGAGCAGACTTTAGCAGCTACCACTGCTCCTCAGGCATCTGCTGCTGAGCCCACTGCTCAAGGTGATCACAGCAGCAAAACAACTGTTGTGAAACCCACACCTAAATCCACCAAAACAAAAGAAAATTCAAAAACCCCCAAACCTACAATAAAGGCAACTCTGGAAGATGAGATCCCAGAGCAACTGCCAGTGACAACACAAAAGGCACTATAAACCACTGCTGCTACTTTCTCACAGCAGATGGTAGAAAGGTCTTAACCCATGCCTCAAACTCCTCCTGCTTCTTCTAAAAAAGATCAGGTTGTAAGCACAGGGGTACCACATCATGATGCACTAGAATCACTTGATTCTATCATCCACAGCCCTACTCCCGGGGCAAATCTGCTTTCCACCCCTATCCCCACTTCACAAGTTCCACCTACCATCTTACCCCTGTTGAATACTTTGGATAAAGATCAGACACAAATCAGTTCTTCTCAACAACCTATTACTAAAAATATGCCTCAACAAGTGACTGAGTCTGATCTCCCTGCCATTGTTAACCAATCAACAGTTGAGGAGGTTACACCCCTTGAGTTACACGTAACTCTTGGTGGTAGTTCAAGTGAAGCAGCTACTACAAGTGTTGAACCCACTGGTTTGCACTTGGACAGTAGTTTCATCAATAAGACTTCCTTGAAGGCAATTTCTTCACTGGGAACTCTTGTGTATCCAGTCTTCACTGGTTCACTAAAAAGTGTTTCTTATTATGAAGAAAGAAGTCCCCAGTACCAAGACAAAGGGGCAACAATGGATGATTTTTGGGATACACTTCCTCAATCAACCATTGTTACAACCACTGCTAGTGGGAAATCAGATGACCCCATTAAGTTGGGTGATGGTTTAATGTACTAAGAATTGACGGTTAGAATTGATAAACTGGGTACATCTGTTGCAGAAATCAAAGACATGCTGCAACAGTTGATGAAAGCACAAACGGTACCATCCACTGCTGCACCACCTCCAACAGCTACTCCATCATCTGCTCCTACTCCAGATGAGCTGTGGAATTTATTTCAACCCCTGCACTATCTTCGAAAGAGTTGATGATGCCAAAAAGGGGGAGAAAAATGACTCTGAGGAAAATCTTTCAGTAACTTCTGCTGAAACATCTGTCAAAGAAAACGAAAAGGGAGGTGATGCAACCCTGAAAATTAAAGCAGATGATGAAGATACACAAATGAGGATCGTTCAAAGTCAAGTCAATTCAGCTGGTCTCAAAACCACTGCTGATATTAAAAGGGTAAGGGATGAGAGCAGAGCTTTGGTTGAGAAAAAGTTAGTTCTGCGAAAAGGAAAAAAAAGAGGTTGGTACTTCATTAAAGAAGAGTCTTGTTAAAACAAAAACAAGGTAATCAACCACCACAGCTTCTAAAACTAAGCCAGTTACTACTTCAACCACAACTTCTGTTCCCACAAAATCACTTACACCTTCACCATTAACAACATCTGTCACTCAAACAACTGCCACCAAAATCACATCAACACACACCACAACCACTGCCATCCCCACTAAATCAACCACTGCCACATCTAAAACATCATCACCACCACAAACACCATTTGCTGCCATCCTTTATCAAAGAAGGAAACAAAGCAGATGGTTGCAGAAATACCAAAAGAAGACCAAGCTTCAGAAGAATATATCATAAAAATGGTTCTTCAGACACTTAGAGCAGAACTGCAAGAAACAGCAAAATCTCAAGAACACTGCTCAAAGTTGTAATTACCTAGCCTCAATCTCCAAACTCATCAAATAAACCTCTCCCAAGAAACCCATTGGGTTCAAAAATACTAAAGTGGAAGTCTGATCAAAAGATTCACGTATTGACCTTGCTCAGATCCAATGGTGAAGTGAAGCATATATCAAGGGAAACAACACTTGGCCTGGGTGTTGAAGATTTGCAAGATCTCCTTGAGCTTGCATTGTGCAGGGATGAGTATGACACAGATTCCATGAACTTTGAATTACAATTCAAAGGACAAGTCAGGGAATTATTGATGAGAAATAAAGATCCTGAATAATGAAGTGTTTTGGCATCATCTGTTCCAGGGGGAGATTGTTGGGATTGAACCCTACAGAGGAACAGATGATGTAAAGCCAAAACTGGTTCAGAACAGTGGATTCGTCATAAGCAGCGGTTTGCTCTAAACTTTCCCCTTGACAGTGGCTCCAACATCTGAAGCAACTCAAAGTACTGATATTCTACAACAAATGTTGACCTACAACAACTGCTGATTCCTAAAGACTGTTGGAGACAAAGCACTGATGTCCAATCTACTGATGTCTCAAAATATTGCTGAAGTCCAAAGCATTGTTGAAGACAAGCACTGTTGAACCAAAGGCCTGATCAACCAAAGGTGAACCATTGCCAAATCACAACAGCGGCTTAGTATCAACAGCAGATTCAACAGCAACAGTTTAATTTGAATCTTGTAATCAGTTGTTTAGTAAGCAGGGTTTGTAGTAGTCAGTAGTTACAGGTTGTTAGGTTGTTAGATGTCACTATCATGGTGACATCAGCTGAAGCTCATCAGTAGTTTGGTTTGCCTATAAATATGACAGTATTCTGTACTGTTATATTTGATCGTTTTGAGCGAGTTCTTCTCCTCAATTCATCCTTTCATCTTGTGCAACCAACTCTGGTGTATTAGGCTGAGGGGGAGTTTAGATTGTAAGCTTGCATTGTAATCTTTTGCTTTTATGTAAATCTTTTGACTCAATGAAAAGCAATTGTTTATCAATCTATACCTTCCTTTGATTGTGTTTACAAAGTTTGCTATTCATTTCCGCTGCACTTATTATTCATTTTATGCAAACAAACACAATCATGACAGCCTCGGATCCTAACAAAACCCGAGGTAAAATGGTAATTCCAGTGGATAAATAATCACGCGTTTTAGACAGTGCAGAGGAAGAAACCGAGTTTTGTTAGGTCCAGTTCTAGTGATGATGATGATGATGAGAGTGATAGCTTTGTGATGTTGAGTTCGAGTCGGTTGTTGTGGGTGAATCTAGATAGTTAAACTAAATAGTTAGAGTAAATAGGGTATCATATCCACGAGGAGCATGTAGTCAGTATCACACGTTTCGTTCGATTATTTAAGCTAAACTACTGATCTAAGTATAAAAAAAATTCGGATTTTTTAGTTGATTTGTAGAAAACAACTTTGGTTAGAAGAAAAGATACTAGGTTTAGAAACGTAACCTCCTCCAAACTTCAGGTTCTAGGTTTCACAAAACTCAGTTTACTTAGTTGATTGGTCACCACATAGACGTGTTGGAAAATCGGTTAATTTAAGATGGGAATAAAAAATAGGTCTTTGTCTGTCATCAGATCTTTTATAGTTCGATTAACCCTGTATACAAGTGTGAGTCAACCTACTCGATCTCACCCAACAATCTACTAGGTTTTGTAATCAACCGAATAAGTTGTAAAGCAAGAACTCAAAGCACATGCAAATAGTTCAAAGAAACTAAAACATCAATGTAGTCATACAACTTTGTCAAGGTAAAAAAAACACATCCAAACATTAGTATAACCTCAGAAAAGTGAAAACTAGGGGTGTGCAAAAAACCGAAATTAACCAAACCATAACCGAATTAACCGACAAAATCGAACCGAAAAAACCGAACCAAATAAATAACCGGTGGGTCGGTTAATGGTTTTTTTGAAAACCGAAAGTAGCGGGTCGGTTATGGTTATCATTTTTTCCATACCCACCATAACCGAACCGAACCGACATGTAATAAATCTTTGTAGGATTTAGTACTTTTCACCATTTTTTTAATATTTGATGTTTTTTACTGAATATTTTTTCGTACTTATGGGTTTTTCATATCATTTTTTGATTTTGGTTGAATGTTTATTTGAATTTATAGAATGTATCATATCACTTTATTTGAATATTCGATAATAGTTGGTATTAATATTATAGATTATATGTATTTTTAATACTATGTAACATACTAATATATACAAATATGCAATAACAATTTATTTCATGTTAAAAAAAATTAAGTTATTTTTAGCTAAGCTAAATATACGGTTAACCACCCATAACCGACCCGCTATAACCATCAAAACCGAATAACCATAACCACCATAACCGATCAGTTATGGTTATGGTTATCCAATAATCGACATCGCGGTTATGGTTATGGTTTTTGGTCAAAACCGACCCAAACCGACCCATGCACACCCATAGTGAAAACCTAAGTGAACCGTATGCCTCACGGAAGTCACAGAGAGTTTAGCCTTGCATCTGCGTGTTGTGCGTCGAATCTAAAGCACTCGGCTGCCCTCCAATTGTCATCAAAAACTTGCGATCCCCAAGGCTGCGTCCCTCCTTTTCTGCATCGAACCTTCTTTTATTCTCACATGAGTCGATTGTTACTTAGGATTAGGCCCATGATATGTTAGACATTTCTAATTCAATATGGAGCCCGTACTTGAACGAAGCCCACATGACTCCTAATGATTTCTCTTTTATTTTGGTACCTGTGTTAAAGGGTACTCGGTATGGGAGGAGGGTAGTACTTGGAGGATGCCCCTTCACCTCAGCGCCATATCATAGTCCTTGGAGTAGGAGTGTGCATGGGTATTTTTTTAATAATTAAAAAAGAAAAAGTGAGACAGTTGCCGCCCACCATGTATTGGCCGTATAGACCTATACGCGTCGTCTAGGTTTTCAAATTACCTTTATGCCCCTGTTTAAGGCCTATACTGGGGTCTTTTCAGGGGTATATTGGTAATTAAATAAAAGATTTTCAAACTTCGAATTTTAAAAAGAGAAATGTTGATGCCCATATAGACGACCCGTCCAGGTCTATACGAGGCGTCCTTTTTTGTTTCAAATTTTGAAATTCAAATTTTCAAATTCAAATTTTCAAAATTCAAATTTTCAAAATCCCGCACTTAGAGATGACCCATCCAGTTCTATACGAGGCGTCTGGTTTTGTTAAAATGACCTTTTAGCCTCTGATTTAAGCCTAGAATGGGGGCATATCAGGGGCATAATGGTCTTTTGACTAATCGTATACGACGCGTCTAGATCTATACGAGGCGTATATTTGTAATCAATTCTAATCATAATTGATTAAACTGTTTTAATCAATTCTAATTATAAAAAAATTATATAAATTTTTATAAAAATGTTATTAAACTGTTTTAATCAATTCTAATTATAAAAAAAATGATAGAAATTATAAAAAAATTATAGAAATTGTAGAAAATTATAGGAATTCATACAAAAAAAATACTATTAATTACAAAAAATACTATTAATTACAAAAAATCATTCTTCCGTATCACTATCGATGTAATTAAAACTGGGGTTTGATCTTGGCGGAGGATTCATTATCGATGTCTACCATTCTAGACGTGGCAAGTACATATCTTCCCATTGTTCCATATGGGGTCTTCGGTGGTTCAATCATAGCCCGTGTGCTGGTGGCATTGGATAATCCACTTCCAGCTTAACATGTATGAAGTGGTTCTCGTTAACATGTGCAAGCATTATGAATAATGGTTGTTGATTAGCTGGAGGACTTAGTACCGGGAAGAAAGTGGAACTCGCACCCATGGTTGTCGTTAAAAGGTGCACCCCTATACCGTACGTTTGTGCAATAAGAAGTCCTCCTAAGGGGAAGTCCATCCAGTGATCCTCCCCACAACCGGACACTGAATTCCAAATTAGGCCCTGGCGATGCGTGTAAAAATAACCTTCATCCCATGCTTCAAATATTGGGAACCAGATCAATTCGTTCTGATCCATTTCTTGGACAAGGTCCCTTCGAATGAGCCCCCATGAACTCTGATCCATACCTACGCCCACAGCCACAGACCGAAACCCACAATGACCGTCCGGCATCACATCTCGTATGCACGAGACGTGCGGATGAAACACTGGCGGAATTGCAGACTTAAACTATCCGATGATTCCCACGTACTCGTCCCCAATGATTAAAGGAAAACCATGATCATCTCGTGTCTCTTTCTTCTTAGAACTCTTTGAACGGCTTAGGCTTGCTTTGGGTTTTTGGGACCTTATAACCGACTGTTGAGAGGCCTGTGATGGAACGTACGAGCTGTGGCGAGGTTTATCGTACTTACTTTGTCGGGAACCTTCAAAGCATGTGTTTGCATCACCGGAGGAGCTTCTCCTTAATTCTTCATCTATACGAGAGGCCTCGTCCAACTTTTGTTGTACCTGCTTTATTGTTGATCGGCCACGAGTATTTTGTTGGACAACCGGTGGTTTCTTGGTCCATTTCTTTGGAGTCAACGCCGCTTTAATTTTGACATCAGGCTTTTTTGCTGAGCTGGGGGGTGCGACTCTAATTGTTGTCTAACAATATTTAGCTCTTCGACCATGTCAACGTCATCGTCTATCAATTTACAACTTTGGAAGTTAAGTTTCCGCCAGAAGACGTCTATGTCTTCAAGTTGAATCGGACGCTTTGCACGGTTAAAAACAACATTGCTTAAGTCACATGATTAACAGAAATATAAAGTGTTGTACGTTTAACAATTATTACCTTCACTCATGTACTTTTCAATCCTACAAGCACAGGCAACCTGCAACTGTACCACATTTGGCAACCACATGATGAATGAAAGCGTTCCAAGACATCTAGCTTCCTAATTGCCTCTCCACTCAACAAGTCAAGGGCTGTATGGGATACTTTTCCAAGTAGGTGTTGAAACAACGGGTGTTTGTGGTGGTTCATTCTTTTTTCGATGCTTTCTCGAAAAGTCTTCCTTATTTCACCAAACTGTGTCTCAACTATATCCCGGACACAACCAACTACACGGTCTAGCGAGCTCCTATCTAGGACGTATCTCTTTAAGTTGGCGTGTTGGCTCTCAACTCTGTTTGTGGTACGATTACCAAAGTTGCGCCTCTTATCAGTCCACGCAAAGACGAACATCTCCTTTTAGTCTTTTAGCCAGTTATCATACATGTAATTGAAGACTCCTAAAAAGTAAAAATAATTTAATAAAATTTGCATAGGTGAGTCGTATGTTATTAGAAAAACTTACTAGAACGTTTGCACTCCACAAGTCTCTTTCGCATGTTGCGCAAGTGGTACTCGTAGATGGGTATGGATGAGACTCAATCAATGTCCCCCAGAATGACAAAAATTTATCCCAGTCTTCATCTGTGAAGGCAGCCTTGCAGTGCTTTGTAACATTCTGTTGTATGTGCCACCTGCAAAGAAGCCTGGAGGCGTCTGGAAATACTTTAGCACACGCGCCCATAAGGTCTAGGTCTCTATCCGTTAAAATCACACGTGGCTCCATACATTCATCCAACATTGACTTGACCCTCTCAAGCACCCACACAAAGTTATCACCCCGTTCTTTACTAACAACGACATGCGTGATAATAAACGATTTGTTGGTAGGCGTTATACAAACAATCTGGATAAATGGCATATTGTATATGTTTGTCTTGTACGTCGCATCGATCAGCATGACGTGCGGGAATGCACGCCACATGTCTCTCGAGTACCGATGAAGAAAGAAGATCTCTGTTACGATCTCTGTTCCGAGTTCCTCCCGTGTCTTGTAAATAAAGTCGTTGTTTATCAGCATGTTTTCTAGTGACTGCATGGTTGTCAATCCTTGTCTTTGTTCGGATCTAATCTTCGCCACAACGTTTTGAACGTCTTTCTGAACATGAAACCTGTCGGGGTCCTGCTTCCTTATCTTTTGAAATATTTTGCGCGGCTCCATGTTTTGAGCTGGCAGCTGCTCGATCAATTTAATTTCGCTTGGAATAAACCTTCGTACAAACGCGTGGGCCGATAGGTCCTCACAAAGTTCGTGGTTATGTTCAACTTTTTCGTCTTTTATCTCCCAGGTTTCATACGGGTGGTTTCGCACAGCCAGCAGGTAAAACGGGTAACCGTTTTTTTTGCTTCCGGCTTTTCTAGGTGTTGCTGTAGTCTGATGCTCACCACCACGATCACATTCAAGCCATACCCTCCCAGTTCTTCCCCCGATTTTCTTTGATCGACGGGTGACAATAACGAAACCATTCGCGTTTGCTATTTCTTGTATCCGTTTCTTTAGTTCATCTAAAGAGTTGAAAACCTGTAACATCGACAATAATAACAATAATAATAATAATAATAATAATAATAATAATAATAATAATAACAATAATAATTATAATAATTATAATAATAATAACAACAACAACAACAACAACAACAATAATAATAATAATAATAATAATAATAATAATAATAAAATAGTAATTGATACCTTCTTTTTTAAGTACGGATTGTCTGGGATGGGAGGTGCCTCACCACCATATCTACCATATCCTCCAACATCCGGATTGTTTTGATGAACGTAAGGAGTGTCTGGGGAAATGAATTGCTGATGACCACCGTCTCCTCCGTATCCACCGTATCCACCGTATCCACTGTCTCCTCCGTATCCACCGTCTCCTCCATATCCACTGTCTCCTCCGTATCCAATGTCTCCTCCGTATCCACCGTTTCCTCCGTATCCACCGTCTCCTCCGTATCCACCGCTTCCTCCATATCCACCGTCTCCTCCGTATCCACCGTTTCCTCCATATCCACCGTCTCCTCCGTAAGAGTATTCACACCCGTATCTATAATCCGGATACCCTTGTTGTGTCAGATAACTTGGTTGACCAGCATGGTATGAGTCATCTACAGGGGTTGTTTCATCAACAGGAGGATGTGTGTTCAAATTTAGAAACGGTCTGTTTTGTTTTCCTTGTATACTAGACACAACCTCCTCTTGCTCATTAGAATCGGGAACGCCAGACTCCTCCAAAATAGACGACCGTATCATCATTAGTAAATAATAAACTAACACAACAAGTAATTAAAAAATTTAAGCTAAGAACTGTTATCGGAAAGCTTTCGGGCTCCCAATTGTCGCTAGAATACTGCCCGAAGACATAGTTGCCGTCCCAGTATGATGACATTTCAACACTTTGGGATGATAAGATCACAAATGCAAACAACAAGAGCTCGTAGAAGAAACAAAATGAAAGGAATGTTGAATGTTCGGGTGGACCAAGAATGCACTGGATGTTGCACTTTTGTATGAGATATAGACGCTTCGTATAGCTCTAGACACCCCGTATTGCTTTAAGTCACATGTCAGACACATAGTCAAATCAGTCTCTAAGACGCCTCGTATAGGCCTATACGAGGCATCTTGGTACCCTCGTATTGGTCCCTCGTACAGGCCTAGACTCCCCGTCTGATGTGACTGATGTGACGTTGTACGAGGTTCAGAAGTTGGTCGGGAAAAGGAACCCTAGACGCCTCGTATAGGCCTATACGAGGCGTCTATTAGGGTGTGGAAATAGGCAAAAAGGTGTGTGAATATGTAGACCCTTTATTAATGGGCTTTTCAACATCATACGACCATCCTAATTCTTATCCCCTGACCCCTCCTCTTATATTCATTCCACAATCTCATCTTTCATCTTCTAATTCTTCTCCGTCTCTCAACCCTAACCCTAATTGCTATCATACAAGTTCATCTCCATCAACACCCTGCAAATACAGGTACGCTATCCTACATGACCTTTTTTTATGATTGTATATATTTTCTTTCTAGATGTTTGCTTTCTGATACATATAGTTTTCTGTATGTGAAAATAAAAATTGAACAAAAATAATCAAATCAATGTTGATCAAATTGTAAATGTGTATATAAATAGTGTATCGCTTGGTAAATACAGTAGATGCATTACCAATCAATCTATTCACGTGAACCAAATACAATAGATGCATTATTCGTTTATTTTTTTTAATTGCTAACACTTTGTTTCATTTAGATGTTTGAGAAGATTGAGAGGATAAAGATCGAATGAAGTTTGAAGATATTTGTTTTAATTGTTAACACGATAGTTGTAATAGTTTTATTTAGAGTTTGTTTTATGGCTTGAAATTTTTTATTGTTGCTTTGCAACTTTTATTTTGGCTGCTTTGAAATTTGAATGTTGCAACTCTTAGTTAATGTTTTAAATGGTTTGATTTGTTTTTATTGAATTGTTAATTTTACGATTTAATTGTCAACCGGTTCCCGCGAGAACCGTTCACACGAGAACCGTTTAACCGGTTCGGGACCGAACCGGAACCGTTATAATATGGTTCGGTTCAGGTTCTTAAATTTAGCAATTAACGGTTCCGATTCGGTTCTGGTTCGGTTCAATTCGGTCCGGTTCTGAACCATTGCACAGCCCTGCTTCTGGCTGCCACTCTTGACGCCCCTATGGAAATGGTATGGGGGCGTCACCGGGCCTGGACGACCCCCACACCGAGTAGCCTAACAATTTGACACAATTAAATTGATGACTACAAAGGTTAATTCAAATTTTAAAGACTTCATTTAATTTAAACTCAATAAAATGACCTTTTATTTTTTACATTATGTTTTGTTTTAAGTTAACTTATTCGTAACCAAATGACTAAATAAACCAATAATATTCGAACCTTCTGTTTTGATGTAACTTGGCAAGTATAATATATATTTATGTTAATAATAATAAAACAGGATAAGATGATTCACGGCTGAACGTAAAATATGTTTACATTCCATTTTTTTGTTTAAATGAATTCTTTTAACTCGTTTTATGGTTATGGATAAGACCGAACAACGGTTCACCGTCTATCGTCTATGGTTATTGTTGATACCTTTCAATTAACTGAAAGCTCGATTAACCGACCATTGGTTAACCGGATCCATGGTTAACTAACTTTGCACACCCCTAGACGGAACCTGGTGTTTGGAGCAAACCTCAGAGACGAAAACTGCAGTTTACTTCCTTATCTAGCTAAATTGATGAAATTACCCCTCACTGAGTCGTGGGGGCACATGAGGAGTATAAATGGAGAAGTTAATGGGTGTCAGGACCAGGGACGAAACATGTTAAAACTTGAAATGCAAAGGACACTGAATGTTAAAGGTGGTCGGAACGTAATGTTTGGAGCAAACTTCCGGACGAAAACAAGAGTTTACTCTTATATAAAAGAATAGGATCGAGTACCACACAAAGTACCAAAATATGCGGTGAAGGTTATATCTTTTTGGTTTTACTTTACATATTGGCCACTCTTTTTTTTTAACTTGAGCTGTTACGAAGTTTAGTCATCATTATGACTTTAAAGATAATCACACTTTAATATTCATCACATTAGATCTAAGCTCTGTTAAGTGTATGAGAAGTGTGTGTTTGTATGTGTTTACGTTAGGTGTTAAGAGATATATCTGATGCAAGTAAAGAAAGAATAGTTCATGAACTATGGTATAAACTCATTGACAAAGACTATATCTTATTGAGGTTTGTGATTGCGAAGCTTTTAGTTCTAAAATCATTATCAAATATCATATAAAAATAACGGACAAGCTTCCTAAAGTATCCTACATTAGACTAATAGCATACTAAAATATATTGTAATGACATACCCGTGGTGGCTTGGTTGTTTGTTTGTTGTGTTTTGTAATAATAAAATTCGAAAAATAGCCCTAATTTTCGTTTCGTTCTATGCCTCTAAAAAGCTTGAGCCGACCCAGATTTTGAGGTGCAAAAGGGTGATTGGAGGTCTCAAATCTTTGTAAAAGCGATGGTTGGATGGCATTTCGTGGTTGAACAAAAATGAGTCCGAGTCAGTTGAACGAAGTATAAACCCTAAAATGTGGATGAACCGAAGAAGAAGAAGAAGAAACCAGTAAAATAAACTCTAAACTGAATTAATGTTCTATTTGGGCTGGGCTGGGCTGCGCAGGCCAGCTACCATTTTTTACATGTTATGGACCAATTACACAATAAACTGGCCCATTTATTTTAGGTGAACACATATAGTTAGATGAGTGCTAAATCTAATACTAATAAAAAAGTATATATAATGTCATTCTCATATTAAAACAAGAGCCTACTTAATACCACATATCATTCTCTTCTTCAATTTATTATTATTATTATTATTATTATTATTATTATTATTATTATTATTATTATTATTATTATTATTATTATTATTAACTAACTAACTAATTAATTAATTAATACAAAACAATAAAAAATTTCTTAATAACTTAATACGAATAAATATTTTATTGTTTACTTAGATATTGATTATTTACTTTTGAGTTATCTAAAATAAATAGTTAGTTATTAGTAACAATTCTACTTATAATAAACAATTTCAAATAATGTTAAAGTGACAATACCTTCTTATTCTTTAAAAGGATTTTTTTTATTATATGTTTAAAACATCTATTTTTTTTTTTTGTAATGATAACTGTTTCATTCCAATCACCAGGGCAAATTACATAAGGATAGTAGATAGACGAGCAACACACTGCGCCGCCATCACCATCTGTTAAATAAATTATTATTTTATATTATAACAATAAAAAAGGTAAAGAATAGGTTAATCTGATATTTGAAAACCGGTTTACTTCCATGCTTTGAAAACACTTTTAATGTTATTAGACCCATGTAATAAACGGGTTTAAGGATATTCTATCTTCATAATAATTTTGATGCAAGTCTATACTCACCGGATGTCCTAAATGAAGTTATATTTTTAGGCTTGCCAAACCATTGATAATTAACAAAGATCAGTGTTTCAGTGACGTTATCAAGAAATATTGATTGAAAGAATGGTTTGTGTAATGGAACTCGACTACAGGTCTATCATTGGGTGATCAGGTTATTGAGACATTCATATTATCCGGAAGTAATACTAGCACTTGAATGCTTATCCCTAGATTTTGTTTAATACCGCCAAATAGAAGGATTTCGTTTATATTGAAAAGAGACAGTTTCCTCCCGCCTTATGTTTTGCCGTGACGATAAATAAAAGTATAGGACAATTTCTATGTAAAGTTGGTTTGTTACTAAAAGAATTGGTTTTTCTACATGACCAACTTTTGCATCATCTATGGTAAAAAAAATCATTTATGTAAATTTATGAAGAGAATATAAAATTAAATAATTTACAAATTTATATCTTTAAACTCGTGTAAAACTCATACAGTATACGGGTCTAATAATCTAGTCAATCATAAACAAAACGTCTTCTCTTTTCTTTTATCATGAACAAATGAGGGCTAAATCAATTAAAAGGTACTCACTGATTATAAATAAATTTATTTCATCTATACATATAATAAAGTAAACAAATGTGTGACACGTGTCATTCATTGGATGCACCTATTTTTGGGTTTTCCCGTCTTTCTTTCATATTTATTTTCTAATAATTTATCTTCTAATTTGTAGATAATATTAAATAGAAAAATGTTTATCTGATAATTATAATCCTTTTATTGAAATTTGAAAAGGGGTCACGCATTTTTGGATTTTATTAAAATTCATGACTACATTATATAATTATAAGTTTGAATATATATGTCAAAATTAAAAATTATTCTTCAAAAATTCAGTAACATCCATACTCTATATATACATTTAGAAAAATGTTAATAATTGCAAATAATACTAAATAGAAAAATGTTAATTGAATACAAAAAAAATATAGGATATCATCAAATGTATATCGATTACTTAAATGAGTATACACATGCATGGGCGGTGATAAGGGTGTGCGGGGAGGACCACCGCACAGGGTCTGTGATTTCGAGGGGCACGTGTTTTTTATAAAAAAAAAACCCGATATCTATGTTAATTTTTTTAAATAGCATACCAAACATGCTATTAGTGAGCCCAATACCCATTGGCATCTACAAAATGATGTTTGACAATATAGGTGTATGTGAGAGGAAAAAAACCAATAAGTCAATAAGTCACTCCATACTAACTTTTCCAAAACCCCAATAAGTCTATAAGTTGTTTCAAAAAACATAACCAAACATGCTCTTACTAAGCCCAATACCCATTTTATTTTAAAATTAAATAGTAATATTAAAACATTACGAAAGAACATATTTTTTTCGAGTTCAAACAGGGTACATGAATTCTTACAGACGACTCTGTACACATGTATGAGATTTTTTTTACTATTATTATTAGTTTCATTATTTATCAAATATATATAAATGTCTCCGTCTTTAATTTGCATTTACAAGAAATATTTATTATATGGTTTAAATTGTTCAATCCGTGTAACACACGGAGAACTAACCTAGTTTCTTCATAAACTAAACGGTTTCTCTTTTCTTTAACATATTGTTCATATATATTAAATGAAAAATGTCGGTGGAACAGTAATTTTCAAAGTTTTAGGATATAGCCACAAATCTTTCTCCATCTTTAGAATTTTGGTCCCTCAACAGAAAGCACTTCTAAATTCTACCCACTTTTTGTTTATTCCGCCATCACACAAAACAACAACCTCAACAGAAACCACTTATCTATTTACATAAATAACTAAATATATGAGGCCACGTGGGGTTAACCATAATTATCCAAGTATGATTAAGATTTTTAAATGTCTAGCTAAAAGTTCACACGGGTCGATAGAATAATAAATTTATCACATCTTAAAGGAATTTTTTAGTTTTGAAAACGTTATTCTTCCGCGGTTTAACGCAATACGACGATATCATCTAATGTAAATTATTTTTATGATTTTAATCGATATAAAATACGTGTAGATATCATCTTGGCCAAATTTATTGGATTGCTATAATCAAACAAAATCGATACTACCTGAAACACCGCCGCGTAGCGCGGGTGTTTTTTCTAGTATATATATATAGGGTAGGGTTCCAGCGTGAACAACCTCCCAAGAGTGAACTGCGTGAACAGATATGGACCCTTGATTTCCTTTTTAGTTGTTAAGGGTAGGATCGTAATTATATAAAAAAATAGATTTAAATCATTATTTTAATAATTGAATTAAGTTACATCTTTCCTAATTTAAATTCATTATCCACATTATGTTTATATATTAATAAGATAATTATCAAAACAAACAAAAAATCACCAGATTTCAATTTTAATTTTTATTTCAGATTTAATCACCAGAATTCAAATTTTGATTTTTAAGATCCACGTAACCTTCATATTTCAACGGTATACACATGTGTACTTGGATATAAATAGAACAGTACACATGTATACTCAGCATAGTACATATGTGTACAGTAATTCACAAGTGTACATCAACATTCAATACAAAAAAAAAATCTGAGATATCACAAAAACAGACGATATACACATGTGTACATCGCATTAAAAAGAGGGCAAAATCAGAATACACATGTGTACATCGCATTTAAACAAATAATTATTTTAATAATTGAATTAAGTTACATCTTTCCTAATCCTTGATTTGATTTGTGAGAGATTTATGCAATCAATTTAAGAGGATAGTTGATTATTTGATTTGTAAGAGATTTATGCAATCAATTTAAGATTGAAATTACACATATACCCTTTTTGTATTTAATTAAATGGAAAGAATTAACCAAATAATTACCATCATGCCACTCACTTTAATCTCAAGATCATAAAAATCAAGGGCCCAGATCAGTTCACGCAGTTCACTCTTGGGATTTTGTTCACGTTTGAACCTAATCCTATATATATATAAAGAGAGAGAGAGAGAGAGAGAGAGAGAAAGGTTAACATACTTCACGGTTTATCATACTTCACGTAAGAGACAATGGTAACCGTTGGATCATGGGTATAATCACGCATGGAACATATAATCACGCATGGGACCACATAATCACGCATGGGACCACATAATCATGCATGGGATCCAAAATCACTCACGTTATTTTGGTCAAAAAAATAATTACGCATGTTATATATTTTGTGAAGTACGTTAATGTACGTTAAGGCGTGAAGTACATTATACTTTCTATATATATATATATATATATATATATATATATATATAGGGTAGGGTTCATGCGAGAATCACCTTTATTGCGAAAACAGCGAGAACCAATATGAACATAACAAAATAAACCTACTACACCACCAAAACCTAAAAAAACTTAACCCTCCCCCACCCAAGCTAAATGCTAAAAAGTTAACCAAAAGCTAAACTCACAAAAAACCTACAATAAATCTAAAAAACACACATTTTTTTTTAATAAAAAACGCTAGTTTTAGGCTCCAATTTTTTTTAAATTTTTTTATTGACGAAAAGTAGCGATTTTTATTAAAAAAGTATAAAAATTGTGTGTTTTTTAGATTTTTTAAGTATTTTTTTTTTGTGTTCACATTGGTTCTTGAAATAAAGGATGGTTTCTAACGGATCCTTCCCTTATATATATATATATATATATATAGGGAGCCGCTAAAATAAAAACCACCTCCAGTTGTAAGAACCGCGAGAACCACTTTCAACCAATCAGATTATGCCAACTAAAAAGGTATTTTAGTCTTTTCCCCCAAATGTCAAATCCTCTCTCTCTCTCCCCATTTAATGCTTTTCTCTCTCCTCATCCCCCTCTCTTTATTTAATGTTTCTCTTTCTTCTAAAGAAATCCAGATCTTTCAATTGCAAAACCCTTCTCTTTCATCTAAAAATTCAAAATCCAGATCTTTCATTTTGCAAAACCCTTCTCTTTCATCTAAAAATTCATTTGCATAATCCTTCTAAAGAAATCCAGATATTTTCACTTGCAGATGTGGGGTGGAGGTGTACGGTGGTGGTCGTGGAGGTGAGAGAGAGTCGAGTTGCAGGTTGGTGGTTTCTGGCCACCTGGTTACAAAGTTGCAGCGGCTTATGGCGGCGGCGATAGGGCGTGGAGCAGTGGTGGTGAGGCTTTGATGGCGGCGGTAGTTCAGGTGGTGGTGGGTTTGTGGGGGTGGTGGGTTTCAAGTCGGCGATGGGCGGCGACGGAGTTGTGGTGGTGGTGGGTTTCTAGTCGGCGATGAGCGGTGTTGTGGTGGTGGTGGGTTTTGACGTTGACGGCAGTGAGGGGGTGAGCAATGACATTGATGGTGATGACTGCAGCCGGTAACTCCTCAGATCAAGACTCAGTTTTCCTTTTTTCTTCATGGGTTTGGTGGTGGTGGAGAGGGTTTGAGCAATGACGTTGATGGTGATGACGGCAGCCGGCCGGCGCCGGAGCTGCACCGGCGACGACTGCAGTAGAGGTGAGTGTGTTTGGTTCAAATTTGGCTTAGATTTCGTGCTCAGATTCTGATGTGGTTTGAGTTTTGGTTCGGGTTAGGTTCGGGTTCACTTCAGATTTTGTCGGGTTTTCGGCTCGGTTTCGGGTCTCGGTCAAAGTTGGTCAGCCGCGGTTCGGGTGTGGTTCGACGGGTCAGATTGAATGTAAGTTTAAATCTTTTTTTTATTTCTCTGTTAATATAGTATTAAGTTACTTCAATTAGTTCTTACTTCTAACAGTTCTTTGCAATACTTTTCTTATTTGATCCTGATTATATGCATGTGTGTGTGTGTGTGAATGTGTAACATATTGTACAATCCAGAATCTTATTCTTTCTTTTTTGTTTGCAGTTTCCTTTCAGCTTTATGACCTCAAGCAGCAAGGTTTCATAGAGAGGCAAGAGGTGAAATTTTTTTAGTAGACGAAAACACTGCGTTTTAGCGATTTTTATTACAAGAACCTGGAATTCGGTTAATGTTTAACATCTAAAATACTCTTCTCTGGAATTTGATTAGAAATTTGTTATGTTTTGACATTTTGACGAAAACTATGTATATTGATAATTGTGATTGGTTTATTGTTGTATTTAAAAAAAATATCGACACTTAGTTGTCGGGATTGTCAAAAAAGACAGAGGAAACTCTGCCCCGATTTTCGAAAAATCCGTTATACGTAAACTTAA
Source organism: Helianthus annuus (assembly GCF_002127325.2). NCBI lineage: Eukaryota > Viridiplantae > Streptophyta > Magnoliopsida > Asterales > Asteraceae > Helianthus > Helianthus annuus. The sequence continues at coordinate 138,237,442 of NC_035445.2, forward strand.
AACGTAAAACGTAAAACGTAAAAATTTTAACGTAAAACGTAAAACTATAAAAATTTTACGTAAAACGTAAACTATAAAAATTTTACGAAAAACGTAAACTTTTATCTAAAAACTTTTTAATGTAAAACGTAAACTTAAATCGTAAAACGTAAACTTTGTAACGTAAAACGTAAAACGTAAACGTAAAACGTAAACGTAAAACGTAAACGTAAAACGTAAACGTAAAACGTAAACGTAAAACGTAAACGTAAAACGTAAACGTTTTAATGTAAAACGTAAAACGTAAACTTTTTGACATAAAACGTAAAACGTAAACCGTAAACTTTTTAAAGTAAAACGTAAAATCTAACATTTTTAACGTAAAACGTAAAACGAAAACTTTTATGTAAAAACTTTTTAACGTAAAACGTAAAAAAAAATTGATGTACCTTGTAGAACGTAAAACGTAAACGTAAAACGTAAAACGTAAACCGTAAACTTCTATGTAAAACGTAAAACGACGCGCGACAACGGGGCGTAAAAAATGGCTCTTTAAAAACCAATTGATAAAACGGCGCGTAAATAAGGGGCGTGAATACGGGGCATAAAAATGGCGCGTTAAAACGGGACGTAAAAAAACGGCGCGGTATAAAACGGCGCGTAAAACTGGGCATAAAAACAGCGCATAAAAACACGGTCGCAAAAAACGGCGTGAAAAAACGGGGCGTCTACCGGGTCGTAAAAAAACGCACGTAAAAAACGGGGGCGTAAAAAAACGGCGTGTAATACGGATCATAAAAACGGCGCGTAAAACAGGCCGTATAAACGGCGCGTAAAAACGGGTCGTAAAAAAACGTAGATTTTGATGACGATGGCGCGGCAAGGACGACGGAGGGTAGGGTTTTTGATCCTGCAACCCCACTTTTGCAGCCTCTTGATTATCGGATAATCTGAGCCAAACCCCATTTTTTTTCGAGATACCCTTTGTTTTTCGTGAAACGTAAAAAGTTTTTTACGCGCCGTTTTTCCGAAGTTTAACATAGAACGTAAAACATAAAAAGTTTAACGTGAAACGTAAAAAGTTTAACGTGAAACGTAAAAAGTTTTACGTGAAACGTAAAACGTAAAAAGTTTACGTAAAACGTAAACCGTAAACTTTTTTATCGTAAAACGTAAACTTTTTTGACGTAAAACGTAAAAAAACGGCGCGTTAAAACGTAAAAAATTTAACGTAAAAAACGGCGATTTTCTGTTGCGTTCGGTTTTGCGTAAAAACATTTTTGTAAAAAAAAAAAAAATTAAACCGTAAACTTGTTAACGTAAACCGTAAACTTTTTATCGTTAAACGAAAAATCGTGAAACGTAAAAAGTGTTACGTAAATTTTTTCGTAAGTTTTACGTAAAACTTAAAAAGTGTACAAAAAGGGGCGCGTTAAAAAAGTGAAAAAACGGCGCGTTTAAAACGGCGTGTAAAAACATGACGCATTAAAAAACGTGGAGAAACGGCGCGTTTTAAAAAAACGACGCTTGAAAAAACGGCGCGTAAAAACGCGTAAAAAAACGGTTAAAAAACTTCGAAAAAACGGCGCATTAAAAAACTTCAAAAAAACGGCGCATTAAAAAACTTCGGAAAATGGCGCGTTACAACGGCGTGTAAAAAGCGTGTAAAAAATTTGGCGCGTTAAAAAACGTGGAAAAACGGCGCGTTTAAAAAAACGACGCTTGAAAAAACGGCGCGTTAAAAAACTTCGGAAAAACGGCGCGTAAAAAACGTGTAAAAAACCGCGCGTTAAAAAACGCCGATTGAGAAAAACGACGACTTAAAAAAACGGCGCGTAAAAAACGGCGTTAAAAAACGGCGCCTTAAAAAAACGCCGATTAAGAAAAACGACGCCTTTAAAAAACGGCGCATCAAAACGGCGCGAAAAAACGGCGCGTGAAAAACGGCGCGTGAAAAACGGCGCGTAAAAAACGGCGCGTAAAAAACGGCGTTAAAAAACGGCGCGTTAAAAAACGGTGTTAAAAAACCGCGCGTTAAAAAATCGATGCGTTAAAAACGGCGCGTTTAAAAAAACGCCGATTGAGAACGGCGCGTTAAAAAACGGCGTTAAAAACGGCGCGTTAAAAAAACGGCGCGTTAAAAAACGGCGTTAAAAAACGGCGCGTTAACAAACGGCGCGTTAAAAACGGTGTGTTAAAAAAACGCCGATTGAGAAAAACGGCGCGTAAAAAACGGCGCGTGAAAAACGGCGCGTAAAAACGGCGCGTAAAAAACGGCGTTAAAAACGGCGCGTTAAAAAACAGCGTTAAAACGGCGCGTTACGCTTGAAAAACGGCGCGTAAAAAAAACGGCGTTAAAAACGGCGCGTCAAAAAAACGTAAAAAGTTTAACGTAAAACTTAAATTGTAAAAAGTATAAAAATCTTTTAAAAAAAATCTGAATTTAAAAATGTTTTTAATAAAGAAATTATGTTTAAAAAATAAAAGTAATAAAAAGTAATTAATGAATAGGACAAAAAAAGTAATTTAAAATTAATATATATAAAAAGACAAAATAGAGTTATTTTACTTAAATACCCTTTTGAATTATAATATTAAAGACATAATAAGACAAAAAACTTTTAATATTAATATTAACTACTTTTAATCACATCCATCCATCTAGTTGATCCCCTATATATATATATATATATATATATATATATATATATATATATATATATATATATATATATATATATATATATATATATATATATATATATATATATATATACATATAGGATAATGCTAGATAAAAAACCCTAAAATTCTTAGAAAACTCTGGAAACCTAAATGGGAAGCCATTTTTACCCAACCTCCCGACATTTTTTTTTTTTGAAAAAAATTACACATGTAATATACATGTTTTAGAGTGTTTTGGGCCAAAAAAAACAAAAAAGCGCCAAAGGGATTTTTTTTTTTAAAAAATAAACAAATTTCAGCTCCTAACACGTGTTAAGCAAAAAATCCATAATTTCGCTGAAAATTGCTGAAACTTGTTTTTTTTTTTTTTTAAATATCCCTTCGGCGCTTTTTTGATTTTTTTGGCCCAAAAGTCTTAAAAACATGTATATTACATGTGTTATTTTTTTCAAAAAAAAAAAATGTCGGGAGCTTGGGTTTTCTCGGGTTTTATATATATATAGGGTTTTCTATCTAGCCATACCCTATATATATATATATATATATATATATATATATATATATATATGTATATGAGACCGCTAAAATGAAAACCACCTCTAGTTGTAAGAACCATGGGAACCACTTTATGGCCCTTAGATTAACTAGATGGATGGATGAGATTAAAAGTAGTTAATATTAATATTAAAAGTTTTTTGTCTTATTATGTTTTTAATATTTTATTGTTAAAGGGTATTTAGGTAAAATTGTTTTTTTTTTGTTTTTTTATATATATTATTTTTAAATGTCTTTTTTGTCCCATTCATTAATTACTTTTTTTGTCCTAATAATTTTTTATTACGAAACTGGTTTTTTGGTTTAAAAACTTTTTTAAAATCAGATTTTTATAATATTTTTTTAAGATTAGTTTAAAAAAACGTTTTGAAGAGCCGTTTTTTAACGCCCCGTTCTAACGGCCGGCTTTTTTAGGCGTCAATTTTTTAACGCGCCGACATTTACGTTAAAAACTTTACGCGCCGTTTTTTTAACGTTTTAGGCGCCGTTTTTACGTTTTACGCGCTGTTTTTTACGTTTCAATCGTCGTTTTTTTTACGTTTTATACGCTGTTTTTTACGTTTTACGCGCCGTTTCTTACGTTTAAATCGTTCTTTTTTTTATGTTTTCACGCCGTTTTTGCGACTGGGTTTTTACATAAAAAAAGTTTTACGTTTTACATTAAAAAGTTTACGTTTTACGTTAAAAAGTTTACGTTTTGCGTTAAAAGTTTACGTTTTACGTTAAAAAGTTTACGTTTTACGCTAAAAAGTTTACGTTTTACGTTTTACATTTTACGTTTTACATTTTACGTTTTACGTTTTTACGTTGTACGTTAAACTTTTTAAACTTTTTACGTTTTACGTTTTACGATAAACTTTTTACGTTTTACGCTTTACGTAAAACTTTTTACGTTTTACATTAAACTTTTTAAACTTTTTATGTTTTAAGTTTTACGTTTTACGTAAAACTTTTTACGTTTTACTTTTTACGTTAAAAATTTACGTTTTACGTTAAAACGAACGCACCCATAAATCGCAAACTCGGTAGGTGTCTCAGATAGATTGTTATCATCATCGACTGGCGGAGAAATAAAAAACCAACAACATCAAAACAATATGTATCTCGAAAAAAAAACGGGGCTTGGCTCAGATTTTCCGATAATCAAAATGGCTGCAAAAGTGGGGCTGCAGGTTCAAAAACCTACCCTCCACCATCTTTGCCGCGCCATCGTCATCAAAATCTACGTTTGTTTTTTTTTCGTTATCGCCGCCCAATTTAAACAGATCAAAACCCATGAGAATCAAAGAATACAAATGCAACAATACCCACCAAAACTGAAACATTGATAACAAATGCAACAAAACCCACCAAAAATTAACAAAACCCACCAAAACTGAATCATTGATAACAAATGCAACACCAAAACTGAAACATTGATAACAAATGCAACAAAACCTCAACCATCTTTTGTCTGTCCCAAGAATCAACAAATGCAACAAAACCCACCAACCAGAACAATGAACACCAAACAGAACAATGAACAACTTGAACCGATGACCACCGGCACCGTCTCCCCACCAACCACCTGCCCTACCACCGGCTTCCGAACACACCACCTGCCCCACCACCGTCTCCTGACACCGACTCCACATAAACCACCGGTCACCCACCTCTGCCACACACCACCAAAAACCCCCACCGCCACCAACCCTAACGCCACCACCACCAACACCGACGCCCACCTCTACCCCACACCCCCACTATCGCCGATCTATGCTTACCACCACCACCAGATTTCCGGTGGTGAACAAGGAGAGAGAGAGATCTGAGAAAATCTTACTGACAACGTCTAACACGGAGGAGAGAGGGGTATTCCATCAAAGGTTTAGCACCGGCGAATATGCAGATCTTTGTGACAGATGCGGCGGCGGAGGGGTAGCTGTGGGGTGGCGGCGACGGCGGAGAGGAAGGGAGGCCGGAGAGAGAAAAACAGGGATGACCAAGAGCTTAAAAGGAAAGCTGCAGTTTAATTTTGAATGAGGGTTTTTTTTAGAGAAATGAAGAAGGTGATTTTGAATGCAGATCTTGCCACCCTTCTCTCTCATTGTTTTTTAGAGAAATGAAGAAGACAGGGGATTTAAAAAGGAAGAGAGAGAGATGGTGTGCATTAAATAAAGAGAGAGAGAGGGTGTGAATTAAATGAAGAGAGAGGGTGACATTAGACATTTAGGGTAAATGACCAAACTACCCTTTTCGTTGGCTGATTATGATTGGTGGAGAGTGGTTCTCATGGTTCTTACAACTGGAGGTGGTTTTCATTTTAGCGGCTCCATATAATATATATATATATATATATATATATATATATATATATATATATATATATATATATATATATATATATATATATATATATAGGGGGCTGCTAGAATGAGAACCACCCCGAGTTGTAAGAACCGCGAGAACTACACCCCACGGAGCGCCGTTCGCCATGATTTTTTTTTACAAGTTGATGTGTGTATTATAAACGCAGCCGCAAAAAATCATGGCGAACGACGCTCCGTGGGGTGTAGTTTTTTACACCACAAGTTTGGTGTTTTTTAATTTTTTTTTCTTTTTTCTTGTTTTTTCACCAAACTTGTGGTGTAAAAAACTACACCCCACGGAGCGCCGTTCGCCATGATTTTTTCCGGCTGTGTTTATAATATACACATCTACTTGTAAAAAAAAATCATGGCGAACGACGCTCCGTGGGGTGTAGTTCTCGCGGTTCTTACAACTCGAGGTGGTTCTCATTCTAGCGGCTCCCTATATATATATATATATATATATGATGAAAAGTAGCAATTTTTATTAAAAAAAATATAAAAAATATTTGTGTGTTCTTTAGATTTTTTAAGTATTTTTGGTTGTGTTCACATTGGTTCTCGCGGTTCTTGGCGCTATGAAATAGGGGTCTTTCCTTCGCCTATCGTATGTATCGGCTTGGCTTCATACCAAACCAAGGAGGCATTCTTGCGGGGAAGGATCCGTTAGGAACCACCCTTTATTGCAAGAATTGCGAGAACCAATGTGAACACTAGGGAAGAATCCGTTAGAAACCACCCTTTATTGCAAGAACCGCGAGAACCAAGGTGAACACAACCAAAAATACTTAAAAAACCTAAAAAACACACAAATTTTATTTTTATATTTTTTAATAAAATCGCTACTTTTCATCAATAAAAAAATTTTAAAAACATTTTGGAGACTAAAACTAGAGTTTTTTATTAAATTTTTTTTTGTGTTTTTTTTATAGGTTTTTTGGGAGTTTAGCTTTATGGTTTAGTTTTTAGCATTTAGCTTGGGTGGGGGAGGGTTAGTTTTTTTTAGGTTTTGGTGGTGTAGTAGGTTTATTTTGTTGTGTTCACATTGGTTTTCGCGGTTTTCGCAATAAAGATGGTTCTCGCATGAACCTTACCATATATAAGAGAAGGATCCATTAGGAACCACCCTTTATTGCAAGAACCGCGAGAACCAACGTGAACACAACCATAAATACTTTAAAAAATCTAAAAAACACACAATTTTTTTATATTTTTTAATAAAAATCACTACTTTTCATCAATAAAAAAAATTAAAAAAGAATTTTGGAGACAAAAACTAGCGTTTTTTTTTTTTAAATTTGTGTGTTTTTAGATTTTTTTTAGGTTTTTTTGGGAGTTTAGCTTTATGGTTTAATTTTTGGGTTATTGGATTTTATCACCCCCAACTATCGGCCTTTGGCCGTTGCCACCCGCAACTAACACTTTGTAACCCGGCACCCCCAACTTGACTTTTTGTTTGCAATGGCACCACTCAGTTAAATCTCCACTAACTGGGTTTGTTTTTTGTCCGACGTGGCACAAGTTTGCTGAGTTGGAGATGATTACGTGTCAAGCCCCTTCATACCCTTCCTTTTTTATAACACAACAAATGATAACAACTAACATCACTGCAAAATCCACCGTCTTCATCAACCATAAAGCCGCAAGTATCCTCAACGAAGCCATAATCCACCGCCCCACCCAATTCCTCAATGCAAAATCACTCTCCGACACTCAAAAACTCCTCGGAATCACCATCCCCACCCTCTGTTTCATCCGCCGTTACCCCACCCTCTTTATCAACCACCCACCCTCCACAACCATTATCATCGCCGTCATGAGGTACCGGAAAAACAAACCCATCTGAAAAATCGAGCACTCAAACAAACGCCTCATCTATAGAGAAATCGATATACCTGTTAGATCTATGAATAAAATGCTCACCGGAAACCCGATCTCTGTCTCCGATTTCAACCAAAATGTCGCCTCTGTACAACAACTAGGGTTTCACCATCGCCAGAACCCTTGTTAGTCGGAATAGAATGAAATTAACTCTCATCGCTGGATCTGTCAGTCGGAATCGAACCCAAAGAACTCTCATCGGTGGATGTGTTCGTCGAAATCGAACCTCAACTCTACAACCTTCCTCGTCGGGGTACATCTCTCACCGGTTGGGGTTGTTGGGACATTAACTGGAAAACGAGCGATAAGAGTTGGGGTTGTTTGAAGATGTGATGGTGGCGGGGGTGGAGGTATGCCGGCGACGTTGAAGGTGATGTGATGCTGTTGTGGTGGTAGTATTTAAGAGAGAGAGAGAGAGAGAGAGAGAGAGAGAAAGAGAGAGAGATGAACATGGGGATGGGTGGCTGTGTTGGTGGTGAAAGGTGGTGAAACTGGTGGTGGTTGGTGTTTCTGATGTAAAGAGAGACATGCAAGGTGTAACTGAGTGTTTCATATGTTAAAGGGGAGATGAAATGAGCTTTGCCACGTAACTTCCATGTCATTAAGTCCACGTAGGATAAGTCCTGACACATAGGCGTAAACACTAACAAAGTTAGTGTTCTTTTAACTGAGTGGTGCCATTACAAACAAAAAGTCAAGTTGGGGGTACCGGGTTACAAAGTGTTAGTTGCGGGTGGAAACGGCCAAAGGCCGATAGTTGGGGGTGATAAAATCCAATAACCCTTAATTTTTAGCATTTAGTTTGGGTGGGGGAGGGTTAGGTTTTTTTAGGTTTTGGTGGTGTAGTGGGTTTATTTTATTGTATTCACATTGGTTCTCACAATTTTCACAATATGTTCACAAAAATTAATATATTCACAAAAATTTTCACATTGGTTCTCGTATGAACCCTACCCTATATATATATTCACAAAAATTAATATGATGATGTTAGAAGTCCACCTAAAAGTGCTTTATTAAAAATTCTTATATTCTTGTTCATATACATTATCAAGTGGCTGACGTAATGGGGTAATAGTATTGTCAAGTGGTTGGCCATTTTTGGCGGCCACTTGACTTTTGTTTTTTTTTTTCCTTTTTTATATAATAGGTATTTATAGGTGATGCCAAATTACAATTTTATCCCAGGTGTAAAATTATGATTTCGCACTCGATTCAAAATAAAATTTTGCTTTTACTCCTTGCTTAAATTTATGATTTTTCCCTCAATTAAAAATTACAATTTTGCCCCTAGTTCAAAATAAAAATATGGTTTTGCCCTCAGCTAGAATCCTGCCAAGTTACGATTCGGTTCCCAGTTTGAAATTACGATTTTGCCCCCAGCTAAAAATTACGAATTTGCCCGTAGCTAAAATATTACGATTTTGCCCCCATTTAAAAAAAATGGTTTTGCCCTCAGTTCAAAATATTATTTTACCTCCATTTTAAAATTACGATTTTACCTCCGCTAAAAATTGCAATCTTGCCATCGTTTTTTTTTTCTTTGGCAAAACCATGGTAGTGTTTTATTTTACTTTGTTGACATAATTTTGTTTTTATTCACGCCAAACAGCTGCCTAGCACTCGCTAATTCGTCCTGACAAATTATTGTTTTGCCCTCAACTCTAAATTACACGCTTGTCATCGTTTTAGTTAAAAAATTTTTATCATAACTATGGTACTGTTTTTCTTTAATTGGTTAACTTGATGTATCTTTTTTTATATCGTGTTATATGTAGCATGTATAACTAACCGACATAAAGGCGTACACATTATTAACCTAAGAAATACTCGGTTTAGCGTCCCGCAACGCGGGCGGCGCATAACTCTAGCTGCCTAACACTGGCTCATTAGTCCTGAAAATTTATAGTTTTGCCCTGAGTCAAAAATTACGGTCTTATCATCGTTTTTTTTTTCATAGCAAAATTATAGTAGTCTTTTTTTAATTGATTGAGAATTATTCGACAATCGCCCCGCAACGCGGGCGGGCATGTACTAGTTACATACAAACTCTACATACCAAAATTTGGACACGTAAATTTGCATGTTATTAACTTACGTGAAAATGTAGATAACTCATTTATACCAAGACATACATTAAATTAGTTTCTTTAAAGTAAAGAAACAACACGTAACATAATTTAAACAAAGTAATTTTACCAAAAAAATATACGAAAATTTAAACGAAAAAAGGAAAAACAATTGGAAACAATATGGATCGAACATAGGTTGTTGAGTTTGTAACAGAATGTAAAATACAGGGTCGACCCGAAGGGGGTGCGGGGTTGGTGACGGCTCAGGGCCCAAATCCTCCGGGGCAAAAAAAATATTTTTTTAATAAAGTTACGTTGGAGAACTTAGAATGTATAAGTACTTAATTGAAAAATGACATGATAAGGCACATGGTCTGGTGGTTTTCAAGTCACTTTATTAGCAAGTAGACTTTGGGTTCTAATCTTGATAGGTTCATTTTTACTTGATTTTTTATTAGTTTTGTGTATTCCATTTTTTTATGAAAAAGATCTTATTTTGTTTTTTTTTTCTTTTAACTCTGTGTATTTTCTAAATAAATTAGGATAGGTTACGATGGTTTTACATGATCGCAAATAACAATTTTTAAAGTTACCACGTAACTATTTCGTATTTTCTAAATTAACCCTTACAACGTGTTTTCTTTCTATGTTTCATTGTCCCAATGTGCGTGTGATGTGTTTTTTTATCTACGTTTCCAAGTAAAAAAACAATCTGCCGCAACATGCGGGTGATTCCACAAATTTTTAATTCATTTTCATATATTTCAAACTTTTTTGTATATTCTTTTTAAAAGGTTTATATTTTAGGGGCCCGTATTTTATCTTCGCACAGAGCCCACAAATTTAAGAAGATTTTCGGAGACGACTCTGGTAAAATATATAAACTTAGTGGTGGTTGGTGGCTTTTGCCACCAACATGTATGATTAAGATATTATAGAACATAATGATTAGGTGTAGTATATTTGGTTAGTTCAAGATTTGTGAAGATATTGCTCATGATCGTAAGTTCGCTCACCCCCCTTCCCCCCGGTGAGGGGCAGGGTGTTCCCATGAGTGTGAGTTAACGTGACATCCCTATTTCACGTTCAGAAATCACCATCAGTGGCGGAAACACCTTATATTGCTCATGATCGTAAGTTCGCTCAACACCCCCCCCTCCCCCCCGCGGGTGAGGGACAGGATGTTCCCATGAGTGTGAGTGAACGTGACACCCCTATTTCATGTTCAGAAATCACCATCAGTGACGGAAACACCTTATAAGTAGGGTGGGCAAAGTCACACTATCAATATTAAAATATTTAATTAAAGTATTGAATAAAGTATTCAATTACTTTCAAAATTGAATTTAAAGCAGCATAAAGACATATTATTTATGAATATTTACATCTCTCCTAATATTTAAAACTTTTCTAAATTTGATTCAAAACTTGAAATCTACCATAAAAGCAAAATAAAAAATCAAATCTATTGCTATATGCATTAAATAAACAGTACACAAAAATATTAGGATGGAAATACATCAATAAACACAAAATTATTACCGAGCATTTCTTCTCTTATATAGCTCTATTTATCCTTATTTTTTAAATATATATACACACATTATATATATTATTAACGGTTCAATGCGTTTTCTTTCAACCGACTCATTTAATTAGCGTCGTATTTTGCACCCTTACAAAAAAACTTCTGTATCCGTCCGTCACTGCACCCAATTACAGGGCCGTTTCAAAGTTTTTAGAGGCCCTAAGCGAAGTAAAAAGTTGGGACCCTATTGAATTGGTATAAAGAAAATCACCAACTCAGATTGAGATTTGAGACATTGAATAACTATAGCGATGATTTTTCCTAATTTCGGCTTAATTTCGTGCAATCCGCAATCAGTTTCACATTGGTTATTTAAAAGGCGTCGCAAGTAAGAGGTTTGGTGTGTTGTGGCTGCTTTTGGATTCTAGAATGAAGCGTGCGAGGACAATGTGGATAAATTAAAATATATGTAACTAAAATAAAATTTGGAGGCCCTTGTTTTGGGTGGCCCTAGGCCTTAGCCTAGATTGATAAAATGATAAGCCTAACAGGCCGGCCCTGATTACAGATGTTCTTACAACCACCATTAAGAAACCTTTATCCCATCAATTCGATAGTGCACATCCTGATGTGGATCAAATACGAACGGAAAAGCATTAAACTATCTCCAATGCATTCAATGAACAGAAAAGCATTAGAATATCTCAAATGCGTCCTTATCCCCTTGCCTTTACAAGCCCTTGCCATTGAAGCAATTGTGTCTTTTAAGCCCCTTAACAATGGAACCCTTAATTATGGACGAAGGTTTGTCTTGGTTTTGGTGATGAAATAGTCCCAAACTAAAAAAAGTTTTTTATTTAAATATTGGGTGTAGTTGCCTAGTGGGTATGTGATGAGCTGAAAATTTAGGATAGTAAAGATATTTATAATAATATAATGTGGCACCTAAGGACATTTAAGAACGTCTGTAGTATTGGAGATAGTATTTGATGAAAATTCTTGGCATTGTGCGAGATTGTTTCACTTTTGGCCTAACATATACCGTTCAAAATATTAATTCTTTATTCAATGTGAAGTACAGAAGATCCCCTGGTTATTCACATTCACAAGGCAAATCTAATGGTCCACTATGTGTAATTGACATTTGGTTGGAGTAATTGAAGTGAAGTATGAGAGAACCACGCATGAGGAATTGTGAGAAACATATTATATAAATTTAATATATGTATTTAATATATATTATATTATACATATTAGAGTAAACTGCAATTTTACCTCCTGAGGTTAGGGGTTATTGGCATGTCTACCCCTCTAAGAAAATAATTGTAATTTTACCCCCCACTGTTTGCTCTTATGTTGCAACATTATCCCCCGGTGTCAAAGTCAATAACAGTCTTTAAACGGTCAAAGGGCATAAACGTAATTTCACCCTTTGGATCTTTATAAACCCCTTGTACTTGTCTTCCACCTTCACCCTTACCCCCTAAGTTTCACTCCACTCCATTCCTTCTTCTTCACCCTCCGGCGATTGCACCTGCACCTCCACCTCCGGCGACTGCACTTCCAGCTTCCACCTCCAGCTCCGACGACCACAACGTCAACACCAACCGGCTTCCACTTCACAATGATTGAATCGCAGAACCGCATTCTTCCACCTCCACTTCCGGCTACCACAACGGCGACCACACCTCCGCCGATGCACCTGGCTGCCGGCGACAACCACGGATCCTCCCTGTTGTCTCTGATCTCAGGTATAAACATCGATCTTTCTGAACAAGTAAAAAACAGGGGGGGTTATTGAAACATCGATCTTTTTTTGTTTGCAGTGGACATGAGGATTCGTTTTTCAGTCCGATCGATTGTGGTTTCCGTGGTTGTGAAAATGCGGGGCCACCCTTTCCTGCACTTCCAGTTTCCCCCGCAGCCGGAAATGGTTGTGTAGTTGATCTTTAATATATTAGGATCTTTTGGTTTAATATATTAGGATCTTTTGGTTTAATACTGATCTAATTGTATATATATATTAGGATCTTTTGATTTAATATAATGTGCCTCGTTATGACCAATGTTTACAGGTAATGTGTTATTGATAAGCCTTTTTTATACTCTGATGATGGTATATTGGTGTTCTTGATACAGGTTAGGATCAAAATGTGCCTAGTTATGATACAGGTTAGGATCAATATGATGGTATATTTATGTTCTTGATACAGGTTAGGATCAATATATGATGGTATATTTGTGATGTTTGATGTGTTGATAACTTGATCATACAGGTTATTGATAAGTTGATCATACAGGTTAGGATCAAAATGTGCCTAGTTATGACAGGTTAGGATCAAAATGTGCCTAGTTATGACAGGTTAGGATCATAGTTGTGATGTTTGATGTTTTGATACATGTGCAGTTACTGATCATAGTTGATGTTTGATGTTTTGATAACAAAATTCACAGTTATGACAGTACATGATCTTTACATGATCAAAATGTGCCTAGTTATGACAGTTACATGATCTTTCAACTCAAAATGTGCAGCAGTGAGTGTGCTTAATCAGTGAATGTGATAACAGATTCTAGTGCAGCAGGAAATGGTTGTTAGTGCAGCATACCTGAATGTGTTAGTACAGCATACATGATCAGATTGTTAGTGAATGTGCAGTAGGAAATGGTTGTTAGTGTAGCATACATGATCAGATTGTTAGTGAATGTGCAGTAGGAAATGGTTGTTAGTGCAGCATACATGATCAGATTGTTAGTGAATGTGCAGCAGGAAATGGTTGTTAGTGCAGCATACCTGAATGGTTGTTAGTGCAACATACATGAATGTGTTAGTGCAGCATACCTGAACACATTGTTAGTGCAGCAAACCTGAACACATTGTTAGTGCAACATACATGATCAGATATGCTTGATTTTGAACAGGTATGCTTGATTTTGAACAGGTATGCTATGCTTGCTTTCAGAAATCATAATTAGGTTAGATGATTTAAGAAATAAAACAAAATCACAGTGAATTGATTCAGAATTAGGTGTTTATATGATTAAAATCAGATTACGTGTTTAAAAATCACAGATTTTTGATTATATAATCATAGATCAGGTTTTTGATTTTGGCGGGAAGGGTTTTGGAAGTTGCAGGGGGTAATGTTGTGTATTAACACAAAGTACAGGGGGTAATAAGAAAGGACAAATTAGTAATTTACTAGTGGGGGGTAATTGTGCGACTTAACAGGAATGTTGGGGGGTAAAATGGAAGGGTAATATAGTAATTTCAACTTAGAGTTAACAGATCTGTTATTGACTTTGACGGCGGGGGGTAATGTTGCAACATAAGAGCAAACAGTGGGGGGGGGGGGTAAAATTGCAACTATTTCCTTAGGGGGGGGGTAGACATGCCAATGACCCCTAACCTCAGGGGGTAAAATTGCAGTTTACTCTACATATTAACATTTAGAAGATGCTTACGTAAGCAGGTAATAGTTTTGTCAACTGGTTGGCCACTTTTGGTAGCTAGTTTGACTTTTGTTTTTTTTCCCCTTTTTTCATATAATAGTTATTTATAGGTGATGCCAAATTACAATTTTATCCCAGGTGTAAAATAAAGTTTTGCTTTTGCCCCTTGCTTAAATTTACGATTTTACCCTCAGTTAGAAAATACAATTTTGCCCCCTGTTCAAAATAAAATTATGGTTTTGCCCTCAGTTAGAGTCCTGCCAAATTACGATTTCGTTCCTAGTTTAAAATTACGATTTAGCCCCCAGCTAAAAATTACGATTTTGCCCGCAGCTAAAATATTACAATTTTGCCCCCATTTCAAAATAAAAAAAATGGTTTTGCCCTGAGTTCAAAATATTATTTTACCTCCATTTTAAAATTACGATTTTACCTCAGCTAAAAATTGCAATCTTGCCATCGTTTTTTTTCTTTGGCAAAACCATGGTAGTGTTTTATTTTACTTTGTTGACTTATTTTTGTTTTTATTCACGCCAAACAGCTGCCTACCACTCGCTAATTGGTCCTGACAAGTTATTGTTTTGCCCCCAATTCTAAATTACACGCTTGTCATCGTTTTAGTTACTTTTTTAGAGTAAATTACAAGTTTTGTCCTTTATGTTTGTCCCAAATTTCAGGCGCTGTCCTTTACCTTTAAATTGATGACTTTTGTCCTTAATGTTTGAAAATGTTGCACGTTATGTCCTTTAGGGCAAACCCAGTTATAATTTTCAGTTAAGTTATGTCATGTGCATTGCACATGAGGGTAGTATTGTCTTTTCACATCCTAATTTATAAATAATTCTAAGAAAACAAATAAAACCACCACTATTGCAACAAATCCAATCTTTTCTTCAATTAAAACATTGGTAATTTATTGATCTTATGTAGGGACAGTGAAAACATAATCCTAAACACAGGGAGGGAGAGGAGCAGAGCAAACAGGGATTTTGGATGGAAGAAGAAGAACCAAGCCCACCCCACCCCACCCCATGGATTCATCAAAACCAATCATCTCCGTGTTCATCCTCTTCCTTTTCTCAATCTCATCTCTCTCTCTCTCTCTTCCTTTCATCGTACTTCACGGTAATATTATTTGTAATCTCAAAATTAGGGTTCTTACTCACTATCTTTTCCTTTTCATAATAAAACCACCACGAAAGCGATTAAGAAGAAGCAATGGCCGTTGCTGATGGAGACGGAGACGCAGATGTTACGGCGGCTCCGGCAGGGCTGCCTCCGCCGCTCGATTGGAAATTCTCACAGGTTTTTGGTGAACGGACCGCTGGTGAAGAAGTTTAGGAAGGTAAGCTAGGTGTTATGCTTAATTTGATGATAATTTGTGAATTGTTTGATTTGTGTGTTGATGTAGGTTGCACCAGATTCTGAACAGCCGGTTGGGTGAACGGGTTAAGGGAGTGAAAAAGCCCATTCTGAAGGATTGATCATCTGAAACGATGGTTTGGCCATCGGTTATGTTTTGGTTTGGTGTAATGGTGTTGATTACAGTTGTGGTTAACAAGAGAGTTGAAATGGTGAAGATGATGATGATGATGATGATGATGATGATGATGAATAGGGGGACTGAATCCAACACCGGTGGCCAGATTAGCGACCCATAGATTGGGGTTGTAGATGAATCAGGGGTGTTATTAGGGTTTGGGGTTGGGGTTGAAGATGAATCAGCCATCAGGGGTGTTATTAGGGTTTTAAAAGAGTGGAAACACAAGTGGGGAGGGGAAATGACTGATCTACCCTCATGTGCAATGCACATGACATAACTTAACTGAAAATTATAACTGGGTTTGCCCTAAAGGACATAACGTGCAACATTTTCAAACATTAAGGACAAAAGTCATCAATTTTAAAGGTAAAGGACAACGTCTGAAATTTGGGACAAACATAAAGGACAAAACTTGTAATTTACTCTTTTTTTCATAACTATGGTACTGTTTTTCTTTAATTGGTTAACTTGATGTATTTTTTTTGATATCGTGTTATAGGTAGCATGTATAACTAACCGACATAAAGACATACATGTTATTAACCTAAGAAATACTCGGTTTAGCGCCCCGCAACGCTAAACCGACATAAAGACGTACATGTTATTAACCTAAGAAATACTCGTGTTATAGGTAGCATGCATAAATCTAGCTGCCTAACACTGGCTCATTAATACTGAAAAATTACAGTTTTGCCCTGAGCCCAAAGTTACGGTTTTATCATCGTTTTTTTTCATAGCAAAATTATAGTAGTCTTTTTTTTAATTGATTGAGAATTATTCGGCCATCGTCCCACAACACGGACGGGGCATCTACTAGTATAAATATAAAGTGAGTATAAATAGTAGTTTTGTTTTTAAAATAATATATGTAGTTGTTTTCAATATTATATAATATAATAGATTTTTTCTTTTGTTTTATAATTTCAATATTATAATATATTATTATTATATTTATTTTTAAGTTTAAATATATTTCTTTAATGTTAACTTTTAATATTCTTTTTTTTGATATTACTGATACCGTCTGAACAATATCAATATTGTACCATATAAAATCGGTATAGTTTTTTATTATTAGCGTCATCATGTGCTTATTATTATGTACGATTCGATAAAAGTTCTTTTCAAACGGACCATATATAATTGATTTTTTTATCATCACTGATCGAACATATACCAACCAAACAACATGGTAACGGTACCCTATTCATTTTTATAGTTGTCTCGACGTGTCGGTATAAAATTCATTGAACAAAAAGTTATATTCGCAATAAAATATTTTTTTTGGTATTGTAAGCTATATCAAGTGCTTGTATGCTACTGGTATCGTAATTGACCGATACCGACCGAACAACACTAATACCGGTATTCATATTTGTTTTTATTGTTTTCAATCGATGTAAAACGTGTGTCGATTGACAACGATTGTAATGCCGAGTTCCGATATTGTGATATTGTACTGGTACTATAATGAACCAAAACGATAATGACCAAAGGCCCACGCTGCGTGAATCCCACTAGTATAAATATTGTTTACGAAGGACGATGAATAGTAACTTTATTTTTATAATAATATATAGCTTTTTATTATTATTTTATTTAATATATTATAATACTTTACCATTATATTTACTTTTAATAACATATTTTTAATTTTTTTTAAAACCATATAATATTTTCTTTAACATTTTTTAATAATCTTTTTATAACGTATATTAATTTATTAATTAATTTGATACTTTTTTTAACAATTTTCATTTATAACTTTTTTCTAAAAACCTAAATACATAGTTGTGTTTAATTTTTCTCTCGACATTCCGTGATAAGTTTTGTAAAAAACGAATTTGTACTCAAAATAAAGTATTTATTTGGTATCATAAAAATGGTACGATAGTAAACTAAAACGTTCTAATGGTTTGTCTTTCTAAACAACGTGTTTTATTTTCGAATCAATTTTGTTTTACATTATCATTTGCTCGGTTTTATCGCAACGCACAATGTAAAAAAAACTAGTGTAGCATGAATCATCATGTGACTCAACACCATTCACAATAAATTTGATGGTAGATACAAAATTCAGTACTCAAAAAGTGCTACAATACGAGGGAATTTTGTTTTTATTTAGTTTTCTCGAATCTTAAAATAAATTTAAAAGCTATTGGCATCTCAAATATACATCTACAAACATGTTTGGTTATCTAATACTACTGCCAATCTATTCGTACATTAAGGATACTTTTCTCAATCTATTCGTACATTAAGGATACTTTTCTCATTCTTTATATATATTCTTTCTTTTTTTATAAATTATCGCCAACTTTTACATATAACTGAAGAAAAATGGAATCACCGCTGGAATGATTTGAACCCCTTTGTATAAGAGACCGAGAATCACATCTTATTCTTCTCTTAAACCTAGATCTGCAATGGAGAAAAGAGAAAAGTGGGGATGTAGAGACGGACGCTAGGGGAAGAATCCCTTTTTTTCCGGCTACAAAAAGTGTGTTTGCCCCATATCTCTTGTCCTAATAATGAGGTGAAGACCTCCTTATATAAGAGACATGGGTAACCCTAACCTAAATGGGTCAGGTCCAGTTACGGGTTGTTTTTACAAGCACACAACCTAGTGTAGTGTAAACTACAACGCGCTGGGCTTTGCGGGTTATTACGTAATAATAAATAACATAATAAAATGTGATAACACAAATGACCGATCGTTTGAGTCGGGTTCCATACACTACTAGAAAAGTGGTCATTTTGCTACGGAAATTTCCTACACAAAAAAATGCGTCGCAAATTCTGACACATTTATTACGCATTTCCTACGGAAAAAAGACCTTGAATTTTTTTGGGCAATTTGTGACACAATAGTGACAAATATACTAATTCTAAGTATTGTGTCAGAAATACGTAGCAACTTGCTACGCATTTCCGACGGAACCATTATTTATTTGTTGGAATTAGATTTATATGTTAAATTCATTTAAATATTAATTGTTGCGTCAGAAATGCGTAGCAACTTGCTACGCATTTATGACGAATTATTTATTATTATACTTAGATTATATTTTAATGTTTAATCAGCATTATTATTAATAATTGAGTAGGAAATGTGTAGCAACTTGTTACGCATTTGTGATGGAAAATTTATTGTGTAGGAAATGTGTAGCAACTTGCTACGCATTTGTGATGGAAAATTTATTACCATATTGAGTAGGAAATATGTAGCAATTGGCTACGCATTTGTGATGGAAAATTTATTGTGTAGGAAATGTGTAGCAACTTGCTACGCATTTGTGATGGAAAATTTATTACCATATTGTGTAGGAAATGTGTAGCAACTTGATGGTTCGGATACTTCCAGATCGATTCAGGTTTGGTTAAAATAGATGACATCAGCTTCATGATGGTTCCGGTTTTGTTTCGGCTCGGGTCACGGTTTGGTTCATGTCAGATTTAACGCGGGTCAATCTGTGTATACCCGTGTTATACATATGTATTGTTAACCTGGTCAATATCAAGTTTCTTCAACTTAGCCGGTCAAAGACGGCAGTAATGGTAGTGGCTTGGTTCACACTCAGTGGAGGCAACTAGTTTTATTATTACCATATAAACACGTGATTTACAGCTCTTAATTTCTCGCAAAACAAGCATTAGAACGATAATAAATAGTGTTTAAGGCGAACATTACCTCTGTTCATGTTCTTTTATAAACTTTTCGCCGAACGTTTGGTTCGTATGCAGCCCTAATTATTATATAACTATACTACATTTAATTTTTGTAAGTGTGTTTTGGAATTAATAATTAAATTTTATTTGATAGTTGTAAATAAAAAGAATAACGAAACATATTTATACATTATAAGTTATCAACATGTTGACGCATTTAGTAGTTGTACTCTATACTTAGGGAGATTTTCAAAAAAAATTGATATAATTACACTTTTAATGTGATTTATAAAAACAAATTGATATAACAAGTTTATAAAAAACTTGATATAATTTATGTGCCACCATATTAATAATAATAATTTTTTTCATTAATTAACTAGTTAATAATAATACAAGTAATAGATTCCATGCTCACCTAATTGAGCCAATCAAAAGCTTTAGTTAAACTTCACACGGATCACCATCCTACGGTCCATTGCTCACCTAATTTTCAATCCAACGGTCCATTGCTCATCTAAACCCTACCTATTTAATCCCTCCATCTCATTTCTCACATTTAAAACCTCATAAAAAAAAACCCTAAGTGAACACTATTGCCGCACACCCCTCCTCCCTTCTAGTCTGATCAGAGATTCCGGTGACCGCACCGGCGACTGAACGGTGACTCCGGTCACACACATCCACCTGCAAACCCCCACCCTTCACCTAAAACTCTACCTGCACACACGGTGGCTCATCGGGTTCAGCCAGCAAACCAACAAGACAATCGGTAAATGAATCTGCACAATGTTCATTAAGGTACGTAATAAAAAAGCTAGGGTCCGGTTTCTCCGGAATGTGCTTTCCAATCTCGGAAAACCCATCCATAATGGGCTTGAAGGTGAAGTGAGGATGGTCTGAATGATTGGGAGAGTATGATTCAGGGTGTATGATAATTATTTTAAAACCTTGGGTATGAAGAATGCTTGCTAGCTGAAGCATGGGACCCATATGACCTTGGACAGGTAGGGGAAACAAGATGATTCTCCGAGGAGTTGCTGCTGGTCTAGTTGACTAGTAAAAGTATAGTGGTAAAAACTCAAAAAAGCACATGGATCACAGCTGTTTCTTTGCGTGTTATAATTTTTTTTTTTGAATAATGAACTATAAAATATTTGGAAACTCAAGTTGATGAAGGCTTGTCGTGGACAGTTGGAGTGATGTATCTAGATGTAGATATAGAATTTTAAAGGAATATGTAGTTTTTGTTAAAGGAATATGTAAATTTATTTTCTTTATGTTAGTATATTTTATACTTTTTTTATTTGTAAATTTGTATATATTTATGATTAATGTTATTGAAATTTCATAGTTTTTAGTTTTATTTGCTTTTGTATCCGATCTCTCGGATGTTTTATAAATAGAATAAAACTAGAAAAAACATTAAATTTCGTGACAATTGTGTAGCAAAAATAAAAAATTAACTTCCATTAAATGGGTAGGAAAATGCGTAGAAAATGTGTAGCACTTTGTGACAGCCCTTTTCTGTCACGAATGGGTAGACAAATGCGTAGAAAATGCGTAAGAAACCAGTTTCCTACGAGTGGTTTAACTACATATGCATTTCGTCACAAATTCGTAGAAAATTAAATTTCGTGACAATTGTGTAGCAAAAATAAAAAATTAACTTCCGTTAAATGGGTAGGAAAATGCGTAGGAAATGTGTAGCAATTTGTGACAACCCTTTTCTGTCAAAAATGGGTAGGAAAATGCGTAGAAAATGCGTAAGAAACCAGTTTCCTACGAGTGGTTTTCCTATATATGCATTTCGTCACAAATTCGTAGAAAATCGCGAGTTGTGACGCATTTCCTACGGAAAATGGTGTCAGAAATTTTAATTTTTCTAGTAGTGATATCATACCTTTACAAGTCCCGCGACCTAGTGGTGCTCCCGCGCGTAAGCGCTGGGAGGAGCACTAGACTTATTAGGAGTGCTCGAAAGTGTAGATTATTAATTATAGGCTTACCTGCCGCTGGGGCGCTAGAGATTTGTTGGCCATGCTTGTTTCGTTTGTCTTCAGCTATGAGCGGAGATCAGGAGCAGTGAAAAGGGCACGATTGTTCATCGTGGGAATTGGTTGGGCAGAACATGGTTGTTGCCCTTTTGTACTAGCGCACTCTCATGAGCTGTCAAGGTTGTGAAGATGCGTATATGTCCCGCGCATGTACTTTGGAACAGGAAGAGTGTTTTGGCTGTTGAATGTGGGTATGGCCCAACGCGCGTATGACTTATGCGGCAATGTGAGACCATACCCCTTCAAGTCCCCCTAGTCCAGTGTTGCTCCCATGCGCGGACGGCAAGTGGGTGAAACGCTGGCCTAAATGAGTGTTTTGCCTTTGGGGGATTTTTGCGGTCGTAGTAAAGTTCCACCCTTCCGCGACCTCTGTTGGTTGCGGAAGTTAGAACATGTTATATGGTGTGTGGTGCGCGTATTTTTGGCCTTGAGGAATACGTATACCTAGTGTTTGAATCTATGTAAACTGTTGCCTACAACATTTGCGCGTGTTAATCGACTTTGTGTAGGTTATCATGAATGAGAATTGGCATAAAGTCGCGCCAGGGTAATGAAGTGGAAGCCCGAGCCTGCGCTGATCCTTAGGTGTGCCACAACAATAATCCGGCATGGCACATGGAGCTGCGGCTTGCCTTGAAGATTATAGGTGTACATTAAGCTTTGTTTTAGCTAATGTGTTTTAGCGTATACCCAAAGTTGTGTGTTCATCTGTAGGACAATTTATATCTTGTAAGTTGAAAATGGTGTATACCCAAGGAGCATGTGTGCGTGGCGACTTACGTGCTCGGACATAAAGGAGCATACGCACGTGAGCGACTTACGTGCTTGAATGTAAAAGAGCATGCACATGTGCTCGTATGTAGAGCATGCGTGGATGGCGACTTACGTGCTCATAAGTAATGGAACATGTGCGCATGGCGACTTACGTGCTCGTATGTAGAGCAGCAGTCTCGCATGGAGACTAACGTGCTCATATGTAACGGAGCATGCGCGTATGGTGACTTACGTGCTCATAAGTAATGGAGCATGCGCGTATGGTGACTTATGTGCTCATATGTAATGGAGCATGCGAGTATGGAGACATACGTGCTCGTATGTAGAGCAGCAGACTCGCATAGAGACTGGCGTGCTCGTATGTAGAACAGCAAACTCACATGGAGACTGTCGTGCTTGTATCTAGAGCAGCAGACTTGCATGGAGACTGGCGTGCTCGTATGTAAAGGAGCATGCGCTTGAATGGGTGACTTACGTGCTCATAAGTGATGGAGCATGTGCATATAGTGACTTACGTACTCGTATGTAGAGAAGAAGTCTCGCATGGAGACTAGCGTAATCGTATGTAGAGCAGCAGACTCGCATGGAGACTGGCGTGCTCGTATGTAAAGGAGCATGCGCGCGTGTGGACGACTTACATGCTCGAATGTAAGAGAGCATGCGCGCATGGCGACTTACGTATTCATAATTAATGGAGCACGTGTGTATGGCTACTTACGTGCTCGAATGTAAGAGCAACAAACTCGCATGGAGACTGGCGTGCTCGTATGTAAAGCAGAAGACTCGCATGGAGACTAGTGTGCTCTTATGTAAAGGAACATGCGTGCGTGGGCAACTTACGTGCTCGAATGTAAGAGAGCATGCGCGTATGGCGACTTACCTGCTTATAAGTAATGGAGCATGCGCGCGCGTGGTTGTCTTATGTGCTCAAAGTAAAGGAGCAAGCGCGTGCGTGGGTGACTTATGTGCTTGAAGTAAAGGAGAATGCGCACGATGGTATTAATATTGTTTCAATCATCTTGAAGAAAATTATTTTAAGACCTATGAAAAAAGGTTTTGAATATATCATGTCATAAACAGAGACGAACTCCTAATGATTAGGTGTTTGGATGTCCAAAATGATGAAAACTAATTAGAAAGCAAGATGAAAATGATAACTGACACACAAATAAACATAAGAATGATATAAATTCCAAATGATATACAAAAACAACTCTTGTATTCCCACAAAATCTCCATGAACGATTACACCGTCAAAAACACACTTAAGACCCGCCCCCTCTCACCAAGCACACACTACCCTTATTTATACTAGACACACCCAAGGTTTTAAATACCAGTTCGAACCGGCTGGTAATACCGATTGAACCAACTATCGTTTATTGTCCCGGTACGGTTGAGCTAGTATAAATAGGGTTCTGACACAGTCTTTGAAGTGCCAGTATATCCGGTAATACCGGTTCATACCGGCCTACTGGGTTAATCCCATGTTAAAATTTTGAGTTTAAAATAGCGATAATAGTGAATTTCATCTTTTACAAGATCGTGAACTTGATGCATTCAACACACAATGCCATAAATCTACTGTAAACTTTTATTTAATAAAACTTTGTTGAAAATATTGATTTTTTATTTTGAAATTATGTAGTTTTGGATTATTTTTAAGGCGAAATTCACACAACCACGCATTTATTAAAAACGTTGGATCCCCCTTAAACATGCCACCCCAATAGAAGTTTCATCTTATTACAATCAAGTCCATTGACTTGTTAATTTCCTTTTTGACACATTTGACCTTTTAACTTTCAATCTGATACCAACAATCTCTATGAGTTCCAACATTTAAGAACCCCTTCTCGTCGGAGAAAAGGAAGAAAATAGGTAACTATTGATAAAAAATCCTATCACTCAGGGTTTTAGGTAAATGGCTCACGTACAAGTATGCGGCTTTGAAGACCTCTAGCAAGCCAGAAATCTAAGGAACAAAACACCATTAGCTTCATTACAGTCAGAAGGCCGAGATTGATTTCTCTGTATGACCAAGCCCTGACATGTGAACAAGTATGGGTGTTCACAATCAGGTTTTTAGGTCAAACCATTATTAACATTTTGGTAACACCCCCCAAAATACTAATTTCGACTATTATGTTACCATGATATTTTGAGAAGTAATTTAACTAGCAATATTTAACCTATTTAATATATGTTATTTGCTAGTAGAATAGGTAGGTTGTGGCTTACTTAATAACAAACCAAACCTTAGGAACTAAAATGGAACATGAATGAAAGTTAGGAGTATAAAAAGTTAAAAATTATTAAAACACACTTAGAGAGTGCGTGTGTGTATGTGGGGGGGGGGGGAGGGGGCGAGATTGAGAGAAAGAGAGGAATAATCCTCTCCAAAACCCCAATTCATAAAACCAGTAATCTGAAGGTGAAATCCAAGTGATTTCCTTGCATGTTTGAAGATTTTAACTCTCTAGCACCATCTAAACCTAAGGTATATGGTGAATTTGCATATGATGAGTTAGATGCTAAATGGGTTTTTATGGTAGGATGAATTCCATGTTTTATAGATGTTTATGATCATCATATTTGCTTGTACTTGTGAATTACTTGAATAATTTAAATATTTGGATTAGTGTTCATATGTGCTTAGAAGTGGGTTTTGACATGGGAGATGAACCCATGATTAATTTGGTCAAATGATGTATTAGCATATGAAAACTGAAATTTTATGCTAACTTGATACTAAAAATGTATGAGATTGTTGGTTGTAAATGATACGGTGAATGGTGGATGAAATCAAAGAATTATAATAGCTTTGTTAACAATACCCATCAAGTGTTTGATAAAATGTCTAAATGAGTGTTGATTGTTGGTAAACCTAGAAATCTTGATGAAAGACTCATGAATGATTGTGAGTAACCATAGATGACAAGGCTATGAATAAATATGTGTTCTAATGACCGCTTAGGTTGAAAATTATAGGCAACACAAGTGAGGCTTCAGGAACCCAAGCAGGGAAGGAAGCTTGTTTAAAAGGAAAGCTCTAAGGTACGTAACTACATTGTTACATTTTACCAATTTGATTTATATTGATAATGATGCTTAAGTAATACGATATTAAGAAATTGTATGAAAGACCCTTTGGGTCAAGTGGAAATGTGAATTAAGTAAATCCGTACGATATAACATGTAAAACCGAAGTATAAATGACTCGCGGGGTCATAGAAGCGGAGGAGTTGCCAAACAAATAAAACCATGGTCATGGATTATCATGAGGATTGATTATAGGATTGTCACTGCTCCTGGTTTTGAAGGAAACCATGAGTGGCTACTAAACGGGTTGTTTGCGGTTTATAGTGTCACACCCTGACTTTTGCGGAAGCGTGATTTTGTGTGACTTGCTTAATATCATTGCATTCAACCATAACAAACAACTATATGATAAAACCAAGATGTTCATCCATAGATAGTTTTAAAATCATTACATGCAACATTGTTTTAAATCCCAAAACACAGACTTCACGTTTAGAATACAACACCCACAAGTTTTAAGTTCCATAAGGACTTCACAAAAGACACTAATGAAAACTAGGCTTTGAAATATGTATCCTATCCAGGATAGGATACACACTCCAAACCATGCAACACCGGATGACATCTTTTATTCCAAACAACACTTGAAAACTTTAATGCCCGCCAGATCCATACTTAGTTTCCTGAAATACATGTAGTTTGAAAACATCGACAGAAGTTGAACGAGTTCATGTGTTTAGTGTGTGAGCTCGAATAAACCTTGTAATCATTATAAGTAAGTATGTAAGTTTTGTAAACTCGGTATGAAAGCAAACAAGGAAACAGATCAATTAATGGTTTGCAAGGCCATTAACATGTGTGCAACGGCGTAGGAAGGCTCAAACCTAGCAGATTTTGTACCAGGCCTTCGGCTGTAAGACATAGTCACCTCATGGGCCAAACCCCGGTCCACATGGGTGTGGGCTCGCTACACCCAAATAGATCTATCACTCATGTCCCTCGGTCCAAATACGAGGATTAATGATCTTAAGTGTGCGCCTACCCATTCACATGATCTAATAGTTCATTCCTTAGCTAACCATACCATTTCTAATTGTTTGTAAACATTTTGTAACATGTAATTCACCCCCGAAGTTATAAAACTGAAAACAATTAAAAGAAAAGGGGGACATGAACTCACAGTTTGGCGTTCTTCAATTCAATCAAACGTAACTCACAGCTGATACTCGGGTGCACGACTACCAACAACGTACTTCGGTCTATTAGACGAGCGGGTCGTGCCTTGATTTAGTATTAATTAGTGTCTTTGAGTTACGTTTCATTGTGTCTTCCATATTATTCCAAGTATATAACTATTTGTTAAAATAATAAATATTTTAACTTAAATTATATGTATTTTATTTTTGGAATAATAATAAATTTTA
This sequence comes from Helianthus annuus, assembly GCF_002127325.2. Taxonomy (NCBI): domain Eukaryota; kingdom Viridiplantae; phylum Streptophyta; class Magnoliopsida; order Asterales; family Asteraceae; genus Helianthus; species Helianthus annuus. The sequence continues at coordinate 138,264,452 of NC_035445.2, forward strand.
ACTTGACACTTTTATGTATTTATACCTGTATAACTTCCCAATGATTGGTGTATTTGTATTCGTATTCTTATCCTTGTATATTTTTGCCAAGTATCGGTGGCGTATTCCGGTGTGTATTTATACGTACGAGAATACGTATTTTATTGTGTTTATTAAGTATCTTATACTTAATTTTTGTATTTACTTTTCCGGAATAATATTTCTAATAAAAATACATCAATATATATTCCCAAAATATATATTTTAAGAAATATTACATAGAAAAATTACTTATAATTTTCCCTTGGCAAAAATATTTATAAATTTCATATAAGTCTCAGAAATAATATATTTTCAAGTTTAACTTGGAAAATATATATAAACTTATTTTTCACCCAAAAATAATGTATTTCATGTTTATTCAAGAAAAAATATATATATTTCTCCCACTAATATATCTTCTAATAATTCCAAGAAAAATATATATTTTTATTTACCAAAAATAATATTTTTCTCCTTGTCAAAAATATGATATATTTTTGTAATATTTGTAAAAATCATATTTTTGTTCTCTTGGTGTCCAAAATATTAATTACCAAAATATACTTATGAATTAAATTCCGGAATATTTTTGTGAGTTATATTCCTTGTTCGGTTTCTCCAATATTTTGGGTATAAGTTATGTATTTATTTCTTGGAATTTTGGTAATATTTTGGATTGCAATTTCTTGTTATTTTGATGAGTTATATTATTTTAAGTCCTAAAATAATATAACTAATACACATAATATACAAATAATCACACACATGGTGACTTCTAAATATATTTCCTAAATACATATTTAGTCACTTTTATTTACAAAAACCAACCTCTAATATTTATAATTTTTGTAACAAAAATTATGGCAAACTTTATATGAAAATTCATGGTTCAAAATATACTTGTAAATATTTGTTTACAAATATTTTTCTAAGTGTTTAATTTTTAGAAAAATTTTGCCATAGTTTCCCCTTAAAAATGAAGGTTTCCATGCTTTCAAAGCATATCATTTTCTTTTATAAATCACCACAATCAACAATAAACCAATCAACACTTACCAATTTGCCAAAATCATGCATAAATTACTACTTCACGAACTTGAAAATTTACAAAAATTTGTAGTAACTTACTAGTGTGTTTAGTAGGCTTAGTTGCCCTTTAAAGTGTGGTTGTTTATTTAAAAACATCATTTTTGAAGAAGTTAGATCTTCACAACTTGTAAATCATTTTTCTAAAAATGTTTCTTCTTGAGTTTTTCTTGGTACATATATATTTCTACACTTGTTTAACCACTAAAAATGTGGTTAACTTCTTTAAGAACCAAGCTTAAGTAAACTTTGTATTTTTAATTTGGTTTCTTGAAAAATCACTCTTGAAATCATAGATTTACAAGACTTTATATCTACTTTGATCATAATTTTATAAGAAAAACAATTTACACTTCAAGTTCATGATTTACATATGGATGATCTATTGATTCTTAACATAATCATCCTCTCATCTTCCTAGATTATGTCTTTAATCACTATCTAGCAAGAATCATATGATGTTTAACATCATGAACATAAGCAATCAACAATCAACAATCAACAATCATAACAACACTTAAACAACATGGTTACTTACGATTTTTAGTCTTATGTTCAAGATTCATAGTGTTCTTCATGATTAACAACTTGTATCATTTTTTAACCACCAAAACAAGATGTAAAATGGAGTGTAGAAGATCTTACTACTAGCTCAAGGCTAGGGATGATCACTAGATGAAAATGAGGTGGATAAAAGCTTGTGTGAGTGGTCCTTTAGCTTCCAAGAGTTCCTAGCTTCCTTATACACCTTCTTACACCTTTGAGTATGTATGGATTGGAAGAGAAGTGAAAGATGATCATGGATATGTGGTGGGGTATGTTCGGCCGAGAATGAGGGAGAGGAAGAGAAGAAGTTCAAGTGTTGAGTTTGTGATGCGAATGAGAGGTTAGAACTTGTGGTTATTCTTATAACATGCCATCACCATTTTATCTAATGTATATTATGTTTAGTAAAGGTAATACAAGATCCATTTTAATATTCAAATAAAATTTTGAGTGGACCATGTATGTTGGCCAATTATAGGTTGGGGGGGGGGTCTTAGGCTAGGTTGTAACTAAATAGTTAGATTATGGTTAGATTTCAAGTGTTTAGTTAGGTTATTTAGTTACTAGATGTTATATAGTGTGTTATGATGTTCGGGGACCATAACTAGCTTGGTAATGTTAAAACAATGCTTCTAGTGAAAATTTGATGTTTCGGGTAGTGTCCGGTTGTTCGGTTGGTTACCGGTTTGTTAAGGTGCTAAACTATGCAGTTTAGTGAGCTTTATGTTACCTTTTGTGACATCTTTGATTCCCGACACTTAGGAAAGCATTCAGAACCATTTAACCATATTTCTGCATGATATTAGAGTGTTTAAATGCTGAATTTTGCTGATTTCTGCAGAATTCTGCAGTTTGTGTGAGTTTTAGGCACTTTCCGGCACTTAAACTATCACTAGGAAGGCAATTTTGTGATCCTTACTTTCCTACACGCTAATTCTTGGTTTTTGGCTCATACTGTGTCTCATTACATTGTTTGTCTATGCACTGAACTCCGTCAGCATTTTTCTGATTTATCTGATAACTGTGCTGCCTTGTTTCGTGCATCATTTGAATCAACAAAGTCTGCATGCAATAATGATATGTCATTTGTAATATTGGATGCACATGTATGTATGATAACAATAATCAGAAAGCAATTCAAGTCATTAATTGTAATTCAGCACAGTCATTAAGCAGTAATCATTGTTTAATAATTGTACAGATGCATGCAAATTTGGCAATTGTCACATTCTCCCCCTATTAAGAAAATTTCGTCCTCGAAATTTAAACTACATTAACTTCTTAGGGTTACGTTATGCGTAGATGGATATGAAGAATACCAAAGTGATTAACCACGAAACCGAATCAAGACTTATTCGAATCAGGTGAATCCAAGGACATATTACAACAATAGGAACCTAGCGGTTAAAAGGTATGTGTTTCAGAATTTGATTTCAAAGGATACAAGACGTATAGATGTATAACCTAGTGTAACTTAGTTAACAGGGGTTTAACAAAAGAGGAGTTTTGACCGATAGAATTCCAAACGATTGTTTACAATATGCACATGAGTTCTAGTAACAATGACATCCGCTAGATGAACTCGGAATCAGCAAGCTCCATTGTAATAGTGACATGAAAATGATCCATCAACTTTCGAACAAATAAATGAATAAAATTAGTGTGCTGACATTAATGAGTTGCGAGAATACACCGAAATGAAATACAACCGAATCTGGTGTATCATTGTCTTAGTTCGTAGTTGCATTAAGAATGGTTAAATGACAAGTCAAACAAAAGTATCTGTAGTTTCATGTGAAACGGTTGACCATGACTAGCATAAGCTATAAGTTTGTACCGACACCACAAGGTGTCGTAATGACATAATTCAATAATAACGGTGATCGAACAAGCTCACCGTGTTTGAAACCAAATGAAAGTGTAATGAAGCAAACCTGAAAATTTGATTCAAACGGCATCGTAGGATTTTTCAATTGAATAAAGAAGACCAAGGAACTACTGTTTCCGATCGAAGATGAAAAAAGCAATAAATACTGCAAGGCATTCGATCGATTAAGAACCGTTAGGAGGTACACTGTAATATGAAATGAATTTATGTACCATTGTCTTAACACACAATTGCGTTAAGACTGCTTTAATCATGATAAAATAGAGTGGATTTAGAGCAAGTCAAAAAATAAACAATTGAATCCGTGTATGAGATGCGTAAACAAGATTAGCGCAAGCTTCAGTTTATGAAAGCATCACCACAAGGTGTCGAAATCAACAAACGATTTAATGGAGTCGTAGACCAAACAAGTCTACTACGACTCAGAACAAAAGAAACATTTGCAAAAATGAATTTGAATATGATGCTTTCAATACATCATATGATGTCTTGAATTGAATATGTGAAATGGACAAGTTCAAGTAATTGAACTTGGTTTCAGCGCAATCCGACAATAAACGTATGTATCGACAAGGGAATTTCGGCATAGCTACAAAGATAAACCATGTATGTAACTGGAAAGAAAAGAAATTTCAAGAAAGTTTTGTTGACTCGATATCAAGGAGTTGATACTTACAATAATGCAGAATATCCAAGTTACAAGGCAATAACTGGATATAGCGAAATGATATTTGTAACTTTGATGGAAGCAATCATTAGAAGGGAAGCCACATGCGTAACAAACGATGCATGTGTAACATATGAAATGATCAAGAAATGAAGAAAATGAGTGTTTGCTTTAATGAAGAAAATTGACGCGATGCAACTACCCTTTAGAGGAGTAGAGGTGTAAAAATCTATTTGCTAGATGCAAAAGTGGAAATTTTAATATAAGAATTTTGAGTACTTCACCTGTTCGGTTAACTAAAATAGCATATACGATAGAATAATGGTGTTTACTCAAGTTAATGGACGTGGTTCCTAAGTGATATCATTTAACGAGCTTTGACATAAGTTCCCGAAGGTTCTAAGTACATGTTTCCTAGGTTCTCAAAGTTTTTTATTATGTGTATAACTGTCTTGTGTATCGTGTAGAAAACACAATATTAGCGTGTATTTAAAAAAAATCGTTGAGTCACTGTTCTTCGGTATACTTTCTTCCTGAATCCATAGCTGGCGATAACCTGATCGAAGATCGATCTTGGAATAGTAGTTGGATCCTTGCAGTTGGTCGAATAAATCATTAATCCTCGGCAAGGGATACCGATTCTTGATGGTTAGTTTGTTCAGCTTCCGGTAGTCGACGCATATTCGAAAACTACCGTCCTTCTTCTTGACGAACAGAACTGGAGCTCCCCAAGGCGAGAAGCTTGGCCTTATAAATCCATTATTTAGCAACTCCTGAAGCTGCGCTGACAACTCTTGCATCTCTGAAGGCGCAAGTCGATAAGGTGCCTTGGCAACAGGCACGGCGCCTGGAACCAAGTCAATGTGGAATTCGACTTGTCATTGAGGAGGTAATCCTGGCAAATCTTCGGGGAAGACTTCAGGATATTCCCTTACCAAAGGGATATCTTCGAGCTTCGGTTCTTCGGCTTCTTTGTCCACGACATGAGCTAAGAAGGCAACACATCCTTTACGCAAGAACTTCCGTACCTTCAAACAACTAATAATCCGTAGAGGCGTATCCTGCTTTTCACCATGAATCACGTTTCGTATCTTCCTTCGCCATCGGGATACGGATAACCTTCTCGTGGCAAACAATCTCAGCTCAATTACTCGACAACCAATCCATCCCAACTACTACGTCGAAGCTTCCCAATTCCACTGGCAGAATATCTAACGAAAACTCACGCTCTCCAAGCTCTATAACGCAGCCTCTAATCACTTCATTAGCTTCCACTAGCTTCCCATTAGCTTGTTCTATTGAGTACGGGATATCTAACTTATTTGCTACTAAACCAAGTATATTCTTAAACTCTAGAGATACGAAGCTATAGTCGGCACCGGTATCAAATAGCACAGATGCAAAATGTTGATTAATAGGGAACGTACCAGTAACCACGTTTTGATCCTGGCGTGCTTCCCTAGCTTCGATGTTGTACGCTTTTCCACGAGCTGGGTTATTCTTTGGGCAATCTTTCCTAAAGTGACCCACGTCCCACATTTGAAGCAACCTGGAACTCTACCATTATCGTTTCCGTCTAGGTTGCCGTCATCATTTCCTCCTTCTCTGGGATACTTCGCCCAACAGGCATCCATCTTGACCTCCATTTCTACGTTCAGTACCATGCCAACACGTCTCCTTGACATGCCCCACTTTGCCACAGTTATCATATTTTCCATATCTACATCACCCGGTATGATGACGTTGACAATTGTCGCACTTAGGTAGGATACCCATATACCATATACCATTTTCCCTTTTTGGCATTGTTGTTGTTATTTGCCCGAGTACCCTTTTGGAAATCAGTGAGCTTCCTTTTGTTCTTCCCAGATGACTCCACATGAATCTCCTTCTTCTTGTCAGGAGTTGAAAAATTTTCCAATCTAATCGCTTCTTTAGTGAGCGCCACACTTAAGTCAATCATCGATACTTGTTGGAGGCTTTGATGCTGTCATCAAGCTTAGAATCTGAGGCGCCAATCCCCAGATGAATCATTCTATCCTCCTGAACTCTGGTTCCGCCAGGTATGGAACAACTAGCGACAAATCATGAAGTCTCTGCATGTATTCCGCCACCTTTGGACCTTCCATCTTCAGGGTCCAGAATTCAGTTTCCAACTTCGGGATTTCCGCCTGAGAACAATACTTCCTATGCATCAACTCTTTCAGCTCATTCCATGTCAAAGCATATGTAGCAGCCTCGCCTAACGTCTGAACTTGAAGGTTCTACCATGATAGAGCCCCATCTTGAAACAGTCCAGAAATGTACGTGACCTGTTGCTCTGGAGTACATTCGCTCATTCGCAAAACAGAATCCATATTCTCGACCCATCTCACAAAAGCTACGGCACCCCAAGTGCCGTCGAAGTTCAGAGGCTTGCAGTCCAAAAACTGCTTGTAGGTACAGCCTGCAACCCAAGCATCATCATTCACAGAAAACATTAACAAAGCACACTTGGAAATGTCCAAACGTATTGTAATGTGTCTTAGGTGACTTAAACGTTACCGTTAGGTGGGTTATTCCCTGAGGTACCTCCGCTGTGTCTGTAGCGAAGAACCTCGTGCTGTGCGATGGCCTGTGTGACGCGCCCTTGTAATTCTGCCTCGGTCATGGGCAGCTGAATGTTCCTTCAAGGAGGCATCTTCTAAGAAGAAGATCGGATAGGTCAGGTCTTATTTGTTATGTAAATAAGTATTTGTCTAGAGGTCGTATGTACATATATATATATATATATATATATATATAAATAATCATTATATCAAACAGTCATGCAACCACACAATCACAACATAAATTTGTATACTAGCAATGGGTTTAGTAAGAACATGACGATTGAGCTTTCGTTACTTTCCAACCACAGTTACATTGTTTACGAGTGTATTACATCAAAAGGGACATAGCATCACACTACCCTTGTTCAATAAGTCTGTCATTATACAAAATCACATAGTCAAAAAGTGGTCTTCAAAAATCTTCACAATCTCGGCTTAATAGTAGTGCTCTCACCAACAATAATGCATCTGCATAAGACCAAAAACCTACCGTACTGATGGCGGAGGAGGTGGAGGGAGGAAAAGCAAACTGAGAACATGTGCGAGCTCCTCCTCGAGCTTGCACACATGACGAAGCAAGTAACTGATCTGCTGCTTGACAGTAAGGAAACGAGCATCAAACTCTGGAAAAGGAGTAAGAGGTGCAGGTGGATGAGCAAAAGGAGACGGTGACGAACGAGGGGGAACAAAAGCAGGCTGACAAGGACACGGTAGGGGACGCGGTGTCAGCTCAAGCTCCAAAATTCTACGACTCATAAACTTAAACTGAAGCTGAAGTGAGAAAAGCAACTCATCATGTGTATAGCCAACAAAATGAGAGGGATGATAGGGATCTGAAATCGGCATAGAATACGGTGGGAACCATCGGAATGGCTCATCGAGTGGTGAAGAAGTAAAAGGAGCAAAAGGTGCAGACAAAGGGATCTGTGGAAAAGCTGCTGAAACAAAAGGATCGTCACGCGGGTGCTGGCCTGAAGTACCTTCCCTAGACGGGGTGCTGGGATGTCCTGTAAGAAAACGATAGGTAAATCAACACGATGGACATCGGACTCTACAGGAGGGAGAGGAACAACATCAGCGGGTACATGTGGAGGAATAAATGGCTCAAGAACAGAAGGGTCAATAGGTGCAGGAACTGGGTCAGGTATATGGGGTGCAATGTCTGGTAAACCAAAAGGAATAGGGTCAGGGTCATGTATCGGCTCAGGATCAGTAGGTGCAACATCAGGCTAATCAAGAGGAACAAAATCTAGCTCAGGATCAAGCTCGGGGTCGTGTGGAGGAGATGGTGCAGCAGACATAGCCGTATCATCATCAGAATCAGTAGCGTAACGCCGTAATCCGACCGCCTGTGAACTGAGGGCGTCACACACTCAAAGGAATCTGAGACTGAGTGCAAACTAGAATCAGAGGATAACTCAATAACAGGAATCTCAGGAGGTGGAATAGCAATAACATCCTCGTCTATGTCTCCATCACCTTGGGCATCAACAGGAGGACCATCAACAAACAAATCAACGTCATCATCAAACAAATCGTCGAAAGGCCAATCCTCTGGGGGAATGACCACAAGCGGAACAGGATTGAGGATCAGAGCCACGATATGCTCACCATCGGGATGACCAATGATGAGATGATCATGAACTGGAATGGGAACAACAAAAGGATCCTCGTCTGGAATACCATCAGCAAGCGGTAAATCATCGCCAAAGTCAGGCAACATGAACGGCTGAAAGTCGTCCTCGTCATCTGATAGCATGTCTGGGTCCCTCTCAGTGTCGGATGTAAAGATCTTCGGCTCCGGTGCAATCTCTTCATCTGAGACTACAGCCATCGGGTCGTCAATATCTGATAGTCTGATCTCGGAAGAAGACATAGTGTCTGTAACAGAACAATCATAACACATGCACATATATTAACTGCTATCATTTAGTATGAAATCAAAGACAATGTATCATGAAATCATGTATCCTCATATTCCTCACGAATCCTTTCTATCCTTCCTAGTCTATCCCAGACTAAGCTATAAATGTAACCTTGCAATCGTGTTTCTTGTCTTTCCTTTTGTAAAAACGTTTGTTCCCTGGATCTGGGCATTTCGTGTATGCAATGAAAAAATGTTGTAAAAATATTTTCGTGAGAGCCCTAATGATTGTAGTCTAGACTCGAGAAGGAATCCTAGTTTGCTACAATCGAAGCTCTGATACCAAACTGTCACACCCTGACTTTTGCGGAACCGTGATTATGTGTGACTTGCTTAATATCATTGCATTTAACCATAACAAATAACTATATGATAAAACCAAGATGTTCATCCATAGATAGTTTTAAAATCATTAGATGCAACATTGTTTTAAATCCCAAAACACAGACTTCGCGTTCAGAATACAACACCCACAAGTTTTAAGTTCCATAAGGACTTCACAAAAGACACTAACGAAAACTAGGCTTTGAAATATGTATCCTATCCAGGATAGGATACACACTCCAAACCATTCGACACCGGATGACATCTTTTATTCCAAACAACACTTGAAAACTTCAACGCCCGCCAGATCCATTCTTAGTTTCCTGAAATACATGTTGTTTGAAAACATCAACAGAAATTGAACGAGTTCATGTGTTTAGTGTGTGAGCTCGAATAAACCTTGTAATCATTATAAGTAAGTATGTAAGTTTTGTAAACTCGGTACGAAAGCAATCAAGGAAACATATCAATTAATGGTTTGCAAGGCCATTAACATGTGTGCCACGGCGTAGGAAGGCTCAAACCTAGCAAATTTTGTATCGAGCCTCCGGCTGTAAGACATAGTCACCTCATGGGCCAAACCCCGGTCCACATGGGTGTGGGCTCGCTACACCCAAATAGATCTATCATTCATGTCCCTCGGTCCAAATACGAGGATTAATGGTCTTAAGTGTCCGCCTACCCATTCACATGATCTAATAGTTCATTCCTTAGCTAACCATACCATTTGTAATCGTTTGTAAACATTTTGTAACATGTACTTCACCCCCGAAATTATAAAACCGAAAACAGTTAAAAGAAAAGGGGGACATGAACTCACAGTTTTGCGTTCTGCAATTCAATCCAACGTAACTCACAACTGATACTCGGGTGCACGACTACCTACAACGTACTTCGGTCTATTAGACGAGCGGGTCGTGCCTTGACTTAGTATTAATTAGTGTCTTTGAGTTACATTTCATTGTGTCTTCAATATTATTCCAAGTATATAATTATTTGTTAAAATAATAAATATTTTAACTTAAATTATATTTATTTTATTTTTGGAATAATAATATATTTTAACTTGACACTTTTATGTATTTATACCCGTATAACTTCCCAAGGATGAGTGTATTTGTATTTGTATTCGTATTCTTATCCTTATATATTTTTGCCAAGTATCGGTGGCGTATTCTGGTGTGTATTTATACGTACGAGAATACGTATTTTATTGTGTTTATTAAGTATCTTATACTTAATTTTTGTATTAACTTTTCCGGAATAATATTTCTAATAAAAATACATCAATATATATTCCCAAAATATATATTTTAAGAAATATTACATAGAAAAATTACTTATAATTTTTCCCTTGGCAAAAATATTTATAAATTTCATATAAGTCTCAGAAATAATATATTTTCGAGTTTAACTTGGAAAATATATATAAACTTATTTTTCACCCAAAAATAATGTATTTCATGTTTATTCAAGAAAATATATATATTTCTCCCACTAATATATCTTTTAATAATTCCAAGAAAAATATATATTTTTATTTACCAAAAATAATATTTTTCTCCTTGTCAAAAATATGATATATTTTTGTAATATTTGTAAAAATCATATTTTTGTTCTCTTGGTGTCCAAAATATTAATTACCAAAATATACTTATGAATTAAATTCCGGAATATTTTTGTGAGTTATATTCCTTGTTTGGTTTCTCTAATATTTTGGGTATAAGTTGTGTATTTATTTCTTGGAATTTTGGTAATATTTTGGATTGCAATTTCTTGGTATTTTGATGAGTTATATTATTTCAAGTTTTTAGTCTTAAACAACATGGTTACATATGATTTTTAGTCTTATGTTCAAGTTTTATGTTTAAGATTCATAGTGTTCTTCATGATTAACAACATGTATCATTATTTAACCACCAAAACAAGATGTAAAATGGAGTGTAGAAGATCTTACTACTAGCTCAAGGCTAGGGATGATCACTAGATGAAAATGAGGTGGATAAAAGTTTCTGTGAGTGGTCCTTTAGCTTCCAAGAGTTCCTAGCTTCCTTATACACCTTCTTACACCTTTGAGTATGTATGGATTGGATGAGAAGTGAAAGATGATGATGGATGTGTGGTGGGGTGTGTTCGGCCAAGGATGAGGGAGAGGAAGAGAAGAAATTCAAGTGTTGAGTTTGTGATGAGAATGAGAGGTTAGAACTTGTGGTTATTCTTATAACATGCCATCACCATTTTATCTAATGTATATTATGTTTAGTAAAGGTAATACAAGATCCATTTTAATATTCAAATAAAATCTTGAGTGGGCCATGTATGTTGGTCGATTATAGGTGTGGGGGGGAGGGGTCTTAAGCTAGGTTGTAACTAAATAGTTAGAGTATGGTTAGATTTCAAGTGTTTAGTTAGGTTATTTAGTTACTAGATGTTATATAGTGTGTTATGATGTTCGGGGACCATAACTAGCTTGGTAATGTTAAAACAATGCTTCTAGTGAAAATTTGATGTTTCGGGTAGTGTCCGGTTGTTCGGTTGGTTATTGGTTCGTTAAGGTGCTAAACTATGCAGTTTAGTGAGCCTTATGTTACCTTTTGTGACAGTTTTGATTCCCGACACTTAGGAAAGCATTCAGGACCATTTAACCATATTTCTGCATGATATTAGAGTGTTTAAATGCTGAATTTTGCTGATTTCTGTAGAATTCTGCAGTTTATGTGAGTTTTAGGCACTTTCCGGCACTTAAACTATCACTAGGAAGGCAGTTTTGTGATCCTTATTTTCCTAAACACTATGCTAGTGCAATTCTTGGTTTCTGGCTCATTCTGTGTCTCATTACCTTGTCTGTCTATGCACTGAACTCCGTCAGCATTTTTCTGATTTATCTGATAACTGTGCTACCTTGTTTCGTGCATCATTTTAATCAACAAAGTTTGCATGCAATAATGATATGTCATTTGTAATATTGGATGCACATGTATGTATGATAACAATAATCAGAAAGCAATTTAAGTCATTAATTGTAATTCAGCACAGTCATTAAGCAGTAATCATTGTTTAATAATTGTACGGATGCATGCAAATTTGGCAGTTGTCACATATAGGGCCACAAACAAAGAAATGGGTATGTAAACCAAGGTATAAACGACCTGCATGGTCGTAGAAACCATGGTATTATCAAATGATACCAATCATAATTTCAGTTGTAGTTGGGAGAAAACATTGACAAGGAATATAGGAGGCATGAGCGAGAACGCCTAAAGCCTCCTAACGGGTCGTAGTCAAAATTTGAACAATCCAAGTCCGGGTAGTGGATCTCGGGTTTATGGATTGAAAGGAATAGTCCTCGGCGAAATAATTTGAGTTTGGACCAACTTGGGTACAAACTTTGTGAAAAGTTGAAAAAATTTGCTAAGTGGGGGAAGTTGGAAAATATTGACAACTTTATGGATTTTGGCCTCCCCCCACGCTGCGCGGGAGAGAGACTAGGTTCCTTTGCATGGGGCAGGGAGCTGGTCAACGAATTGGTCAACAGGAGCCCCTCGCGCCACACGAGGGGGAAGGGTGAGCCCTCTGCGTGGCGTGGGGGGACCCTGAACCAAGAAAAAATATTTTCTTTGTTGTTTTGAAATATGTTGGTCGTTTAACTTAAACACTAATTGTTTGTATGGATTCTTCTGGTAGGTAACATCTATGCTTAAGCACCGGGCAAAGATCAAAGCCATGAGAACAGCCGAACAATCCCGACTTCTCAATAACTTCGGCTTTTGTTTAAGTTTTTCTTGGAATTTAAGAATGACGTCTAGTTATGTTTAAACTTCTACGTTACATTTGCCAAATTTTATTTTATGAAGTATGAAATTAGGTTTAATCATCTTATGAAAGTATGAAATTTTATATATTAGCGGTACGGGTCTTACAATTTTCTAAGCATTGAAAACCGAAACCTAACAGTTAAAAAAGCAAAACTGCGCCATGGTAATGGTTTGGCTCCAATTTGGTTCCTGATTTAGACTTATGGAATTCAAACATATGAAAACTTTAGGCTCATTCTATTCCCACCCCCCTATTTACTAATTACACCCCCTTATCAAAAACATCACATCCATCAATCATTTGGTTTTTGTTTTTAGCCTGTTTTGTCTTTTTGTTGTCTTTTTTTTATTCATTTATTTAATTATTAGTTATTTAGCATTTGTTTATTATTTAATTAGTTAGTATTATTATTATTATTATTATTATACTTATTATTATTATTAGTAGTAATGATATAGTATTTATTATTAGTTTTTATTGTTATAATTTATCAAATTATATTTATAGCTGTAACAAAAGCTATATAAAAATAAGTACTTTTTTATAAAATTGTTATCATTTAATAATTTACATACCGAGGTTTAATCTATACTCCCCCCAAATGTAGCAGGTTGTGCTATCCAAGACTTATACATATTTTGACGTGATTCAAATATATTCTCCCAGCCAGCTGCATCATTTTCTCTCATTAATTTCCATAGGTTGTTTGTGCTGGCAATTAGATACTCTCCTTGCAATTCTACCATTATAAAATGGTTACCATTCACGTGTGCAATTATAATTATTTTTTTTCCTGGGAACTCGTGAGGGCCTCTCCAAAGCGAAAAACAAGTAGAAGTGTTTCTTTTTTCTTGAGATAAAAAATGAACGATCACATTAAACTTGTTCGCAATCAAGAATCAGGCCTCTGGCATAATCATCCAGTGTTTTTCAGGTGCAAACCCCGATCCTGACCAAGCCAAGGACGTGAACACATCTTTGAATGAGCCTAAGAAAGCCTTAGTGTACTTATTTCTAAACTTGAGTAGCTCTTCCATCAGTGATCTCCGGATAAATAACCATTCATCTTCACCGTACCCGAGAGCAGAAGCTGTCGCCCGAAACCCACAATTTCCATTACCTAACACGTTATGTATGCGTGTAACATACGCATGGAAGATTTTTGGAATTAGATGAATATAGTTGTGTATCACCTGTGATGCTTGATCTTGGTTCAACCCCATGAAGTCATAGCCTGGCGCACTTGTAGAGTTGGCGAAAGAACTTTGTCCGACAATATCTTGGTTCAACCCCATGAAATCATATCCCGGTGTGTTTAAAAGGTTGGTTAAAAAACCTTGTCCGTCTGTATCTTGTGTCATGAACGGACTTGGTTCACCAGGATCGTCCTTGAATGGTTTTTTTCCGTAAATATCTTGATTTATGAACGGACTTGTTTCACCAGGCACTTGACAGTTCATCACGCTCCTTCATAACACCTAAAATATCTTTTGGGAACACACACTTCCCCGTCAACTCTGCCACCAATTGGTGTTCATTAGGTGTCAATCGTTTGAGGATTGGGTGTCCCTCCATATATTCTCCGGGTGGATGATTATGCTCACCAGGTTTTACTTTTAACGTCCAAGAACCATTCTTTTTTGAAAATTTCCCTACCATTTCAAACGGGCAATTTATCTTTCTAGTGCCGGTCTCTCTACTTGAATCTTTATCTGATTTATACACACCACCACGATCACACATAAGTACAACTTTAGACACGTAGCCATTTTTAGCTTTCGATCTTTTAGTCACAATAGCGTAACCAAGACTACGTCCGGTGTTTCTAACCCATTCCATCAACTCTTCACGAGACTTGAACACCTAAAAGTGAACTAATATTAGTTACAAAATATTAGGTGAACAAGCTTGAGTAGTTACAAAATATATATTATCCAAACAAACTCATTTAAACTAAAACAAGACCCTTAACCTAGCTAGATTATATAACTAAGTTGAAACTTGAAACATGGGAATTAAAAACTATACCTGATCTGTTGAAAATCCAGACATCTCTTTAACTGTAGAGAGCGAAGGCTACTACCGAAGCTCCTCTTTTAAAGGGTCATAAAACTTAAAGAAAAGTAGGATCTCCTCCTTAGTTTTCACAGGTGGGGGAACTGGCTGTGAATCCTACATAAAAAAAGAAGTAAGTGAAACTAATAGCATAATTTTTTTATATAACAATGTAATAAAGAGTTAAAGGTGTACGACTATACATGAATGCATATCAATAATTTGAGGCACCAATAATACGAGGCACCAATAATATGATCATTTTACACGTTTTTTTTTCAATTTTAATAATAATAATAATAATAATAATAATAATAATTCATTACTAATAGTAAATAATAATAATAATAACAAAAAGACACTAAAATATAATAAAAAGACAACAAAAAGACAAAAAAGACTAAAAACAAAAAAGCAAAGGATTGATGGATGTGATGTTTTCATAGAGGGGGAGGTGTAATTAGTAAATAGGGGGGGTGTGTATAGTATCACCCAAACTTTAGAACAACAATACTATAAGGGAAAATTACCAGCATAGCCGTTTGACCAAGCCATTTTCCAAAATAGCCATTTGACCGGGCATAATGCACCCTCCCATCAAAGTGAACTCCCATATTTATGCACCTTCAATCCAGCCAACAGCTAGCCGACACGTGTCCCTGAAGCCTGAACCGGCTTTATGCCGCGTCGCCTGGCAGCCGAGCCGCTTCCCCCCCAAGCCAAGCCGCTTCACCGCCTGCCCACAAGTACAAGCCATGCCGCCTAATTTAGAAGCCAAGCCGCGTTAAGTACAAGCCGAGCCGCTACAGTTGCATTTTTTAAAAAATATCAAAATATATAAAAAAACATCAAAAAAATATCAAAAAACATCAAAAAATATCAAAAAAAATCCAAAAATATCAAAATACTCTTTCTCTCCATATATTTAATAACTCGGTTGAATATTGTGAAGAATAGAATTCATTTTTATCTCTTTTCTCTTTGTTTTTTTATTAATTATTAATTTAATAATTTAATATTTTATTAAATTAAATAAACTAATATTTTAATAAATTAGTTTTTGGTTAACAAGGTTAGTAGAAAACTAACCTAGTTAGTAGATCCTTTAATACATTCAAAATAACCTAGTTAGTCCAAATAGGTTAGTTTTTATAAAAGAAACCACTAACTGAGTTAGAAAACTCAGTTACTTCAGTTAAGAGTCAAAAAAAAGAAACAAAAAGGGGGTCCTTCTGTTCGGACCGGCCCTCTGCGTGACTCGAACCCGCGCCGCTATGTTACAATCAAAGTGTCTTAGCCAGTTTTTCCTCCAGGCAGGAGCTGATAGGATACCCAAGTTAATTCCTTTTATATGTTAATTGAAAGTTTTAGAATAGCCAGTTTTTCCGCCGCTATGTTAGATCCTTTGAAATATCGTTTATATAAATAAATATATCAAGTCATTCATGGAAAAAACTAAGAAATATCGTTTATATAATTTTTTTAAATAACTAATCATGATTTATATCGGAAATTTGTATATATTTTTATCGATAAGAGTTGAATTAGAAATAATAAACATTATACTTAAATCAATATTATACAAAACGGGCTTATAAATTCTAAAAATATTACAATATTAAATCCTAAAAATATTACAATATTACACAAGCTACTTATTAAATCCTAACAATATTACACAATCTACTTATTAAATCCTAAAAATATTACACAATCTACTTATTAAATCCTAAAAATATAAAACTACATAGCATTAAAAAAAAAAACTACGAAGTAAGATAAATATTAAAGTGGTCAACCAACTTAAAATCCGTATTCTCTTCGTGCCTAAACTCGACCCTCGCGATATATACCCGATCATCGTGGCTCAACCCAGCCGCCGGGACACGGTTGTAGTAACGTTTAAACCGATCCAACTTCGGTTTAAGACCACGCCATTTGTGTTGACACGCGTTTAAGTTGTGTCGCGCGTTGCCGACGTGCTGTTGATAGTGTTGAAACGCTTGCCCCCAGTACGCGGTTTGTCCGCGTTGTAAATTTCGTTTAGCGTCAACGATAGCTGTTACTAATGCTAGTTCTTCTTCTTCTGTCCAATTAACCATCTTGTGTTTTTTTTTAAGTAACAAACTTGTGAATGGTTTGGGAGACTAATCAATTGTGGCTATTTATAGCCAACATTGGCCACCCCACACCGCTACCCCACACCCCCCCCCACACCGCTACCCCACACCCACCCGCCCCCCACACCGCTACCCCACACCCACCCCCACCCCACCCCCCCCACCCCCCAACCGCGGTAATAGCTATCCCCCAACAAAGAATTGTGGCTATTTAAGGTTTTTTTATGTTTTTAAATATTAAAACTTAATAGGTTAGTTAAATTAAAGGGGTATTGATAGTTAATAAATAAAGTAAAATAGAAACTACGAGTGACGAAAAACTCGGTGCAAACTCGGAATTCAACTATTTATTTAATTTTAATTAGAATATTTAACTCTAATGAACAACATAATACAAGACGAAAAAAACCCAGCTAAATAGTAACAACATCTTCACGCGTGTATACTTCACCGCCATTGTTAACGCTTCGTCTTGAAGATGCCTAATTTCACTTGCTTGATTTGCAACGGTCACATGTTGTTGTTCATGCATGAAATGTCGAAATACATCAATAGCTCTTTGGCACGAGGGCCCCTCTGCCCAATCCACAAACCCACAGCCTCCTCGTCGACTGATGCAGCAATAGAATTTTCTTCCCGGGTTTGTAGCGGTCCAGGAAGTTTTTATAATTGTTTGCGATCCACAATTCCTACATAGCACCATTTTGCTAAGTGTAGTTGATTTTTTTTGGGGGGGGGGGGTATATATAGGTGGTGGTAGGTGTAATAAGGGACTATTATTAATTTTTTTTTGGTATTATATTATATTATAGCAAAAATAGTAGAATAACATATTTTAAACTTTTTTTTAATTCAAATACATAACAAATCTAATAAAACGGTGTCGTTACATCACTATTACGTTCAACACTCTGAATTATTTTTTCAACACTCGACTCTCCTTCTAATTTTGAATCATAGAAAAGCATAGCAAGGTGCCGCCTCATATTGCTAGCCGTTACGTTGGGGTCTTCACCGTCATTAATCCGCTTCCCGTTAATTAGCTTTTCCAGGAAAATGCAAACCCATACCCCACAATCTCCTAAAGGCCCTGTTTGTTGAGGCACGTTGTGTGCAAAAGTAACATGAAAGGGGTAAGTCAGCGGTATGGGCATTGTGGTGTAGTAACCGTGCCTACGTAGCCAATTGTCAAAGACAAAATTAATATGAGTGAGCACTTGGTCTCTTCCCCGGTCCAGAAATGGCGATTCTGCAAGGCTACAAAATATAAACATAAAACATATTAGATAATGACAAAGTAAAAAAGAAATGTTACAATTAATAAATTTTTAACTAAAAACACAAACGAAAAAGAATAGTACCTGTCGTAAACAGTCAGAGTACGGTTAACCAGGTTGAAAACCCCCAGAAACCAGTGTGTTTGCGGTATAAGCAAAGGTACATACACCTATATTTTATTTTTTTAAATTAATAAACTTTTACGGAACTATGTAAATAAAATTAAAATTAAATTAGAAAGAACCTCATCAACTGTAGTAATTGCTGGAAAAGGTTCCACGACCCCGGTGTAATAACCCTTGTATGTTTGTTCAGGGAGAGTCGTTCCATAAAAATACATTTGGAAATATGGTGGTAAAATACTCCAACGGGCATTACGATCTCTCGATTCATACAAGTGGATCATCCAACCAAAGATATGCTGTTTAGCAAAAAATCAAATAATATTTTACTTTTGTTAGTAAACAGATAATATATCTAAAATTCCTTACATCATCGCTCAACCACCCCTCGTTATCGTCACCTAGCAGTGCTGACCAGAATGACGGACCTACGAATCCACCCGTCGTTAATCGGAGCTGGACATCGCCACTACTAGGATACCAACTCCTAATTTCAGCGATCTTTTGATCATCTGTTTTTCGCTTCCTTGTTTGCCCTTTTTTCAAATGTTTAAAAACAACAAATGGTGATAGCACACAGGATGAGGGCTTGACAAGCCGTTCAGATCGCCTCAAATTGACCAACTCCGGATCAGCATTCTACGAGAAAAAAAATATATAAGACTATACAGTTGAAAAATTATATTTTAAAAAATTTCATTAGTTTATAACTTACAATATCTTCTTGCATTCTGTTGAAGCTCGGCACACGATAACTATTATCGTACACTTCAAACTGGTCGGCTACACCCTGAAATTATAAATTTTAAAAAATGTCATCAGTTTATAAATTATTAATTATTATGAAAAATTTATAAAAATAATAAATTAAAAAAATTCAAGTATTACCTTATCACTAAAGTTAACTTCTGGCATGGAAAATGGAGTACTAGCAGGAACCGGCCGAACACCATGTAAACCCGCAGAACTTAACATGGCAGTTAACTTGTGGTTGTTTTCATCCATGATCAAACTTAACTTGTGGTTGTTTTCATCCATCAACAACTTAAATTTTTCAATAAGTTCGTCATTAGAACCAACCCCATAAGAAAATTGACCGGGACCAAAATTTTGTTGTGGAATTTCTGTTCGGTCTGGTGCCGGGGAAAACGGTTGTTTCGGCTCATTTAAACCGAAAATATTATTATACACCTCATTTAAATCTTCAGGCGGTACTTGAGCTGTCATATGTGACCGTACATCAGACGACGTGTCAATACCATACAGTTGACGTTGGGTATCCAAATAATCTGAACTGGCAACAAACCACTCAGTTCGCATCTCAGCATCGGTGGGTAGTATGCACATACGAGGTTGGAATTCAGGTTTCTATATTTTGCGATACAAAAAATTATAAGAACAGTTACCTAAAGTAAATAAATATGTTTTATAATTGTAAATTTAGTGAAAATACCTTAATAGCATTACGGAGATATTTCTCCACACCTTGCTTCTGGTACTTAGTTCCGGCTCCCCAACCTAAAAATCTTGGAATCGTCTGTACTTGAAATAATTCGGGTTCTGCTCGAAATTCTGGAAAAATCTCCATGATCCACATCTGCACATAAATGGGTATAATCTGTAATAATTAATTAATCAACATATAACTGTAATAATTAATAAGATGAAAGTGCTACCTTGAAGGGCCAGACGAAGCCTGTTAAAGAAAAACCAGCTGTATCTTTTTTTTGTCGAATGTACATATTATAAACATTCGTAACCGTGTTTTCCCAAAAATAGTTCCCCCATGGATACTGTCTAAATACCACCAGATCGTCTACAAGGTGTATCAATCTATCATCAAAAACATTAGTTCGTTGAAGTCCCAAAAAACCTAACCCTAACAACATCAAAAGACAAATCCTCGTTTGATCATCTGGATCTAATATCCCTAGAACAGCGAATTTTTCTTCAACCATTGCCATGTTAACACGCTTTTTGACATTGAACACTCTCCGTTTGAAGGAATCTTCGTGATCCTTTGGTGTCCACTCTGTGGGCCCAAACTCTAACCCGGTAATTAGACAGAAATTTTTAGGGGTAAACATTAGGGTTCTTCCGGCAAGCTTATAAGGAATACCAAGATGCGGTGTAGGTGTATTTTCTTGAAGACTTGCAACTCCGACTAAAAGCTTGCTATCACATACTCTACTTTTTATATCTAAATAATTACCAAAACAAGTTTCTCTGATATATGATTCGGTTTGTTCGGACATGGCATCCTTCAATCGATCTATAACCGACCATTTCTGTCTAACTTTGATTTGGACTTTCTAGTAATTTTAGATAAAAAAAAATGTCATAATATTATAAAATAAACTAAAAATGTCATAAAAGGGAAAACATATATACTTACCTTTACAGGTGGAGGCGATTGGTATACTAGATCTTGCATCATCTGATCTTGTTGCATGTTACCTGGTCGGGTCGGGCCCTGGTAAAACTGGTCCATGGTCCCCTACTGTAGAATGGTGGTCCCAACTGTTCTTGGACTGTGGTCCCCTCGTAAATCTTTGGTTCTTCAAAACGGGTGCACGTGTGTCGGGTTAAAAAAAAACAAGAGAAATTTATGACTTGGAAAGTGGGAAGTCTTTGTTTTTTTTCGTATTAAGAAGATTGTTCGGACACGTGTCAACACTGGGTGAACCGAGTAAGTGAAACGGCATATTTGTAGAGGTGAAGCGGCATTTTTAATGGCGAAGCGGCTTGGGGGTAGCGGTGTACCGGCATAAATACAGCGGTAGCGGCATGGCGACAGGTTACGCGGCATAAATACAGCGAAGCGGCTTGGGGTAGCGGTGTACCGGCATATTTGTAGGTGAACCGGCATATTGGCAGGTGTACCGGCTTTGGCATAGCGGTAGCGGCATAATGGGCATAGCGGTAGCGGCATATTGGCAGGTGTACCGGCTTGGGCAGGTGTAGCGGCATAATGGGCAGCGGTCATGTCACATCATCTTGGAAAGGGAAAGACATAGGTGTAGCGGCATAACCGTCAGGTATAGCGGCATATCCGACAGCTATAGCGGCATATCCGACAGCTATAGCGGCATACCTAGCGTAATTTATATTTTTTAATTTTTTTTTTATTTTACTAACATGGTAAGTTAATAAACAAAATAATTTATATTTATACTTATAAGTAATTAATTCTAAGACTTGGAGTATAAATACAACACACAAAAAAACCACTTTCTCTCATATAGTTGGAAAAAATGTCTAATAAAAACACTCAACCCGTTAACAAATCATCAAGTTGGATTCTTAGCAAATTGAGGAAGCCAAAAAACAATAGTGAAAGTTCGTCCTCTGAATCTTCAAATGCACAAAATGCTGAAGACAACCAGTTTGTACAGAACCGTGAAAGCTTACACCTCCATAGAACAGGTAGATGGGCAATTCTAGACGACGAAACGGAGAATTGGTCGAAAGATGTGGTCACATTTTACAATAATGGAGACGCTCCATTCTGCTACTCGGCTGTTTTCTCAAGATCAATTGAGTTAGACCAAAATTTTTGGGGCACTCTGTTGGGATATCGTAGTAACGGCTACCTAACGGCTTTAGTAAATTTCGTTTTAATCTTTGTACAATATGTTGTTTTTTTGATGTTAACATATCTAAAAATTAATAAATGATGCTTCTACAGCATATTGAAGGTTGGGTTGGAAGACTGATGGCTTGGAGGAGTAGAAAACTTCAAACGGAGAAAATGCTAAACTTGCGTTGGACTATTCTACCACCACAATTCTATGAGAATTTATTAGACTCTGTTACTAAAAACGTGGCTATGTATGGTAATGGTAAATTAAACCCATTTCCTTCTTTCATCGACGTTGATTACGTTTTTTTCCCACTGCCGCTGGAAAATAGAGAATGGGTGCTGCTTCGACTTGAGTTGGTAACTCAGGAATTAGTTATATACGCATGTGAAAACATATGTGTTGGTGAAAAGTACAGAAATGTTATTCACCCACGGTTGACTAAGTTCGCAGTTTATTTCGGAGCTTTGTTGGTGCATTTGCGGTATTGGAAAAAGACGGGCAAACCGGAAAAACGCATGATTTTCGAGGTTAATGAAGAATACATGGTGTCTAACAGGTCACTCTCAGGAAATGAGGGAGTCTATCTATGTATGCTTATGGAGCATTTAGTAGCAGACAAACCAATTATTCGATCCGGACAAACAATTCAAAATTTTTTAGCATACAGACGTTTCATGGCAGATAAACTGTATTTTTGGCGATGTTTACCACGCCCAAATCTTGTTTAATGATATTTATTTTAAATGTTTAATTATTTATATAGAATTATGATGACTTCGTTCTATTATATAAACCCCCCAACATCCACACACACCATTACACCTTCAAAATAAACACAACTCACTATGAACACAAACATGGGTGTAGGTAACCAAGATGCTATCGAACCAGTGGTTTCCGCAACACGTCGGCGATCCACTCGACGTCGACCGAACCCTCCTCCTTCGAACCAACTACTTCCCGCACCTGGGAGATTAACACGACGTCGTCTGAACCAAGAAACTACAAACCCACCACCTTCAATTAACTCAGAAAACCAAGAAACTACAAACCCACCACTAGAAAATGAAAACATTGTTTATGAATATTACCAGCAAGAACATCCTGACGATTTAACAGATCAAGAGTTGAACTTGGCATACGATTTAGCAATGAGCACACTTCAAATTGCATCGCCAAACACTAATCAACCTAACCAGATGCTTGAGCATGGAAGACCGGAAGGCTATGAAACGGACCCGGGAGAGGAGTATGTAGAATGGTGGGGGGAGGAGGACACTCGATGCCCAACACCGGAGAGCCCACGTCGTACATGTTGGTACTCCCCAAGATCTGACGGTCGAGACAGTGATCGTTCGGTCTCGCCGCCCCCATTCTTCTTGGGTGATTGGCCTTAGAAATAATCTATTTTTTATTTCTTAGATTTATAGTTTAATCGTACGTTTATATAAATGATTGTCCGTTTGTTTCCTATTCTATCTTAATAAATAAAGTCTTGTGCATTTTTTTAAGTAATTATTAGAAAAAAAATAAATTAAAAAAACATACATATTTGGATGGAGGTGGCTATATATACACATCTTTATGCTTCCTCTTTCCAACATACTGAGGAACTAATAATGTCCAAAAGGAGGTCTTGCTCAACCATTCCTCATCCAGTACAGAACACGCGTTGGATCATTGAAGATGATCGATATGACAATTGGTCTCCAAATGTTCTTGAGTTTTACTACGATGGTGATACACCAACTTGCTATTCGACATACATGGGCGTTACACCGTTAGGAAAAGACTGGTGGGGCGGACTTCTTGGGTTTTGTGGCAATGGTTTTATACAAGAAACGGTATTTAAAAATCTAAACATACGAACTATATATGTTTTTTTTTAATATTTTAAAATTAGTTTTGCCCTTTAATTTCCAGCACATAAATGCATGGTGTAACAAGCTAATGTATTTACGGGAAACTCAAAGCGAGACACGGCCATGCCAGTCTAATGATTATCGTTGGACAATTATGCCCCCTCATTTTTTCAACATGGTAGTTGAACAGAAGCATGATGCTTACAGCTATGCAGATGGGTCTAGACAAAAATTTCCTGCATTTTGGAATGTGGATACGGTAAAAGTTGTTTATTATTTTATTAATTTCATCCAAAAATAATTTGATCCGGCCATTTAAATATCGACATTTTGTAGGTCTACATGCCAGTTTCACACAAGGATCAACACTGGTTAATCTTACAGATAAACATGTTGTCACTAAAAGTTAAAGTTTATTTCCCAAATAATTGTAATGTAATGCATTGTGGAGAGTCGTTTTGCATACATAAAAAAATACATCAAATTCTACTTGAATTTGAGTCTCCATTCTTATGGTTTTTGGGTCGCATATCGTACTGGCAACGTTCTGGAATAAACGAGACAGATACCTTGGAGTGTGCGGGGGATGATGTGTGGCCAGATAACGGGGATCATACAGGTCGAAATTCAGGTGTAATTATTTGTATGTTAATGGAAAAACTTGTTCAAAACTTTGCATTGACATGGGAAGAGGAAAATCTACAGGATGCTTGTGTCAGATACAGACGGTACATGGCGGATGAACTCTACGCTGGCCGATTCACACCAAAAAAAACTGATGTTTGTATCTATGCATGTTAAAATAATTCAACTTAAAATATAAATATATTTTTCAAGTACAAGGATTTCAACAGAATGTTGTGCATAAAAAAAAATTCCAAAATACTACACTAAAACTAAAAATCTCCCAAATTATAAGACGGAAAATAATTATCAGACGGATTATTTCCTGGGTCTTCGTGAGCAACGGTTTCCTTGCCTTTACGCGAACGTTGTTGCGATGGGATTGGGGCTGAACAAACATCACGATGGTGTCCATGTGACTTACACCTACCACAATATAGAGGCGTGGGTTCTTCCCCTCGAGACAAGATTCTGTTGTTTGCTCGCGGACGGCCCGACTGACGTTTTGTCATATGCGGGGGGCGAACATTTATTGTCACAACCCCAAAATCCACCTGCGGATAACACCCGCTTCGAGGGCGTGACTGACCAGGATCCAGCCACCAATTATACTGAGCATTTAAGAAATATTTAATATCCGTAGTAATTAGCAATATCAGAGTTTAGGTTCGGTAATTAGTTTAACAAAACAGCGGAAGCATAAACCAAAATAGTTTTAAAGACAGTTCGTTGTTCAAAACAGTTATCCCAACACACGGGTTTGACGAACACTACACATCCCCAAGCAGCAGCTCCTGAATCATTGGTTACCTGCAAAGCATGCAGTAAGGGGTCAACAATAATGCTGAGTGAGTTCACTAGTTGTCCAGTTTTAATTACCAAAAACTTGTTTCACCGGTTAATTTATCCGTTTATACATGCCCTGGGGAGCTACCCCAAAAGTTAGCGACTAAACTGTTTTTTTTTTTTTTTTCCAATACCGAACACTAGGTAACCGTTGCGTATCCGCAGGATGCCCCGATGTCAATGTTCTATCATCATTGACGGATTTCTGAGTCTATTAGTTCACGCCCGTCCCAAACCAGGGCACGGTGTGAGGCTGGTAAACACCTAAATAGCGCTATCAACTAATAACCCGTTCGCCTAACCCGGCGACTAATCGGTATTTGTAGTAGGGACTTGAGTGATAGAGTTTCGTTTAGTGCCGTTAGTTGCAATCCGTATAAACAGTAATTAACCAAAAGGTTTCCCAATACCCGGGAAGGAAAAGTAAGTTGTGTTCCCAATAACCAGGGAAAGTATGTAAATGGTATCCCCTTTTACCAGGGGATAGGATTGTCCAAAAGGTTTCCCAATACCAGGGAAGGAAAAGTAAGTTTTGTTCCCAATAACCAGGGAAAGTATGTAAATGGTATCCCCTTTTACCAGGGGATAGGGTTGTTAGTCTCGTGTCCCAAACCACCGGGACGCATGCTTTTAAGTTGTGAACTCACCTTGGGTTGCTCGGTAGGTTTAGGTTACTCGGTCAAACACGCTGGTCACCATGTCCTAACATGGTTACCGGTATAGGTCAGATACAAGTATTCACGTAAAACACATACTGGCACGTAACATGCATACAAGTAAACAGTCATGGGGTTATTGGGCCGGCCTAAACAATTAAGCAGTCAACAGTAACACATAACCCAGTCAACAGATAGCCCATAACACATAATGGCCCAATAACCAAAGTGGACAGCCCACTCGCAACCAGCTGGTCTCGAGTCGCAACCAGGTGGTTTCGGGTTGTCATGCTATGGTTGCGAGTCGCAACGGTGTGGTTGCGAGTCGTAAGCTGTCCCTTTCACGTACACGTGATGATGCAGATCTAACAGTCCAATATGTACTATGCAATCAGACCCAGATTAGGAAACAGCCAATAAGGTTCCACTAACATTTTTCCTAAACTGACCAGCAATGAAAATAGATCAAACTTTGCCATTTTTACATCTTCAAGTCATATTCAAACAAGTTCATCTTATGTTCATCATTTTCTAGGGTTTTCATATCAACATAATCATATATTTATGAACCAAAATCACATGTTTTAGCAAGATCAACATGCAAAACATACATTATATATCCGAATCTTAAGTTTAACATCATTATTTGCAAGGAATAAAGAAGCATAGTATGGTTAGTCATAATCATTCTTGAACTACCATTTGTTAGTCATTTAAACATGTTATCAAGCTTTGTTCACAAGGGTTTTCACATATAGTCAAGTTCCACAAATCATCCTAAAAATTATACAAAAACTACTACCCAAGCATTTCTAGTTCATATAACAAACATAAATCTCATGCACATAGTAACAACACTAACCGGTTGTGAAGAAGGAGGATGAGCCGAAAGAAAGGAAGAAAATGAGAGAAGGTGAAGTGTCCGAGTTAGTGGTCTTGACCGAGTCCTTGTCCGGGATCCTTGCTTGAACCGAAAATTGAAAGGGATTGGGGTGTGTTGTTGAGGGTTTCTAGTTGAGAGAAAAATAGTAGAAGTGTGTTTGTGTGTTGTGTATGAAATGAGGGAAAGTGGGGAAAGATGGGGTATATATACCAAGGGATGTTTCGGGTTGGGCTTGGGGTTTCGGCCCAAACCGGTTACGGCCCAAAGGCCCACTCGCAACCGCCCGGTTGCGAGTCATGGTCACAAATCACTCGAGACCTCATGGTCTCGAGTCGGGTTCCTTGTTCTCGGGTTGGGTTTTCGGCTCACATATAACACATACATATATACATACCAATGCACACATAACAAAGCACATATCACATAAAGATTCACGTTATCATTAAGTTTAGTCAGTCACTAGTCACATAATGTACAAACAAGTTATATCACGACACAACGAAAAGTTCTAGTTTTCGGGTTGTCACATCATCCCCAAGTTGAAAGAAATTTCGTCCCGAAATTTGATGGCACTCACTGAGGAAGCTAGTCAAGTTGTAAGGTTTTCCCGGTTATCCTGGGGTGTCACATCCACCCCCCGTTGATCTGGAATTTCGTCCCGAAATTCCGTAGCTTCAGCCTCAGTAGCGTTTGTACTGTTCTCAAACAGTTGGGGATATTTTTGTTTCATCCGATCTTCGCGCTCCCAGGTGAACTCTGGGCCGCGACGTGAGTTACAACGGACTCGAACAAGAGGTATTCTAGTGCTCTTGAGGACCTTAACATCCCGGTCTGTGATTTCGACAGGTTCTTCGACGAATTTCAACTGTTCGTCGATCGTGAGTTCCTTCAGAGGAACTACGTGCGTCTCATCTGACAGACACTTCTTCAGATTCGACACATGGAAAACGTGGTGAACTGCACCGAGTTCTGCTGGTAAGTTCAGTCTGTAGGCCACCTTGCCTATTTTCTCAAGGATTTCGAAAGGTCCAACGTACCGTGGGTTGAGTTTGTCTCGTTTACCAACACGAACCACACCCTTCCAGGGTGAAACTTTGAGTGATACCCGCTCCCCAACCTGGAGCTCAAGTGGTTTCCTGCCCTTATCGGCGTAGGCCTTCTGACGGTCACGAGCGGCCGCCATGCGTTGTCGTATTTGAGCAATCCGCTCAGTAGTGTCTACCACATGTTCTGGACCAGTGATTTGACTATCCCCCACCTCTGCCCAACAAAGAGGTGACCGGCATTTACGTCCGTACAATGCCTCAAACGGAGCAGCTTTAATGCTGGTGTGGTAGCTGTTATTATACGAGAATTCCACGAGTGGCAGATGCCTTTCCCGGCTGTTGCCAAAGTCGTTTACACAAGCGCGAAGCATGTCTTCTAATGTTTGAATAGCGCGTTCGGATTGCCTGTCCGTCTGTGGGTGATATGCTGTGCTCATAACTAAACGTGAGCCAAAAGACTTGTGCATTGCTTGTCACAGTTCCGAAGTAAAACGTGCATCTCGATCAGAGATGATAGAGGTGGGCACCCCGTGCCTCGAAACCACTTCCTTGAGGTATATCTTCGCCAGAGTGGAGAATTCATCTGTTGTCTTCGATTGCCAAGAAGTGTGCGGATTTCGTGAGTCGATCCACGATCACCCAGATAGTGTCGTTTCCGCGCTGTGATCTAGGTAGGCCAGTAACGAAATCCATGGAAATTTACTCCCATTTCCATTGTGGTATCTCTGGTTGTTGGAGTAGGCCTGAGGGTTTCTGATATTCCGTCTTGACTCGCGCACAAGTCAAACACTTGCTGACGTAAGTTGCTATGTGGGCCTTCATGCTAGGCCACCAATACGTAGTCTTAATATCGTGGTACATCTTGTCCGAACCAGGGTGTACTGAGTAGCGAGATTTGTGCGCTTCATTCATCGCAAGTTCTCGTAAGTCGCCATAGAGTGGGACCTAAATGCGTCCTGTTACATAATAAGCACCGTCTTCCTTCTGTTCTAAGTGTTGCCTTGACCCGCGTAGGGCTTCAGCTCTAACGTTCTCTGGTTTCAGTGCTTCTATCTGAGCAGCTCGTAATTGCGAAGGTAGACTAGAATGGATCGTGAGTTGTAAAGCTCTTACGCGCTTAGGCGTAGTGTCCTTCCGACTGAGGTCGTCTGCCACTACATTGGCCTTGCCCGGGTGACACCTGGCACTCGTAATCATTCAGCAGTCCGACCCATCGTCGCTGTCGCATATTTAGTTCCTTCTGCTTGAATATGTGTTCTAAACTTCCGTGGTCGGTGTAGATGGCGTACTTGGTTCCGTATAGGTAATGCCGTCATAACTTAAGTGCGAAGATCACTGCTCCCAGTTCCAAATCAAGCGTTGTGTAGTTCCTTTCGTGCGTCCTAAGTTGTCGAGAGGCGTAAGCAATAACCTTCTCGCGTTGCATCCGTGTGTAACTGGGATCCTGATTCGAAGCATCATGGTATACCGCTAGATCACCCGTACCCTAGGGTGAAGACGATGCTCAGTGCATTGCAAAGTTGGGATTCGAAAGCTGAAAAGACGTCCTCCTGTCTTGGTCTTTCACGAACGCAACACCCTGATGTGCCAACGAGACTTAAGCTGTGCGACCTTCGAAAATCTTGTGATTAAGCTGCGATAGTATCTAGTGGGACCAAGAAACTCCTGTATCCTCGAAGGGATCTTTGATGTTGATCAGTTCCTAACAAAATGGATCTTAGCGAGATCCATGTGTATTCCCACTTCGTTGTTTGATAAAAAGAAAACGTGTACTTCCCGAATCCTGAAGTCATACTTAGGTAGACTTCGCACGTAGACGCTCCTCCCCTAGAAGCTCTACAATGGAATACAAGTGTTGTTCAAGGTGCCCCTTTCTCCTAGAAGTGATTCAAAACGTACTAGATAAACACAGTTGCAGTGTGATCCATAAAGCAGCTGGTGGGTTGTTCACCCCAAAAGGTCATGGAATGATTCATCCGGTGTTTCCTGGAAATGGCCTTATTGCGTTCGCTATGCCGTTTTAGGAACATCCTCCATTTGGACTTCCATCTGATGTTAGTTCGTTCGCTACTCAATCTTCACATAGGAGCATGACCCATGTAACTGGTCAACAGGTTGCCAATACGGGATCGAGACAAACGGTTATGGGCTGTCACCTTGATGAGTTCTTAATAGTCAGTATACACACGAAAAGGCCCATCTTCCCTAGGATAAGTGGGGCTCCCCCAAAGCGAAGAACTAGACCCTACAAAACTCCTGTCCAACGGTTCCTATAGTTGCTTTGATAGATCTTGCGACCTTCCTGGCGCAAAATGGTAAAGGTACAAGTAATCAGGGCTGCCTCAGACGTGAGATCAAACTGAGATTCCGCCTAACAAATTTTCAGAAGAAAAACTGAATGTTCCTCGGATAGCACGCCGAGAGAAACAACGAACAACTGGTGGATCCTCGATCCACTTTTCCTTAGCCTTAACATCCGTAGCGGTTGCTAACACAGCGGAGTAATCTCTCCGTAGACACTTCTGGCCTCCACAGCTGAGATGGCGCTAACTATTGAACTACTCTGATGCTTTAGAACAATTGCCGATTCTCCACACAAAGTTTTCTCCTCACCGGGTATATTCGCGCGATTCCTGGGTAACCAATTTACACTAACTACTGCGTTGAAACCATCGAGTGTGGTAGAAGGAAGGTCGACATTGGACACTCGTCCCACAAGGTCGTGTTTACATCCTAACGAACTTTTGAGATTCTATTGACTTGCCATCAGTCGATTCCACATCTGGTTCGGTTTCAGGAAGTATCAGGGTTAAGCAGAATAGAGATGAAGCAAACAACTACCCATACAAGCTACCATGTTGCTACTATGCCTGGCGTCGCCTGCGCCAATCCTAAATGCCCTTCCACGAGCATCATTTCTAATGTTGTTGTTACGGTTGCGAGGACTCCCATTACTATCATCATTCCCCTGGTTGTTGACCTTGATGTTGTCGCGACTGTTGTTTCTGATGTCGTTGCTTGAAATGGTGCGCTACGATCCTTCACTGACAAGTCCATCTTGTCGCGTTTCCGTGCCGCGTCCCAAGGTGTACTTATTGAGCTGGCCGTTACGCATTTCCGCACCATTGTCGATTGTCATCGCTTATGGCCCGACTGATTCGTAAGAGCTGGCTCCTATGAGCCGCTGACTAGGGTTAAGGGTTCGATTGGAGTCAATTCGCTGATGCTCGTTGTCGGTGACTAGGGTCGTTCAAATGCTGAAGCCAGTAAGGTACTACGTCTACCCTCTTGACTGAGTACTACACGGTATGTTGAGATAGTGTTGCAGAAGTGATCGCACTTCGGGATTTAAGACGTCAACACGTTACGTTCCAGCAAGTGAAGAAAGGTGAGAAGGATATAGACCAATCATTGTCGTTTCAACACCCATCCCGGGGATGCTCGTACAAGCACCTAATGTTCTACACAGTTCGCTAGGCGTTCATATGGGTGTTCAGGTAATACTCGATAGCATCGAGGTTCGAAAGGGGTGCAGTGAGAAGTGAAAAGATCGTGTTCGAGTAGGAGACAATCACTGCTACGGTTCCTATGGACTGTTGTGTTTCTCATCATACAGATAACGAAACGGAACCCCTTTTTCACTTGTTAAGCCTCACTGGGACTTACATCCACCCCACTATATTATTATGTGTGCACCCACAATAATATTGTGATTTGCATGTTCATCTCAGCTCCTCTTAACTCATGTCAAATGGTTCCCCACACTCGAGTAGATTTCAAAGAGTATTAAGTAGTGTAAGTCACGGAGGTTTAGGGAATTACCACCCTATCAATCACATGATACGAGAAAGTGTTCAGGAATTCATATTGGTGTGCTAACGTGCAATCACATGCAATATCGTATGTGGGCGTTCACTAGTTAGGCATACTAGTACGTATAGCGAAACAGGAAACATAAAGTAAGCAAACAAGTAAACACTGGTCCGAGCTATGAGGTTAAAAGTGTTGAGCCTTGTACTTGGAGTGTAGTGTCGTCACGAGTCACGGGTTATAGTCTGGTTTTCTCCAAAAAGATTTTCCCCTTTTTAAAACCAAGTTCACTATAACCAATGGCTCTGATACCAATCTGTCACAACCCCAAAATCCACCTGCGGATAACACCCGCTTCGAGGGCGTGACTGACCAGGATCCAGCCACCAATTATACTGAGCATTTAAGAAATATTTAATATCCGTAGTAATTAGCAATATCAGAGTTTAGGTTCGGTAATTAGTTTAACAAAACAGCGGAAGCATAAACCAAAATAGTTTTAAAGACAGTTCGTTGTTCAAAACAGTTATCCCAACACACGGGTTTGACGAACACTACACATCCCCAAGCAGCAGCTCCTGAATCATTGGTTACCTGCAAAGCATGCAGTAAGGGGTCAACAATAATGCTGAGTGAGTTCACTAGTTGTCCAGTTTTAATTACCAAAAACTTGTTTCACCGGTTAATTTATCCGTTTATACATGCCCTGGGGAGCTACCCCAAAAGTTAGCGACTAAACTGTTTTTTTTTTTTTTTTCCAATACCGAACACTAGGTAACCGTTGCGTATCCGCAGGATGCCCCGATGTCAATGTTCTATCATCATTGACGGATTTCTGAGTCTATTAGTTCACGCCCGTCCCAAACCAGGGCACGGTGTGAGGCTGGTAAACACCTAAATAGCGCTATCAACTAATAACCCGTTCGCCTAACCCGGCGACTAATCGGTATTTGTAGTAGGGACTTGAGTGATAGAGTTTCGTTTAGTGCCGTTAGTTGCAATCCGTATAAACAGTAATTAACCAAAAGGTTTCCCAATACCCGGGAAGGAAAAGTAAGTTGTGTTCCCAATAACCAGGGAAAGTATGTAAATGGTATCCCCTTTTACCAGGGGATAGGATTGTCCAAAAGGTTTCCCAATACCAGGGAAGGAAAAGTAAGTTTTGTTCCCAATAACCAGGGAAAGTATGTAAATGGTATCCCCTTTTACCAGGGGATAGGGTTGTTAGTCTCGTGTCCCAAACCACCGGGACGCATGCTTTTAAGTTGTGAACTCACCTTGGGTTGCTCGGTAGGTTTAGGTTACTCGGTCAAACACGCTGGTCACCATGTCCTAACATGGTTACCGGTATAGGTCAGATACAAGTATTCACGTAAAACACATACTGGCACGTAACATGCATACAAGTAAACAGTCATGGGGTTATTGGGCCGGCCTAAACAATTAAGCAGTCAACAGTAACACATAACCCAGTCAACAGATAGCCCATAACACATAATGGCCCAATAACCAAAGTGGACAGCCCACTCGCAACCAGCTGGTCTCGAGTCGCAACCAGGTGGTTTCGGGTTGTCATGCTATGGTTGCGAGTCGCAACGGTGTGGTTGCGAGTCGTAAGCTGTCCCTTTCACGTACACGTGATGATGCAGATCTAACAGTCCAATATGTACTATGCAATCAGACCCAGATTAGGAAACAGCCAATAAGGTTCCACTAACATTTTTCCTAAACTGACCAGCAATGAAAATAGATCAAACTTTGCCATTTTTACATCTTCAAGTCATATTCAAACAAGTTCATCTTATGTTCATCATTTTCTAGGGTTTTCATATCAACATAATCATATATTTATGAACCAAAATCACATGTTTTAGCAAGATCAACATGCAAAACATACATTATATATCCGAATCTTAAGTTTAACATCATTATTTGCAAGGAATAAAGAAGCATAGTATGGTTAGTCATAATCATTCTTGAACTACCATTTGTTAGTCATTTAAACATGTTATCAAGCTTTGTTCACAAGGGTTTTCACATATAGTCAAGTTCCACAAATCATCCTAAAAATTATACAAAAACTACTACCCAAGCATTTCTAGTTCATATAACAAACATAAATCTCATGCACATAGTAACAACACTAACCGGTTGTGAAGAAGGAGGATGAGCCGAAAGAAAGGAAGAAAATGAGAGAAGGTGAAGTGTCCGAGTTAGTGGTCTTGACCGAGTCCTTGTCCGGGATCCTTGCTTGAACCGAAAATTGAAAGGGATTGGGGTGTGTTGTTGAGGGTTTCTAGTTGAGAGAAAAATAGTAGAAGTGTGTTTGTGTGTTGTGTATGAAATGAGGGAAAGTGGGGAAAGATGGGGTATATATACCAAGGGATGTTTCGGGTTGGGCTTGGGGTTTCGGCCCAAACCGGTTACGGCCCAAAGGCCCACTCGCAACCGCCCGGTTGCGAGTCATGGTCACAAATCACTCGAGACCTCATGGTCTCGAGTCGGGTTCCTTGTTCTCGGGTTGGGTTTTCGGCTCACATATAACACATACATATATACATACCAATGCACACATAACAAAGCACATATCACATAAAGATTCACGTTATCATTAAGTTTAGTCAGTCACTAGTCACATAATGTACAAACAAGTTATATCACGACACAACGAAAAGTTCTAGTTTTCGGGTTGTCACATTTATACGATCTTCTGGTATCTCCCATTCAGATTTATGAGGAAGAGGATTAATCGCTTCCTCGTATGTTTTTTTATACACTTCATTGGAATAACATCGGAAAGCATAATGACTGCAGTCAGTTTCACCTAAGAATTTGGATACAGCAATCACGTGCCCACAGGGTAGTCCAGAAACTTGCCAAACACGGCAACTACATGTTCGATCGTAAAAATTTACAAAACCACGTTTTTTCCTGTCGTCAACATCAAAAGTGTTCAACCCTACACCAGCGGCAGTCCAAGTTCTAGACCCATCAATTTTCTTTGCAATTTTTTTTTGAGCCCACTGGGTAAGCTCATGTCTTTCCTTAATTCCCTCCAGCCGACGATCATAGAACCATTTTTGAACAGATTGACGGAAAAATTCAATAAGTTGGGTTACTGGCAATTTACGATAGTCTTTAGACAAAGCGTTAATTGACTCTGCACTGTTAGATGTCATATAATGATATCGATTGCCGGGACAATGCGCTCTTGCCCACCGTCCAAACCCGATACTTATTAAAGTGTTCCGTATTCTAGGAACTGCAAGACATAGAGTGTGGAAAGACTCATTAAAATCAGACAACCGGTAAGATTTACAGGTCTTCCACCAGAGGCTCTCGTATTCCTTTTTTTTATTCGACGGTAAACTTAAGTTCACCATTAAATGTCGACAGCAGAGACCATGATAAGCGTGTGGAAACACGTTGCTTACAGCTAAATGTATTGAATTGGCCCTATCCGATATGATCGCCATATCTGGAATTTCACCAACACAACCTTTAAGCTTTGAGAGGAACCATGTCCAAGAAGCACCATCCTCTGATTTGCCTATTCCATAGGCAATTGGTAAAATCTGGTTATTTCCGTCCATGCCAACTGCTAAAAACAATGTTCCTTTAAATTCACCCTTCAAATGGGCAGCGTCTATAATAATAACAGGTCTTAAATTACGCATAAAACTACGAACCTGAAAAAAAATCAGTGAATGACCATCATATTTTAAGATAAAAAAAATATTATTAAGGTCCATGCCGACTTACCGCTGCACCAATAGCCACAAATACCATTTCAAATCGACTCTCGTCGTCAACCCAAATGTGAGTCACGGTTCCCGGATTCGCCCGCTCCAAATTGTAACAATAGATTGGGAGTTCGGCAAAAGAATCTCTGCTTGTACCTTGCAAGAGTTCTAAAGCATGACATTTTCCACGCCATGCTTGCATGTAACTAATATCAATTCCTAAATTTTGTTTAAAATCGGACTTTATCTCGTTTCCGCGATAAATTCGACCACCGTCTTTTAATTGAGGCACTAAATAATGACCCACAACTTGGGGGTTTGCCTGACGAAAATGTGGGTGTGTGAGCGTCTTTGAACAAGTGTGTTTATCGTTAAAATATTTAACGTAAAATGCGCTATCACCAGCAAAGCTGTATGCCCTAAAACGCCACTCACAACCATCAACACAACATGACACTTCGTACCGTGATTTAGACGATCTATCAACTTTAAACTCAAATCGTTCTATCAAACATTTTTTACCCAATTCAAGTTTCATTTCCTCTTTGCTATTAAAAATGTGGCCTGGCTCAAACGCAATAGAAGATATGCCTTGGGTATTACTCGGTAAATATAATTGGGTACAGTTTTCATTAATTTTTTTATCACTATCATCAAAAGATAAATTCAAATCAGGAACTTTGAAATTGTTTAAAAATGCGCAATCAGAAGACTCAACACCGGGTTCTTGAATGACATATAACTGAAATAATTCAAATGGTTTACTATTAGCCAAATTAAAGAAAAAAACAACATCATTATCATTCATTATATCTATCGGATCTGTAAACGAAGACATCCGGTAGGATATCCGACTAATATTTTGAATATCACACATCTTTCGAATATAACTTAAAAAAGTGATGTAGTAAAAAGTAGTTTCAACTTCTAAACCACGTCTAGTAATACAATCGTGACCGGCAACATACTCGATGTTCCCGTTAACAACCTCCCACTTACCCCCGATGTATATCACACACTTAACACCCATGAGTTATACTAAACGTGACCAAACAATGTATTACAACAAAGATAACGAGAAGACAAAACACAGATGTGTGTAAAAGACAAAAAACAGATGTATATATATATACATACGAAATTATAAATAAAAAAACATGTGTAGCGGCTTGGATGTTGGATGAAACGGCTTGACCAGGGTGAAACGGCTTGGCCATAGGTTTAGACGGCTTGGCGGGAAGCTGAAGCGGCTCGTATCCGGGGTGTAGCGGCTTGGATGTTGGATGAAACGGCTTGAGCACAGGTTATAGCGGCTTGGGGGGTAAAGCGGCTTAAATTCAGATTATAGCGGCTTGGAATGGGGTAAAGCGGCTCGGCTTGACCATGAAGCGGCTCGGCTTGGCAGTCCTCAAAGCGGCATAAATCAGGCATTCTGCGAAGCGGCTTGGCTTGGGGGGGAAGCGGCTCGGCTGCCAGGCGAGGCGGCATAAAGCCGTTTCAGGCAGCAGGGACACGTGTCGGCTACCTGATGGTTGGATTGAAGGTGCATAATTATGGGAGTTCACTTTCATGGGAGGGTGCATTATGCCCGGTCAAATGGCCATTTTCGAAATTGGCTTGGTCAAACGGCTATGCTGGTAATTTTCCCATACTATAATGATCATCAACACACTATCACATCCAACCAATTCCTTTTGAGTTTGGCAGCATCAAAACATCATGTTGATTCACAAAATGAAATATGCAAACAACAAACCAAACAACAACAACAACAACACAATAAAAAAGTTGTATATGGTAGCAGTCAGGAAAATCTCACCATGTAACCATGTTCATATAACAATACTAGATACCAGATACAATACAACATCATAAATATATAGAATCCAATAGCAACTACAAAATAATAAAGTTATATGTGATGAGCCAAGTCATTCTAGTTTCATTTTACTTGAGGGATAAGACTAACTGGGCTGCCCAATTATTAAGCTAATAGAGTTCGATCAGCACAATTATAAGTTAATGAAGTCAATCTAAGTAGTTGATTATACATTTATACCCAATATGAAATATATAAAAAAACAGAATACATATTAATCTTACGGTCTGGTCTGGTTTTTTCGGCAAGTTTCGAGACTGTCGTAAACCAAACTGTTCAATATGGTATAAACTCCTAAACTAATTAACCGAACGATTTTTTTTTCAAACACCAAGTGTGAAATAAAACCGATGACCGGTTTGAATGTTTTCACGGTTCTAAATTGAAACGTGAACACTCCTAAAAATGTTTTTTTCCGTTTTGTTTCGAGTCTATAACGTAAACAAAACCGTTTAATACGGTATAAAAATTCCTAAACTAATTAACCAACCGAAAGTTTTTCAATTAACCGATTGTAAAAACAAACCCATAACCGGTATAGATGTTTTCACGGTTTTAATCTGAATTATGAACACCATCTAAGAATAAGTATGTTATAAAAGAATAAGGATTGCAAGAGTGTAAGTAATAGTTGAGTAAGAGAACGTAACATGATATCCTCATAAATGTCGAGTACTACTATATACATATTTTCCATGGGTAGTGAATAGAGATGTACAACAATTTAAGGCATGAAAATACAGGTGTTCCAACAACGAGTACATGTTTATCCTTTTTATATTATTATTATTATTATAACTATTTTTAGCGTATTTTCTTATTCTCTTATAACTTATAAGATACAATATCGTATAAAATTCGAGTATGTTTTTGAGACATACTTATTATTAACTACGACTCGATATAGTTTAATTTTGAAACCGAGTTGTTAGTAGTACTATTCAAATAATCAATGCACAAACATACGTGTTAAAATAGAAGTTTGTCTTAACGATGGTTATTGTTAGGAAAATCTGGTTTATCACTGAAAATTTAAATAAGTAATTATATACAACTATTATTCATATAATTAATAATTAATGAGTTTGCAATACATCTGTCAGGTGAACTTTCGGGCTTGTGGGTTCATCTAAACATCTCTAACAATACACCTGTTGTTTTGGCTGTTTTACTTTGTGAAACGATTTTCTAAATAGCCAAAAGGTGTTTTAAGATGAATTGTGTTAACACTTAACACAGTGGCGGAACTAGAAGAAAAATTCAGGGGTATCCTAAAAAGCTTTTACCGACCCCTTCTAAGAATTCAAGAGCCCTTTAGCGGCCAGTAAAAATGGGTCCTTAAATTCTTTTTTACCTATGCGACTTATAGAAAATGTATAATTCTAAATAAAAGTACACAATAATATAAACATAAATTTTAAAATCTACAAGCTATAAATTCAAATGTGAAAACTTAAAATTTCATATCGTAGACTTCGATAAAACAAGTCCAATACCGCTTGAATGACTTATATGACTTTTCAATATTAAAAATTTTAGGTACTTTAATGAATCATATCTAATATCTTTATCTTTAATTTTCTAAAATTGGAGTTTAAAATCTTTCTTATTTGTATATCTATATAATTGTATAGATAAAATATTCATATTTTCTTCATGTTATATAATATTTTTTATGTTTACATAAAAGAATCATATTTTCTTCATGCTATATAATATTTTTTACATTTAAATAAAAAAAAATCTATTAAATCATATATTTCAAAGGGACGAAGGAACTATTTCAATATTTTTTCCTATATTATTTTCATTTTTATTTTTTTGTTGTTAAAGATGAACCATAGGACAGTGCAAAAAAAAAAAAAAAAAAAAAACTAAATAGTTAAACTTTTGTCAAATTTTTACTAAGTCTTACTTTTTACTTTTCCAGTTGTCTTTTCACTATTATTCCAAGTCCCAACACATTTTTATTTTATTAAATAAATATTAATAAGTCATCATCTTCTTCATTCTACTCTGCAACCAAGCTTCCATTATCGTAAATTTTCATTTCCATCAATCATAAAACTTCCTTTCATTTTATCCTCACCTATATTCAGGGGTATCCCTGATAAATAAATCAGGGATTAAAGAAAAGGATTGCATTACGCCAAGAAAGTTGAGGGGTATCCTGGGCTACACCTCACCAACACATAGATCCGCCCCTGACTTAACACATGGTCTCAACCAAATGCTAATGTTTTGGTCCATGCAACCTAACAACTAAAGATAGTATTGTTGATAATGGTTTTTTTTTTCTACTTTTGGCAAATATATATTTTCTATTTATTATAATTTATTTTTGAAAATGGTTTTATACCGTATAGTATCTCAAAAATAAAAATTGCATCATTGTTTAGTTTTATTAAAAATGACCCATATTACCTGTAACTATTCCGAACATTTATAAACATATACATGTAACCAAACCTCATATTTAGTTATAAGAGTTAATTGCTCGGATGGTCCCTGTGGTTTCAAGTTTTTTCACGTTTAGTCCCCACCTTTTAAAAATAGCAGGTATGCTCCCTATGGTTTGTCATTTTGTTACTCGGATAGTCCCTGCGTAGATGTCAGTTAGTTTGAAAATAGCAGGTATGCTCCCTATGGTTTGTCATTTTGTTACTCGGATAGTCCCCAGAGTAAATGTTGGGGGACTATCCGAGTAACAAAATGACAAACCATAGGGAGCATACCTGCTATTTTTAAAAGGTGGGGACTAAACGTGAAAAAACGTGAAACCACAGGGACCATCTGAGCAATTAACTCTAGTTATAATAAAGAACCATATCCAAATTATTAGTTGGTATAACTATAGTTCCATTTTTCTACTAAACCCTTGCTACCACCGTCTTCCATTAGTCCTTAGCCCGACAATATGAGATGAGAGGCAAAATCGATGATCACTTTCGTAGGGCAACTATGTCCCCCGCCTCGAATCAAAATAGACCATGTAGTAAGTCATATTCATGTTATGCCAAACACACTAAACCTCTACTTTATGATGGCAACAATTAATTGACTTAGCGTCCCATCTCACTTAGAATTGTGTGTGTGTGTGTGTGTGTGTGTGTGTGTGTGTGTGTGTGTGTGTGTGTGTGTGTGTGTGTGTGTGTGTGTGTGTGTGTGTGTGTGTGTGTGTGTGTGTGTGTGTGTGTGTGTGTGTGTGTGTGTGTGTGTGTGTGTGTGTGTGTGTGGGGGGGGGGATTGCTTAACACGTGGCACTTGTAGGCTCCATCAGTCCACACCAAAAAAAGTGGAGTGTGAAAGGGGCGTGGTCAGACGGCGTTGGGGTGCCATATGCACCGAATTTTCTTTTACTTTTTTGTTTTTTATAATAATCATAGAATTTTTTTTATAATAATCATAGAATTTAATAAAGTAATTTTAATTAACTACAATAAAAAAATACATTACATTACAAAAAAAAAAAATAATCAATCATCTTCATCTTCAATGGAGTCGAATCTAGGAAGTGTCGAAACATGTTCTACCAAATCAGCTCGAAGTTTTGAATTTATTTGTCTTGACTCGATTAGATTTTGGTTTTGCGTTCTCTCTTCGTTATTTGATTCAATCTCCTCACCATAATATTCAACTATTGCACGCCATTCATGTCACACCCCAACCGATGGCGGAATCATCGGGGCGCGGCACTAGGCGAATCAGATTGCTCAAGAGAATCCATAACAACTATATTGCGATAATATTTATTACATTTGTCATCCCATACTAACAAACAATACAATCACGTAAGTCATCACAGATTTCTTGTCCTCTCGAACAATTCAAATCCGACAACCTAGATTTTAGATGAGTTTCTAGACTTCCTAGCTTGATTTGATGTAAACTTCGGCTAAACCTGCAACATACGTTAAAACTTTGTCAATACAAAAGTATTGGCGAGTATACAGGTTTGATATGTGATAGTGTGATAGATTAAAAGTGCTGCGA
The DNA here is from genome assembly GCF_002127325.2 of Helianthus annuus. Lineage (NCBI taxonomy): Eukaryota > Viridiplantae > Streptophyta > Magnoliopsida > Asterales > Asteraceae > Helianthus > Helianthus annuus. The sequence goes on from NC_035445.2 coordinate 138,305,816, forward strand.
ATTTCCACATGCATAAACGTAATACACGACATATATACTCACAAAACTGATACTACCAGCTAAGTCCTCGATGCTCGACTCTTGATGGCATAACTAGACCCCGTCGGGCGAAATAGTACTATACTAGTCTTGGTGGGACGTCACGAGTATAAGTCCTAGCATACATGTACTAGCATCACGTATATCTATGCAAACAGTCATTCGCAAGTGATGAATAGTCCAATTAAATCATTCGTTTGATAAGTTTGGTTTTTATGGAACGTATGTTACACCCAAAATTCGATAAAAGGGGTCAAGTATACTCACTGTGGTTGGTTGTGGATTGAAAGGAGCACAGAGAATAGGTTAGCCTGAATAGTTCGATAACAATACAATGAGTAACGCGGAAAAAGTAAACAGTGGAAACTGGATCGGATAGACCAATCGATCGGACAGCTGTTCGATCGAGTGGGCTGTTCGATTGGTTTGAAAGTCCGTTCGAACATCCATTCGATCGGCCGGCTGGCTCGATCGGCTGGTTCCTTCAAGTGGATTGTTTCTTCCTTTGATGTGAAGGATGTGTTTGTGTATGATGGTTTGTACTACCTTTCAAGTTGGCCGATCGAACAGCTGTTCGATCGGTTAGCCCAACCGGTCGGTTAGCACTTCATTGTTTGCAAGTATGTCACTCGATCGGTTGGCATGTTCGATCGGGTGACATTCCAATGTTTCGAAAAGTCTAAGTGTTTTGAAGTATAGTATCTCATGATTCGAGTAGTAATGATTACAATCGAGTGGCGTAGTCGATCGAACAGCACCTCGTCCATACTACACTTTGTGAGTTGGTGGGTCTAAGTGCTAGTCGATCGGTTAGCCTAACCGATCGGCTGGCTTAGTCGTTCGGTTGGGCTGTTCGATCGAACAGCCTAGCCGTTCGGCCAGCTTCTCGATTCGGTTAACCTTTTACTTAACACTTGGTTATTCCCGTTAATTGTTGATGTTTTAGAGATATTTTGACTACGAGTTGAACCACAAAGCTGAAGTCCCTACTTAGCCTACTGACTCGAGCAGGAATCACCCAAGCTCGGCCAGAGGCGGTTTGGAACTTAGTTTAACGTTTAACCCGAAATCGGTATATCTCTCGGTAGAACCCGAATCTTGAACCATGTGTTTGTTTAGATTGATTTGTAAATCGGTTCAAGTCTCGTTTTCACCTTTTTGAGTGTAAAAGAGTTGAAAGATAGATGAAAACCCATCTTCCAATCCTTTTCCACCGTGAAATGTGAAGATCTTTGGTAGATTTTAGGTTATTTATGTGGAAGTCGGTTAGATCTAAGCTATTCATGGTGGAATGATGTCGAAACTTAGTGTTCTTGAAGAACACCATGATGACATCACCCAAGAACACCTAGATCTTGGTGATTTCATGGATGAAATCCAAGTTTTGAAAGATAGAAGGATGGAGAATCGATTAATGAACAAAAACGTACAAGGATTAGAGCGAAATACTTACCGGTTTGAGAGAAATCTGAGATTTAGTGAGAAGAAGAGGCTGGTCGGTCAGAGCTTCTCCAAAAGTGGAAAGTTTGACAAGGACAGCCCTATTTATAGGCTTCCAAAAGAGGAAAGGGTCAGCTGATCGAACAGCATCCCTGATCGAGCAGCTGTCCGATCGAACAGCCTGTTCGATCGGCTAGCCTGTTCGATCAGGTTGCCCTGTTCGATTGGCTTGCCTGGTTTTGAGTGTTTCGCGACGATTTTTTTGATATTTCGAGTTTGATAGTTGAGGAGTAGAGTAGGATAGAGTTTCTATTCAAATTACTTTTAGTCTCAACTACTATATCTAACATACAAGCATCCTTACAACCATTTCGGGTTCGATTTCCATTGAGTTTGATTCACCTTTGAGTCTTGATTGATTTGATTGATTCACCACACACTTTATCATAAAAGTACACATGCACAAGTAACACATAAGGCACACACACACGTATAAAAGTACTAAAATCCCCACACTTGAGTTTGATGATCGATTTACGCGTGCCTTCGAGTGCGTTCTTCGATGTGATGTGCCACAATGATTATCGGGGCACCACTTACTCATATTGCCATCATCGTCATGACGGTTAGAGTCATAGTACTCACCCGATAACCCTCGTTAGCGTTGATTACTCACATTTTGACACCTCACGCTCATCGAGAAGGGTAGTTTAGGCCCATATTCGACATCATCGTGAGTGTTATGCAAAAATAGGTTTGTAATAGCGATAGAATATGCGTAGTTATTCGATTATACTTCGATTTAGCGATAAAATTGATATAGTTACATTATGATCCGAATCTCCGGTGCTAGGCGTAACGAGTGTATCGAGTAGTAACAACGCACGAAAGTGCGGGTTGTTACAGTATCCCCTCCTTTAGGAAATTTCGTCCCGAAATTAATCCAATAGTAGGGTCGTAAGAGTTGATGCGATTGAGAGTAGAGATTAATAGCGTCTAGATAACGAGCGATCGATTACGATTTGGCGAGTGAAAATAGAGAGAGCATACGATTCGATTACTTAGAAGTGATGACACGTACAAAAAGCAATTTTATAGCGTTTTAAACTTACCAATACTCGATTAATTTCCGAAGTTAATTAAGAAAAATCTCCTCATGGCGCGGTGTCGACCGTTTTGATGTCCACACCAGCGCTATGTGGAGGGTTTTGTTATTTGACAACAGGTTTTGAGTTTTACATTTTAAAAGAATCAGGTGGCAAAATAAATTTTAAGAAAACTTTCCTACAACGTGGGTTCGAGCGGAACTCGACTGCCGAACCCTCGTTCTCGGGAAGATTCCTGTCGGTCATTGCAAAGGTTTTTAAGAAAAGAATTGGACTTATGAAATTTTCATTGGGCACGGAGCCAAACTGATTCAATGTTTTCTCCATGTTGTAAGGAATTTCATTTGTCCAACGGTTTTAGTAAAAATTTTATAAAAATAGGCTTTCCTTAATACGATGGAAAAATAACTTACATCGGGCCCCACGTGGCACCTTCCCACAAAAGTTCGTTAATATGGTTAAAACACTTATATATAGGAAGTACCAGCGGCGTATCCACCATGCTTTACCCATATTAACTCTGTTTCATGAGGCAGTGTCATGCGTGCCGATAAGACACAGATAGAATTTCGATTCCCTTGATCCTAGCGATGAGGTGCTAGACCGAGTTTTGAATAGAAATAAGTTGGATGCAAACCAAGCGTAGGCAGCGGGTGCGAGTAGTCCGGTCGCACAACGCTGATATGGTATGCTTGGTTGGACAACGAACGACACGATTTTGATTCGAGTAAATGAGATTTCGATTTGATTCCACACAAGTTCGCATGGCACGTTTCCACAAGACTTGCTAATATGACAAACACCATGTTTCCATATTAGTTTATCTTGTGAAGCAATGTCATGCACCCTAACATTACACCACCTGCGATGACTTCCAAGTAACATTCGAACATCGATAGACAATAGATTTCAACAGATTGATAAGCGACGATTGTTGCTTTGCGAGTGATAGGCGATTGATTGAACTGATTACACCACGAATAGTACTAAGGCTAGCCCACACGGCCTTTTTCCACAAAGTCAACTAATATAGTCAAAACATCACCATGTTTCAACCTTATTAATTTTATCTCGTGAAGCGAGGTCGTGTGCGCTAACATGACACGTAGAATGCGTGCATTGATAAGTAATAGCGAACCACGATAAGAGTATCGAGTGGATGGATTAGGTGCGAGGCGCGTTAATAGTGGAAGGCGGCGAGTGATCCTCGATACTCGTCTAGCGAATCCACAATAGGCGATCCACACCAGCTGATAGAGATTCACACAATTGACAACAACTAGCGTTAGAGATTTCTAGACAAACACATGATGCGATTGCGATTTCGAGCCACTTATCGAATGATTTGATTGCGAGATTGATCCGGCAAAACTGCGATTAAGTTGCGTTCTAGACTTTACGACCAGTCTCGCGTTGCTCCAATTGCTCTTCGGGGTGAACTTACCTAAGTTCATCGATGTGGCAATTTGTGTACGCGGACTTACGAGAAGCCTCGCAGTGATGCGATTTGGTTTTGTTACGCCTTGTGATTGATTGATTGTAGAGTGTCAAATTAACCATAATAGTATAATAGGTCTAATAACGTCCAACTCCACATGGCACTTTCTTCACGAAGTCTCGGTAGTATGGTAAAGCGTACCCCCGCGTCACCCCTACTACTTATGCCCCGTGCTTTGGTGTCACACTTTGTTGACACGACCAAGACCCTTGACCGTGCTTTTGAACGTTATGGCACCATTAGAACTTCACTACGATCTCCGTGCACTGACCAAGGTAATCCCGTGTGCACCCGTGATTAGTTGTCCCTTGCACGTATACCGTAGCTCATTCTAAGGGTGTTATAGGGATAAAATACATAATATAGTACATAGTGCTAGCGTCTAGATAGTGCTCGATGGTAAGAGAAATAGAATCCACACATGATGATATATGAAATAAGTTCCAGAAATGATAGCGATAAGTCGGATTATTACAACAATCATTAGGATCAAAATAACGTTGTTGTGGATACTTGCGGAGACGGCGGTTGCTGATGACTTCCTTCCAGGTCACGGTCTTGTACGGCACTGCGACGTATAATGCCCATACCAGTTGCAATTTGCGCAATAGCGACATTTTGCTTCTAGCGGGTGATGATACGTGCATGTGAAACACAGGGGATGAGATCCATTGTAAGCGCGCTTAGACTGAACTGGAACTGATCGGAGAGGTTCGGGTTGCGGCAGTCCAGTTGCTGAAGAGTCTGGGCTCACGGTCTTTCGTTTGCGGATGCGGCGTCGTCTTCGGATTCGCCTGACGATTTAGCGGAGGCATTGTCGGAGTAATTCTTAGAAGAATCCTCCGAGGAGCTGTCAGATGATCCATCGACCGATTCTCCAGAGGAATCGTCGGACGAGTTGATGATGATTGCTTGATGAGCTCGTTTGACAGGCTTCTTGGAGAAGAATCCGTTTACGACTCGTTTGCTGTTGAGCTCTGCGGCTAGACGGTAGGCTTCTTCGATGGTAGTAGGTTTTGCAGCTTCGACAAAATCACCCACACACTCTGGTAAGCCACGAATATACTTCGCGATAGCTTTCTTCGGAGTGTCGACTTGACTTGGGCAGATTATGCTAAGCTGTTTGAACCTTGCTGTATAGCTCGCATTGTCTCCTTCGGTTTGCTTGATTTCCCAAAATTCGTTCTCTAGCTTCTGGGCTTCATGAGGGGGACAATATTCTTCCTTCATGAGTTCCTTCAGCTCACCCCATGAGAGGGCGTAAGCTGCGGAGATCCCACGTTTGTTGCGTTCGGCGGTCCACCAATCGAGTGCTCGTGATTGAAATACTCCGGTGGCGCAAGTAGTTTGAAGGTCCTCGGGGCACCCACTCTGACGAAGGGTAACCTCGATGGCATCGAACCACTGGAGTAATTGAGAAACATCTCCTTCACCCGTAAAAGGCATCGGATCACAGGCTTTGAAGTGTTTGTAGAGGAATGCAGATTCCGTCTTGACGTCTTCCGGGGCTCGAGAGTGGCTTTGAGAGTGCACTTGCGCGACAATTTGAGGAATGAGCTTGACCACTTCCTTGGTCACAATTGAGGCAATCCTCTTATCGGCGCGTCGTTGGGCTCTTCTCCTAGCTACTCGTCTCGAGATCGAGTTGTTGGAAGGCATCTAGACAGAAGGATTCGGAATGAGATTCGATCATAATGATTTTAAGCTTTTGATGCGATTCGATTCGATCAAAACTTGGTATAGAATTTAATTAAACACATAGGAGCCACATAGGAAAATTCTAGGTTCCTAAACTCTCACATAGTTGATTCGTTTTGTATATAGTACGTATAGGTATAGCTGTAGGTTACACATAGATATTGATTCAGAATTCGCGAGGACGCGGTAAGGGGAATAGCGTAAGCGAATTCGAGTACTTAGGCGTTGGTTTTGTTGCGATCATTCGGTCTTTGTTTTAGATTGCGATGGCTGTGCAGGTTGTGCGCTTTGTAAATCGAGGTTCGTAAATTCGATAAATCGAGAAATCGGTATATCGTAAAGCTTAAATTCGAAAACTCAGAGACGTAAACCATACACGTAAAATTTAGATGGAATGCCTTGGGTGTTTAGGCGTTGACTACCCAAGTAACCCGACTATACCCAACAAGTTCGGGCATACGCGTTGACCTAGAGGACTCACGCTTCCACTGGGATGCAGCTCCTAACATTCGTCTCTCTAGTCTTCGCGCAGCCTGAGTCGTTGTTATGGTCGTGACCTTGGTGAGAGCTTTTGTAAACCATTTTATGGAGTGGAACAGTTGATTAAGGTATGGGTTTCACCCCTGGCTTAACAACTTCGTTCCCATTTGTGGTTGTGCTCATCGAATAAGTCCGAGAGTTCCACCAGAATTTCGAAATGGAGACCTTTTGTCGAGATGTGGATGTCACTCCTAGCTCAACAAAGAGTTCTCGTGCTAGAAAAATACGCTGAGTGAGTGATCCTATCGAGAGTTATTGGTTTTCACACCTGGTCTCGACTAGATCGCTCGGTTTTGTTATGCGAGTAGTTTTGAAAACATGTGTATTGTGTCAGCCTTAGGAAAGGCTAAGTAACCTTCTAGCCTTAGGAAAGGCTCTTTGTGTGAAGCTGTAGTATGCGGTGTTCACACAATAGTTGTAACTTTCAACAAATTCGATCGAGAGTAGCAAGTTGGCCCAAACAAACCCTAACGAGTTCGTAAGAGTCGGCCTGTGGGTACTTAGACTATAGACTAGGTCAATTTTCTAAGACATCGACCCGGACTAGGTCGAGTCTCAAACTTTGCCTAATTCCCTATAGTTATGGCTCTGATACCAATCTGTCACACCCCAACCGATGGCGGAATCATCGGGGCGCGGCACTAGGCGAATCAGATTGCTCAAGAGAATCCATAACAACTATATTGCGATAATATTTATTACATTTGTCATCCCATACTAACAAACAATACAATCACGTAAGTCATCACAGATTTCTTGTCCTCTCGAACAATTCAAATCCGACAACCTAGATTTTAGATGAGTTTCTAGACTTCCTAGCTTGATTTGATGTAAACTTCGGCTAAACCTGCAACATACGTTAAAACTTTGTCAATACAAAAGTATTGGCGAGTATACAGGTTTGATATGTGATAGTGTGATAGATTAAAAGTGCTGCGAATTTCCACATGCATAAACGTAATACACGACATATATACTCACAAAACTGATACTACCAGCTAAGTCCTCGATGCTCGACTCTTGATGGCATAACTAGACCCCGTCGGGCGAAATAGTACTATACTAGTCTTGGTGGGACGTCACGAGTATAAGTCCTAGCATACATGTACTAGCATCACGTATATCTATGCAAACAGTCATTCGCAAGTGATGAATAGTCCAATTAAATCATTCGTTTGATAAGTTTGGTTTTTATGGAACGTATGTTACACCCAAAATTCGATAAAAGGGGTCAAGTATACTCACTGTGGTTGGTTGTGGATTGAAAGGAGCACAGAGAATAGGTTAGCCTGAATAGTTCGATAACAATACAATGAGTAACGCGGAAAAAGTAAACAGAGGAAACTGGATCGGATAGACCAATCGATCGGACAGCTGTTCGATCGAGTGGGCTGTTCGATTGGTTTGAAAGTCCGTTCGAACATCCATTCGATCGGCCGGCTGGCTCGATCGGCTGGTTCCTTCAAGTGGATTGTTTCTTCCTTTGATGTGAAGGATGTGTTTGTGTATGATGGTTTGTACTACCTTTCAAGTTGGCCGATCGAACAGCTGTTCGATCGGTTAGCCCAACCGGTCGGTTAGCACTTCATTGTTTGCAAGTATGTCACTCGATCGGTTGGCATGTTCGATCGGGTGACATTCCAATGTTTCGAAAAGTCTAAGTGTTTTGAAGTATAGTATCTCATGATTCGAGTAGTAATGATTACAATCGAGTGGCGTAGTCGATCGAACAGCACCTCGTCCATACTACACTTTGTGAGTTGGTGGGTCTAAGTGCTAGTCGATCGGTTAGCCTAACCGATCGGCTGGCTTAGTCGTTCGGTTGGGCTGTTCGATCGAACAGCCTAGCCGTTCGGCCAGCTTCTCGATTCGGTTAACCTTTTACTTAACACTTGGTTATTCCCGTTAATTGTTGATGTTTTAGAGATATTTTGACTACGAGTTGAACCACAAAGCTGAAGTCCCTACTTAGCCTACTGACTCGAGCAGGAATCACCCAAGCTCGGCCAGAGGCGGTTTGGAACTTAGTTTAACGTTTAACCCGAAATCGGTATATCTCTCGGTAGAACCCGAATCTTGAACCATGTGTTTGTTTAGATTGATTTGTAAATCGGTTCAAGTCTCGTTTTCACCTTTTTGAGTGTAAAAGAGTTGAAAGATAGATGAAAACCCATCTTCCAATCCTTTTCCACCGTGAAATGTGAAGATCTTTGGTAGATTTTAGGTTATTTATGTGGAAGTCGGTTAGATCTAAGCTATTCATGGTGGAATGATGTCGAAACTTAGTGTTCTTGAAGAACACCATGATGACATCACCCAAGAACACCTAGATCTTGGTGATTTCATGGATGAAATCCAAGTTTTGAAAGATAGAAGGATGGAGAATCGATTAATGAACAAAAACGTACAAGGATTAGAGCGAAATACTTACCGGTTTGAGAGAAATCTGAGATTTAGTGAGAAGAAGAGGCTGGTCGGTCAGAGCTTCTCCAAAAGTGGAAAGTTTGACAAGGACAGCCCTATTTATAGGCTTCCAAAAGAGGAAAGGGTCAGCTGATCGAACAGCATCCCTGATCGAGCAGCTGTCCGATCGAACAGCCTGTTCGATCGGCTAGCCTGTTCGATCAGGTTGCCCTGTTCGATTGGCTTGCCTGGTTTTGAGTGTTTCGCGACGATTTTTTTGATATTTCGAGTTTGATAGTTGAGGAGTAGAGTAGGATAGAGTTTCTATTCAAATTACTTTTAGTCTCAACTACTATATCTAACATACAAGCATCCTTACAACCATTTCGGGTTCGATTTCCATTGAGTTTGATTCACCTTTGAGTCTTGATTGATTTGATTGATTCACCACACACTTTATCATAAAAGTACACATGCACAAGTAACACATAAGGCACACACACACGTATAAAAGTACTAAAATCCCCACACTTGAGTTTGATGATCGATTTACGCGTGCCTTCGAGTGCGTTCTTCGATGTGATGTGCCACAATGATTATCGGGGCACCACTTACTCATATTGCCATCATCGTCATGACGGTTAGAGTCATAGTACTCACCCGATAACCCTCGTTAGCGTTGATTACTCACATTTTGACACCTCACGCTCATCGAGAAGGGTAGTTTAGGCCCATATTCGACATCATCGTGAGTGTTATGCAAAAATAGGTTTGTAATAGCGATAGAATATGCGTAGTTATTCGATTATACTTCGATTTAGCGATAAAATTGATATAGTTACATTATGATCCGAATCTCCGGTGCTAGGCGTAACGAGTGTATCGAGTAGTAACAACGCACGAAAGTGCGGGTTGTTACAGTATCCCCTCCTTTAGGAAATTTCGTCCCGAAATTAATCCAATAGTAGGGTCGTAAGAGTTGATGCGATTGAGAGTAGAGATTAATAGCGTCTAGATAACGAGCGATCGATTACGATTTGGCGAGTGAAAATAGAGAGAGCATACGATTCGATTACTTAGAAGTGATAACACGTACAAAAAGCAATTTTATAGCGTTTTAAACTTACCAATACTCGATTAATTTCCGAAGTTAATTAAGAAAAATCTCCTCATGGCGCGGTGTCGACCGTTTTGATGTCCACACCAGCGCTATGTGGAGGGTTTTGTTATTTGACAACAGGTTTTGAGTTTTACATTTTAAAAGAATCAGGTGGCAAAATAAATTTTAAGAAAACTTTCCTACAACGTGGGTTCGAGCGGAACTCGACTGCCGAACCCTCGTTCTCGGGAAGATTCCTGTCGGTCATTGCAAAGGTTTTTAAGAAAAGAATTGGACTTATGAAATTTTCATTGGGCACGGAGCCAAACTGATTCAATGTTTTCTCCATGTTGTAAGGAATTTCATTTGTCCAACGGTTTTAGTAAAAATTTTATAAAAATAGGCTTTCCTTAATACGATGGAAAAATAACTTACATCGGGCCCCACGTGGCACCTTCCCACAAAAGTTCGTTAATATGGTTAAAACACTTATATATAGGAAGTACCAGCGGCGTATCCACCATGCTTTACCCATATTAACTCTGTTTCATGAGGCAGTGTCATGCGTGCCGATAAGACACAGATAGAATTTCGATTCCCTTGATCCTAGCGATGAGGTGCTAGACCGAGTTTTGAATAGAAATAAGTTGGATGCAAACCAAGCGTAGGCAGCGGGTGCGAGTAGTCCGGTCGCACAACGCTGATATGGTATGCTTGGTTGGACAACGAACGACACGATTTTGATTCGAGTAAATGAGATTTCGATTTGATTCCACACAAGTTCGCATGGCACGTTTCCACAAGACTTGCTAATATGACAAACACCATGTTTCCATATTAGTTTATCTTGTGAAGCAATGTCATGCACCCTAACATTACACCACCTGCGATGACTTCCAAGTAACATTCGAACATCGATAGACAATAGATTTCAACAGATTGATAAGCGACGATTGTTGCTTTGCGAGTGATAGGCGATTGATTGAACTGATTACACCACGAATAGTACTAAGGCTAGCCCACACGGCCTTTTTCCACAAAGTCAACTAATATAGTCAAAACATCACCATGTTTCAACCTTATTAATTTTATCTCGTGAAGCGAGGTCGTGTGCGCTAACATGACACGTAGAATGCGTGCATTGATAAGTAATAGCGAACCACGATAAGAGTATCGAGTGGATGGATTAGGTGCGAGGCGCGTTAATAGTGGAAGGCGGCGAGTGATCCTCGATACTCGTCTAGCGAATCCACAATAGGCGATCCACACCAGCTGATAGAGATTCACACAATTGACAACAACTAGCGTTAGAGATTTCTAGACAAACACATGATGCGATTGCGATTTCGAGCCACTTATCGAATGATTTGATTGCGAGATTGATCCGGCAAAACTGCGATTAAGTTGCGTTCTAGACTTTACGACCAGTCTCGCGTTGCTCCAATTGCTCTTCGGGGTGAACTTACCTAAGTTCATCGATGTGGCAATTTGTGTACGCGGACTTACGAGAAGCCTCGCAGTGATGCGATTTGGTTTTGTTACGCCTTGTGATTGATTGATTGTAGAGTGTCAAATTAACCATAATAGTATAATAGGTCTAATAACGTCCAACTCCACATGGCACTTTCTTCACGAAGTCTCGGTAGTATGGTAAAGCGTACCCCCGCGTCACCCCTACTACTTATGCCCCGTGCTTTGGTGTCACACTTTGTTGACACGACCAAGACCCTTGACCGTGCTTTTGAACGTTATGGCACCATTAGAACTTCACTACGATCTCCGTGCACTGACCAAGGTAATCCCGTGTGCACCCGTGATTAGTTGTCCCTTGCACGTATACCGTAGCTCATTCTAAGGGTGTTATAGGGATAAAATACATAATATAGTACATAGTGCTAGCGTCTAGATAGTGCTCGATGGTAAGAGAAATAGAATCCACACATGATGATATATGAAATAAGTTCCAGAAATGATAGCGATAAGTCGGATTATTACAACAATCATTAGGATCAAAATAACGTTGTTGTGGATACTTGCGGAGACGGCGGTTGCTGATGACTTCCTTCCAGGTCACGGTCTTGTACGGCACTGCGACGTATAATGCCCATACCAGTTGCAATTTGCGCAATAGCGACATTTTGCTTCTAGCGGGTGATGATACGTGCATGTGAAACACAGGGGATGAGATCCATTGTAAGCGCGCTTAGACTGAACTGGAACTGATCGGAGAGGTTCGGGTTGCGGCAGTCCAGTTGCTGAAGAGTCTGGGCTCACGGTCTTTCGTTTGCGGATGCGGCGTCGTCTTCGGATTCGCCTGACGATTTAGCGGAGGCATTGTCGGAGTAATTCTTAGAAGAATCCTCCGAGGAGCTGTCAGATGATCCATCGACCGATTCTCCAGAGGAATCGTCGGACGAGTTGATGATGATTGCTTGATGAGCTCGTTTGACAGGCTTCTTGGAGAAGAATCCGTTTACGACTCGTTTGCTGTTGAGCTCTGCGGCTAGACGGTAGGCTTCTTCGATGGTAGTAGGTTTTGCAGCTTCGACAAAATCACCCACACACTCTGGTAAGCCACGAATATACTTCGCGATAGCTTTCTTCGGAGTGTCGACTTGACTTGGGCAGATTATGCTAAGCTGTTTGAACCTTGCTGTATAGCTCGCATTGTCTCCTTCGGTTTGCTTGATTTCCCAAAATTCGTTCTCTAGCTTCTGGGCTTCATGAGGGGGACAATATTCTTCCTTCATGAGTTCCTTCAGCTCACCCCATGAGAGGGCGTAAGCTGCGGAGATCCCACGTTTGTTGCGTTCGGCGGTCCACCAATCGAGTGCTCGTGATTGAAATACTCCGGTGGCGCAAGTAGTTTGAAGGTCCTCGGGGCACCCACTCTGACGAAGGGTAACCTCGATGGCATCGAACCACTGGAGTAATTGAGAAACATCTCCTTCACCCGTAAAAGGCATCGGATCACAGGCTTTGACTACGAGTTGAACCACAAAGCTGAAGTCCCTACTTAGCCTACTGACTCGAGCAGGAATCACCCAAGCTCGGCCAGAGGCGGTTTGGAACTTAGTTTAACGTTTAACCCGAAATCGGTATATCTCTCGGTAGAACCCGAATCTTGAACCATGTGTTTGTTTAGATTGATTTGTAAATCGGTTCAAGTCTCGTTTTCACCTTTTTGAGTGTAAAAGAGTTGAAAGATAGATGAAAACCCATCTTCCAATCCTTTTCCACCGTGAAATGTGAAGATCTTTGGTAGATTTTAGGTTATTTATGTGGAAGTCGGTTAGATCTAAGCTATTCATGGTGGAATGATGTCGAAACTTAGTGTTCTTGAAGAACACCATGATGACATCACCCAAGAACACCTAGATCTTGGTGATTTCATGGATGAAATCCAAGTTTTGAAAGATAGAAGGATGGAGAATCGATTAATGAACAAAAACGTACAAGGATTAGAGCGAAATACTTACCGGTTTGAGAGAAATCTGAGATTTAGTGAGAAGAAGAGGCTGGTCGGTCAGAGCTTCTCCAAAAGTGGAAAGTTTGACAAGGACAGCCTATTTATAGGCTTCCAAAAGAGGAAAGGGTCAGCTGATCGAACAGCATCCCTGATCGAGCAGCTGTCCGATCGAACAGCCTGTTCGATCGGCTAGCCTGTTCGATCAGGTTGCCCTGTTCGATTGGCTTGCCTGGTTTTGAGTGTTTCGCGACGATTTTTTTGATATTTCGAGTTTGATAGTTGAGGAGTAGAGTAGGATAGAGTTTCTATTCAAATTACTTTTAGTCTCAACTACTATATCTAACATACAAGCATCCTTACAACCATTTCGGGTTCGATTTCCATTGAGTTTGATTCACCTTTGAGTCTTGATTGATTTGATTGATTCACCACACACTTTATCATAAAAGTACACATGCACAAGTAACACATAAGGCACACACACACGTATAAAAGTACTAAAATCCCCACACTTGAGTTTGATGATCGATTTACGCGTGCCTTCGAGTGCGTTCTTCGATGTGATGTGCCACAATGATTATCGGGGCACCACTTACTCATATTGCCATCATCGTCATGACGGTTAGAGTCATAGTACTCACCCGATAACCCTCGTTAGCGTTGATTACTCACATTTTGACACCTCACGCTCATCGAGAAGGGTAGTTTAGGCCCATATTCGACATCATCGTGAGTGTTATGCAAAAATAGGTTTGTAATAGCGATAGAATATGCGTAGTTATTCGATTATACTTCGATTTAGCGATAAAATTGATATAGTTACATTATGATCCGAATCTCCGGTGCTAGGCGTAACGAGTGTATCGAGTAGTAACAACGCACGAAAGTGCGGGTTGTTACAATTCATCCTCTAAAATCATGTTGTGTAGAATGATGCATGCGTACATCACGTTTCTTATTTGATCTTTTCATACAATCGACAAGGCATGCTCAGAATACGCCACCTTTTCTACAAAACACCAAATGCTCGCTCGACGTCTTTGCGTGCCGCCATCTGAACTTTGTTAAACTTTATTCTTTTAGGATCTAGAGTTCCCTCTCTTGAAAATGATTTCACAAAAACAACCCACTCAGGGTAAATTCCATCAACAAGATAGTATCCATACTTGTATTCAACGTCATTTACAAAAAAAATGTTCCTTTTGGTCCAACACCATTCATTAGATCAATAAAAAGGGGCGAGTGATGCATAATGTTTATATCGTTATGTGAACCTGACATACCAAAGAATGCATGTCATATCCAAAGATCTTGTGATGCAACAGCTTCAAGCATCATAGCCGGCATTCCATGATATCCGCTTGTGTGAGAGCCTTGCCATGCAGTTGGGCAAAGTACCCACTCCCATTTCATACAATCTAAACTACCTATCATCCCGGGGAGACCATGATGTTCGGCGTGATGTTACAAAAGTTGTTGCATATCTCTAAACGTTGGTTTTCTCAAGTATCATTTCATATATAGTTCAATGATATACGCACAAAAATTGTGAAGACTTTCCCTAGCCACCCGTGCCGACATTTTTAAATAGTCGTCAATTATGTCGGAACTATTGCCATAAGCCAATTGTCTTAGGGCGGCCGTGACCTTTTGCCACGTGGTAAATCCTAAATTCCCACGCGCATCGGGTCTTTGTCGGAAAAAAAACATAATTATCCTCTAAATCCTTTGATATTCTTAAAAATAAATTTTTACTCATACGAAAACGACACCTAAACATTTTTCAGCCTAAACATTTTTTCATCATACTGGTTGGGGTGAGAAATAATCGCTTACCAGCAAATCATTTGCGGTTTCGCGTTCACGAACAATATACTTCCTCCGTTTCGGTTGGGGTTGGGAAGTCCCTTCATCTTAATCTTCAACAATAGCTTTCACAACCATCCAACTATTGATAATTATATTTCCGCCCCGTCGTCGGATGAGGATGACAAAATAAATCTATCATACGAATTGCTTGAACTTGAAAGATCCATTGTATATTTATATATATATATATATATATATATATATATATATATATATATATATATATATATATATATATATATATATATATATATATATATATATATATATATAGGGGGCTGCTAGAATGAGAACCACCCCGAGTTGTAAGAACCGCGAGAACTACACCCCACGGAGCGCCGTTCGCCGCGATTTTTTTTTACAAGTAGATGTGTGCATTATAAACACGGCCGTAAAAAATCACGGCGAACGGCGCTCCGGGGGGTGTACTTTTTTACACCTCAAGTTTGGTGTTTTTTAATTTTTTTTCTTTTTTCTTTTTTTTTTTCACCAAACTTGAGGTGTAAAAAAGTACACCCCACGGAGCGCCGTTCGCCGTGATTTTTTACGGCCGTGTTTATAATGCACACATCTACTTGTAAAAAAAAAATCGCGGCGAACGGCGCTCCGTGGGGTGTAGTTCTCGCGGTTCTTACAACTCGAGATGGTTCTCATTCTAGCGGCTCCCTATATATATATATATATATATATATATATATATATATATATATATATATATATATATATATATATATATATATATATATATATATATATATATATATATATATATATATATATATTTGAGGTTGGTAGTGGTTTTGAATTTTTTGATAGTAAAAATGAGTAAGAATTGTTTGATTTATATAGAATATAAATAAAAGAATTTTTCTTTTTTAAATAGCCCTTGGCAACGGCTAGCCCAACGGTCATCTCTCATCAGCCAATACTGCTAGCCAGCAACCTCACCTCTCCCCGCTACCTCACTCCAGGGTTCAAAGCCACGCTAGAGGGGCAACACCGTGATCAACACTAATACGGTGTGGGTTAGCATGCGTTGTCAGGCATCCCCCAACCAACGCACCACACCCATTAGTCTTAAACAACTCAATATCTGTGATTTTGCAGCATTTAATGAATGTACTTGGAGTGAGCTACCATTTCAAGCGCCTTTAATATCATGTGACATGTTAGATGTATACCAACTAAAGCAGATTGAACATATGTTTTAAAAGACGATTAGTTATATAATCCCATCATGTGTTGCTAATAATAAAATAACGTGATTCACAAGCACATCGCACCATGCAAAATTATCATTAAACTCTATCATCAAGAAGATTAGTATTTCACTGATCGGATATGCCGTAAAAAGTTGATGTCAGCAGCTTCTTACAGCAGTGGTAAAAAGCCGAAAACCACGACTTCGAATTTTTTTACAGCCGTCTTTGTGAAATTTTAATCTAGGTGTGTACAAAAAATGGGGGCAAAACTAACACGGAAAGTCGAAGTTCTCACAACTCCTAGGAGTTTTCTCTTGATCCGACTCTCTCTCTCTCTCTCTGTGTGTGTGTGTATGTATATATATATATATATATATATATATATATATATATATATATATATATATATATAGGGTGGGAGTTGGCTACAAAGTCTATTTTTTCTACAAAGTGTACAAAGTCAAAAAACACCATAATGTCAAGCATAAAACACACTCAAAACCCACAAATAACATAGTGGAGGTTACTAAAACACCATATTTGTGGGTTTTGTGTTGTGTTTTGAATGATAAGGCTTTGATTATCGAATGACTAACATTAGTGTGTTTTATGTTGATTATCATATTGTGTTTTATATTCACAGTTGTACGATGATGTGTTTGAAGTTTTTAAGGAATGTTAGGGTTTGGATATTGTGTTTTAGTGATCTTCACTATGTTATTTGTGTGTTTTGAGTGTGTTTTATGGCTGAAATTGTGGTGTTTTAAGACTTTGTATACTTTGTAGAAAAAATGGACTTTGTAGCGGAACCCCACCCTATATATATATAACGCTAAATATTGCGAGAAGCGTGGGAACAAATGAGAAAACCAATCAAAACCAATTTTTTTAATACGAACCTCACTGTAATTAAGATACAACATTAAAAAAAGAATTTGCAACATCAAATAATTCACTCTTATTATATTTTTTACACATGTGTAAATTTGTTAAATACAACAAATTTACACATGTGTAAATGAGAAAACTTACACATGTGTAAATTTTCAATATTTACGAATACATGTAAATTTAAACGTGTTAATTAAATTTCTAACATTTTATTCGAATAATAATGATAACTATAAAAAGAGATTTTGAATTTGAAATGTTTTTGACCAAGTTTTTGCAGTTTTTTCATTCGTTCTCACGATTCTCGTGATATTTAGCGTTCTCATTTAAACCCTCCCCTATATATATAAATTGTAAATAGAAAACCCACCATAGTCGAAGAAAACTGTGAAAACTCTTTGTTACACCATGTAAAAAATTGTTACATATGTAATAAACATGTTGTTTAGCCCAAAATGTTGTTACATACATGTAACACGTGATTATTTTTTTAAATAACACTTGGCGTTTTTTCATTTTTTTAGCTAAAAACGCTCGAAAGTGTGTATTACACTGTCTATCCTTTTTATTTATTTATAAAAACAGTTTGTTAGATAGGGTTTTCACGGATTTCTTTCGTGATTGTAAAAATACAAATGTAAAAAAAAACGCTTGTTTGTTATGGTTTCTATTGTCTAAATGGAAGGCTTGTGTGTTAATTACCATTTGCGCTTTCAAGTGTAATCTTGTTATGCCACTTAGTTAGGTGGTGGAGTGGCAAAGGAGAGTCCTGGTGACACATGTTCGATTCCTGCCCTCCTCGTTAGTTTTTTGCTGCAGCACCTGGTGATGGTGGGAGACTAGGCAGAGATCGATTGTTCTATCAATTAATGAACTAAGCGAGTTTTACCTCACCGCACTATCGTGCCTTCGGGGAGTGTTCACAGGCTTCGGCCCTAGGTAAGGGTTTTCCCCGGTTTAGAGGCGTGTGTATCCTGATGTGGTGAATTTTGAAAGTACCCTATATGAAGGATTCGATGGCCGATAAAAAAAAAAATGTAGTTTTGTTAGGGTAGAGGTCATCTTTCTAACAACCCATTTTAATCCAACCCATTTAAATCCATAAACTCGATTAATAGAAAGATACCACCTCTAGTTGAACCCACTACCCATTAGGGGTAAGCAAATTAACCACCATAACCGATAATCGAACCATAACCGACATAACCGAACCATAACCGACATAACCGAACCACTAATAACCGATAACTAATATAACCAATGTTTATAGTTATGAAACTTTGTATAACCACTCAATCGGTTATGGTTATGGTTATGAAGCTTTGGTTAACCGATATAACCGAAACCGAAACGAACTTGTAATGTTAACTTTATATAATGGATTTGTGTTTTACAAAACCATATAGAGGGTTTTTACTAAGATAAAAGTATGTTAGTAACAAAATGATCTTGATGTAGATGCCATTTATTTTGATGAAGAACTAAGGTGTTATGTCCATTTTTTTTGTTTGAGAATTACCTTATTAAAAAGAACCCCAAATCGGTAGTTTAACCAAAAAGTTTAGTCTTTGTCATCTTATAAAATAGGCTCAAGCTAATTTCAAATCGTGCACAACCCTATTTATTTCAAACCTTGCTTGGTTACTTAACCGAAATTAACCAAAACCGAACCATAACCGACTTCATAACCGATTAACCGTAATCAAAGTTTGGTTATGGTTACCAAAACTCCATAACCGAACTAGCGGTTATGGTTATGGTTATGGTTAATAGTAAAAACCGAACCAAACCGACCCATGCACAGCCCTACTACCTATTTCAACCCACCATCCAATAATAGTGTACCACATCATCATCCAATATAACATTAAATAAATACAAAATTGAAACTTGCATCACATACATCCATCTAGCACAGGTTTACGAACCTGGAATCCATCCTGCAAGCCAAACCCATGGTGGTTGCGACAGTGTTCCCATGGTGCTCGCTTCATTCCATGGCTTCATCTTGTGGCGCCTCCATCCACCCTTATCAGGGTTTGCAAACCCATCTTTCTTTTGATTTCGTAAATGTAAATTCGACATTAGTTAATTTATTTTATTTGCAATTACTAAATAATAGAAGAAGAATACAAACTGATAATGGGAGTAAGTCAAAACCATTCCCCCCATAAGAATAGAAGGAGATTGATAATTAACAAACACACCATTAGATAAGGAGGAAACATCTCCTTGTCCATAGGATAGAAAGTGAAAAGCCAACAAGGCATAACCTCTCCACAAGCGAAGACGTCCCCACCTCAAGCAAGATAACAACTGCTCACTCGTAGGTTTAGGACAAAAGGTCAAAGACAAAGCCAATTAATACGACACAGATGGGACAACCTTAGAAGAGTCGCTTTCAACAAGAAGAAGGTCAAGGGATTACTCGAAGTAGCATGAAAGAGAAGAACAAGCCTCTAAAGAAAAAGGAAATGACTCTACTGTGTTTCCTCTCCTGGAGAAGTCACGGGTTTGCTTAAGACCAAGAAGAGAACTTTGCTTGAATAAATACCAAGCCACACAGAAGCTAAAACATACTTCGGATACAAGACTCTCTCTCAGGCTTGTTCCTTGCTCGCTATCTTACTCCTCCTCTATAATTTAGTTTACCTCACCTTTGTAATTATGTATTACTTCTTCTGTTGCAATCTGTACTTCCCCATTGTACTCTTGCAGCTTAACCTTGACCCCTCCAAGGTTTAGTGTTGGTTTATATCAATAAAACATACTTTATTACCACTGAATAATCATTGTAGCAACAAGTGGTGTCCACAGTGGGGCACACTTCAACTTAGTCACTTGAAGGGTGTCTCGTTTTCAATCTCACCCATTGTCTTTGTTGCCTCAAAAGTGGTAAAATGTCTGGTGAAAACCAGCAAGTTTTTGAGGAGGGTAGGCCTCCTCCTTCTCCAAAAGATATTATTGACGTATCTGACATGATGGATCTCACCCCCGAGGGGGTCAAGGAGCATTTCTCCATGCTGCAACGCCTATTGGGAAAACACGTTTAAGAGGAAAGAATGAAGGGTGTAGCCGTCAAGTTCTCCTATGAAGAAGAGCCAAATAATACTCTTGGAGGTACTCCTCCATTGATAAACAACCAGATTCTGCATCCAGCTATTTCTATTCCAGCTACCGGCATATCTGGACACCAAGATGCAACCTCGAGCCCAGATCTACACCCACCAGGGGAATCCTCTCCTATGGACCAATCTGCGAGACAACAGGAAACACGCAGACCCAACGAAAATAAGATCCTAGGTTGACTACCACTCCCCATAAGTCAGTTGTTGGAAGCACAAACACAACACTACAACCGCTTTCGCCTTTCTACTCCTGACAGAGCACATGAATGCCCCCAACTCCTGATGTGTTCTCTCTAGCCTTAGCCCCTCATGCGGGCAACGCAGGAAAACTGCCTCCTTAGGGGAAGCATAGAAGATTTTCCTACAAACAGAGGACGATGAAATCCTGGCTGAGCTGCTAAAGCTATACAGACCAAGAGATTATGATAAGTTCACCAAGAGAATTGCAGAATTCAAATTCCTTTCAAAGACAAAGATGTCATCCAATGTTAAGACATACAATGGTAATGGAGACCCTGGTAATGATCTCCAACTCTTCTCAGGAGCCGCCAAGGTAGAGCAAATGGTCCATGCCCGTATGGTGCCAGATGTTTGTCCAAATGCTCACGGGAGCGACACGGGTATGGTACAACGACATTCCTGAAGAGAGCATAGAAAGCTTTGAAGATCTAAGCCAAAGCTTGTTGACCAACTTCATGCAACTAATGATGTGCATCAAAAATCCCATCTCCCTACATTATATCCAGCAAAGGGAAGATGAACTCCTAGAAGAGTTCATGGAAAGGTATAAAAAGGAAAGCCTTTGCATAGGGGAAGCTACAGAAAGGAAGTGAGTGTCTGGTTTCATCCATGGGTACGCCCAAAACATTTATGCGAATAAATGGTGAAGCATCCCCCAAAAACGATGGAAGAAGCTTTAGAAATGACTGAATCATATATAAGAGGGAAAGAAGCTTCACAAGCACGAGAGGCCCGCCTCAGAGCCAACAATGGTAAGAATGTCTCTCGTCTGCGATATCGGTCTAAATCCTCGTCCTTCGTCGAGAGAGAGGCTGGGAGATACCGACTCGAAACAAGGAGGATGTATGAGAAGTCGTACTCAAGGCCTTCAAAAAGGGAAAGATTTCCGAACAAGCCAAAACTGGTGTAGTAACTCGCCAAAACCTCGAAGGAGA
The DNA here is from genome assembly GCF_002127325.2 of Helianthus annuus. Classification (NCBI taxonomy): domain Eukaryota; kingdom Viridiplantae; phylum Streptophyta; class Magnoliopsida; order Asterales; family Asteraceae; genus Helianthus; species Helianthus annuus. The sequence goes on from NC_035445.2 coordinate 138,327,373, forward strand.
TATTGGCAATAGAACATGCCCGCTTCAGTATTAAGACACCTCGGCCAATGGAAAAACAAGGAATAGAAAAATCCAAATACTACGAGTTCCATGGCGATAGAGGCTACCACACCAATGATTGTTATCACCTCAAGAGGCAAATAGAAGATGTAGTTCAATCAGGAGAACTTGCACACTTGATAAAAAACATCAGGTAAATGAAAAGACCTAATGAGAAAGGAGAAGACAAGATGGTGTACATGATACGCACCGACCAAGAGGAACTACCACCTCGGGTGTCGAACTCCGATACACAAGAGGGTATCACCTTCCCCCATTGTCCAGGGAAGAATATTCTCTCCTAATGACAATAAAGACGCAAGTGGAAAACCAGGAAGTTCACCGGATCTGCGTCGATGGAGGTAGTGTTGCCGACATCATCTTCGAACACTGTTTCCTCCATCTAAACATGGAAGGCAGGCAAAGAACACGAAACATGGAAACCTCCCTTGTAGGATTTTCCGGAGAAAATGTCCTTCCCTTAGGAGAAGTAGCCCTCAAAGTCACTCTTGGAAAAGACCATAAGTCTCAAACAGAAATACTAAACTTTTTTGTGGTAAGATCCTCCTCCAATTATGATATCCTGATGGGAAGACCTGGAATAAGCACTTTGGAGCAGTTGTATCAACAACACACTCTATGATGAAGTTTCCCACCAAAGTAGGCATTATCACACTTAACTCAGAAGCCTGGGATGGAGAAGCCCTCTCCTATAAGGGCCTAGAAGAGGCCCACTCCTTCAGAGAAATATATAGCAGTGTGAAAAATCCTGAACGATCGACCTTAATTGACTTTCCAATATCCTAATAAAGTAACCATGAAAGGAAAGGCATGCTCCAAAGAAACAAAGAAGTCTTCACTTGGCATCATGAGAATACGATAGGAGTTCCTTGACACGTCGTAGAACAATCATCACATGTCTCACCTAGAGCTCCCCAAGTTGTGAAGAAGAGGGAAGGATTAGGTCCCAATTGAGCGGTAGCTATACGAAAACAAGATAGTAAGCCTATCAGGAGCGGGCAACCTTACAGAAACCCGGCACCAAATCGAAAATAACATGAGGATAATAAAAGGACCCGACCAATCATGGAGGAAGGTGTCAACTTCAACAATGTGGACACAACCTCCTATGAAAAGACGATAAAACTATGGATAGGATGATCAGCCTATAGGTGAGTGAGAGACCATAAAAGGAGTTGCAGCATGTGGAAAACCTACTCCTCTAGAGACGCACTAAAGAACAAAAGGTTCATTAACCCAACTTCGATGCCTCCAAACTGGTATCCCAAACCAAAGAAACAAACCTCTCCATCGTGACAACTCCTCTATTCTCTAACCAGAAAACAAGTAGGATATCCAATGAAAAGAAGGAGGTCGGGCTAATGACCCCTCACAAGAAGATGTCGATATGACCATCCCACACAACAACCGCTACATAGAAATGTTGCATGTTGAAAAAGAAAGAGATGAAAAAAGCAACACCCAAGATACACAAAATAGGAACCAAGAATGAGCTAACTTTAGCCAAGAAGGAATACCCAATGGTTGCTGATTTAACAATATAAAAAGACAACGTCTAAAGGAGAAGAAGGAGAAACCAATTCCAACCGAATATTCGGGAGAAAAAGGAGATGCTCAAATCGACAATCAAAAAACAAAAGAAGAGATGACCATGATAACAAACTAGATCCCCCTAACATCGACGAACACCACCAATGAGATGAAGAAAAGGAAACCTAGGAAGTAGGGAAAGCCCTCTCCCAATACGGGAACATGGCTAACCCATAAGGCATGCCTAATTAGAAGGGGTCGAAGACGTCACCATTAAAGGCAGGAGTTTTTTGAAAACAACAAAAGTCTTCTCATTATTTCGTATAACTTACGTATTCAGTTTTCTTATTTCCTTTTTTGGCTACTATGAGCCTCATGTGCAACTTTTGTAACCAACTCTTAACGACCTAACCAATGGTCAATCATTAATTCAATGCACTGTTCTTAGCAAAATCTACGAATAAACACATATATGCAGAAAAATTCCCTAATAATCACTAGTCACAAAGTAAGAATGGAAAAGAATCAAAAAAAGTTTCCAAGGAAAGTAGACTAAAACGAAAACAAAACAATGCTTAAAAGGAGAGGTTCGAACCATGCTCTAGAAGGTTTATGTTAGGAATCTAAAAAAGCAAATCCAAAAAGCCAATTTTATGTGTTTCTTCCAAGATTACCACCATCGTGTCACACGGGTTTATACATGACGACTGATAATAGTTTCACAAATATGCAGCGGAAGATAGGATGCTAAAGTAATAACATAAAAGTTAGAATTTATTAAATTTAATTTATAAGCGTCTGATATAATGTCCCACAAGTAGGATCCAAAATAAAAGCGAGCTTGTGGACATCATTGGCCTCTACGCAGAGGAGTCGTAAATTCCTAAGCTTTTCCTTTGACCAAGCCGTTCCACCCTATATTCAGGGCTCGTTACCTACGGTTTAATCATTTGAAAATACATCAGCTTTCGCTAGTAAATACAATTAATCGACTCGTGTAAAAATCATTTCATAAATAATTTGATAACCCGAGGGTTAATCATTTTGTATTCTTTTGGGACAGATTTCTTGTCACCAGCTTTACATGCTTGTCAATACAGCTGGGTATCATAAATCTATGCCGGTATGTATTGATGGTACACACCACCTTTAATACAATGTCTTCTGGGAGTATGCCTACTACCCTGCGCGTATTTTGTATTCCTAGTTGATGAGTCGGGACGTCAAGACACCATTACCCCAGTGTTTAATGTTATTTAAGCAATACAGATTAAATCGGATTTTTATATTAAGGAAAGCATTTGCCCATTTATATAATACCTGCTTCAAGCGGCTAATGCCGTATCCCAAGTTTTTAAATAAAACTAGGCTAAGAGTATTTACCTTTGCTTAGCATAAATTCTGTTTAAATAAGTTTTTTGAAGCAAAGTCGTATTTCAAGTTGTATATCCTAGGCACGATTATCTGGAAGTATCTATAGTCTAGAATGAAACATATATATATATATATATATATATATATATATATATATATATATATATATATATATATATATATATATATATATATATATATATATATATATATATATATATATATATATATATATGTATATATGTATAGGGGAAGGTTCAAATGAAAACCACTAGTTATTGTGAAAACTCGAAAACTAATTAAAAAAGCCAAAAAAACATACCAAATTTTTTTTTTCATAATAATTTTCACAGGTTTTTTATATAAAAAAATCTTCAAAAAAATTTTTTTTTTTTGTGTAGTGCACATGTGTAACACTACACATGTGTATTTGTACTACAATTTTTTTTTTTTATTTTTTTGAAAAAAAGTTTTTTTTTCATATATAAAAACCGGCGATTTTTATAAAAAAAAATTGCAAAAATTTTTTTTTGTGTGTTCTTAGGCTTTTTTTAGTTAGTTTTCGAGTTTTCACAATAAAAGTGGTTTTCATTTGAACCATCCCCTGTATGTATATATATCCGCTAGAATGTTCGTGAGTCATTTTGTAAGTTATATTACTTGACTCGCTACTTAGAATATTATTCGCTTTCGCTAGATTAAACTTGACCGGGTACAACGGGGTTTATACCCTTCTGAGTGCGAAGCCTCATTGGATATGTGTTATTTAACCAAACATTCTGATTTGGAATGGTTTAGCAAGGTTTAAACCCAATTCGGCTAGTTTATATATTTTATATATCTTAAACTAGTCAATTGCGTAAATGTGACATCAGATGGTTGAATGGGTCTATGACAAGTCCGTTGTGTCAAAACATATTTCCAAATTTTATATAATCAGTTTTGAGGTCAAATTATAGGCCTCACTGGTTTTAAAACCATTTTTATGCCATAGGGGCATTTTTGACCATTTAAAAGTATATGTATTGGACTTGTCGATTTACCCTTCAAATGGTATGACCATAAGGTATAACCTTAGAGTGTTATTCCCTATAATATTATGGTCACAAAACATGTCTTGATTGGGTTCCAAAGTTGACCAAACGGGTCAGAATCGAAAGTCAAAGCAAAAGTCAAACTATTTGACTTTCGATATAGAGTTGAAGTCTAAACTGAGTATGATGAGTTGGGCATGTCAAAATATGTTTCATTAGTCTATGAAAACTGATATGATGTCAAACTAATTGGTTTAGATAGTTAAAAGTCCAATTAGCTCAAAATGTATACATACTAGTTTTGACTTTTTAGAGATAACATGCTTGACTCATCATTTCCCCTATTAAACGTGATTGTCGAAGGGTATGATCACAGGGTATTCATACCTTCTTTATTACAATCATGTAGGAAAGTTCGATTCAAACTTTGACTTGACCGTAGTGGTCAGAACTGAATGTCAAACGAAAAGTTAAACTGTTTGACTTTCAGTTGAAAACTAACTAAATAATTGAAATTGAGCAAAGGAGGAAGGCTTGCTGAACTTGAGGACTACTAAGAAGGCTTGAGAGCTGCTCCTAAACTCCAGAGAAACTCGAAGAGAAGTATTTAGAGTGAATTTGATGGTGTGAGTTATGATGAACACCAAGCATGCCATTTATACTAATAATAATGCTCCCAAATCATGCCAAGTGTAATCTCAACTGATTAGAGGCTGATTAGTGGCATCTTAGGTGTCACAAGGAGGAGAAAGAGTGGCAAATTCGCAAGGATATGGCAGCATAGTAGCAATGGCAGGCTGTGATAACTCGAGATTTCAAGGTCTTTCCTCTACACACCACTTGTTTCACAATCTTATTTTCACAGTTCATTTTACATTGTATCAATTTGTAAGATATTTGATTGACTGTAGTATTGTTACGTTTGGGCGTTACATGAAGACTTAAGTATTGTGTAATGTTTAGTCATAACATATTTATGTTTAACTCTGATTGAGAAACACACTTAACGAAGAACCAGGGTTCTTCGTCACAACTGATCTTCGACGAAGAAGGCTCTTCGCCGAAAGAGTTCTTCGCCAAAACACTCCACGACGAAGAAGGATTCTTCGTCGAGGGAGTTGTTCGCCAAAAGGGCCTTCGGCCCAGGTTTCTTCCTGGCCCAGAGTGGGCCTGACTGTCATTATATGTGTGTATAACCTCTCGTTTTATGTAACCGCAAATCCCACAAAACCCTAAGGCTGTCTCTCTCTTCCTCTCTTCCCTGTGTGATGACATCTAGGTCTCGAAGACCCCATCTTGAGCAAACTAATCAGTTCGGTATTTCGGTTAGTGTCTTGTTCTCGTTCATTGGATTAATACCCGACACGTGATTTCATGTAGTATTGATTTTATATGAGTATGTAGGGTCTTGTGTATATAATGTTTCATTGGTTATTAGCCGTATGAATATTGATTATGTAGTTAGGGTTTGTATGATGTTAATGTTGAAGATTCTTGTGTGTTTCGATGATCATTGTCCTGATTGGATTGATGATTTGTATTAAGAAACTAATGGCTCTGGTGGTACATGTTTAGCATGTGATTATGGCCAATGATTGTTAGAATGATGTGTATGTTAAGTGGTAACTGTTACGTTTTGAGTAGTTGGTGATTGTTCATAATGAGGGTGTATAATCATGGTTAAAGCTGTCGGTTAATATGATATGGGAAACTATCAAACTTGTTAACTGTTGTTACAAAATCAAAGGAGCTGTAACTGTCTGACGAGGGGCGACGAAAGACCTCCCCCACGAAGAATCTAGTTCGACGAAGAATTAGGTCCTTCATCGACTAATTCTTGAAGAACCTCCATGGTTCTTCGCCATACTCATCCACGACGAAGATTAGTCCTTCGCCAATATGATCCTTCGTCGCAACAGTCCTAGACGAAGAATGATTCTTCGTCAATATGGTTCTTCGCCATGAGAACACCCTACGAAGAATAGATTCTTCGTGGAGATGCTGCATGTGTGTAAACAAACTGAACACTTTATGATGTTTATGATGATGGATATTTGTGCTTATAAGATCTATCTGTTGCATGTTAATAAGAATAAGAAATCTGGTTTGACTTGTGTGAGTAGCAAACCCACCTGTTATATGTTGTTAAGTGACATGCACATGGGATGTGGACTTGTATGAGAATTGGATATGTGCTACATGTTGTACACTGATCTTTGTGATGATTGCAATCTGTGATAAATACGTGCCTTAATTGACTATGTAACTGATTTGATAGGTAACCACAGTAGGGTTTGGTTGACCAACTTGGAACGGGTAACTTATCATACCGAGCAAAACCAAGGTGAGTTCATTCCTCTTGAGCATGCGTCCCGGTGGATGGGACAATCAAAGGGTATTCCTGAGAGGAATAAGTCTTTTGGGTAAAAACTGGAATGTTAGATAATACACTCATTTCCTATGTCCCATCTTCTACCTAATAGTTACCTGAGAGGTAAACGAGTATTAGTTAACAACGCTATTAGGTTTGGCAACCTCACACCATACCTGAGAGGACGGGCGTGAACTAATGACCTTAATCATGATCAATGCTTAGATAGGGGGCATTGGGGACGGGCAAAACAATCTGGAAGCCATCTTGTATGGTACTCGAGCTATTATCAACATTATTATCAATAAACTGAACTAAACACTTGGAAATTAACGTTTTCGTAAAACTATGAACTCACCAGCATTGTCTGATACACTTGTTGCATGCTCGCAGGTCGTTAGATGTTCTGGACAAGGAACTTGCTATCTGGGATTGCTGGAGTGGTCATGGGTCGTACTGCTTGGATACGCATGATGGGCTTACTGTGTTTATATACATTTGGTTTTGAAACATTTAAACAATGATTTACTATTTGCTTCCGCTGAACCTGTTAAACTTGTGATATGATTTGGAATATTTGATTCAATAAATGGGAGTTTATTTTAAATAATTCAATGTGATTGGTGGCTAGATCCTGGTATGTCACATGCCTAGTGAGGTTTCCGCATGTGGTATTTTTGGGGGTGTGACAGTTTGGTATCAGAGCCACTGGTTATAGTGAACTAGGTTTTAAAACATTTTTATAAAACCAGACTATAACCGAACAGTTCAGAAAATCGACCATGACACTCAGCTCTAGATTGCAAGGTTTGTCTCTCGTTTACTTATTGCACATCATATTTAGTGAACACCTGAGTATGACATTGCATGTGAATGCACACCTAGCACTATAGTATGAGTTCTTGTGTTACTAGCCTACGTTATGTGATTGATAGTGTGACACTTCCCTAACCCTTCCTGATCTATGTTGTGGTGTTTTTGTCTTGCTACTCGAATTTAAGGAACCTTTTAGCATAAGTTGGGAGGAGCTGAGATAAACATGCAAATCGCGTTGCTATTATGGGTGCACACATAATAATAATAATAATAATAATAATAATAATAATAATAATAATAATAATAATAATAATAATAATAATAATAATAATAATAATAATAATGTGGGGTGCATGTGAGTCCCAGTGAGACTTAACGAGTGTGAAAGGGGTTCCGCTCTGTTGTCTGACGTGATGATAGAACTCGGTAATCTGTAGAGGTCATAGTGATGTTTGACTCCCATCCAATCCCGAATTTTATTTTTTTCCACTTTTTATATAGAATCATGAACGAATGAAATGGTGGACGTGGTGGAGGCCGCGGCGGTGGACGTGGCAACATTACAATGTCCTAGGCTGAATTGACCGATTTGATCAATACTCGTGTGGCTGAAGGCTTGGCGGCTTAGCAGACTGGTACGATATGTGCCAAATACTCTTTATCCTTGTGTCGCGTACTCGAATCTTACCCGTGTGTTGTATTTTCTTTCGTCTTTAGGTCAACACGTGAATCAGAACAATCCTCCTGTTTGCACGTTTAAGACGTTCATGGATTGTAAGCCACATACATTTAGTGGGACTGAAGGTGCTGTGGGACTACTCCGTTGGTTTGAGAAGGCAGAATCGGTGTTCACGATGTGTAACTATCCTGCTGGGGACAGAGTGAAGTATGCCTCAGGCACACTGGAGGATAGTGCCTTGACTTGGTGGAATTCCCAAGTCCAAATGCTGGGTATTGAAATGGCGAACGCGACTACTTGGGACGATTTAAGGAGCTGATGCGTGAGGAGTACTATCATCGTGACGAAATTCAAAAGTTGGAAAATTATTACTACAGTTTGAAGATGGCAGGGTCCGAGATTGAAGCGTACACGAAACGGTCCCATGAGCTCGCGAACATGTGTCCCAACCTATCACGACCACCCCACCGAAGGATTGAGCTGTACATCAATGGTTTAGCACCACAGGTCAAGGGTTTGGTCACTGCGGCGAATCTTGACAACTTGCCCCGGATCATTCTCCTAGCTCACAAGATTACCAATTAGGAGGTGGAGCATAGCTCGCTATCACAGGTGCAACAAGGTGGGCCATATGGCTAGAGATTGCAGGGCCCCAATCCCAAGATAGCAGCATCAGCAACCCCCACAGCAACAACAGCCACAACAACAGGAGAGGCAGCAGACTCAGCAGAATCAGGGAAATTGTAAGGGTGTGTTCAGTGTGGAGACGAGGGTCACTTCAGGCGAGATTGCCCTCAACTGAATCAGAATGCTGGTAATAACAATAACAACACTGGAAACGACAACAACGAAAACAATGGTGGGAATGGTGCGCGTGGAAGAGTGTTTACCATTGGTGTGGGGGAAGATAGGAATGATGGCAATGTTGTGACTGGTACGTTTTCCGTGAACAATCTATTTGCTTCTGTTTTATTCAACTCTGGTGCCGATTGTAGTTATGTGTCTTTGGGGTTCAATCGTCAGTTATTGTTGACTCCAACACCTCTTGTAAACAAGCACGTAGTAGAATTACCTGATGGCAAATCGATTGAAACCACACATATTCTTTTTGGGTGTAAACTCGATCTTATGGGTCAAGTGTTCGATATTGACCTACTTCCTGTTACTCTTGGAAGCTTTGATGTAGTCGTTGGTATGGACTGGTTGTCTAAGCACCAAGCGGAAATCCTTTGTAAGGAGAAAGTTGTACGTATCCCTCTCCCCAGTGGAGAATCTTTGTCGGTTCAAGGTCATCGTAGTGGTGCAATGGTTGGCATCATCTCAGCCATGAAAGCCCAGAAGTGTCTACGAAAGGGCTACCCTGCTATTCTAGCACTTGTTACTGATACTCATCCTGAAGAAAGGAAAATCGAAGACCTACCAGTTGTTCGTGAGTTTTCTGACGTTTTTTCTGAAGAACTTCCTGGTTTACCTCCACACCGTCAGGTAGAATTCAAGATTGACCTTACACCAGGAGCAGCCCCGATTGCTCGTGCTCCTTATCGTCTTGCACCAGGAGAGCTGCAAGAACTGTCTAACCAACTCCAAGAACTGTTGGATAGAGGTTTTATCCGACCCAGTTCTTCGCCTTGGGGAGCCCCAGTTTTGTTTGTAAAGAAGAAGGACGGGTCCTTTCGTATGTGTATAGATTATCGTGAACTCAACAAGATGACCGTCAAGAATCGTTACCCTTTACCTCGCATTGATGACTTGTTTGACCAGCTGCAGGGGTCAAGCTTCTACTAAAAAATCGAATCAAGATTGGGCTATCGTCAGATGAGAGTCCGGGAGGAGGATGTTCCAAAAACAGCTTTTCGAACGCGGTATGGCTATTATGAGTTTCTGGTTATGCCATTCGGGTTGACAAATGCACCGACGGTTTTCATGGACCTTATGAATCGTGTGTGCAAACCGTATCTTAACGATTTTGTCATTGTGTTTATCGATGACATCTTGATTTATTCTAAGAGCAAGGAGGACCACGAGCGACACTTGCGTCTTATCTTGGAGCTCCTTAGGAAGGAGCAACTCTACGCGAAATTCTCGAAGTGTGATTTCTAGATTCGAGAAGCACACTTCCTTGGTCACATTGTTAATGAAATGGGGATACACGTGGATCCTGCTAAGATTGATGCTATCAGAAATTGGGCGGCACCGAAGAATCCTTCGGAGGTGCGACAATTTCTTTGTCTCGCTGGGTACCATCGCAGATTTATTAAAGACTTCTCGAAGATCGCTCAACCTCTCACCGCGTTAATGCAGAAAGGCATTGTATATTCTTGGGGAACGAAGCAGGAGGATGCCTTCCAACTCTTGAAACAAAAACTCTGCAGTGCGCCGATATTGTCATTACCTGAAGGTACCGAGGATTTTGTGGTATATTGTGACGCTTCTATTCAGGGTCTCGGATGCGTGCTGATGCAACGCGAGAAAGTTATAGCTTAGCTTCTCGGTAGTTGAAGGTTCATGAGAAGAATTACATGACTCACGACTTGGAGTTGGGGGCCGTGGTTTTCACGCTAAAGATTTGGAGGCATTATCTGTACGGTACCAAATGCACTATCTATACCGATCACAGGAGCCTCCAACATATTTTCGATCAGAAAGAGTTGAACATGTGACAGCGTCGGTGGGTAGAACTCTTAAATGATTATGACTGTGCCATCAAGTATCATCCAGGCAAAGCCAACGTTGTAGCTGATGCCCTTAGTCGAAAGGAGGCAAAACCTAAACGTGTACAAGCCTTGCAGCTCACTATTCACTCAGATCTCCCTGACCAGATCCGTTCTGCCCAAACCGGAGCACTGAAAGAAGAAAACCTTAAAGCTGAATATTTACGGGGCATGGAGAAACGACTCGTAGAGAGATCTGACGACATTTATTATTTTATGGAACAGATATGGGTCCCTTTGTATGGTAATCTTAGAGAGCTCGTGATGGACGAAGCACACAAGTCTCGCTACTCTGTTCACCCAGGTTTGGATAAGATGTATCAGGACCTCAAAGTCTTATATTGGTGGCCGAAGTTGAAGGCTCACATCGCGACGTATGTGAGTAAATGTTTGACTTGCGCGAAAGTTAAGGTATAATATCAGAAACCATCTGGTCTGCTTCAGCAACCAGAAATACCCATGTGGAAATGGGAGCAGATTGCTATGGGTTTCATTACTGGGTTGCCCAGAACTCAAAACGAAAATGATACCATCTGGGTGATCGTGGTCCGTCTCACGAAATCTGCGCACTTCCTCGCGATAAAGGAAACCGATAAGTTCTCACAACTTGCCGTTGTTTATATAAAGGAGGTGGTTTCCAGGCACGGGGTGCCAACCTCTATTATCTCTGATCGTGACCCGCGTTTTATATCCGATTTGTGGCAGTCAATGCATAAATCGTTCGGCTCACGTCTCGACATGAGTACTGCTTATCACCCACAGAAGGATGGTCAAAGTGAACGAACCATCCAGACACTTGAAGACATGCTGCGAGCATGTGTGATCGATTTTGGTAAGGGTTGGGAGAAACATTTGCCGCTGATAGAGTTCTCTTACAACAACAGTTACCATTCTAGCATCCAGGCAGCTCCGTTCGAAGCATTGTACGGATGAGAATGCCGTTCTCCTCTCTGTTGGGCTGAGGTGGGTGACAACCAGGTCACAGGTCCTGAACTTGTACTTGAAACTTCAGAAAAGATTGTCCAGATCTGAAACTGTATGGCGGCAGCGCGCGACTGTCAGAAAAGTTACGCTGACAAGCGTAAGAAACCTTTGGAGTTCGCTGCAGGCGAACGCATTATGTTAAAAGTCTCACCCTAGAATGGTGTGGTACGCTTTGGGAAACGCGGCAAGCTTAATCTGTGTAATGTTGGGCCATTCAAGATTTTGGAGCGAATTGGTACAGTGGCTTACAAGCTCGAGTTACCTGCTGAGTTGCGTAACGTTCATGATGTCTTCCATGTTTCGCAACTAAATAAGTGTTTGTCTGATGAAACACTTGTGGTACCACTTCAGGAGCTGAAATTGACGACAAATTGCAGTTTGTCGAAGAACCCATCGAAATTATGGATCGGGAAGTCAAGGTCCGAAAGCACAGTCGTATTCCAATCGTAAGAGTTCGTTGGAACTCAAGACTGGACCGAAGTTCACATGGGAACATGAGGACCAAATGAAGCTCAAGTATCCTCAACTATTCCCAACTGACCAATCTAGTTCTGATACAACTGGTGAATTTCGGGCCGAAATTCCCTTTCAAGTTGGGGAAGATGTGGCACCTGCGGAAAATCCACAGTCATTCGGGAATACTTATCAAATTTCGGGACGAAATTTCTTTCAAGTTGGGGATGATGTGATCACTCAAGATTTCAAGGTCTTTCCTCTATGCACCACTTGTTTCACAATCTTATTTTCACAGTTCATTTTACGTTGTATCAATGTGTAAGATATTTGATTGACTGTAGTATTGTTACATTTGGGCGTTACATGAAGACTTAAGTATTGTGTAATGTTTAGTCATAGCATATTTATGTTTAACTCTGATTGAGAAACACACTTAACGAAGAACCAGGGTTCTTCGTCACAACCAATCTTCGACGAAGAAGGCTCTTCACCGAAAGAGTTCTTCGCCAAAACACTCCACGACGAAGAAGGATTCTTCGTCGAGGGAGTTGTTCGCCAAAAGGGCCTTCGGCCTAGGTTTCTTCGTGGCCCAGAGTGGGCCTGACTATCATTATATGTGTGTATAACCTATCGTTTTATGTAACCGCAAATCCCACAAAACCCTAAGGCTCTCTCTCTTCCTCTCTTCCATGTGTGACGGCATCTAGGTCTCGAAGACCCCATCTCGAGCAAACTAATCAGTCTGGTATTTCGGTTAGTGTCTTATTCTCGTTCATTGGATTAATACCCGACACGTGATTTCATGTAGTGTTGATTTTGTATGAGTATGTAGGGTCTTGTGTATATAATGTTTCATTGGTTATTAGCCGTATGAATATTGATTACGTAGTTAGGGTTTGTATGATGTTAGTGTTGAAGATTCTTGTGTGTTTCGATGATCATTGTCCTGATTGGATTGATGATTTGTATTAAGAAACTAATGGCTCTGGTGGTACATGTTTAGCATGCGATTATGGCCAATGATTGTTAGAATGATGTGTATGTTAAGTGGTAACTGTTACTTTTTGAGTAGTTGATGATTGTTCATAATGAGGGTGTATAATCATGGTTAAAACTGTCGATTAATCTGATATGGGAAACTGTCAAACTTGTTAACTATTGTTACGAAATCAAAGGAGCTGTAACTGTCTGTTGAGGGGCGACGAAAGACCTCCCCCACGAAGAATCTAGTTCGACGAAGAATTAGGTCCTTCGTCGACTGATTCTTGACGAACCTCCATGGTTCTTCGCCGTACTCATCCACGACGAAGATTAGTCCTTTGCCAATATGATCCTTCGTTGCAAAACTCCTAGATGAAGAATGATTCTTCGTCAATATGGTTCTTCGCCATGAGAACACCCCACAAAGAATAGATTCTTCGTGGAGATGCTGCATGTGTGTAAACAAACAAAACATTTTATGTTGTTTATGATGATGGATATTTGTGCTTATAAGATCTATCTGTTGCGTGTTAATAAGAATAAGAAATCTGGTTTGACTTGTGTGAGTAGCAAACCCACCTGTTATATGTTGTTAAGTGACATGCACATGGGATGTGGACTTGTATGAGAAGTGGATATGTGCTACATGTTGTACAGTGATCTTTGTGAAGAATGCAATCTGTGATAAATACGTGCCTTAATTGACTATGAAACTGATTTGATTGGTAACCACGGTAGGGTTTGGTTGACCAACTTGGAACGAGTAACTTATCATACCGAGCAAAACCAAGGTGAGTTCATTCCTCTTGAGCATGCGTCCCGGTGGGTGGGACAATCAATGGGTATTCCTGAGAGGAATAAGTCTTTTGGGTAAAAACTGGAATGTTAGATAACACACTCATTTCCTATCACCTTAAGTCCCATCGTCTACCAAATATTTACCTAAGAGGTAACAGGATATTAGTTGATAGCGCTATTAGGTTTGGCAACCTCACACCGTACCTGAGAGGACGGTTGTGAACTAATGACCTTAATCATGACCATTGCTTAGATAGGAGGCATTGGGGACGAGCAAAACAATCTGGAAGCCATCTTGTACGGTACTCGAGTTATTATCAACATTATTATCAATAAACTGAACTAAACACTTGGCGATTAACGTTTTCGTAAAACTATGAACTCACCAGCGTTGTCTGATACACTTGTTGCATGCTCGCAGGTTGTTAGATGTTATGGACAAGGAACTTGCTATCTGGGATTGCTGGAGTGGTCATGGGTCTAACTGCTTGGATACGCATGATGGGCTTACTGTGTTTACATACATTTGGTTTTGAAACATTTAAACAATGATTTACTCTTTGCTTCCGCTGAACCTGTTAAACTTGTGATATGATTTGGAATATTTGATTCAATAAATGGGAGTTTATTTTAAATAGTTCAATGTGATTGGTGGCTAGATCCTGGTACGTCACACGCCTAGCGGGGTTTCCGCATGTGGTATTTTTGGGGGTGTGACACAGGCCAGCTGGCAATTTGCTGTCACTAGGCATCCCTTACGAACCGTAATGGTTATGCCTTGCAGTGCGTAAGGACCCCTGGTGCATCAGCAGATTTAAAACTCCCTTGCGGACCATAAGGGCTAAGCATTGGGGTTCATAAGGGACCTCTAGGAAAAAAGTTTTAAAATTTTTGCATATTTTGTCCCTTGATTTTGATTAGTTCCCTATTTTGTCTATATGTTCTATTTTAAAACCAAAATTTATGGTTGTTTTAAATGAGGTCATTTACATATATCTCCCTCCTAAGATCATTTATTACATATATACCCAACCCATAAAATCAATTACATATTTCCCCCTTTTAAACCATACATATTACATATTTACCCATTTTATTAAAATCACTCCTATTGAATTACTATTTTACCCTTAATGAACTTAATAAATGATTATTACATTTTTCCCCTTTCTAATACCATTACTTACATATTTTATGATTTAATGTGTAATATAATTGTTTACAAATAAGATATTAACCTAATGATATGAATTCATTTTTTATAAGCCCTGCCTGGTTTGACATTTAGTAATGCATGCTAGTTTACCTTGTATACAATTGCCATGTGGATTCGAGTAAATTCTTTTCATACTTATGCTATGTATATTTAAACTTGTGTACTCGCCAATGCTTTTGCGTTGAACCTTTATTTTTAACATGTTACAGGTTGATGATGATGCCATGATGAAACTAGTAGGGACGACTTAGAAATGCACATGAATTACTAGTTTTGCTTATTTTGTTATGTTAAATTGTTGTACTTGTCTCATTTTGATGTTGTAATTTGAATTTTCTTGTAATGTATTTGACAATTTGAGTTATGCAATGAAAACGGTTTGGATTAAATATTGTCGCAAATAGTGTTATGTGTGATGAGCAATCTATTTCGTCTCACTCCGATGATTCCGCCATCGGTTGGGGTATGACATATAAAGTTTAACAATAAAATTCCTCATCTAACCCTCGAAAATGGTGGTATACCAACTTTGTTTACCTTGGTAAACATGTTGTAATACTCCTAGAGGTTATCGAAGAAAGGAGAAGAAGAAAAACAAGAAAAAAAGTGTAAGAAGGAAGACCAGAACTTAAACATGTAACCGTGAAACTTCAAAATCATAACGAACATCCAATTATTCTCATAATAAACATCCAACTCAAAAAATCAAATAACCCAAATTAAAACATCTAAATCTAAACATTCAAACTAAAAGGGTTTATAGTTATTTTCGAACCGAAGATGTTAACATAACTTCAATGTTTGTCATCCTAGCAATCATAACATCTTTCTCCCCTTTATATTTTTCCCTTTGAGCCATCAACTCTGCTATAATTCCATCGAACCTTTCTTTATCTTATTTCTTTTCCTTAACAAGCTCCTTGATAACCTCGTTCAACTTCTCAATCTACAATACAACCAATGGATAGTAATGTCAAGATAAGCCTTATCGATATAACAAAACTTAGAGTTATACAATGTGTACACTTTGAAAATTTAACTATTTAAGGATTCTTAATAGGTATAAAACAATTCAGATAATTCTAATTGTATTATCTTCAAGAATCACAAATTTAGTTTGCCATAAATTGAACTCCATGTGTAACATCCCGCATAAATATATCGAATTATAACGTGACACGTGTCCAAACTCTCTGATTAAGTCCGATTTGTGGAAGGAAAGGGACCAAATACGACAAAATAGGGAACTAATCAAAATCAAGGGACAAAATATGCAAAAATTTTAAAACTTTTTTCCTAGAGGTCCCTTATGAACCCCAATGCTTAGCCCTTATGGTCCGCAAGGGAGTTTTAAATCTGCTGATGCACCAGGGGTCCTTACGCACTGCAAGGCATAACCATTACGGTTCGTAAGGGATGCCTAGTGACAGCAAATTGCCAGCTGGCCTGTGTCACACCCCCAAAAATACCACATGCGGAAACCCCGCTAGGCGTGTGACGTACCAGGATCTAGCCACCAATCACATTGAACTATTTAAAATAAACTCCCATTTATTGAATCAAATATTCCAAATCATATCACAAGTTTAACAGGTTCAGCGGAAGCAAAGAGTAAATCATTGTTTAAATGTTTCAAAACCAAATGTATGTAAACACAGTAAGCCCATCATGCGTATCCAAGCAGTTAGACCCATGACCACTCCAGCAATCCCAGATAGCAAGTTCCTTGTCCATAACATCTAACGACCTGCGAGCATGCAACAAGTGTATCAGACAACGCTGGTGAGTTCATAGTTTTACGAAAACGTTAATCGCCAAGTGTTTAGTTCAGTTTATTGATAATAATGTTGATAATAACTCGAGTACCGTACAAGATGGCTTCCAGATTGTTTTGCTCGTCCCCAATGCCTCCTATCTAAGCAATGGTCATGATTAAGGTCATTAGTTCACAACCGTCCTCTCAGGTACGGTGTGAGGTTGCCAAACCTAATAGCGCTATCAACTAATATCCTGTTACCTCTTAGGTAAATATTTGGTAGACGATGGGACTTAAGGTGATAGGAAATGAGTGTGTTATCTAACATTCCAGTTTTTACCCAAAAGACTTATTCCTCTCAGGAATACCCATTGATTGTCCCACCCACCGGGACGCATGCTCAAGAGGAATGAACTCACCTTGGTTTTGCTCGGTATGATAAGTTACTCGTTCCAAGTTGGTCAACCAAACCCTACCGTGGTTACCAATCAAATCAGTTTCATAGTCAATTAAGGCACGTATTTATCACAGATTGCATTCTTCACAAAGATCACTGTACAACATGTAGCACATATCCACTTCTCATACAAGTCCACATCCCATGTGCATGTCACTTAACAACATATAACAGGTGGGTTTGCTACTCACACAAGTCAAACCAGATTTCTTATTCTTATTAACACGCAACAGATAGATCTTATAAGCACAAATATCCATCATCATAAACAACATAAAATGTTTTGTTTGTTTACACACATGCAGCATCTCCACGAAGAATCTATTCTTTGTGGGGTGTTCTCATGGCGAAGAACCATATTGACGAAGAATCATTCTTCATCTAGGAGTTTTGCAACGAAGGATCATATTGGCAAAGGACTAATCTTCGTCGTGGATGAGTACGGCGAAGAACCATGGAGGTTCGTCAAGAATCAGTCGACGAAGGACCTAATTCTTCGTCGAACTAGATTCTTCGTGGGGGAGGTCTTTCGTCGCCCCTCAACAGACAGTTACAGCTCCTTTGATTTCGTAACAATAGTTAACAAGTTTGACAGTTTCCCATATCAGATTAATCGACAGTTTTAACCATGATTATACACCCTCATTATGAACAATCATCAACTACTCAAAAAGTAACAGTTACCACTTAACATACACATCATTCTAACAATCATTGGCCATAATCGCATGCTAAACATGTACCACCAGAGCCATTAGTTTCTTAATACAAATCATCAATCCAATCAGGACAATGATCATCGAAACACACAAGAATCTTCAACACTAACATCATACAAACCCTAACTACGTAATCAATATTCATACGGCTAATAACCAATGAAACATTATATACACAAGACCCTACATACTCATACAAAATCAACACTACATGAAATCACGTGTCGGGTATTAATCCAATGAACGAGAATAAGACACTAACCGAAATACCAGACTGATTAGTTTGCTCGAGATGGGGTCTTCGAGACCTAGATGCCGTCACACATGGAAGAGAGGAAGAGAGAGAGCCTTAGGGTTTTGTGGGATTTGCGGTTACATAAAACGATAGGTTATACACACATATAATGATAGTCAGGCCCACTCTGGGCCACGAAGAAACCTAGGCCGAAGGCCCTTTTGGCGAACAACTCCCTCGACGAAGAATCCTTCTTCGTCGTGGAGTGTTTTGGCGAAGAACTCTTTCGGTGAAGAGCCTTCTTCGTCGAAGATTGGTTGTGACGAAGAACCCTGGTTCTTCGTTAAGTGTGTTTCTCAATCAGAGTTAAACATAAATATGCTATGACTAAACATTACACAATACTTAAGTCTTCATGTAACGCCCAAATGTAACAATACTACAGTCAATCAAATATCTTACACATTGATACAACGTAAAATGAACTGTGAAAATAAGATTGTGAAACAAGTGGTGCATAGAGGAAAGACCTTGAAATCTTGAGTGATCACATCATCCCCAACTTGAAAGAAATTTCGTCCCGAAATTTGATAAGTATTCCCGAATGACTGTGGATTTTCCGCAGGTGCCACATCTTCCCCAACTTGAAAGGGAATTTCGGCCCGAAATTCACCAGTTGTATCAGAACTAGATTGGTCAGTTGGGAATAGTTGAGGATACTTGAGCTTCATTTGGTCCTCATGTTCCCATGTGAACTTCGGTCCAGTCTTGAGTTCCAACGAACTCTTACGATTGGAATACGACTGTGCTTTCGGACCTTGACTTCCCGATCCATAATTTCGATGGGTTCTTCGACAAACTGCAATTTGTCGTCAATTTCAGCTCCTGAAGTGGTACCACAAGTGTTTCATCAGACAAACACTTATTTAGTTGCGAAACATGGAAGACATCATGAACGTTACGCAACTCAGCAGGTAACTCGAGCTTGTAAGCCACTGTACCAATTCGCTCCAAAATCTTGAATGGCCCAACATTACACAGATTAAGCTTGCCGCGTTTCCCAAAGCGTACCACACCATTCTAGGGTGAGACTTTTAACATAATGCGTTCGCCTGCAGCGAACTCCAAAGGTTTCTTACGCTTGTCAGCGTAACTTTTCTGACAGTCGCGCGCTGCCGCCATACAGTTTCAGATCTGGACAATCTTTTCTGAAGTTTCAAGTACAAGTTCAGGACCTGTGACCTGGTTGTCACCCACCTCAGCCCAACAGAGAGGAGAACGGCATTCTCATCCGTACAATGCTTCGAACGGAGCTGCCTGGATGCTAGAATGGTAACTGTTGTTGTAAGAGAACTCTATCAGCGGCAAATGTTTCTCCCAACCCTTACCAAAATCGATCACACATGCTCGCAGCATGTCTTCAAGTGTCTGGATGGTTCGTTCACTTTGACCATCCTTCTGTGGGTGATAAGCAGTACTCATGTCGAGACGTGAGCCGAACGATTTATGCATTGACTGCCACAAATCGGATATAAAACGCGGGTCACGATCAGAGATAATAGAGGTTGGCACCCCGTGCCTGGAAACCACCTCCTTTATATAAACAACGGCAAGTTGTGAGAACTTATCGGTTTCCTTTATCGCGAGGAAGTGCGCAGATTTCGTGAGACGGACCACGATCACCCAGATGGTATCATTTTCGTTTTGAGTTCTGGGCAACCCAGTAATGAAACCCATAGCAATCTGCTCCCATTTCCACATGGGTATTTCTGGTTGCTGAAGCAGACCAGATGGTTTCTGATATTATACCTTAACTTTCGCGCAAGTCAAACATTTACTCACATACGTCGCGATGTGAGCCTTCAACTTCGGCCACCAATATAAGACTTTGAGGTCCTGATACATCTTATCCAAACCTGGGTGAACAGAGTAGCGAGACTTGTGTGCTTCGTCCATCACGAGCTCTCTAAGATTACCATACAAAGGGACCCATATCTGTTCCATAAAATAATAAATGTCGTCAGATCTCTCTACGAGTCGTTTCTCCATGCCCCGTAAATATTCAGCTTTAAGGTTTTCTTCTTTCAGTGCTCCGGTTTGGGCAGAACGGATCTGGTCAGGGAGATCTGAGTGAATAGTGAGCTGCAAGGCTTGTACACGTTTAGGTTTTGCCTCCTTTCGACTAAGGGCATCAGCTACAACGTTGGCTTTGCCTGGATGATACTTGATGGCACAGTCATAATCATTTAAGAGTTCTACCCACCGACGCTGTCACATGTTCAACTCTTTCTGATCGAAAATATGTTGGAGGCTCCTGTGATCGGTATAGATAGTGCATTTGGTACCGTACAGATAATGCCTCCAAATCTTTAGCGTGAAAACCACGGCCCCCAACTCCAAGTCGTGAGTCATGTAATTCTTCTCATGAACCTTCAACTACCGAGAAGCTAAGCTATAACTTTCTCGCGTTGCATCAGCACGCATCCGAGACCCTGAATAGAAGCGTCACAATATACCACAAAATCCTCGGTACCTTCAGGTAATGACAATATCGGCGCACTGCAGAGTTTTTGTTTCAAGAGTTGGAAGGCATCCTCCTGCTTCGTTCCCCAAGAATATACAATGCCTTTCTGCATTAACGCGGTGAGAGGTTGAGCGATCTTCGAGAAGTCTTTAATAAATCTGCGATGGTACCCAGCGAGACAAAGAAATTGTCGCACCTCCGAAGGATTCTTCGGTGCCGCCCAATTTCTGATAGCATCAATCTTAGCAGGATCCACGTGTATCCCCATTTCATTAACAATGTGACCAAGGAAGTGTGCTTCTCGAATCTAGAAATCACACTTCGAGAATTTCGCGTAGAGTTGCTCCTTCCTAAGGAGCTCCAAGATAAGACGCAAGTGTCGCTCGTGGTCCTCCTTGCTCTTAGAATAAATCAAGATGTCATCGATAAACACAATGACAAAATCGTTAAGATACGGTTTGCACACACGATTCATAAGGTCCATGAAAACCGTCGGTGCATTTGTCAACCCGAATGGCATAACCAGAAACTCATAATAGCCATACCGCGTTCGAAAAGCTGTTTTTGGAACATCCTCCTCCCGGACTCTCATCTGACGATAGCCCAATCTTGATTCGATTTTTTAGTAGAAGCTTGACCCCTGCAGCTGGTCAAACAAGTCATCAATGCGAGGTAAAGGGTAACGATTCTTGACGGTCATCTTGTTGAGTTCACGATAATCTATACACATACGAAAGGACCCGTCCTTCTTCTTTACAAACAAAACTGGGGCTCCCCAAGGCGAAGAACTGGGTCGGATAAAACCTCTATCCAACAGTTCTTGGAGTTGGTTAGACAGTTCTTGCAGCTCTCCTGGTGCAAGACGATAAGGAGCACGAGCAATCGGGGCTGCTCCTGGTGTAAGGTCAATCTTGAATTCTACCTGACGGTGTGGAGGTAAACCAGGAAGTTCTTCAGAAAAAACGTCAGAAAACTCACGAACAACTGGTAGGTCTTCGATTTTCCTTTCTTCAGGATGAGTATCAGTAACAAGTGCTAGAATAGCAGGGTAGCCCTTTCGTAGACACTTCTGGGCTTTCATGGCTGAGATGATGCCAACCATTGCACCACTACGATGACCTTGAACCGACAAAGATTCTCCACTGGGGAGAGGGATACGTACAACTTTCTCCTTACAAAGGATTTCCGCTTGGTGCTTAGACAACCAGTCCATACCAACGACTACATCAAAGCTTCCAAGAGTAACAGGAAGTAGGTCAATATCGAACACTTGACCCATAAGATCGAGTTTACACCCAAAAAGAATATGTGTGGTTTCAATCGATTTGCCATCAGGTAATTCTACTACGTGCTTGTTTACAAGAGGTGTTGGAGTCAACAATAACTGACGATTGAACCCCAAAGACACATAACTACAATCGGCACCAGAGTTGAATAAAACAGAAGCAAATAGATTGTTCACGGAAAACGTACCAGTCACAACATTGCCATCATTCCTATCTTCCCCCACACCAATGGTAAACACTCTTCCACGCGCACCATTCCCACCATTGTTTTCGTTGTTGTCGTTTCCAGTGTTGTTATTGTTATTACCAGCATTCTGATTCAGTTGAGGGCAATCTCGCCTGAAGTGACCCTCGTCTCCACACTGAACACACCCTTACAATTTCCCTGATTCTGCTGAGTCTGCTGCCTCTCCTGTTGTTGTGGCTGTTGTTGCTGTGGGGGTTGCTGATGCTGCTATCTTGGGATTGGGGCCCTGCAATCTCTAGCCATATGGCCCACCTTGTTGCACCTGTGATAGCGAGCTATGCTCCACCTCCTAATTGGTAATCTTGTGAGCTAGGAGAATGATCCGGGGCAAGTTGTCAAGATTCGCCGCAGTGACCAAACCCTTGACCTGTGGTGCTAAACCATTGATGTACAGCTCAATCCTTCGGTGGGGTGGTCGTGATAGGTTGGGACACATGTTCGCGAGCTCATGGGACCGTTTCGTGTACGCTTCAATCTCGGACCCTGCCATCTTCAAACTGTAGTAATAATTTTCCAACTTTTGAATTTCGTCACGATGATAGTACTCCTCACGCATCAGCTCCTTAAATCGTCCCAAGTAGTCGCGTTCGCCATTTCAATACCCAGCATTTGGACTTGGGAATTCCACCAAGTCAAGGCACTATCCTCCAGTGTGCCTGAGGCATACTTCACTCTGTCCCCAGCAGGATAGTTACACATCGTGAACACCGATTCTGCCTTCTCAAACCAACGGAGTAGTCCCACAGCACCTTCAGTCCCACTAAATGTATGTGGCTTACAATCCATGAACGTCTTAAACGTGCAAACAGGAGGATTGTTCTGATTCACGTGTTGACCTAAAGACGAAAGAAAATACAACACACGGGTAAGATTCGAGTACGCGACACAAGGATAAAGAGTATTTGGCACATATCGTACCAGTCTGCTAAGCCGCCAAGCCTTCAGCCACACGAGTATTGATCAAATCGGTCAATTCAGCCTAGGACATTGTAATGTTGCCACGTCCACCGCCGCGGCCTCCACCACGTCCACCATTTCATTCGTTCATGATTCTATATAAAAAGTGGAAAAAAATAAAATTCGGGATTGGATGGGAGTCAAACATCACTATGACCTCTACAGATTACCGAGTTCTATCATCACGTCAGACAACAGAGCGGAACCCCTTTCACACTCGTTAAGTCTCACTGGGACTCACATGCACCCCACATTATTATTATTATTATTATTATTATTATTATTATTATTATTATTATTATTATTATTATTATTATTATTATTATTATTATTATGTGTGCACCCATAATAGCAACGCGATTTGCATGTTTATCTCAGCTCCTCCCAACTTATGCTAAAAGGTTCCTTAAATTCGAGTAGCAAGACAAAAACACCACAACATAGATCAGGAAGGGTTAGGGAAGTGTCACACTATCAATCACATAACGTAGGCTAGTAACACAAGAACTCATACTATAGTGCTAGGTGTGCATTCACATGCAATGTCATACTCAGGTGTTCACTAAATATGATGTGCAATAAGTAAACGAGAGACAAACCTTGCAATCTAGAGCTGAGTGTCATGGTCGATTTTCTGAACTGTTCGGTTATAGTCTGGTTTTATAAAAATGTTTTAAAACCTAGTTCACTATAACCAGTGGCTCTGATACCAAACTGTCACACCCCCAAAAATACCACATGCGGAAACCTCACTAGGCATGTGACATACCAGGATCTAGCCACCAATCACATTGAATTATTTAAAATAAACTCCCATTTATTGAATCAAATATTCCAAATCATATCACAAGTTTAACAGGTTCAGCGGAAGCAAATAGTAAATCATTGTTTAAATGTTTCAAAACCAAATGTATATAAACACAGTAAGCCCATCATGCGTATCCAAGCAGTACGACCCATGACCACTCCAGCAATCCCAGATAGCAAGTTCCTTGTCCAGAACATCTAACGACCTGCGAGCATGCAACAAGTGTATCAGACAATGCTGGTGAGTTCATAGTTTTACGAAAACGTTAATTTCCAAGTGTTTAGTTCAGTTTATTGATAATAATGTTGATAATAGCTCGAGTACCATACAAGATGGCTTCCAGATTGTTTTGCCCGTCCCCAATGCCCCCTATCTAAGCATTGATCATGATTAAGGTCATTAGTTCACGCCCGTCCTCTCAGGTATGGTGTGAGGTTGCCAAACCTAATAGCGTTGTTAACTAATACTCGTTTACCTCTCAGGTAACTATTAGGTAGAAGATGGGACATAGGAAATGAGTGTATTATCTAACATTCCAGTTTTTACCCAAAAGACTTATTCCTCTCAGGAATACCCTTTGATTGTCCCATCCACCGGGACGCATGCTCAAGAGGAATGAACTCACCTTGGTTTTGCTCGGTATGATAAGTTACCCGTTCCAAGTTGGTCAACCAAACCCTACTGTGGTTACCTATCAAATCAGTTACATAGTCAATTAAGGCACGTATTTATCACAGATTGCAATCATCACAAAGATCAGTGTACAACATGTAGCACATATCCAATTCTCATACAAGTCCACATCCCATGTGCATGTCACTTAACAACATATAACAGGTGGGTTTGCTACTCACACAAGTCAAACCAGATTTCTTATTCTTATTAACATGCAACAGATAGATCTTATAAGCACAAATATCCATCATCATAAACATCATAAAGTGTTCAGTTTGTTTACACACATGCAGCATCTCCACGAAGAATCTATTCTTCGTAGGGTGTTCTCATGGCGAAGAACCATATTGACGAAGAATCATTCTTCGTCTAGGACTGTTGCGACGAAGGATCATATTGGCGAAGGACTAATCTTCGTCGTGGATGAGTATGGCGAAGAACCATGGAGGTTCTTCAAGAATTAGTCGATGAAGGACCTAATTCTTCGTCGAACTAGATTCTTCGTGGGGGAGGTCTTTCGTCGCCCCTCGTCAGACAGTTACAGCTCCTTTGATTTTGTAACAACAGTTAACAAGTTTGATAGTTTCCCATATCATATTAACCGACAGCTTTAACCATGATTATACACCCTCATTATGAACAATCACCAACTACTCAAAACGTAACAGTTACCACTTAACATACACATCATTCTAACAATCATTGGCCATAATCACATGCTAAACATGTACCACCAGAGCCATTAGTTTCTTAATACAAATCATCAATCCAATCAGGACAATGATCATCGAAACACACAAGAATCTTCAACATTAACATCATACAAACCCTAACTACATAATCAATATTCATACGGCTAATAACCAATGAAACATTATATACACAAGACCCTACATACTCATATAAAATCAATACTACATGAAATCACGTGTCGGGTATTAATCCAATGAACGAGAACAAGACACTAACCGAAATACCGAACTGATTAGTTTGCTCAAGATGGGGTCTTCGAGACCTAGATGTCATCACACAGGGAAGAGAGGAAGAGAGAGACAGCCTTAGGGTTTTGTGGGATTTGCGGTTACATAAAACGAGAGGTTATACACACATATAATGACAGTCAGGCCCACTCTGGGCCAGGAAGAAACCTGGGCCGAAGGCCCTTTTGGCGAACAACTCCCTCGACGAAGAATCCTTCTTCGTCGTGGAGTGTTTTGGCGAAGAACTCTTTCGGCGAAGAGCCTTCTTCGTCGAAGATCAGTTGTGACGAAGAACCCTGGTTCTTCGTTAAGTGTGTTTCTCAATCAGAGTTAAACATAAATATGTTATGACTAAACATTACACAATACTTAAGTCTTCATGTAACGCCCAAACGTAACAATACTACAGTCAATCAAATATCTTACAAATTGATACAATGTAAAATGAACTGTGAAAATAAGATTGTGAAACAAGTGGTGTGTAGAGGAAAGACCTTGAAATCTCGAGTTATCACAGCCTGCCATTGCTACTATGCTGCCATATCCTTGCGAATTTGCCACTCTTTCTCCTCCTTGTGACACCTAAGATGCCACTAATCAGCCTCTAATCAGTTGAGATTACACTTGGCATGATTTGGGAGCATTATTATTAGTATAAATGGCATGCTTGGTGTTCATCATAACTCACACCATCAAATTCACTCTAAATACTTCTCTTCGAGTTTCTCTGGAGTTTAGGAGCAGCTCTCAAGCCTTCTTAGTAGTCCTCAAGTTCAGCAAGCCTTCCTCCTTTGCTCAATTTCAATTATTTAGTTAGTTTTCAACTGAAAGTCAAACAGTTTAACTTTTCGTTTGACATTCAGTTCTGACCACTACGGTCAAGTCAAAGTTTGAATCGAACTTTCCTACATGATTGTAATAAAGAAGGTATGAATACCCTGTGATCATACCCTTCGACAATCACGTTTAATAGGGGAAATGATGAGTCAAGCATGTTATCTCTAAAAAGTCAAAACTAGTATGTATACATTTTGAGCTAATTGGACTTTTAACTATCTAAACCAATTAGTTTGACATCATATCAGTTTTCATAGACTAATGAAACATATTTTGACATGCCCAACTCATCATACTCAGTTTAGACTTCAACTCTATATCGAAAGTCAAATAGTTTGACTTTTGCTTTGACTTTCGATTCTGACCCGTTTGGTCAACTTTGGAACCCAATCAAGACATGTTTTGTGACCATAATATTATAGGGAATAACACTCTAAGGTTATACCTTATGGTCATACCATTTGAAGGGTAAATCGACAAGTCCAATACATATACTTTTAAATGGTCAAAAATGCCCCTATGGCATAAAAATGGTTTTAAAACCAGTGAGGCCTATAATTTGACCTCAAAACTGATTATATAAAATTTGGAAATATGTTTTGACACAACGGACTTGTCATAGACCCATTCAACCATCTGATGTCACATTTACGCAATTGACTAGTTTAAGATATATAAAATATATAAACTAGCCGAATTGGGTTTAAACCTTGCTAAACCATTCCAAATCAGAATGTTTGGTTAAATAACACATATCCAATGAGGCTTCGCACTCAGAAGGGTATAAACCCCGTTGTACCCGGTCAAGTTTAATCTAGCGAAAGCGAATAATATTCTAAGTAGCGAGTCAAGTAATATAACTTACAAAATGACTCACGAACATTCTAGCGGATATATATACATACAGGGGATGGTTCAAATGAAAACCACTTTTATTGTGAAAACTCGAAAACTAACTAAAAAAAGCCTAAGAACACACAAAAAAAAATTTTTGCAATTTTTTTTTATAAAAATCGCCGGTTTTTATATATGAAAAAAAAACTTTTTTTCAAAAAAAAAAAAAAAAAAATTGTAGTACAAATACACATGTGTAGTGTTACACATGTGCACTACACAAAAAAAAAAAAAATTTTTTTGAAGATTTTTTTATATAAAAAACCTGTGAAAATTATTATGAAAAAAAAATTTGGTATGTTTTTTGCCTTTTTTAATTAGTTTTCGAGTTTTCACAATAACTAGTGGTTTTCATTTGAACCTTCCCCTATACATATATACATATATATATATATATATATATATATATATATATATATATATATATATATATATATATATATATATATATATATATATATATATATATATATATATATATATATATGTTTCATTCTAGACTATAGATACTTCCAGATAATCGTGCCTAGGATATACAACTTGAAATACGACTTTGCTTCAAAAAACTTATTTAAACAGAATTTATGCTAAGCAAAGGTAAATACTCTTAGCCTAGTTTTATTTAAAAACTTGGGATACGGCATTAGCCGCTTGAAGCAGGTATTATATAAATGGGCAAATGCTTTCCTTAATATAAAAATCCGATTTAATCTGTATTGCTTAAATAACATTAAACACTGGGGTAATGGTGTCTTGACGTCCCGACTCATCAACTAGGAATACAAAATACCGAAGTTCACATGGGAACATGAGGACCAAATGAAGCTCAAGTATCCTCAACTATTCCCAACTGACCAATCTAGTTCTGATACAACTGGTGAATTTCGGGCCGAAATTCCCTTTCAAGTTGGGGAAGATGTGGCACCTGCGGAAAATCCACAGTCATTCGGGAATACTTATCAAATTTCGGGACGAAATTTCTTTCAAGTTGGGGATGATGTGATCACTCAAGATTTCAAGGTCTTTCCTCTATGCACCACTTGTTTCACAATCTTATTTTCACAGTTCATTTTACGTTGTATCAATGTGTAAGATATTTGATTGACTGTAGTATTGTTACATTTGGGCGTTACATGAAGACTTAAGTATTGTGTAATGTTTAGTCATAGCATATTTATGTTTAACTCTGATTGAGAAACACACTTAACGAAGAACCAGGGTTCTTCGTCACAACCAATCTTCGACGAAGAAGGCTCTTCACCGAAAGAGTTCTTCGCCAAAACACTCCACGACGAAGAAGGATTCTTCGTCGAGGGAGTTGTTCGCCAAAAGGGCCTTCGGCCTAGGTTTCTTCGTGGCCCAGAGTGGGCCTGACTATCATTATATGTGTGTATAACCTATCGTTTTATGTAACCGCAAATCCCACAAAACCCTAAGGCTCTCTCTCTTCCTCTCTTCCATGTGTGACGGCATCTAGGTCTCGAAGACCCCATCTCGAGCAAACTAATCAGTCTGGTATTTCGGTTAGTGTCTTATTCTCGTTCATTGGATTAATACCCGACACGTGATTTCATGTAGTGTTGATTTTGTATGAGTATGTAGGGTCTTGTGTATATAATGTTTCATTGGTTATTAGCCGTATGAATATTGATTACGTAGTTAGGGTTTGTATGATGTTAGTGTTGAAGATTCTTGTGTGTTTCGATGATCATTGTCCTGATTGGATTGATGATTTGTATTAAGAAACTAATGGCTCTGGTGGTACATGTTTAGCATGCGATTATGGCCAATGATTGTTAGAATGATGTGTATGTTAAGTGGTAACTGTTACTTTTTGAGTAGTTGATGATTGTTCATAATGAGGGTGTATAATCATGGTTAAAACTGTCGATTAATCTGATATGGGAAACTGTCAAACTTGTTAACTATTGTTACGAAATCAAAGGAGCTGTAACTGTCTGTTGAGGGGCGACGAAAGACCTCCCCCACGAAGAATCTAGTTCGACGAAGAATTAGGTCCTTCGTCGACTGATTCTTGACGAACCTCCATGGTTCTTCGCCGTACTCATCCACGACGAAGATTAGTCCTTTGCCAATATGATCCTTCGTTGCAAAACTCCTAGATGAAGAATGATTCTTCGTCAATATGGTTCTTCGCCATGAGAACACCCCACAAAGAATAGATTCTTCGTGGAGATGCTGCATGTGTGTAAACAAACAAAACATTTTATGTTGTTTATGATGATGGATATTTGTGCTTATAAGATCTATCTGTTGCGTGTTAATAAGAATAAGAAATCTGGTTTGACTTGTGTGAGTAGCAAACCCACCTGTTATATGTTGTTAAGTGACATGCACATGGGATGTGGACTTGTATGAGAAGTGGATATGTGCTACATGTTGTACAGTGATCTTTGTGAAGAATGCAATCTGTGATAAATACGTGCCTTAATTGACTATGAAACTGATTTGATTGGTAACCACGGTAGGGTTTGGTTGACCAACTTGGAACGAGTAACTTATCATACCGAGCAAAACCAAGGTGAGTTCATTCCTCTTGAGCATGCGTCCCGGTGGGTGGGACAATCAATGGGTATTCCTGAGAGGAATAAGTCTTTTGGGTAAAAACTGGAATGTTAGATAACACACTCATTTCCTATCACCTTAAGTCCCATCGTCTACCAAATATTTACCTAAGAGGTAACAGGATATTAGTTGATAGCGCTATTAGGTTTGGCAACCTCACACCGTACCTGAGAGGACGGTTGTGAACTAATGACCTTAATCATGACCATTGCTTAGATAGGAGGCATTGGGGACGAGCAAAACAATCTGGAAGCCATCTTGTACGGTACTCGAGTTATTATCAACATTATTATCAATAAACTGAACTAAACACTTGGCGATTAACGTTTTCGTAAAACTATGAACTCACCAGCGTTGTCTGATACACTTGTTGCATGCTCGCAGGTCGTTAGATGTTATGGACAAGGAACTTGCTATCTGGGATTGCTGGAGTGGTCATGGGTCTAACTGCTTGGATACGCATGATGGGCTTACTGTGTTTACATACATTTGGTTTTGAAACATTTAAACAATGATTTACTCTTTGCTTCCGCTGAACCTGTTAAACTTGTGATATGATTTGGAATATTTGATTCAATAAATGGGAGTTTATTTTAAATAGTTCAATGTGATTGGTGGCTAGATCCTGGTACGTCACACGCCTAGCGGGGTTTCCGCATGTGGTATTTTTGGGGGTGTGACACAGGCCAGCTGGCAATTTGCTGTCACTAGGCATCCCTTACGAACCGTAATGGTTATGCCTTGCAGTGCGTAAGGACCCCTGGTGCATCAGCAGATTTAAAACTCCCTTGCGGACCATAAGGGCTAAGCATTGGGGTTCATAAGGGACCTCTAGGAAAAAAGTTTTAAAATTTTTGCATATTTTGTCCCTTGATTTTGATTAGTTCCCTATTTTGTCGTATTTGGTCCCTTTCCTTCCACAAATCGGACTTAATCAGAGAGTTTGGACACGTGTCACGTTATAATTCGATATATTTATGCGGGATGTTACACATGGAGTTCAATTTATGGCAAACTAAATTTGTGATTCTTGAAGATAATACAATTAGAATTATCTGAATTGTTTTATACCTATTAAGAATCCTTAAATAGTTAAATTTTCAAAGTGTACACATTGTATAACTCTAAGTTTTGTTATATCGATAAGGCTTATCTTGACATTACTATCCATTGGTTGTATTGTAGATTGAGAAGTTGAACGAGGTTATCAAGGAGCTTGTTAAGGAAAAGAAATAAGATAAAGAAAGGTTCGATGGAATTATAGCAGAGTTGATGGCTCAAAGGGAAAAATATAAAGGGGAGAAAGATGTTATGATTGCTAGGATGACAAACATTGAAGTTATGTTAACATCTTCGGTTCGAAAATAACTATAAACCCTTTTAGTTTGAATGTTTAGATTTAGATGTTTTAATTTGGGTTATTTGATTTTTTGAGTTGGATGTTTATTATGAGAATAATTGGATGTTCGTTATGATTTTGAAGTTTCACGGTTACATGTTTAAGTTCTGGTCTTCCTTCTTACACTTTTTTTCTTGTTTTTCTTCTTCTCCTTTCTTCGATAACCTCTAGGAGTATTACAACATGTTTACCAAGGTAAACAAAGTTGGTATACCACCATTTTCGAGGGTTAGATGAGGAATTTTATTGTTAAACTTTATATGTCATACCCCAACCGATGGCGGAATCATCGGAGTGAGACGAAATAGATTGCTCATCACACATAACACTATTTGCGACAATATTTAATCCAAACCGTTTTCATTGCATAACTCAAATTGTCAAATACATTACAAGAAAATTCAAATTACAACATCAAAATGAGACAAGTACAACAATTTAACATAACAAAATAAGCAAAACTAGTAATTCATGTGCATTTCTAAGTCGTCCCTACTAGTTTCATCATGGCATCATCATCAACCTGTAACATGTTAAAAATAAAGGTTCAACGCAAAAGCATTGGCGAGTACACAAGTTTAAATATACATAGCATAAGTATGAAAAGAATTTACTCGAATCCACATGGCAATTGTATACAAGGTAAACTAGCATGCATTACTAAATGTCAAACCCAAGTGTCCACAAGAATTAAGTGTCCATCGCCACAAAAGTACTGAGACTATTTATGAATAAAAAAGACTTAACTAGACCATGACGGGCGGCGTGCTACTCCTATAGCGCTATATATGTTAAGTTTGGGCTAGCTAAGTTAATGACATGTAGCAAAGAATGAATCTAACATGAACCTAAGTATATCAAGTAGCATGTATAAGAGATTGAGCATAAAATATGTTTAAGTGTGTGTTTGTGAATTTAGTACGTTAACATGTTACAACCCAAAGTGTTTAAAAGGAAATGGGTCAAGTGTACTCACGGTTTTGCAAGCTTCCACTTGTTAATCCGTGAAGAGTTGTTGGTTTGGAGATGGGACACCGAGTTCTCCTACACGAGGAAACATAGGTGTGTGAGTATTCGGATGATAACGGAGGTTTAGGAATTTAAATTCACCAAAGTATGTATACGATAAAATAATCAACTAGACTTAATACTCGTTTTTGACACTATAAAACCCTTATGGGTTGATGTGGTTTCATGGGTTAAGATACCCATTAGAATCATAACGAGAAGTTAAGTACTTAGATGATGTAACTTAGTACCATGACGAATAATCATTTGATTATCATCAAGGGTTCGGTCATTATATATATTTTATATGTTTTATATATTTTGTATTGTATATAGTATGAGTATAAGTCCAACATGTTTATCATGGATTTCATGGAAGTCATGTATGGAGGTAGGAGGATAACCTTCCTTTAAAACCTCTTTCGTAGATTCACCAATGCACAAGTTGTCACAAGGACAACAAGGATGGTCATGAATAAAATAGAAAGCTAAAATACATACTAACTAAGAGGGAAATCATCAAGTGAGGTGGTGGATTGAAAGTAGGATGGACAAGTCCTCCAAATAATCACACACAACCAAACACAAATCTTATTACATGAATAAGCTTGGAAGGATACAACACTTGTGGGTTAAAACCCTTACAAAACAGAAAGTTTATAGGCAAATAACACCTCTGAATTTGTGTGAAACAACCTTGCTTAAGGTCACTAATCATGTATTTGATTAGTGGCACAAGAACACAAGTTTGCTTCAAGAAAACATAAGTTTAAAGAAGTTTACAAAGATTTTATTCAAAGCAAAAAAGTTTCTTACACTTTTAACCTCAAATATAGTGATGTTCCATCTTGGTTTTCCATGAAAAACCTATGGAAACACTCCTAGAGGTGTTCCAAGTGTTTTTTTTTTGAACGACAAATTTCTTTTATTCCTGTCGTCTGTGGGACTTGAACCCAAGACCTCCCTCTCCCAAGGTGTTTAAAGGCTTTGCCTTTCCCAATGGACCACCACCCCATTGTGTTCCAA
This sequence comes from Helianthus annuus, assembly GCF_002127325.2. Classification (NCBI taxonomy): domain Eukaryota; kingdom Viridiplantae; phylum Streptophyta; class Magnoliopsida; order Asterales; family Asteraceae; genus Helianthus; species Helianthus annuus. The sequence goes on from NC_035445.2 coordinate 138,360,777, forward strand.
GTGTTAAGAAGAAAGAAAAGAGTAGAACGGTGAAGTAAAAGTGAGCTAAAACTCACTTAGAAAGTCTTGAACTTTCTGATGTGTTTGCTGAATTGGAGCTGAGTTTAGGGAGGTTTTTGAGAGTGTTTAAGGGTTGTAAAAGTGAAAAAGAGGCTGGATTAAGGGTTGTATATATAGGGGAAGGATTAGGGTTTAAGTGGTTAGGTCTTTAATGCAATTAGGTGATGGTTAGCAACAAAAAAAGACAATCAACACAGCCTCCAAAGCTGCGGTCGCATGGCTGATTTCAACCATTAACTTTCTCTTTTTTTTTGTTTTGTTTTAATAATAAAGGTTGTACATTAGTGGTATATGATGTTGTAATATAATGTGTTAATTAATTAAACAATCTAGCCATTCAAAGGATGCGATCAGTCATGAAGTTGTTTATATTCTTTTTAATTTTTATAAACATTATAACTGTATAATTATGTTACACTAGGGGGAACACCCGTGCGATGCACGACATGCATAATAGTTGTTGTTTTTTCCTGGAACGACGACTGATATAGATAGTGCGTGACACGGTACGAAAGTGCGAATATAGTATAGATTTTTAAAACAAAAACCGTTTTTTTTTAAGTTAGCCGTTTGACCATGGTTATTTTGACCAAAGTCCACTCCTCGTTCGGCGCTTTGTGGTAGCACTACCAGTCAAAAAAAGGCCCAAAACGCCCGAGGGTACAGTGTTCCCCCGCGTTTTTAAGACGCTTTGAGAGAGGTTTGCGCCCCACCACATGTGGTCTCACAAAACTTCAATTCTATGGACGTGTGGTTTCTCAACCCTCTTCAAAAGACGTCACAGTTTTCAAATTTTTTTTATTTTTATTTTTTCTTTTTCATTGTTTTAGATGGTGTAAAATAGATGTTAAATATATATATATATATTATACTACATACACATATACATATAAATTCAGTTTTGACATCTAAAAGTCAAATTGCAGGTTTTGTTCCCTTTTATAGATAAGAAAGCAGTTTATTATTTATTACTAAAATGTCTGCAACATATTCTTTATAAACTATGCTTACCTTGACATAACCTAATAGCTATATTTCCTTATTAGAAGTCTCTTATAATTGAAAATTAGTACATATTATTACCTTGCTGGTGAACACATTTACTCTATGTTTAGGAAACAATTTGATTAGGTTGCTGATATTGAATTGAATATCACACCAAATTACAATAGCAGTTTATATTGCTACTATTCACCCAAATCAAGCACCTTAAATAAGTCAGTGTTTCTCTATATTCAAAAAACAAACTATAACTGACGATTATTAAATTGCAACAGTCAATTCAATCCAAATACTGCAATAGAAACATAAAATCTACCACAATTCGTTGGTTAATCACGTATAGTTCTTAATCGATTAGAATCAGAAAAAAGGAAATTGACTCACCGTAACTTAAAATCAGGAAGAAGGCGAACAAAGGGGCGGAGTTTTTCGAAATCAATGACCCCTGTCTTTCATTGTTATTCCTTGAATGAGGTAAGCAAGACCCCATACTACACACTACATACACATACATAAAAATTGGGTTCTATATTATTTGTATAAACACCGATTGGAAACCCTCACATTGCATTTGATGAAACCCTAATCAATATAAACACACACACTAACACTCACGAATCGAATCGAATTTATAAAAGGAAAAATTCGGGCTGTTTTTACCTCTTGTTGCTCCAAATCTTCATTACCATACATTATCTTCATCTTAGAGATATAGATATTGCACTTAAAGGTCTCAACCATCAAAATACGATCCAAGGGCTAAAAAGTGGTTCCTAATTATGCAATGGTTATCATTTGAACCTTATTCCATGAGACTTGAGGTAAGATACAAAGAGCATTCTTTTGAGTTTTAAACCATCTGTAATTAAGTTCATTATTTAATCATTATTGTTGCAATTATTAGGTATTATAGATAATAATACCCCATGAAATTACCTTTTAGTAATTTTCGTTTCTAATTGGTTAGCATCTTTTAAGTTTTAAAACCATTTATAGTTATAATTAAATTCATAATAACGTTGATTAAGTTTTTTTATATTTAATTATTATTATTATTATTATTATTTTTATTTTTATTTCATATGATGTTCATAAACTATCTGATAAAATTGCAAAAAAGGTTGTAACCTTATTTGTATGATGTTTAGCAATTACTAAACCGAATAATAATGACTTAATTATAAAATTCAATCAAGTAATCGGTTACGGAGAACTTGAAATGGAAAAGCAATGTAAATATGAGGAAGGTGATGATGTTCAACTAAGTCAAATGATTTAATTCTTTATCAAGTATTTAACAATACTTAATTTATAAAGTTATCAATTTAATTGTATTTATCAATTTAAACTCATGTAGAAAGACTAATTCCCTTTACTAACTTCATTGAGTTGTTATACTATAAGCATAATATGTTGCAATTATTTAAATTTGGTTGGAACCCTTTTGAAATGCTTTATACGATAGTATAGATAAATGCAATCAATTTAAATCTTTTGCGCGGGTTGAAAACATCCGAGCCCTTAAAGTTTGCTGCCCAATCCTGTCAAACAATACCTCCTCAAATATTTCCTCTGCATCTATACTGCCTATATATAGTATCAATTAAATCACACAAAAGCATCATATGTTTAAAAAAAATAGTAAAGTAGAAATTAAAAAAGGAAATACCAATAGGCCAAATAAATGTCTATCTCCAAATGAATAACTTTTCTCGTACCCACCCTTTTACACCTCCATATACATGAAGCTGCAAAAAGGAAAAAGACTATAAATTTATGAACAATTAAACAATACATTGGTAAATGGTTCCAGATACTATAGTCATGCAAGGGTACCTTGATGAAGTATGAAGTGTCTGTCTTTTTGTATCCAATAACCTGTGTGTATACTTTATATGTAATATAAAATCATAATTTGAAAAAAAAAACCACTAAATCACCAAAAACATAATAAAACATCAATATAAACTCATAGATTATGTAAAAGAAAACTGTTATCCCATTTGAATATTTTAAGAAACAAACCAAAGTTTTTTCGAATAAATGTTGAAATGGGTATAAAAGAACACACATTTCCACCAAGATAAATAAATTTCATATCAACTTATCTCTTTCTTATCTCTTTCTTTTCGACTCTAACTCGCACAATAGTAGACAAAGGAGTTGATGTTGAGTGAAATGATGAATTTATAGCAATGATAGGATATTCCTTAATCGGTCAAATTTATTACATATTGATTGAAATTGGACCTTTGGAGTGCTTTTGCGGTTTATCCCAATAGGTTTCGTTTATTAATTGCATTTAAGAACCGAACTTATTATTGTATTATTATAATTAATTGTGATTATATTCTCATTTAATTATTTTTTATTTTTAATATTAATGTAGAAAGACCATTTCACCCCTTACTAACATCATTAAGTTGTACCATAAGTATAAAAGATTGTAATTACTTAAATTTGGTTGGTATCCTTATGAAATGCTTTATAATATAGTATAGATAGATAGATATAGATATAGATAATTATTTTTTTTATTTTTTAATATTAATGTAGAAAGACCATTTCACCCCTTACTAACATCATTAAGCTGTTGTACCATAAGTATAAAAGATTGTAATTACTTAAATTTGGTTGGTATCCTTATGAAATGCTTTATAATATAGTATAGATTAGGTTCTAGCATTAATGTACTGTACTATATGTTAATATGGTGTTTCATGCATTGCTTTGTTGCAAATTGTGTTGTTTTATTTGTAAATTATTATTATTATTTATAATAATCTAATTAATTTAGCCAAAATCTTGTTAATAATATATTAGAATATATATATATATATATATAGTTATTTTAATACTTTTATTATTTTAATATTATAATAATAATTCCTTTTTTTTACTGTTTAACTTTAATTTAATGATTTTTTAGTATCACGGGGTGGGATAAGCTTGGTGTCAACCGGTACTGGTATCGAAAATTCCGGTACGGTCTTATTTGGTATCGGTACAAATAGTAATTTTAATATTTTAATAATATATATAGTTTTTTATATATTTTTATTATTTTAATATTATAATAATAATTCTTTTCTTTACTTTTTAACTTTAATTTAATGATATTTTTTTGATACTTATGATCTTTCGGTTTAAATTTTATCTTAATCTATTAAATTCTGATACTAATATCATGGATAAGTTCTTAATATTTGATATCATTTGGATCCCTTTACCTATTTTTTTTTATTATATGTTTTCTTTGAAAATATATTGTTGTGTTTTTATTACGAATTATATTTGAGCTACTTTTAATATATTAGTTACTTCGAAATTTAAATTTATGGTTACCTTGTCAAAGATCATTTTATAGAATAATCATAAGTTTGGAATAATTATCTTTAAACCAATTATTAAAAGAAATTAAGATCAAAGTTAACTTTAAACTAATCTACCATTATCTATAATATATTATTTAGTATAATGTGTTATTGATGATATTAATTTTAATGGTTATTGATATATAATTATTTTATTTTATTTTTTATCTTATCTCTTATTTATTTAATATAAATTAAATGCAATTAATAGGATTTTTATAGGATGATGCATTTAAAACAACCATAAATTTTGGTTTTAAAATAGAACATATAACTAAACTTTAGAATATATATAGATGATAAGTATTTAAGATCCACAATGTTTATTAAATCATGAAACAAGGTCTAACTTATGTTTAGATGATGGTTTTAAGTGTTTAAAAGCATGTAAACATGTAAAACATAATTGATGTATAGTAACTTATATAATTAAGCATCAATAGGTATAAAACATAGAGTTAAGTCTCGTAATCAAGTGTCTTGTTTAAGAATTACGAATTCACAATGATTGTTTACGAGTTTAACTTACGTTTACGGGAATTATGAATCACGCATTAAACGAATGCACGTAGCAATGTATAAACATGTATGAATGATGATTATTTCACTCAAAGATAAATTTTATTATAATCAAAGTCTCGGTTTACAATGGTTTGAAATGAAATACGATTACAAGAATTACAAGTTTCAAAAAAAAAAAAAATACAAGACGAGCTTTTCAATTAAGGAAAGTTACGAAAAAGCAGAGTGTTACATTATAAACATGTTCATCTTTACTTTGTTTTGGAACATTTTTGCACTAAACCAAGTCACCAACGAACTTATTTGTTGAAGGGCTTGTGTTAAGGTTTTGTTCCAGTAACTTTAAGGTTCATTTGCCTTCTTTTAATGTCTTGCACTAAACCTAGACACTCTAAATTCTAAATTTATAACCTAAGACTCTATAAACCTAAACCACACAACCAGCAAGTGTACCGGTCAATGTAGTACAACCTAAGAAGTCCGAGTATCGAACCCACGAGACTCTATTAATTACGTTAACTTGACTCGATTACTTATCTACTGACTCAACTTAATTTTTTTTTTTTACATTTTGAAGGCGGTTTCTAATATGCTAGTTGCAATCAATTGAAGATTACCTAAAACTGAACTAAGACACGAACTAATATGCCAGACGCGAGTGACCATCACCCAGCTCGAGTACTCCCATCAACGAGGACTTATCTGCGTCTGTGCGGGCACGTGCGAACCCAGTTGACTGTTCCAATCGGTCTAGTGATGAGAAGACTTACCTTGTGTATGGAAACGACTGTTTTCGTCACAACAAGGGATGCAGTAACAACCGCGGTTGCCGCACATAGCGATGCGGCCAAGCACCGCATCCTATTGTCGACACAAGTGGGACTGACACTTTGACTTAAGTGTCCAAACTAGCAAGTGGCACTGACAACAGTCAGCTGTCCAGCCCACATGTATGCAAAGGTGGCACACAAACTGACAGCCACAGCAGGACGGGGCATCTCCCCCAGGAAGCGTCCAACACTTCCGTGACCTGCGCTTCTGACACACCTACAAAGGGTTGCGCGTTGTCAGTCTAGCCACTCAATTACCCTCCTTCACTCTTTGGCTATAAATACCCATCTCGGACTAGGTTTGAGGTAAGGGTAATCTGCTCCCTCTTACACTTACTACAAACACACTTTGCTCTCAAGCAAACACTGATTCTCACGCCGGAGAGTGGTAACAAGGAGCACCCCCACTGCATCCTCCTTGCTACGAGTCACGGTGTGTTTCCTTGTGCAGGAGACAGGTTAGTGGACGGTCCATCCATCGACCTCGAAAAGAAGGGATTAACCCGACTTGACGAGACCAGTGACTTAACCTCCCCGGTTAACCAGTGTTTCGAATCCTATACATGATTGACTGGTTTTCTATTGGTAATGAAACTGTTGTGGAACCGGGATCTTAAAATACTAAACCTAAAGGACCCTCGACCATCCTCAAGAAGAAACCTATGGAAACCTAAAAGCTGTTAAATTACCAGCTTTGTGGATTCCCCCACGGGCTTTCCAACTTTAATAATAAAGTACCCTAAGTGAAAATCTACCTCAAAATGCGAAAATCAAGGGTAACTATGGAATCCTGATTCGACTCGGTAATTAAGTATTGGAAGGTAAACAAAGGAGATCTTCTCATAAAGTATCCAACCATAGCAATCTAACAACCTAGACAGACCGATAATCTTTCACATCACGGATATTAAGATTAGTTGAACACCTAGACCTACTCAATTCACGATTATAACATCTATGGATACTACGTCTAGCAAACCATAAACAAATAAAAAACACACAGTAATTGATCTAACATGAACCTATAACTGAAAGACATTCAACAAGGAAACACGTGAAGTTAAAAATCATGCAATCAAGCAAGTCAAGATACCAAGTCTTTACTTTAATAATCAAACTACAAACATAGTTCAAAACCAATAAAAAATCAAACGTTCATGTATATTTATCAATTACATAGGTAGTGTCAATTGTTTAGCCAAGCATCATTTTAAAAATGAGAACAATTGTATTAACAAAATCACAAAACATAGTTGAAGCTAGATAAATGAAGAAATGAGGGAACCAGAATGGCAAAACTCAAGCAATCTTGATCCCGTGGCTCCAAACCTTCAACCAATGCTTCTCGTTCTTCAAGAATCTCTCAACGATCTGCAATTTTCGCCCTTGTTTAGAGCTAATTTGTCCATGAGTTATATTTGCAATGATTAGGTTTAGGTTATAAAACATGTTGATATAAAAACCCAAACAATTGTTCAGCAAATATAGGCCCCTCGCGTAACGTGAGGGGTAGCTCCTTTCAGAATCTCGTCGCACGAGACTCCCAAAGTCAAACTAGGTCAAACAAGCCCCACACGCGATGCGAGGGGATCCTCCTTTCATTTTCGTGCCCCGCAGCAGAGTGTTTTTTCTAGGTTTCTTCGTCATTTAGCTGTTCGATCAATCGTGAACGTTCTAGGGCTCAGTTTTCTTCCAACTTAGCTTGTTTTTCGCCCGTTTTAGCATTTTTTCTCACCCGAGACCTGCAAATCACAAATGATTTAGTACTATACAAAATCTAAGTAAAACGGCACAATTAGACTCGAAAAACTATACAAACTATACACGGAACTAGATGTATTTTGCAATAGATCACACGCAATGTTGGAAGTACTCGTCTAGGTGATACCTCACTTGGTTACTTAGCAAATAAACAGTTTAGTTATGTTCTTCATACTTGTATTCATGACCATCCGAATTATCCGTGTGGTCATTTTGTGCAATGGTGAAAATCTTGAGCTTAGTGGATTACCCTACCTCTAATACATGACTATAATATACCTAATATTATACATATATAATATTTCAAAAGACCAAACCATAATATCAACCGAAACCATGGTTGAATGTTATGTGTTAAGGTGAAAATTATCTTAGCTTTAAACTCCTTATTTTAGACTTCTAATGGGTGTAACACTCATGAAAAATATAAACTAAAAATAGTTTCCAAATAAGTATCTAGGCAAGATATGTTTTATGTATTTTCATAATTATAAGTTTTCCATTTATATTCCAATCCTATAATTCTCATACTTATACACCTTTGTTTACTATTTTTGGGTAAACTTTGGTGAATCCATCCTTCAAGGTCGATTACTCGCTTTTGTGGAAATCTTCGCAAACCGTGAGTAAGGTTGTAAATGAACTGAACGTTCAGCGAACAGTTCAGGAACTATTCGATAGGAAGTTCGTTTATGTTCGTTAGTTTAATAAACGAACGAACATGAACAAGAAATTTAGTTCGATAAGTTAAATGAACGAACATGAACAGAGTTCCCGTTCGTTCAATTGTGTTCGATAACATTCGGTAAGGTGTTCGTGAACGTGTTCATGAACATTCGTTCATTTGCATTCGTTTATGTTTGTTTGTTTATGTTTTAATTAAAGATTTTTGTACTTTAATATATTTTATCTATACTTTTTATATTGTTAAATTTTTATTTATTTATTAGCCTAAAAATTAAACTAGGAAACCCTATGTCACCTTATTTATGCACCATTCTCCTTTCCTTTCTCATTATTTACATCAATGAATATGATCGACCTCTGTTCCACATTAAGGGATTCAAGTTCCAATGCTACTCTTTGGGCCATCCACCATTATCCTCGTCGTGTTCGCTAAATTTATTTATGTTCGTTTGTGTTCGTGAACACACTCATTTCCTTAATGAACGAACACGGACATAAAATCTCATTTGGTAAGTGTTCATGAACCGTTCGTGAACACATTTATTTCCTTAACAAACACGAACAAAGCCTTGTTCGTGAACAAAGCCTTGTTCGTGAACAAAGCCTTGTTCGTGTTCGTTCAGTTCGTTTACAACCCTAACCGTGAGTGCGTAGTTGACACATTTTACGCTTTAAACACTATTTGGGTTGCAATATGTATCCGTTTTAAATGACAATCACACATATAATCAATCTTATTATGCTAACACTCAATCTTTAAAAATGGTTACTTGTTATGCTACTTATTTATACATACTAGGACAAATCTTATGCATGTTATCTATCATTAACTATAAAAGCCTCCCTTAACATGTATAACGCTATAGGATTAGCACACCGCCCCGTTTGTTGGGTCATTGTTAAGTATTCAATCTTTACGGTCTTATTCACTTCAGTGATAAGGTTACGTTAGTGGAAAGTTTGGGTTGACATTTAGTCTTGGATACTAGTATGATTATATAACTTAGTATACAATTAACATGTAGATTTGAGATTTTATTCATACTTATGCTATGTAGACAAACTAGTATACTCACCGACGTAATTTGTGTTGACGAATATTTTATACATGATGATTTCGCAAGAAAAGACTTAGGGTGGATTGATACTCACCTAGTTTTAGTTTATGAATTTTAATATTGTTAGTTTTGAAATTCCAGTTGTCGTACTTTCCATTTTCATGAACAATGTAATGCTTAATTTAGTGAAATGAAATGAAATTTTGAATTTTAAATTTATTGTCGCAAATTTAGTGTTATATTGTCTTTGTGCAATCTATTGCGTCTCGACTCGATGTTTCCACCATCGTTTGGGTTGTGACAAAAAAGATGAGGTAGCATTGTAGCAAAGAGGTAGCAAAACAGTGACAAATATGGTAGTAAAATGGTGACAAACTATCGGTTGCAAAATTAAAACGGTAGAAAAAAAAAACCGACAACAAACAGGTGACAATAGGGCAATTGTTACGTGTGGTTTTTCTACTCAGTTTTTGCCGTAAAATGATGGCAAAAGGGTAATTGCCACTGATTTGCGATTAAAACTGCGGTCGCAAAAACACAATTCTCTAATAGTGTTAGTTCTCGCAAATGCATACTCATGCATATACATAACTTTGTGAAAAATATTATACGAAAACTATCATACGAGAACTATCATACGAAAACTAGTATATGAAAATTACTATGTGAAGTCATCATGCAAAATCTTACCTTGCTATTTTTGCACAAACCCTAAAGGAATGTAATGACAACTTTCACAATATAGGTCTATAAACACATCAAAATATATACATTATGTATCAAAATACCTCGAAATCAACATTTATCCTATTCCCATGCATCATCTTTTGTAAATATGTTTTTTTTTGAAAGGAATCTTTGGTAAATATGTGTAACCGAATCTTAAGCGAAAGAACAAAATGTGAGTTTTTATCTTTATTATTTTTAATAATGATGTGTACTAATATAATTAATTACGGATTTAATAATATTAATTTTATAAGAAAATACTAATTTTATAAATAAATTCAGTTTGTTTTTCTTTTAAATTTATCTACCCTAAACTCTATCTAACTCACTAACACCATTGCACTATTACCAAACTATTATATAATAATAAATAATATAAAGTTCAAAAATGAAGCAACTTACTAACTATTGAATAAATTAAATACTGTTAATTAATTTGAAATTAAAGATGAAACTTAATAGGATTGTTTGACATTTTATAATGTGTATTAATTGTGAAAATAAGCTACTAGAAAGTTTACATAACTTAAACATGTTTTGAGAATGAATAGAATAAGAGTAAACTGCCATTTTGGTCCCTGTGGTTTGGGCATTTTTGCCATTTTAATCCAAATCTCAAACTTTTTAAATCTGGGTCCCTGTGGTTTCATCTTTATTGTCATTTTAGTCCAAAATTCAAAAACCCCCTTTTTTTGACTGTTCCAAAAAGTTTGAGATTTGGACTAAAATGGCAATAAAAGTGAAACCACAGGGACCAAAATGGTAGTTTACTCTTAATTTTGGACTAAAATGACAATAAAAGTGAAACCACAGGGACCCAGATTTAAAAAGTTTGAGATTTGGACTAAAATGGCAAAAGTGCCCAAACCACAGAGACCAAAATGGCAGTTTACTCATAGAATAATAAATAATATTCCAAAGTTTAAACCAATGCAATTTACTAGAAATTAAATGCTAGAATGCGTAGGGTTATAACCGAAGGATAAATAAACAAAATAAAGGGTTAATTTTATTTATATAAATGAAATTACAAAGGGATGAGTGGCTTTTGTGAGATTCAAGATCATACGTATATCATATATACCAAATCAATGGAGCAACTAATATGAGCAAAACATTTGACAATTACTTTCTTGATCTTATACAAATATAAAAACTTGATTCATCAACTGACACTAGGATTTAGTAAATGTTAATTATGATATATTGGTTCATGAACAATAAAGTCTCGCGAAGTTCACATATTCGCTCACATAAACTGTAACATCTGTCAAAATGGACTCCCAAGAATCCGACATATCACTGCACATTATAATTTTTTTTCTTCAAGTAATTAGTTAATGAAATGAACCAGTATACCTATAAGTCTAATCAAAGATGGTCTAATATCAAAATCAAGAGCAGTCTATGTTGTCTTGTTTAAATAAAGATGATAACATATGATGAGCCTGCTGTTGATGTTTTTTTTTTAATTGAAGATGATGACTGAGTTTTACTTGCATGTTGGGCTCTTCTGACATGGGGTGCTCTCATATGCTCAAGATGAGCTAAATAATATTTTTCTTAATAACGAGTTTATTTTATGATTATTTTAAAACATAGGTGTGCTATTTTAATAATTTAACGTTGATCCACTATTTTTAATTAAACTCAAGGTTTTAAGGTTAGAGATTTGTAAATTTAATTTTATATAAGTTCGCGTCGACATGTATGTTTTTAATTAAATCTCAATCAATTTGAACAATATCAAGATAAGAATGCTTATATAGATACATGCCATTGAACTTGATTTTCATAAAGCACCGACTAACTAACTTGGAAATCAACAACTATTTTGCTTGGTAAACACACGCTTACCATCATGGAAGCGATTCATGACATTATTTTTGAATATACATCACTAGGTTATCACAATTTTAAGGAACACGTTAAAGTTTTCTTTTGAGAAGTTGAATCCATGCTAATAAAGGTGAATAAGCAGATGTTATGTATTCAAGTCTCTCCCCTTAAAAGTGATTATAACATCTGATGACCTCCAATCTACTGATCATTACAAACTTCTGACCTACAACTGCTGCCCAAGTCAAAGACTGATGGAAGACTAAAGCTCTGCTGTTCAATCTACTGCTATGGGTCAAGCTTTGTTGGATATGTCAAGTACTGCTGGGTTCACATCAGTGGAAGGATACAACAGTAGTTTAGTTTATATTATGAAATGTGTCACACCCCCAAAATACCACATGCGGAATCCCCGCGGGGCGTGTGATGGACCAGGATCCAAGCCACCAATCACATTGAACCAATAAGGATATTTAAATAAAACTTTCGTTTATCAGCATTAAGTGTTGCAACGTTACAAATGATTCACAGTATACAACGGAAGCATAATTCATTTGTTAAGTGTTTATAAACCACATGTAAAAACCATTAGTCTTGCGTTACGATTCCATGTATCTCGACCCATGACCACTCTAGCATCCCAGACAGCAAGTCCCAATGAAATAAACCTACAAACCTGCAAGCATGCAGACAAGTGTGTCAGACGACGCTGGTGAGTTCAAAGTTTTGTTAACGCGTTTAGTTACCAGTTCCAGATTAAAACATTTCATAGATTTGATTTGATGTTGTTATTAACTCGATTACTGCGAATGGATACAAGATGTATTTGCACAACCCCAATGTCTCTATCAAAACATTGGTCATGCTTTAAGGTAATTAGTTCACGCTCGTCCTCCCCGGTACGGTGTGAGGGTGCCAAACCTAATAGCGCTATCTACTAATAATCTCGTTGCCTCCCCGGAAACTGTCGGTAGATGTAAGGGGTCTTATGTGATAGAAAATGAGTAATAACAAACATCCCATTAACATGGCATTCCTCCCCGGAACGTTACCCGATATCCCTCCCCGGGATGCATGCTTAGAAAAAGAGCAGTGAACTCACCTTTGATTGCTCAGTATGTTAAGTTAATTTACCCGTTCCAAGTTGGTCAACCAAGCCCTACCGTGGTTACCAAAAATAATTAGCTTGTATGCACGTAAGTCATGTAATCCACAATCACGACACACGTATCGTTGTGCACATAATGTCATATAATCGTAACAAGAAATCACACATCACACTGTTTATAGCATTCATTGAACAATTAGTTTCGTATCCACTTATCAACTTTCATCACATGTGCATGTATCATAATATCACATAGCAGAACCATTCATGCATTCGACAGATTATACTCAACATCCATTATCTAATACACTGTAATCATTCAAACCACAAGCATCAACGTATCACAACATTCTACACAAGCTATTACTTAACGTCCCATTACGGCACTTCTCGTTGTTGTGCGGCCCAGTTGGTTCCAGGCCCACTAAGGTGTGCGACCTGACCTCTTGTGTGCGAGCAGCTGGTGACCCGGTACCAACATAAAGGGTGCGGCCCAGAGCCTAAGGCCCGCTACCAGGTATACAGCCCATTCGGTATGGCCCAATTATATGTGCAGTTCATAAAAGTAATCGGCCCATGTGAAGTGTATGTGTGTGACTGGGCTTAAATGTGCAGTCCATCAAGGGTGTTCGACCATGCTCTTAGTGTGCAACTAAGGGTGTGTTAATCCATTTATTCAATATGATTAATTTGCAATACACACATAATTTCCATTGATCAATCGGTTTCAACATTGGGATTCATGTGCCTAATCATTATCTACAAACAAATCTAACAACATGATCATGCAACACAAATTTGTGAAATTATCCTTGTTATCAGATCTCATCTTAATCATATCTAATCAATAAAAGTTCTGACCAAACAACCACTATTATATGAACCTTCGATGAGATTTATAGTGGATATAATTAAATTATGATGACTAAATGTTTTAATGGGCCATAGTGTAACATGTATATGTCGGACATATTTTGAATTCAATTTTCAATTGAATCTCAATCAATTAATAGGCTAAAATGATTGGACCGAATAGTTTGCAAACAACTGCTTTAATTGGACCTTTTATGATCTTTCATATGCATTCTGATCAAATTGATACATGGGCCGAACACTTGAGATACCTGATTGGAACGATTAATGAGTTGTTTATAATAAAACTTCGGCCGACCACTATACTTCAATTCACGTGCAACTCAACACAAGATCACATAATATAGTCCAACCAATTATCATCAAAGATTCACCTATGCACAACAATGGACAACATCAATAGGAATCGTTCAAGGGTATACGAATCGCATCCTGTACATATTATAAAATACCAATTTCATGTAAATCCTAGTTCTTCGATAACTACCAGTCATGTTTCCAGATTCATGTCACTAGTTTAATCATCACATAATATTATCAGATCATGTCGACCACGTTCTATGCGATCAAGCAATATTAACGTCATGCCCTTCATACAAGTAATTAATAAACATAAACACAACCCTTATCTACCAGATAGAACCGTGATAATGACTAACCGTGAGAGTGTGAAGTGTATGTAGGAATCAGGAAGATGATGTTGTAAAAGTAAGAGGGCTTTGAAGAAACAAGAGGCTGTTATGGATCACCGAGAGGGAGAGGAGGAAAGTAGGGTTTGTTACCCTTTTTAAGATTGCATGTAGATTACGTATCATCCAATAAGTGGGCCGATCCCACCTTAGATTTCATTACAGCCTTTGGGCTTCAAAGAAGTTGGGCCGAGGAAGTTCAAACAATACAATTGGTGAGTTGGGCTAGGGTGATTCGGCCTGCCTAGTAATAATGTGGGCCGTGGTAGATCAGGAGTTACTAAAGTGATTGTGTATAGCCCATCTTAACGACTAGTCATTTAGAATAATCCATTAACACACTCAATCGTACTCAATACGTTTTACATTTAACAAGTTTACCCTAGCCACAAGCGTTTAACAACTTTTATCATCGCAAAGAACGTAAATGAGAAAACAGGATCACAAGACTAAAAGACACTAACCTCGAAAGTTCGGGTTGTCACATCATCCCCAACTTGAAAGAAATTTCGTCCCGAAATTTGATAAGTAAGCACAGAGGAGTGAAGTGATACGTCAAAATTACTGCAAGTTTTCCTCAGGTGCCACATCATCCCTAACTTGAAAGAAATTTTATCCCGAAATTTGCCAATGACATCAGAAGTTGTTACAATCGTTTGAACAACTGAGGATACTAGAGCTTACTCCGTATATTGCGTTCCCTCATGAACTCCGGTCTACGTCTTGAGTTCCAACGACCTCTCACGATTGAAATTCGACTATGCTAGCGAAGCTTGACTTCCTGGTCCATGTTTCCGACAGATTCCTTGACAACTGAAACTTGTCTAGTAACGGTATCACAAGTGCTTTATCGGACACACACTGCCTCAGCCTCGAGACATAAATGGCATTGTGTACGTCACCCAATTCGTCGGGTAACCCGAGTTTGTAGGCGACATGATCTAATCTTTCCAGAATTTTGGATAACTCAACATAACGTAAATCAAGCCTGCCACGCTTCTCAAGCGTACCACACCCACCCAGGGTGTGACTTTCAATATGATATGATCGCCGTCAACGAACTCCCAGTGTTTCCTACGCTTACCAATTTTTCCTGACGGTCACACGTCGCCGCTAAACGATTTCCGATCCAAGCAACCTTCCCAAGAGTTTCGAGTACAAGTCCTGGACCTATGATTAGGTTGTCACCCACCTTAATCCAACAAGGAGATTAGCGTTACTGTCCATGCAATGCCTCAAACAGAGTTGTCTGAATACTAGAATGGTAACTGTTGCAGTAAATCCAACCAAGGTAGGTGTCCTTCCAATTTTTTTTTTTTTTTACTAAAGCCAGTCGTACACATGCTCGCAGCATGTCTTTGAGGGTAAGGATGGTTCGTTTACTCAGATTGTTTGTCCTACGGTGATAAGCAATGCTCATGTCTAGACGTGAGGCAAGAGTGTTGTGTATTGCCTGTCATGAATCAGGTATAGCTCGAAGTCAGAGGTTACAGGAGTTGGCACCTCGTGCCTAGAAACCGCCCTTCACCGGTAATTACTCACAAGACACGAAGACTTGTCAATTTTCCTTTATTGCAAGAAAGTGTGCTACTTACATGAGACCTTCAACGATCACCCAGGTGATTTAGCTTCCGTTTCGAGTTGTAAGTAGACTAGTGACAGAATCCATGGCAATCTGTTCTCTTTCCCATATGGGTGTTTCTGGTTGCTGATACTTCACCTTGACTTTCCTACCAATCAACTGTCATTCACATACCTAGCTTGCCGAGCCTTCATGCCCGATCACCAGTGCAAGATTTATAGATCCTAATATCTCTCATCAAAACCTAGACGACTAGAATATCGATGCCGGTGTGTTTTGCTCAACACAAGTTCCCTAAAGTTGCCGTATAATGAGATTCACATTCGTTCCATGAGGTAGCGAATATCATTCGACCTGCCAAAGGCTGCTTCTCCATGCCCCGCATGGGTTCAACTTGAAAATCCTCTTCCTTCAGTTCTCCAGTTTGAACAGAGTGAGTCTGATCTGGTAGGTTGGAGTCGATTGTGAGCTGCAAAGCTCGTGCACGTTCGTGTTTCACAGTCGAAATCATCCAAAAGTTCCATCAAGCGATGTCATTAACTGATTTAGCTCTTTCGAAACCAGGGTACACGGGAGGCCCTTGTGATTGGTCTAAGTAGTGCATTTGGTACCGTCCAAGTAATGCCTCCGGCTTAAATCCAAAGATCACGGCTTCTACTGCAGGTTATCTATCGTGTAGTTCCTCCTCGTAACTCAATTACGTAAGTCATCACCTTCTCGTGTTGCATCGACGCGTAACTGGGACTCTGCTTCGAACCATCATGGTATACCACTAGAGCATCAATACTCTCGGATAGAAGCGATGCTCAGTGCGTTGCAGAGTTGGGTTTCCAAGGCTGAAAATACGTCCTCCTGTTTTGTCTCCCATGAATTCACAGCACCCCGCTGTGCTAAAGAGGTTACAACAGCGCAATCTTCGAAAATCCTTAGATGAATCTGCGATAGTATTTAGCGAAATCAAGGAATTACTGCATCCCCGAAGGAATCTTTGGTGTCGATCAGTTTCTAACAAAATGGATCTTAGCGAGATCCACGCGTATCCCCACTTTGTTGACTACATGGCCAAGCAACATATGCACCTCTCAAATCCAGAAGTTACACTTAACGATACTTCGCATGTAGTGGCTCCTCCCTCGGGAGCTCTATGATAAGATACAAATGCCGCCCCTAGTTCCCTTTCTCCTGGGAATGATTCAAAACGTCCACAATAAACACGGTCGATTTATGCGATCCATAAAGCTGCTGGTGTGTTGATTAACCCAAAGGTCATGGAATACAAAGTCGCAATGGCTGTAATGTGTTTGATATGCCGCTGTAAGAACATTTTTCCCTTAGACATCCATCTGACGACAGTTCGTTCGTTAGTCTTCCCTCGAATAGGAGCTTAACCCTCGCAGCTGGTCGACAGGTTGTCAATACATGATCGAGACAAGCGGTTCCTAACTGTCACCTTGTTGCGTTCTCGATAATCGGTACACATACGAAAAGGCTCATCTTCACTGGTATGACTGGGGCTCCCCAAAGCGAAAAAAAACTTGATCCGATAAAACTCATGTCCAATAGTTCCTGAAGTTGATTAGGCAGTTCCTGCAACCTTCCTGGTGTAAGACAATAAGGAATACTAGTAACAAGGGCTGCTTCTGACATGATACCGATCTGATATTCCACATGACGATGCGAAGGTAAACCTGATAGTTCTTCTGGTAGCACTTAGGAAGAAATCACGAACAATTGGTGGATCCTCGATCCTCTTTTCCTTAGCCTTAACATTTGTAACGAGTGATAACATAGTGGAATAATCCTTCTGTAGACACTTCTGGGCCTACATAGCTGGAATGGCGCTAACCCTTGCACCTTTCAAACGCTTTAGAACAGACAACAATCCTCCACTAAGGAGAAGGATATGCAGAATCTTCTCCTTACAGGGTCTATCTACGCGATCTCTGGATAACCAATCCACACTAACTACTGCATCAAAACCATTAAGGATAGTAGTAGGAAGGCCGATGTCGAGCACTTGTCCCACGAGGTCGAGTTTGCATCCCACAAACATATGAGGTTCCATTTGTCTTGTCATCAGCCGACTCCACAACAGGTTCGGTTTCAGAAACATCGGGGTTAAATAGAACAGAGACAAAGCGTTTAGCTTCCCATTCAAGCTACCATGTTGCTATAATCCTGGCGTCGCCCACGCCAATCCTAAATGCCCTTCCACAAACACCACCACCAGTGTTGTTACGATCATGTGGATTTCCCAATACTGTCATCGTTCCCTTGGTTGTTGACATTTTGACTTAACAACAGTCGATCCTTGTCGAAGTCACCCTTGTTTCCATACGGTAGGCTACGATTACAAGTATCTTGATGTTGCCATGACTGTTGCCTCTAATGTCGTTGCTTAAAACGGAGCCCTACGATCTTTCGCCAATCAAGTCCATCTATTCACATTCTGTGTCACGTCCTATCGCGTTGCTCATGGTGCTGGTTGTCATACATTCCACACTATAACCTTTTGCCATCGCTAATGTCCCGATTGATTCGTAAAAGTTGACTCCCATGAGTCACTGACTAGGGTTAAAAATTCGATTGAAGTCAGTTTGCTGGTGTTTGCTGCCAGTAATCAGGGTCGTGCTGATACTGCGGTTGGTGAGGCTCTACGCTCATCCTCTTGTCCATCGTTCTTGCAAGTTAACTGGGTAACGCACGGTATGTTTCCAGAGTGTTGCAGAAGTGATCGCACTTCGGGGTCTAAAACGTCAGTACATTGAGTTCCAACTATAAAGAAGAGTGAGGGGTGGGGGTATAGACCAATCATCGACCCTACAACATCCACTCAGGGACATTCGTGTAGGTCCCCTTGAGTCGTATGGATCTTCACAAAATTGTCAATCCCATCAAGAGTGCGGAATCCTCTTGATCAGAATATAACAGAAAACGTGTAGGAACAGAAATCAGCAATACACTTTCAAACCGGGTTTTCTATTGATTATCAAACCAAAGTATTACAATCAATCAAAACCCTAACTCTCTATCAAATTCGTCCAAGACTATGTCTCTCATGAAATTGCTCTCTCAAACACTGTTTTGGCTGATTAACCTAAACCCTGATGCCTAACCTTGTTTATATAACACAAGGTTTACAACTTGGACTAGGTTAAACCTCATGGACTGTGAATTGGACAAGCCCAATTCGCCCCCATACACCCAATTCGTTGGGTTTGGTTAGCCCAAACATTACAACTAACTATTACAAAGCTAAACCCGCTAATTGTTTATTGTTTAACTAATTACAAGATATCCAAAGACCCAATCTAAGCTGTTGTCACAGAATATGCACCAAAAAACTCCCCCTTGACAATAGCTTCATAAAATAACTTTGTCTTTAGTCTTCTTGCAATCTTCATGTAGTCTTGCACTGTCTTTCGTCTTTGGATAGCTTCAGCTTCAATAGCCTCTGTCAGCAACAGACTCCCCCTAAGCTGATGCATCCAATCACCAAATCTTCAACACGTTAGCATTTGAGTAAACTCCAGTTTAGCATTTACACAACAATCCTCAAACTCTTCACTTTGTCTGCAATGTAGAAAGGAGGTTCTACCATGCATCCAATCAAACTCTCATCTTTTCATCACAGCAACTTCTCAGCAACATACTGCTTCAATCTGTATACTATAAAACAAACATCTCGAGAAACCATAAGAATTTTTCAACAAAGTTAAATAAATTATTATTATTCAAGAGATAGTTAAACTGTATCACAGATTAAGCACTTTCCAATTTTATCACCAACACTCAAAACATTTTGTTCAACACACAAGAACCTGTCTGATTTAAAATTTTGAACTCACTTTCTAACACCATCTCCCCCTATCAGTAACAATTCCTCCAAGAATAACAGTTTTCCGTATGTTAAGAATTTTTTTGAAACAGAAACAGACACTATTTTTGGATTTTGGTATTTTCTGAAAGCAAGTAAATAACAAAAACAATAAACACTCTATTTTTGTGAGAATCACTGGTAAGAAGATCATATCAGTACAATCATACTGTTTCACACAATTAGATAATTCTTTATTTAATTTTTCATGAAAAGCAGTTCAAGACGATTACCAGTATGTTTGTCCACTTAAACAAAATGCATGAACATTTCAAGTACCATTACCATATGATACGTTAAGGTAATTTTATTATACTGAAATACAAGTGTGTCCCACTTCAGGATATACCCCCGCGATCAAGGTATGCACAAAGATTCATCGTAGTAGGTGAGTATACTGAATTCATCCGTTTTATTTTTCAACGATAGATAATTGGTGAAAAGGTCAGTACTTCCGTACAGCAAAGAGACCAAAATATCTTATCGAGGGCTAAGACAAATACCGTTTTTGGTACAATTTATGCATTTTGCACTTTTTGAATGACTCTCTATGAGAGCTTCTTCATTTTCAAGGTTTTGGCATTTTTTGCTCTTTTAAGATATCCTGGTTGTGCCTAGGTCAGCATGTATCTGGATGCAGCAGAAGGACAACCCTGATATCCCTTGATGAAATAACAGTATAAAGACCCAAAACCTCAGATTTTGGCAATCTATCAACGCAAGATTTAAGGTCATTAAACCATACACCACTGATGTGTTCCCCACTCATATTCAGTTTATTTATGTTTATATCACATTGGTAAGTTGATTATTTCATGCTTTTGCCTACTGGTACATCATATGATGAAGCTGCTATCACATTGAAGCAATTTTGGTTCAATTTCAGTGTGACAGTCTAACTTGCTGATGTACTATCATTTCTCCTTTTTCACACAGTGATAACTCATTTTTGATTTTCTATTTTTTTTTGTTTTTGATTTTTCAATTTTTTTTTTGTATTTTTTATTTTTTTAAGAAAAGCAGTAAACTATTTACAAAATTCTTATGAAAAACCAGTTATTCAGGATTCCTCATCCCGTTGAGTTCGACTAAATGTTCAAAGCAAGCCCTGTCAAATGCTTTAGTATAAAGATCTGCTAGGTTATCTTCTGTGTCGACTCGATGTAATTCAATTAGTCTCTTTTCAGCACAATCCCGTATAAATGATGACGTATGTCAATATGTTTTGTGCGACTATGTTTCACGGGATTATTAGTTATTGAAATTGTGGCATTATTGTCTATCATAATAGGAGTACGAGTGAAATCCAAACCGTAATCGCGCATCTGCTGTTGTATCCACAGAACCTGAGAGCAGCAGCTACCCGCAACAATATATTCAGCTTCACACGTAGATGTAGACACACAAGATTGCTTCTTGCATTGCCAAGACACAATCTTGCCTCCTAAGAACTGACAACCACCTATTGTAGACTTTCTGTTTGACTTGCATCCTCCAAAGTCTGAATCAGTGTAGGCAACGAAATTCAGATCACTATCAACTGGATACCATAACCCAAGTTTAGGTTTCCCCTTCAAGTAACAAAGAATCCGCTTCACTACTTTCATGTGTGACTCTTTTGGATTAGCCTGATATCTGGCACACAAGCATATGGCAAACATGATGTCGGGTCTTGAAGCAGTCAAGTACATTAGAGAACCAATCATTGCCCTGTATTGAGTTGGATAAACGTCTTCAGTACTTTCATGACCTGGGCCAAGATTGTGATTTTCACAAATGGGTGTGTTGAAAGTAGAGCAATCATTCATTTTGAACCGACTCAAAATGTCATACACATACTTTGTTTGATGTATAAACATCCCATCCTCCTTCTGTTCAACTTGTAATCCCAGAAAGTAAGATAGCTCACCCATAGCGCTCATTTCGAACTTGCTCTTCATCACCTGCTCGAACTCTTTACACATGTTTTCATCTGATGACCCAAAGATGATGTCATCCACGTATACCTGTACCAGCAGAAAATCTTCCTTCTTCCTCTTGATGAAAAGTGTACTGTCAATCTGACCTCTTTCAAAACCATTCTTGATTAGATGTGTAGACAGTGTCTCGTACCACGCCCTGGGAGCTTGATGTAGTCCATACAAAGCCTTATCAAGTTTGTACACTCGATCTAGATAATCTGAATCAACGAACCCATCTGGTTGTGAGACATACACCACTTCTTGGACTTTCCTGTAAAGAAATGCACTCTTCACGTCTAGTTGGTAAACTTTGAAGCCCTTGAATGTTGCGAAAGCTAGAAACAAACGAATTACCTCCAACCTTGCCACTGGTGCAAACACTTCATTGTAATCTATCCCTTCTTGCTGATTGAAACCTTTGACAACCAATCGAGCCTTGTTTCGCGTCACGATTCCTCTTTCATCCTTCTTGCACCTAAATACCCATTTAGTGCCAATCTCTTTTTCACCTTTAGGAAGGTCAACCAACTCCCAAACCTTCAACTTAGCAAAGTCGGCCAATTCCTCTTGCATAGCTTCAAGCCATGAATTGTCTTTAAGAGCCATATGAATGTTCTTCGGCTCCTCTTGGGAAATAAAGAAACTATACAAGCACTCGTTCACAATCCCAGTCTTCTCAATCGACACAAATAAACAAGAATTCGCTGCGATGCTTCTTCTTATCTGAACACCTGCAGTAGGATCTCCAAGTATTATGTCAACTGGATGATCTTTATTTGCTCGTGTAGTAGCAACAACATCGACTTCTAAATTGTCACCCAGGTTCGATCCAACCTCCCCCTGAATGTTCTGATCTGCAAACGGATTAATGAAATCCTGCCCCTGATTGGGTTCAGGTTCACTATCGCTTGAATCAGTATCAGAAGCACCTTGGGAAGTTTTTGGAGCATCTGTCATATCAACATTTGATCTAGGCATGAACTCGCCTTCATCATCTTCATTTATCATTGTTTGAATCAGTTGAGAATCATCTGCAACAGAAAACTCAGGAATATTAAATGATTTAAAAACACTTTCATAATGATATAATATAGCTGGTCCATTCGTTGATTGTTGAGGTTTGTAAGAAGTAATTTCAACATTAAACACAACCTTAATTTTACCCGTTTTTAGATTAAAAACCCTTTTATTCGGTGCGCCAGGTATGTAAAGTAGCCTTCGTCAGCCACCTCACCGAATTTTTGTTTATCTTTATTACGCACAATGGTGCAGGGTAATCCAAATGGTTCAAAGCCTTCTAAGTTTGGTTTCTTGTTAAACATCAACTCATGACAAGTTTTGTAAAAACGTTTAACAGTTAAAACTTTGTTTAGGATGTAGCAAGCTGTATTCACAGCTTCTCCCCAGAAAAGAACTGGTAGCTTAGAATCTGAAAGCATCGTCCTTGCGGCTTCAATCAACGTCCTGTTTTTCCTCTCAGCGACTCCATTCTGTTGAGGCGTATAAGGGGCAGAATATTGATGTTCAATTCCCTTGCGAAGACAATAGAGATCCAGAATACGATTCTTGAACTCCGTGCCATTATCACTCCTTATCCTCTTGATCTTTGCATCATGGACGTTTTCCAATTTTGTAAAAAAGGTCTATCAACATCTCTGCTGTCTCATCTTTTGTACCTAAAAAGAAAACCCATGAATAACGTGAGTAATCATCTGTGACAACTAAACAATAGTACTTTCCACCTATGCTCCTCACGTTCACTGGACCGAATAAATCCATGTGAAGTAATTCATAAGGGGCATCTATGGAATTTACTGTTTTAGATTTGTGAGGTTTCTTATGTTGTTTTCCCTTTTGGCATGGAAGACATTTGTCTTCCACTTGAAACCTCTGCATTGGAACCCCTTTCACTAGCTTATTTTTAACAAGGTAATTCATTTTTCGATAGTGAATATGGGCCATGCGTCTGTGCCACAACATCGATTCAGCTTCAGATGCTTTTGATAGTAAACACGCCACCACAACAGTCGAATCCTTAGCACCCATGTCCATGACATAAGTGTCATTTCTCCTTGGCGCTCGCATCACTAGCCAATCGTCCGGAATCTCCAAACCTGGTTTCAACACTAATGCTTCATTCTTGGTAAAATGGACCGAGTGACCCTTGTCGCAGACTTGTGACACGCTCATCAGATTGTGTTTAAGCTGCTCCACATAGTTCACTTTGTCCAGTGTGATCTTCCCATTGGTCACTTTTCCTCGTCCTGTTATTCTACCACCTTTAGCACCCGCAAAATTCACATGTCCACCATCATAATCTTCAAACTCAGTCAACAATCTCGCATCCCCCATCATGTGCCTGGAGCAGCCACTATTAACATACCACAAGCTGATAATCCTCCTTAGCAGCTCTTGCACACACCAACCAAGAAATTAGTTAGATTGGGGTTGGGTCGTCCAAATTCACCAACTATTGGAACATCCATCCAATATCCATTACTCCTAACTGGAGTCTTGGATCTCAGACCTGTTGATGGAATTTGATTTTGATTTCCACTAGGTCTTTGGTCCTGAGGGTTCCTATATGTGTTTGGACTATTTGACCTTTGAAAATTTTGGTTTTGATACCTTGAATTTTGATTCCAAGAAGCATTATAGTTGTAATTTCTAAAGCCATTGTTATAAAAAGTTCGACCACCATTATTTTGGTATTGATTTTGATATTGACCTTGACTTCTGAAGTTATTAGAATTATGATTGTTCATTCTTGGTGAACTGCTTCTAGGTCTCTCATTTCTGCATGGTGGAGATCTAGGCTGAAATCTTGGTTGATTTTTGTGGAGTTCCTTTTTCAGCCCTATCTACACCAACAACAACATTTTTAGGTTGCTTGGGCGCTGACTTCTTTGGAGAATTTGCAACCTTCTCCTCATTATCACCTTTCTTCTCAGGTGATTTCTCTTTCTTTCTCTCACTCACTTGTGCTTCACTCTTTTTGTTAGGACAGCAGCTAGCTACATGTCCCTTTGTGTGACACTTGAAGCACGATCTCTTTTTCTAAGACTTCTTCTCTGAAGCCTTTGAACTAGATTCAGGTTTTGATGAAGATGCCTTAGAAGGATTTGGTTCAGTTTGCTTAATTTCAGAAGTTTCTTTATTCTTGTTTTTAGCAAATGTTACATTCGATTCGTTTTCAATAACAGCTATTTCGTTTTTCATGTCA
The DNA here is from genome assembly GCF_002127325.2 of Helianthus annuus. Classification (NCBI taxonomy): domain Eukaryota; kingdom Viridiplantae; phylum Streptophyta; class Magnoliopsida; order Asterales; family Asteraceae; genus Helianthus; species Helianthus annuus. The sequence goes on from NC_035445.2 coordinate 138,385,952, forward strand.
CTTCCTTGAACAAAATTAATCTTTTTAACAAAAGTCGAATTTTTATTCTTAGGATGTGAAGTTTTCATTTTCAAAACAGGTTTGCTGTTATTATCCTTCTTAGTATCTTCATTCTCAGACTCATCACCTTGGCTTGATGTGGAACTACTTGGTGCTGTTGACATAAAATTGGTTAGCTCATCTTCATCAGGTAGGAATGAATAATCATGACTAAGAGGAGGTGAGACTTCATTAAATCCCTAGAATCCCAAACTACTCTTGTCATTACTCTTCTTTAACCCACCCATCATGTGTTTCATAACAAAAGTAGAGTCCCTGAATTGACCTAATTTCTTTTCAAGTTCAACAATTTTGAGTTGTGCATCTGACAACTCTTTGCATTTTTCAGACACCTCTTTTGTTTTCTCAGCCATCATGTCATGAGCTAAGTCTATGACTTGAAGTTTTCGTTTAGTTTGCATGTTAAAGCTTCAATTTCACTTTCATACCCTTTTATCTTCTTCAAGTATAAAGTTTCGTTTCTTTTAGCGAAAAAATTTGATTCTTTAAGGTTAGACATTTCGCTTACCAAACTTTGGTTGTGTGTGGACAACCTGTCAACTTCACCCTGTAATTCACGGCATTTTAAACACACAGAATTAGACTTTACCTCTCCTGTTTGTTTGTCAACGTTGGCCATGAGAGCCGCAAGCTGAGCTTCCATTCTCTTGTATTTAGCATCTTTTTTCTTCAGCTTCCCTTTCATGGTCAGACTTTTTCTTTTCCTCTTCTGCATCTGTTGTCTGATCACTTTTCTCTTCTTCAGCTTTATTCTCTATCTTCACCTCAGCATCCACTGTCACTTCAGCATCTCCCACAGCAGCTTTATCATCATCAACAGGCACTATCTCTGCCATGAATGCCTGAGTGGCATTCTCATTGTCTTCTAGGTGAATACTCCAATCATAGGAACCTTCTCGTGCTATAGAGATCAAAGCCTTTGAGCTAGAGTTGTTTGATGCATTCCTGTTGTTTGACCTCTGACTCGAATTCTCTTGCTTTTGTTTTTGACATTCCCTAGCGAAATGCCCATAACTTTAACAGTTAAAGCACCTCACTTTGGTCTTGTCAAAACCAACAGACCTCCCCACAAACTTCCTTCCTGTTCTGTTCATGAATCTCTTCACTCGCCTAGAAATCATGGCCATCTGCCATTGTAAATCCATCTCCTCTAGATCATCAGGGTCAATCTGATCATAATCTTCATCTAAAGTAGCAGGATCAGATATCTTCCCCTGAATGTAGTTTTCATAAGAAGCAACAAACGAAGCAAGTAGAGCCAAATGTTCTTCAGCAGACTTCACACTCATAGGCATCGACTTAGCACTACTACTCTGCTTAGAAGTTGATGTTTTCTTTGCTCCTGATGATCTTCCTGAAGCAGCTACAAAACACACATCACCATCCTCATTCACTGTAACCTGCTCATTATCACATGATAGAAACGCAGTAGCAGAGTCGCTAGAAGCGTTGTGAGATGAAGAAGATGTAAGCCCATTGTAAACCGCTGGATCTTGAACCTGATCATATCCAGTATCTTTCTTCTTCATACTGAGCTCATAAGCTCTCAGCTTTCCAACTACTTCTTCAAGCTCTTTTGTTTCATAATCTGCTTCACCCTTGATCATGAGAGTGTAGATATCCCACTTGGTAGGTAAGGCATCGAGCAGTTTGTCATTCTTTTCTACATCAGAATATCAATCGATCTCATAGTTTTCCATTTCTGACATCAGATGGTGGTAACGAGTGATGATGTCCTCAAGTGACTCATGTTTCATGTACTTGAAAACAGCAAACTGCTTCTTAAGTAGATCAATCTTGTTCTTCTTAACATCTGCATTTCCCGCGTATCTTTTCTCTAATGCATCCCACATATCCTTTGAATTTGTGTACTTCTTGAAGGTTTGCTTGATGCTATCAGGTAAGGACATTTTGATTGCAGCCAAGGCTCTCTTTTCAGCCTCATACATCTTTTTGTCAGCCTCTTGCATGTTCACATAGGCTGTTCTACGTGGTCTACCCTCAAAGTCATGTGTAGGGTTTGTGTACCCATCTTCAATGCATATCCACATACGCGTGTCCTGATATTCAACGAATTATTGAAAACGATCCTTCCAAGTCAAGTAATTTTCCACCTTCATCATCTTAGGTGGTTTGTTGGTAGTGCCAACCTCATGCTCCATCTTCAACAGCTCATTCAACGTAGACATGTTTGACATTTTAACGTTGCAGACTGATAAAAACGTACAAAATGTTTCCGAAAACAGTGGTTACCAAATTATACCTTTAGAATCGTCTCGAAAAGACGAATCCAATGATATATAATATCGAAAACCGAATTCGGGATTTTCTAGAGTCTTTGTCCTAATAGTCCAAGGAATTCGACGGTGCAGACGGTTTTGTCAAACGAGCTACGTATCACTTTCTATTTACGAAAACGTGAATTTTTTCTTACGCTTGCTAGAAAATGTTCCACCCTTTTAAATTTGCTGATAATTTCCCTAGCCAGTCAACTTTAATTTCGCTAATCAGTTAAGTTAACTTCGCTGGTCCAGTTCACAAGTTCGCAGGTCAAATTCGCTGGTCAAGTTCGCTGCTTAATTTCGCTATAACGACGATTGTAAAGTCACTGAAAACCGTGGTAATTTCGCTGTGGACAATTACACGGTTACCAAAGTCGCCTTTGGATTTACTTCGCCGATAAATATGCTGGTACAGTTAATTTCGCAGGTCAGACAAATTCGCTGACTTGTTAATTTCGCTAAACCAGTAAATTCGAAAACTTAACCTGTTGAACTTTTTGAAGATTCTATCTCCTCTCTAACACAAATCTGCAAAATCAAACAACCTAATCAGCTCAAAATTTTCGAAAAAAATATGAACAACTGATCGAAAAACACGAAGAACACGAAGAACAGTCTTCGAATCTTCAAGTCTTTCAGCCAACAACTTTTCCAGAATCGACTGAATCTTTCCAAAAATCCTGCAAAACACCAAACAAACAAACCAGAAGATCCAAACAGCCAAAAATTTCGAAAATTTTATCCAACCAACAAGAAAATTTCGAAACCCTAATTGTCAGATTTAAAAAATTTCGAAATCACTCCCTGTTTCTGCCAATCACAAATCTGAACCGAGCCTTCAAGAGCCTAATGCTCTGATACCAATTGCAGGTCCCCTTGAGTCGTATGGATCTTCACAGAATTGTCAATCCAATCAAGAGTGCGGAATCCTCTTGATCAGAATATTGCAGAAAACGTGTAGGAACAGAAATCAGCAATTCACTTTCAAACCGGGTTTTCTATTGATTATCAAACCAAAGTATTACAATCAATCAAGACCCTAACTCTCTCTCAAATTCGTCCAAGACTATGTCTCTCACGAAATTGCTCTCTCAAACACTGTTTTGGCTGATTAACCTAAACCCTAATGCCTAACCTTGTTTATATAACACAAGGTTTACGACTTGGACTAGGTTAAACCTCATGGACTGCGAATTGGACAAGCCCAATTCGCCCCCATACACCTAATTCGTTGGGTTTGGTTAGCCCAAAAATTACAACTAACTATTACAAAGCTAAACCCGCTAAGTGTTTATCGTTTAACTAATTACAAGATATCCAAATACCAAATCTAAGCTGTTGTCACAGAATATGCACCAACAATTCGTACAAGAACCTAGCATTCTACACAGCTCACTAGGCGTTCAGATGGGTGTTCAGGTAATACTCGATAGCATCGAGATTCGTAAGGATTCAGAGTGGAGTGAAAAGATCACGTTCAAGTAAGAGACAATCACTGCTATGACTCTTATAGACTGTTGTGTTTCACATCGACTTAATAACAGAACGAAACCCCTTTTTCCACTTGTTAAGCCTCACTGAGACTCGCATGCACCCCACATTATTATTATGTGTGCACCCACAATAATATTGTGATTTGCATGTTCATCTTAGCTCCTCCTAACTCATGTCAAATGGTTCCTCAAACTCAAGTAGCAACCAAAGAGTATCACGAAACGTGAGTCACAAATATTTAGGGAAATATCACCCTATCAGTCATATAACACATGCAAGTGCTACAGGAATTCATACTGTTGTGCTAAACGTGCAATTACATGCAATATCACATATAAGTGTTCACTAGTTACACAGTACGATGAGTGTACGAGAGACGAACCTTGCAATCTGGAGCTGAGTGTCATGGTCGTATTCACGTTTTCGGAACTTTTTGGTTATAGTCCGGTTTTATAAAAACGTTTTTAAAACCAAGTTCACCATAACCAGTGGCTCTGATACCAAACTATCACACCCCCAAAATACCACATGCGGAATCCCCGCGGGGCGTGTGACGGACCAGGATCCAAGCCACCAATCACATTGAACCAATAAGCATATTTAAATAAAACTTTCGTTTATCAGCATTAAGTGTTGCAACGTTACAAATGATTCATAGTATACAACGGAAGCATAATTCATTTGTTAAGTGTTTATAAACCACATGTAAAAACCATTAGTCTTGCGTTACGATTCCATGTATCTCGACCCATGACCACTCCAGCATCCCAAACAGCAAGTCCCAATGAAATAAACCTACAAACCTGGAAGCATGCAGACAAGTGTGTCAGACGACGCTGGTGAGTTCAAAGTTTTGTTAACGCGTTTAGTTACCAGTTCCAGATTAAAACGTTTCACATATTTGATTTGATGTTGTTATTAACTCGATTACCGCGAATGGCTACAAGATGTATTTCCCAACCCCAATGTCTCTATCAAAACATTGGTCATGCTTTAAGGTAATTAGTTCACGCTTGTCCTCCCCGGTACGGTGTGAGGGTGCCAAACCTAATAGCGCTATCAACTAATAACCTTGTTGCCTCCCCGGCAACTGTCGGTAGATGTAAGGGGTCTTATGTGATAGAAAATGAGTAATAACAAACATCCCATTAACTTGGCATTCCTCCCCGGAACGTTACTCGATATCCCTCCCCGGGATGCATGCTTAGAAAAAATGTAGTGAACTCACCTTTGATTGCTCGGTATGTTAAGTTAATTTACCCTTTCCAAGTTGGTCAACCAAGCCTACCGTGGTTACCAAAAATAATTAGCTTGTATGCACGTAAGTCATGTAATCCACAATCACGACACACGTATCGTTGAGCACATAATGTCATACAATCGTAACAAGAAATCACACATCACACTATTTATAGCATCCATTGAACAATTAGTTTCGTATCCACTTATCAGCTTTCATCACATGTGCATGTATCATAATATCACTTAGCAGAACCATTCATGCATTCGACAGATTGTACTCAACATCCATTATCTAATACACTGTAATCATTCAAACCATAAGCATCAACGTATCACAACATTCCACACAAGCTATTACTTAACGGCCCATTACGGCACTTCTCGTTGCTGTGCGGCCCAATTGGTTCCAGGCCCACTAAGGTGTGCGACCTGACCTCTTGTGTGCGAGCTGCTGGTGACCCGGTACCAACATAAAGGGTGCGGCCCAGAGCCTAATGCCCGCTACCAGGTATACAACCCATTCGGTATGGCCCAATTATAGGTGCGGTTCATAATCGGCCCATGTGCAGTGTATGTGTGTGACTGGGCTTAAATGTGCAGTCCATCAAGGGTGTTCGGCCATGCTCTTAGTGTGCAACTAAGGGTGTGTTAACCCATTTATTCAATGTCATTAATTTGCAATACACACATAATTTCCATTGATCAATCGGTTTCAACATTGGGATTCATGAGCCTAATCATTATCTACAAACAAATCGAACAACATGATCAAGCAACACAAATTTGTGAACTTATCCTTGTTATCAGATCTCATCTTAATCATATATAATCAATAAAAGTTCTGACCAAACAACCACTATTATATGAACCTTCGATGAGATTTATAGTGGATATAATTAAATTATGATGACAAAATGTTTTAATGGGCTATAGGGTAACATGTATATGTCAGACATATTTTGAATTCAATTTTCAATTGAATCTCAATCAACTAAAAGGCTAAAATGATTGGACCGAATAGTTTGCAAACAACTGCTTTAATTGGACCTTTTATGATCTTTCACATGCATTCTGATCAAATTGATATATGGGCCGAACACTTGAGATACCTGATTGGACCGATTAATGAGTTGTTTATAATAAAACTTTGGCCGACCACTATACTTCAATTCACGTGCAACTCAACACAAGATCACATAATCTAGTCCAACCAATTATCATCAAAGATTCACCTATGCACAACAATGGACAACATCAATAGGAATCGTTCAAGGGTGTACGAATCGCATCCTGTACGTATTATAAAGTACCAATTTCATGTAAATCCTAGTTCTTCGATAACTATCAGTCATGTTTCCAGATTCATGTCATTAGTTTAATCATCACATAATATTATCAGATCAAGTCGACCACGTTCTATGCGATCAAGCAATATTAACGTCATGCCCTTCATACAAGTAATCAATAAACATAAACACAACCCTTATCTACCAGATAGAACAGTGATAATGACTAACCGTGAGAGTGTGAAGTGTATGTAGGAATCAGGAAGAAGATGTTGCAAAAGCAAGAAGGCTTTGAAGAAACAGGAGGCTGTTATCGATCACCGAGAGGGAGAGGAGGAAAGTAGGGTTTGTTACCCTTTTTAAAATTGCATGTAGATTACGTATCATCCAATAAGTGGGCCGATCCCACCTTAGATTTCATTACAGCCTTTGGACTTTAAAGAAGTTGGGCCGAGGAAGTTCAAACAATACAATTGGTGAGTTGGGCTAGGGTAATTCGGCCTGGCTAGTAATAATGTGGGCCGTGGTAGATTAGGAGTTACTAAAGTGATTGTGTGTTGCCCGTCTTAACGACTAGTCATTTAGAATAATCCATTAACACACTCAATCGTACTCAATACGTTTTACATTTAACAAGTTTACCCTAGCCACAAGCGTTTAACAACTTTTATCATCGGAAAGAATGTAAATGAGAAAACAGGATCACAAGACTAAAAGACACTAACCTCGAAAGTTCGGGTTGTCACATCATCCCTAACTTGAAAGAAATTTCGTCCCGAAATTTGATAAGTAAGCACAGAGGAGTGAAGTGATACGTCAAAATTACTGCAAGTTTTCCTCAGGTGCCACAAAATGTAATGTATAACAGTAGTTAGCATAGCAGTACTTGTATAGGTCAGTTGTTAGAGTTTGTCAGGAGGTTAGATGTCACTTTCATGGTGACGTCAGCTTAGATGCTTTAGTGGTTTGTCCGTGCCTATAAATAGAACAGTACCCTGTACTGTTCTATTAGCTCTTCACCATCTTTCTTCCTGCACGAACAAATCACTGTGAGCTCAGGCTGAGGGGGAGTTTGTTACATACTTGCAATTGTAATCGGTGTTTGGAATAAATTTAAGCATTCGGTTCAATGTTAAACTCGT